>NC_134082.1:87548398-88238398 GCF_000715075.1 Nicotiana tabacum | reverse complement strand
CAAATAACAATTTTCAGCTGGACTCACAAATAAAAAACTGACAGACCAATAATATCATCCGTTACAGGAGATGTCCACCAGATTGGTAACTATCAAGAGACAAAATAATAAGTAGGAATTGATAATAATGTAGGAATTGATAATAATAATAAGTCAGTGTAAATTTTCTACGAAAGAACATACAAGTTCTGTTTTAAGATAATCAAATGAAAATATATTGTTCATGTCTACAATGGGAACTAGAACGTATTTTGTCCAAAAGCTGCCTTCTAATCAGGATATCAAATAGTATAATTTTACTCTTGGTGACAGCTTGTAATAATGAATCAAAATCATCATTTATATATTCTAAAAAAAAGGGCTTGTACCTGTGAAATGGTCGGAAATAAGTGAGCAAACTCCTAAGGATATTCCCTATGTTCATTTGAAATAATCATGTTAGCGCATTTAATTGTGATCTCATATTCACCATTTCTTGCTCCCACTGTGGAGGTGGAGCGCTAGTACTAGATGAACCCATACAAAAATAACCACCTTGCCTTGATATTTGCTTGAATGCTACGGTTGACACTCATGCCTAACCCTCGAACATGGCCAGGGTACTCGGACCAAAGATTACACCAAGCGCATCATTTGGTGAAATTTCAACAAGGGTTTCTGGTCTTTGACGTCGAATTTCTTCAATTCTCTCCTACACAAGAGACTAAAAATAATTACAAAGGAGAATGCTATAACTTGGACATTAATAATGAGTGGCTGCACTCACTGCATTTCAATAAACCATGTTGCAGAGTACAATGTAAATGTCCCATGTCATGTGTAAGTCCAGTGAATCAAGCAGAAATTGTAGGACCCATAAAAAAGATGAAACAAAGAAAAAAGATGAAAAAGTTGCAGAAGTCAAATAGGGTGGCTGGAAAGATTTTCCAAGTTGGGCGGCTAGACAAAGTTGCCAAATTTCAAAAGTCACAAACACATGTTTTGACCGATGGTAATTTTCACTGCAAATTACAGTGAATAAACCATTCTGATCTTTTATAAATAGCAGGCTCCATTTCTCTTTTGATACACACCAAAATAACGAGAGAAGCATAAAGCAGTGAGAGTAATCCACAGATTGTGGTCTGTGAGATAACTAGTGAGTGGTAGTAATATTGTAGTGATGCGTTTTAAATAAAGAGTGTTATTTCTTTCAAAGTTGTAGTAGTCTCTTGACACTACTGAGTTGTAATATTATAGTGGTAATATTGCTCTACTCGGGTATTGTATTTTATCCCGCTAAAATATTTGGTGTTATTGTTACTCTCTTGTGTTATTATTATTTGCTGTGGATATTATTCCTGGGCGGGATTATTTATTTTATTCCAACAACGTGGTATCAGAGCCATGACAAATAATGGTCCGCTATCTTTTCAGTACCCCCGTCTGACAAAAGATAATTATGAGAAATGGTGTCTATGTATGAAAGTCATCCTTGGCTCTCAGGATGTATGGGAAATCGTAGACAAAGGGTATGCAAAACCCGATAATGAGGAAGCTTTGCCCCAAAAATGAAAAAGAGGTCTTGGAAAAGACAAGGAAGAAGGATCAACAAGCCCTCACGCTCATCCACCAATGTTTGGATGATGCCATGTTTGAGAAGGTGGCAGATGCTACCACCTCAAAGGAAGCTTGGGAGATTTTACAAAATTCTCTTCAAGGAGTTGACAAGGTGAAAAAGGTAAAACTTCAAACTCTAAGGGCTGATTTTGAAGTTTTAAAAATGAAAGAATCCGAATGCATCTCGGATTATTTTTCAAAAGTGAAGGCTGTTGTAAATCAACTAAGAATATACGGGGAGGACATAGAAGATGTCCGTATAGTAGAAAATATCCTTCGCATTTTAACACCTAAATTTGATTTTGTGGTGTGTGTTATTGAGGAATCTAAAGATTTAGACTTTATGATGGTGGAGCAATTGGAAGGTTCTTTACAGGCCCACGAAGAAAAGATCAAAATGAGACAAGAAGTGTCATCGGAGTAACTTCTTAAAACTCAGGCATCCTTTAAGGATTATGAAGGTGAAACAAGATATCGAGGAAACGGACGAGGCCGAGGTCGAGGAGGTCATGGAAGAGGAAGAAGTAATGGTAACAACTTCAACAATGAAGTTAAAATCCACCAAACATTCAGAGGTCGTGGTTGTGGACAAAGAGGAGGAAGAGGACGTGGATACTACCAAGAAAATAATGGACAAAGGTATGACAAATCAAAAATTGAATGTTATAATTGTCATAAATTTGGCCATTACTCTTGGGAATGTCGTAGCAATGTTGAAGAAAAGGCTAACCTTGTTGACGACAAGAAAGAAGAAAATGAGTCAACGTTATTGATGGCACTCAAGGAAGAAGACAGAGATGATTGCAGCTCGTGGTATTTGGACAATGGAGCAAGCAATCATATGTGTGGATGCAAAGAGAAGTTTGTGGAGATCAATAAAACAGTGAGAGGTAATGTGTCCTTTGGAGATACCTCAAAGGTTCAAATCGAAGGGATAGGTACGATTCTGATCTCCTGTAAAGATGGTAGTCACAAGTTAATTCAAGATGTTTATTATGTGCCAAAATTAAAAAGTAATATTTTAAGTTTGGGCCAACTTCTTTAAAAGGAATATGACATCCACATGAAAAATATGCATCTTTGGCTTAGAGATTTAAGTGGAATTCTAATTGCTAAAGTGCATATGGCAAAGAATAGATTGTTTTCTCTGAATCTTAAAACAATTGATGCAAAGTGTTTGAAGGCTAATGTGCAAGATGAATCATGGTGTTGGCACATGCGATTTGGGCACTTAAATTTTGAAGCGATCAAATCAATGGGAGAAAAGAACATGGTGCATAGGATACCATCAACTAACCATCCCAATCAATTTGTCTTCTTGGAAAGCATGCAAGGAGGAGTTTTCCAAAGGAGGCCATGTCAAGATCAACCAAACCGCTCCAGCTTGTCCACACTGATGTGTGTGGACCAATCAATCCACCTTCTTTTGGTAAAAGAAAATACTTTCTGCTTTTCAATGATGACTTTAGTAGAAAGATTTGGGTTTATTTCTTGAACCAAAAATCTGAAGCTTTTGCTGCTTTTAAAAATTTCAAAGTACTTGTGGAGAAAGAAAGTGGCTATGAAATTAAAGCTCTAAGGTCCGATAGAGGAGGCGAATTCATCTCAAACGAATTTAATGACTTCTGTCAACTTCATGGAATTTGTTGCCCTCTAACGGTACCTTACTCACCTCAACAAAATGGTGTTGCAGAGAGAAAGAATCGAACGATTCTTAATATGGCTAGATGTATGTTGAAAGCTAAAAGTATGCCTAAGGAATTTTGGGCCGAAGCTGTTTCTTGTGCAGTTTATTTGAATAACAGGTCTCCAACAAGAAATGTTAGAGATCAAACCCCTCAAGAAGCATGGAGAGGAAGAAAGCCAAGTGTCAAGCACTTAAGAATCTTTGGGAGCATAGCCTATGCTCATGTGCCACATCAAGGGAGAGCAAAGCTTGACGATCGAAGTGTCAAGCATGTGTTTGTTGGCTATGATACGAGTTCAAAAGGCTACAAGCTATACAACCCAAGCAGCGGTAAGGTGGTGGTAAGTCGTGATGTTGAATTTGATGAAGAACTGGCATGGAATTGGGAAGCTGAGGAAGAAACTTCATAAGATTTTTTCCATACTTTGGTGATGAAGAAGAACCGGAGACCGTGGAACCTGTGCAGGACACAACTCCACCTTCTTCTCTAACAAATGTTGCATTTCCCTCTTCTCAAGAAGGTTCAAATGAACAGCCACAAAAGACAAGGAGCATTCAAGAGCTCTATGAGGACACAAAAGAAGTTACTAATTTTGATTTTTTATGTTGTCTCTTTGCTGACAGTGAACCAATGAACTTTGATGAAGCTGTTACAAACAAAAGGTGGAGACAAGCCATGGTGGAGGAGATTGAGTCAATAGAGAAGAACAACACTTGGGAGTTAACAACTCTTCCCAAGGGTCATCGAGCAATTGGAGTGAAATGGGTATACAAGACAAAGAAGAATGCTGATGGAGATGTGGAGAGATACAAGGCACGACTTGTGGCTAAAGGCTACAAGCAAAGGCAAGGCATTGACTATAAAGAAGTCTGTGCACCTGTTGCCCGCATGGAGACTATTCGTTTGCTGATCTCTTTGGAGGCACAAATGAAGTGGAAGATTCATCAACTAGATGTCAAGTCAGCCTTCTTGAATGACTATCTTGAAGAAGAAGTCTATGTTGAACAACCATTGGGCTTCGTGGTCAAAAACCATGAAGATAAAGTGTTGCGGTTAAAGAAAGCTTTATATGGATTAAAGCAAGCCCCACGAGCATGGAATAGTTGCATCGACAAGTATTTTCAAGACAATGGGTTTACTCGTTGTCTCCATGAATATGCTCTTTACCTTAAAGTTCATACTAATGGAGATATCTTAATTGTTTGTCTTTATGTTGATGATCTTATTTTCACGGGTAATAACCCAAGTTTGTTTGAAGCTTTCAAGAAAGATATGTCCCGTGAATTCGAGATGACAGATGTAGGGCCCATGTCATATTACCTGGGCCTAGAAGTGAAGCAGATGGAGGATGAAATTTTTATCTCTCAAGAAAGCTATACAAAGGAGATATTGAAGAAGTTCACCATGCTTGATTGCAACCCCGTGAACACACCGATGGAAAGTGGGACAAAATTGTCCAAGTTTGATGAAGGAGAAAAAGTGGATCCCACATTCTTCAAAAGTCTTGTGGGAAGTTTGAGGTATTTGACTTGTACCAGACCAGATATACTTTTTGCAGTTGGAGTAGTAAGTTGCTTCATGGAGGCTCCTACCTCTACTCACTTAAAGGTCACTAGAAGAATTCTTCGTTACCTAAAAGGTACGATCGATTTTGGGTTTTTTATTCTTCTTCTAATGATTTCAACCTTGTGGGATTTTGTGATAGTGATTATGCAGGAGATATTGATGATAGAAAAAGTACAACTGGTTTTGTATTTTTCTTGGGTGATTCTGTTATTTCTTGGAGTTCAAAGAAACAGTCCATTGTTACTCTCTAGACTTGTGAAGCCGAATATATAACAACAACATCATGTACTTGTCATGCTATTTGGCTAATGAGATTATTAAAGGAGCTCAATTTGCCACAAATGGAAGCTACAGAGATTTGTATTGATAACAAATCTGCACAGGCACTCGCCAAGAATTCGGTATATCATGATCGAAGAAAGCATATAGATACAAGGTATCATTTCATCAGAGAGTGCATTGCCAAGAAGGAAGTCGGGCTCAAATATGTGAAGTCTCATGATCAAGTTGCAGATATCTTCACAAAGCGTCTTAAGTTTGAAGATTTTCAAAGATTGAGATCAAGAATTGGAATGATGAAGAAAAATCAAAATTAAGGGAGAGATTTGTAGGACCTATAAAAAAGATGAAACAAAGAAAAAAGATGAAAAAGTTGCAGAAGTCAAATAGGGTGGCTGGAAAGATTTTCCAAGTTGGGCGGCTAGACAAAGTTGCCAAATTTCAAAAGTCACAAACATGTTTTGACCGATGGTAATTTTCACTGCAAATTACAGTGAATAAACCATTCTGATCTTTTATAAATAGCAAGCTCCATTTCTCTTTTGATACACACCAAAATAACGAGAGAAGCATAAAGCAGTGAGAGTAATCCACAGATTGTGGTCTGTGAGATAACTAGTGAGTGGTAGTAATATTGTAGTGAGGTGTTTTGAATAAAGAGTGTTATTTCTTTCAAAGTTGTAGTAGTCTCTTGACACTACTGAGTTGTAATATTATAGTGGTAATATTGCTCCACTCGGGTATTGTATTTTATCCCGCTAAAATATTTGGTGTCATTGTTACTCTCTTGTGTTATTATTATTTGCTGTGAATATTATTCCTGGGCGAGATTATTTTTATCCAATAGAAATGAGTAGCAGCAGTCGTAATAGTGTGAGCAGAGTTTAATTCATCTATACCATTTTTATCTTTATCCTTTCTGTTCTGAAATTTTGAAAAAGTAAAATTAAATAATTAAGAACATATTTATCTAAAGAATGTATCAGTAAGCACTTTGTATTAAACTACCATGAAATCCCTTCTTTGTATGGGGAGTTTTCTGTTGTTCTCAAATTCGTGGATTCCTCAAGCTAATCTCCTACGAGTTAAAATAGGTGAATTTCTGTTACATATAAAAGAGCAAAATACTTACACGTAACTAATAAATTTGAAAGCGAGGAATTTAAAAAGTGTCAAGGGGCCCGTTGCTCTAAGTAAAATGAAGAAGAAAAAAAATGGAAGTAATAGAAGCGGTAGAGAAGAAGAAGAAGTACCTTTGTTTCGGGTTTCGAATGGTGTTTAACAAATAATGCCCATTGGTCCATGGGAATTTCTTCGGGAGAATTCTTGATGGTATCTTCTTTACTCAATAATGGATTCTCAGCCTCACGCTATAGTTTAAGCCTGAATTCATTCAATTTTATTTTTTTAGGGAATAGTGAATTCATTTTTTTACCCTTTGCGGATCAATCCTAAAGAAAAACCGAGGCTTCACAAAGATGATATGTTAGTTTGCTGGGATTAAATATATAACTACAGCATAAAAACTTAGCAAAACTTTGTTACCATTATGAAATTATTAAAAGCACGGTCCACAATTCTTTTAGACATGGATGACCAACTCTCGAAGCTAATAGGAAAGTATTATGAATTTATAGCTAGCTGGCCTAAAAATCGTGCAAGAATGCCGACTGCTTATTCAATAGGTTGATCAAACTCATCACACTCTACAATTATACACAATCCATTCTCTAGGTTATGGACATCCATAACCTTCAATCTAACACTTTTTATCACTTGATGTTCATCTACAACAGAACAAATACCAAGTTAAGTACAAACAAAAAAATACTCAATCAGTTTAAATTTATATGCACCTATAACATCGACAAACCAATCACGAGGTTTCGAGTCATCTCTAACTCGTCTGCGTCTAACAGGCTGTGAAAAGACGACTCCATCAGATGATGAAGATGGACGGACATGCTGTGAAGAGACGACTCCATCAGATGATGAAGATGGAATAACATGCTCTGATGAGACTCCATTAGTTGATGAAGATAGAACAACGACTGTGTAGGATGTACCGAGGCTCGATTAGATGACGAAGATGAAACTTGTGCCTGAGACTAAGCCTGTGATAATTGTGAGCACGTGATTTTTGCGCTATATGATAATTACTCCCAAAAATCCAAAATAAAATAATTTTCCTTTGTGTGCGATTTTTGAATTTTCGTGGCATTTTTGGATAATTATTTATATTTTTGTCAGTGCATGTTTATTTGTTTAAATTAATAAAATATAAAAAAATATGTCGCGTTTGCATTTAATATTTAATTAAATTTGTTTTAAAAAATGAAAAAAAATCATAAAAAATAATGTACGTTGCATTTTTAGCATTTAACGTCCAAATTGTGTGATTTTATCGTTAATTGCTATTTAAATGTGCGATAATTGTTATTAGGAGTTAATTAGTATTTTAAGATAATTTTGGATTTTTATAATTTAATCTTAGCATTTTTAGCTTTATTAATTAGGAAATTGAATAAATAGAAAAGAACAAAAATAGAAGAAATCGGATTGGGCCTTTTCTTCAAATTTTAAACCAAATACCCAGCCTTCCCCTACGACCCAGTCCATTTCAAACCGGTTCGACCCAGTCCATAACCCCAAAGACCCAACCCCTTTCTTCATTTTTCATTTTTTCATTTCCCTAACCCTAAACCTAACAAACCACCTGCCCCCCTCTCTTTCCCTCTTCTTCTCCAAAAACTCCCAAAGCTCCCCTCCCATGGCTGCCCCTCTCCCGTCGTCCCCTTCATCCTCTGCCAACACACACACACACACACAGCTCCATCACCACGACAGTCCGCCGTCTCCAAACAACCCTGTTGCCTCGTCTTTTTCGTCAACCACCATGGAAGTCGACCATGGCTGCCACTACTTCGTCTTCTCCTTCATCGTTACCACCCCTTCAACCTCGTCTTCTTCATCGCCCCCAAACTAGCAGCAACTTCCACGACCAAACAACCAAACAACACAACCACCCTACAGCAGCCAGCGAGCTCCGTTCCAAGCGACCACCCGCGACAACCCAAGCCATGAACGCCTAGCTTCTCCAGTTGCGAGGCTCCAGCCATGGACGTGAACTGCTGCTACGTGCAGCTTCAACGCGTTCAGTTCGTCGTCTCCAAATGACCAGTAGTTCCCTCACGACCAGCAGCTACGTCACACGCAGTCCTGTCGTTACCACCAGCCCCGTCCACCTGAAACCCCCAACGAACTCCATCTTCGCATGACCCCCCTACGGACTGCCCAGCGCCGCCACTGCTGCGTTCCTACTCGTCGAGTTATTTTTCGGGCAGATTCGAGTTATTTTGGTATCAAAGTTTCCGGGCAGATTTGTTTCCGTTCGAGTTCATCGTTGTTCCGATCCGGTTAGTTTGGTTTAAGTTTCAGTTCTGTCCGTATTTTGTTTGATATTCTCAGATCTGAAACCAGTATATGTTTGATTCTTTTCTTGATTATTTCTTCAGTTTATTTTTATTCATTTGTTCTTGTTTAGTTTAATATAAAAGTGTGTTGGTTATAATGTTGTTAGATTTAATTTGAAGTTCAATTGATTTTTTTTGAGTTTAGTGATTTGAATCTATTTGTTTGTTATTGTTATTGAATCTGAAAGTAGGTTTGTTGTTAAAAAATAAAATAAAATAAAAATATTGTTCAGTCAAAATAATTCCAGTTGTTTCTTTGATGTTCATCATTTAGTTTGAAATTGTTGTTTGAATTTGTTTAGGAATTGGTTATAGCTATTGTATTTTGGTTAGAATTGATTAAGCGAATTGGTTATAGCTGATGGGGGTAGAATGGTAAATTACAGTATTTTCAGGGGTAAAATGGTAATTTCAGTAAGTTCGGAGGGTTATTTTTGGAATTGAATATTTGAACAATTATTTAATCTGAGTGCTCCATCCGCTAGGCATTAATAATATTACAATAGTACATGATGGAGGACAAGACATAATGGAGTGAGAATAATGCATTTGTTTAATATAGTGGGGGACAAGACATAATGAAGTGAGAATAATGTATTTGTTTAATATAGTGGGGGACAAAACATGTAGGCATGGGGAACAAGAGAATTAAATAAGAAAAACATTAAGTAGTGGGTGCAAGGCATGCAATTATGGGAATATTTCGGGTTAGTGGTTCAAGACAAAGAGTCTTGGTTATAAATAGAGTCATTTTTACACAGTGTAGGAGGGGATAGAGGAGAACGTTGAGAGAGTTGACTGAATTTTGAGAAATCAGAATTTGAGAGCAAAAAGAGAAAAACAAGCTGAATTTTTACTTGAATAATTTCAGGTTGCTTTTCCTTGAGTGTTATTCAAAAATCAGTAAACTACCGCGTTTTGTATCCGTCTCTCTTCTGCTTTGACTGCGATTGCATTCTGGTACTGCTGGTTTTCAATATGTTACTGGGTTATTCTACTGGTCGTTACTGATTTTGCTGTTGCTGAACCTATTGTTGCTGTGTATTTACGCTACTGCTGCTTCTACTGATCTTCCTCTTATTTTACTTCCAATACCAGGTACATGACCGTAAACTTATCGATATTGTAAGCTGAAATGTGAAAGCATGAATACATATGAAGAATGGAACTTTGAAGTTTTAATTTAGCTTTTTTTTCCTTTGTCTCTTTTACTGATTGTGTTTAGGTTATCTCATGTATTATTATTCTGTAAATTTCGGTTGTTTTGCATAACTAGGCATCTTGTAGTGATGTATTAAATAATACTCTATTTTAGTTTGGTTATTAGGTAGTATATGTTTAAGCATGCTCATTACTGTCAAACTGTTTAACAATTGGAGTAAGAGGAAAATAACATAAGTTGGTCTTTAGTGAATCGGCTTGGTAAAACTGGTTAGATCACTAGCTTGAAGGTTTTAATATTGTCAACAGTAGGTTAATCATGAACATGTAGCTAAATTTAGTTAAAGCATGAATTTAGATTAATTTCATGAATTAGGCATTATGACATGATTTGAGTTCAACCAAGACGAGTTAACATTTGAATTTAATAAACTTTCGAATATGCATTAGTAATTAAGATTGATTCTAGTTTCAAATAGTCGTAAATAATTAATTCCAACGGTTCAAGTCATCTAACACTGCGAGTTTAATCTAGTTATAGGATAATTAGTTTCTTTTGAACATATTATTTGTCGATTCCATAGTTTATTTATACTTTCAATTTTAGTAATATTCCTTTCCGTTAACATTTGTCTTAATCTAGCATTTAATATGTTACGCCCTTTTTTTAAGCATGTAACTAATTAGGATTTTTTCTCTTTTATTTTTAGAAACGAATTTAATAGAAATGTAGTCACTTTAGGATATCCTTAAAATAAATGAGGCAAGCCTCGCCAAACAAAGACGCACAAACTGCGGGGCCCTCAATAGATGTTAATAATTACGTAGATTTCGGGAGTGGCCATTTAGCGAACTTCACGGCTTTCCCCAAAGATAATAACGCGTTAGACTCCTTAGACACGATTTTAATTAAATTACATGCTTAAATTCGGGTGCGCATTTATGTGACCCAAATTCAAATCTCAACGGAGTCGGAACGTATTAACAATCACGGGTGCATTGATTGTGACGTGGTTCGAGATGCATTTTCACAACGTTGCAATTCTATTAAAAAAATAATAATAAAAGCGGTTTAAACTTAATAAAAGCACATAAGTCATAACATGTATAAAAATCAGATATTTAGCCATTACAACAATTTAAGTGACCGTGCTAGAACCACGGGATTCGGGGGTGCCTAACACCTTCCCTCGGGTCAACAGAATTCCTTACTTAGAATTTCTGGTTCGCAGACTTCATTTGGAAAGTCGAATATTTTCCTCGAATTGGGATTCAAGATAAACCGGTGACTTGGGACACCAAAAGCCAAACCTTTCCCAAGTGGCGACTCTGAATTAAATAAATAATCCTATTTCGAATATTGACACTTAAATTGGAAAAACTCCATCACGCATTTATCCTTCGGGGTAGGCGCGCAAAAAGGAGGTGTGACAGCTCTGGCGACTCTGCTGGGGACTGGGCCCAGAATCTCTGTTTCAGGGTTCAAGAATCCGAGCTTAGAATAATTGTTATATTTGGCTTTATTATCTGATCTTTATTACATGTTTGGGCATAACGAGCTAAATGTTGCCTTTTACCGCTTTGATATTATCTGAACTGTATATAAACTGTGTCGAAATCCTCTTCTCATCTTCGGGGATGTGCTTGCTGGTCGAGACTCCCTATTCTGTTAGTGTCATTCCCTGAAATAAGAAAGAGGCCGGACAAGTTACAAAGCCGGACGATCTCACGGGTCCCCGGTACGTAGCCCCCTCCTCGACTCGAGTTGTCCGCTCGGGTACACAGTCTAGAACAAATACCCAGGTTACGAACCTAGAATAACTCAGCTTCATGTCGGATCCCTAGTAGGAACGTTTGTTTGCATCATGTGCATTTGACTTTGGAGGCTCAACACAGGGGTTGGGTCTGTCTAGGACAGATGTACCAAAATGACAAAAGACCATCCTGATGCATCCAACTTGCTACTTGTGCATTTGTTTGTTTCGGACTTGCATGCCGACCGGCTTTTGAATGTCTTGAGGAAAGGGAGATAGAGGTAGTTAATCGCCTGCTTTGAAAAAAAATCAACGTCCAAATAGTGTCGAAACTCTGCCGAATTTTTGAAAAAAAAAAGAAAAAAAAGAGTTTTGTTTATGAAAAATGGTTTTATCTGCCCGAACTACGCCGGTTTGATTCTCACCGGATGTGAGATACGTAGGCAAACCTCATCGGTTCCGGCCCATAATTTTCAAAAATAAATCTAAAAATATTTTCCTTTACTTCCTATCTAGAAAAGTCTTTTTTTCAAAAACCCAAATTTTCAAAAAAATCCAAAAAAAAAAAAAATTCATTAGTTCCTTCTTTAGAAATTTTGTTTCCTTAGAAAATTCAAATAAAAAGTTTTTAAAAAAAAAAACTCAAAAAAAGTAGTGTCCTTCTTTCTGAAGTTTTTTCATACGGAAAAAGAAATAAAAAGAAAATCAATAAAAATCAAAATCCAAAATACGGGTTTCCTTCATTTTTAAGTATTTTTCCCAAAAATTCAAAAAAATAATCCAAAACAAATACTCTTTAGATGTCATTCTTTTGTAAATGTCCATAAAAAGTTTTTGAAAAAAATTTAAGTCCAAAAATATTTTCGCCTTTCTTTAGAAGTGCTTTTGTAAATAAAAAAAAACTCAGAAATCCAAAATATTTTCTTAAAAGTCTCTCTTTCGAAAATTAAAAGGCAACGTCCAAAATCAAAAATATTTTTCTTTCTTCTTTAGAAAAAGAGAAAACAAATAAAAATTCAAACAAAAATATTTTCTTTTTACTTTTAAAATTCCCAAAGTTCAAATCAAAAGCAAATGAATTTTTTTGGAAGTCTTTCTTTCAAAAACAAAACAAAAATCAAATTTCAAAAGCAAAAAAGAAATCAAAAATATTTTCTTTTAAAGCATTTCTTTCAAAATTCCAACCAAAAAAAAGTTAGTTTATTTACTCCATTTTCGATCTTCCCGAACTACGCAAGATCTGATTCATGCGGGGTCATGATACGTAGGCAATCCCCATCGAATTCGATCATAGCTATAAAATAAATTGAGTGAAAAAAATAAATTGAAAGAAAAAGAGAAAGAAAATTGAGTGAAAAAGAGAAAAGAAAAAATAGTGAAAAGAAAAAAGAAAAAAAAGAGAGTGACAAAAAATAAAAGAGTAAAAAAAAGAGTGCAAAAAAATAAAAGAGCGGCAAAAACAAGAGTGATTAAAGAGAGACAAAAATGAAGAAAAGAGGTACAGAGTGAAAAGGGCTAGTTAAGGTTGGGATGAAACATGCAACCGTTCAAACACACGGTAGAAGCCTATTAGGTGCATTGCATCCCAACGTGCGATTTTCTATATGTTAAATGTTTCAAAACTAACAAGGTTGTTGGATGTGCAAGCATTTAGCCAGGTTTTGTTGGTTGGTTTTGTTGGTAGTCTAGTCTCCCCTCCTTCACAAAGGCACATATGGCCTCCGCAGACAATCTACCAATCATCGGTCCTGAGGATAGCCCAGCATCGGCTATTCTACAGCTAGAATCAGCAACTGCTGAAGAGAACAAGATGTTGCGTCTCCGCATATTGGAAATGTGGGACGCCAAGTGCAATCCCTGGGTTCCCTGAATTGATCCCCACGTTAGGTGAGTTTACCAATGCTCTTGTGCCCAACTCGCTCATCCCATGCGGGCACCCTCCAATGCCTTCCGATGATCCTGGCATGCCTTATGTGGTTCGCCCCCAGGCGCCGGCTTCAAAGGCACTGCCTCCAATGTTCATCTTTCAGGGTCCATAGCTTCAACCAGAAATGACATATGTGACCCCATATTCTTTCACTCAACCTCCGCAATATGACCTCTCGGCGGAGCAAGAAAAGGTTGTTGAAAATCCCGAGCAAGAGGAAATGGCTCGGAAGATGAAGAGCCTAGAACAAAGCCTGAAAAAACATGCAAGGTCCGAGTGGCCAAAAGAGTGTGTCATACTCTGACCTCTGTATGTTTCCCCATGTCCACGTGCCAGTTGGCTTCAAGATGCCAAAATTTGAAAAGTACGATGGGCACGGAGACCCGGTCGCTCATCTAAAACGATACTGTAACCAGTTGAGGGGTTTTGGTGGGAAAGAGGAGCTGCTAATGGCCTATTTCGGGGAAAGCCTCATCGGAATCTCTTTTGAGTGGTATACAGATCAAGAAACTACTCATTGGCACGTGTGGGATGATATGGCCCGAGATTTTGTTCGCCAGTTCTAGTATAATAGGGACATCGCTCCCAATAGAAACATCTTTGTCCAATTTGGAAAAGAATATCACGGAAAGCTTCTGCGAATATGCTGTCAAATGGCGTGAGCAAGCTGCGAGGGTAAAGCCTTCGATGGACGAAGTTGAAATGGTCACGGTCTTTCTGCAGCCCCAAGAGGCTGACTACTTCCAGAACATGATGGCCGCTATGGGTAGGCCGTTCGCTGAGGCTATCAAAATTGGGGAAATGGTTGAAAACGGTTTAAAAACAGGCCGAATCTTGAGTCATGCTGCCTTTAAGGCCATATCACAGGCTGCTCATAATGGTTTGTTGGAGGGTTTGATGAACAGAAATGGGTTCGAAGAGGGAGCCATGATGGTGTCAAGCTCGAGGGGGCCCGCAGGTCATTCAGCCAATCATATGTGCCTCTTATCGTCCCACCACATTATTATCCTCTTCAAGATGATGCTGATGCCGTGGCACCGCCTCCCTATGAGGTGATGAGTGCACAATCTTACACGCAACCACAACATTATATAAAAAATCAAGCTCTAACTCCCATAAATGCCCATCCTTACCAAGCTCCATATAATCCCCAACCAGATCTTCCCCAGTACATTCCTCTCCCAAGAGAGCCTTTCAGAAAGAATCAGTTCACCCCTATTGGTGAATCGTATTCAAGCTTGTTCCAAAAGCTAATCAGGCTAAATCTATTGCAGCCAGTGGCCCCGAACCGGCCGAACCCCGAGTCCCCCTCGCACTGAGATGATGCTATATGTGAATACCACTCTGGAGCAATGGGACACAGTACAGAGGACTGTTGGACCCTCAAAAGGGCAGTTGAGGGTTTGATTGAAGTTGAAAGAATTATTTTTCGGGATGAAGAAGCTCCTGATGTGATGAACAATCTGTGGCCTGCCTACAACATCGGGCCAATAGTCAGAATGATTTGTGAAACTAAGGAATTTGATCCGGCATTGAAGGCCATTGCAGCCATTGCCAAAGCAGGAGAAAAGCCAGAAAATGATCGCCAAGCATGAAAGTTCCCCATTAGATGGGAGTCTCGGTAGCCAGTCTTGCTATCCTTTTTGCGTCCGGATTATCTCAGGGTGTGATCCGGATGTTTTACTTTATTGTCTTACTTTCCGATGTAAACCCTTCTATCTTCAATTTTTTTTTAAAAAAAATCAAAATAAAAAAAAACAAATGAAATTAATATTTCATTTTCCAGGAATGCCTTTTTTTTTATCTTGTCATTTTTCTCATTTTTTTTAGTTCTGTTAAATGCAGATTTCAATAACATGACATGCTTATGGACTTCATGCCCGGATCCTAAAATGCTGTCAGACCTCAAAATAATGAATCAAGAATTGGTTCGCAATGAAGATTAGCCTAAGGAAATAAAACAAAGAGTTGGAACAACTGAAGGAAAATTGGTTCCCCGATTGGAAAGGTCCATCCATTGCAACAAGAGTACTGCCAAAAGAGTGCGTTGAACTTGGGACACATCGAAGAAATGTCCCCGAAACAACTGTCAATACAAATGCAGTCAAAAGGTACTTTGTTTGATCCTTCATATAGTTCTAATATTCTCCGGTTAGGATGACGAAGACTTTCATTCTTGCTACCCAAACACTATCGATCCTTTGCAAACCCTTTGAGCCGGTTACCATTCTTTGACTACCCTCTTTGGAACCTGAAAGTGTTATTGAAAAATGAAATAAAAAAAAGGAGAGAAAGAAATTGAATTGAAAAAAAATAAAAAATAAAAAAAAAACAAAGAAAACAAAGCAAAAAAAAAAAAAGAGAAAAACAAAACAAAACGGAAAAACAGAAAAAACAAAAGAAAACCAAAAATAAAGTTTTCCTGAACTACGTCTGACTTGATTCCGAAAGGATACATAGGCAGCCTCTCTCTGGGGTTCAGTCACACCAAAACAAAAATCCAAAGTCCCCCAAAAGTGAAACTGGGGCAAAAGTTATAGTGGTTCGGCGACAGTTCGCCAGAAAGGTTCTAAAGTTGTAATTCCATCCAAGCTCGTTTTACCCCAAATCCTGTTCAAGTCCTTCCGATCAATCGGTAAGAATGTTCAAGGATCAGATAATGTAGTTACTTAGATCTTCGCAAGCAAAATAAGAGAAATAAAATGAGAGAGTCTTATTGGTGAAAACCCACACGGGCATCGTAAGGCGACGGTAAGTAGAGAAAAATGAAGATGAGAGAGTCTTGTTAGTGAAAACCCACACGGGCACTATAAGGCGATTGTAAGAAATGAAATGAAAAGTGCCAGCTCGTGAAAACCCACAAAGGGCGCCCATGATCGAAAATAAGATCCTCACAGTCATCGGCATCAATAGAATCCTGGCAAGGTTCCTCGGTTTCAAGGCAAAGTTGTGATGAATTTCTGAGAGTCAGACGGTTTACACAGATTAGGTATCCAGTCCAAAAGGCATGTCATGTTCATTGAAGTCCGCATGCACTCCAGATAAGTCCTTCTTTCCTTTCCCCGGAAAGGACACTTTTTTTAAAACTCATTCTCCATTTCATTGTTTGTTTTCTTTGAACCCCTTTCGGTCTAACACTCTTTCGAAACTAAGACAAAGAAAGGATGGCAAGACTGATTTACAGGGTTCTCATTTGGTGCGGGCTAATGTGCAAAAGATACCCGGCCTCAGCAGGTGCATTAAGTCGACCTCGATTGGCCATGTGGGCCGTTGCTCCGGAATTGAAAACTCTTGAAAGGGGAAAATCAAATCAAAGTGCTTATAAAGGCGAAATAAAGTTTAAAGAGGTTAAGTCCCACGCGACTAGCCGTTGTAGCAAAGTTTGAAGAGCCAAAGGTTCCCTAATGCTCCAAAAAAAAAAAGTCAGAAGGAAAGGCATACGAAGGCGAAATAAAGGTGGAAGTTGAGTTCCACCGAGCAACCATCATGGCAATGTCTGGAATAATTAGAGGTTCTCCAGGGCCTGAAATAAATCGATTCTCAGGGAGCAAATAGTTGCAGTTGAGATCTTCATCAAAGAAATTGGGCCGGGATCGAGTGATCAAAACTAATCAAGGCCACAAAACCAACCACTGTTTCAAACTAACAGTTGTTCTTTGTTTGAAAAATTGAAACAGGTGCAATCCAAAGCAACCGTGTAAGAAGCAGGTGCAACCAAAAAGGAAAAAAAATGCACAAGTGCAAGAAACAGCTTTGCAACAAGGAATCAACCCAAAAGGGAAGTTTCCTCCAAATTCTTTCCTGCATTTTTACTAAACAAAAAAAAAACGAAAAGAGAAATAAGAAGAAAATTCCAAAAAAGGGTTAGTTTAGAAGCCCCAAAATCAATCTTTCGCTTTTTTGCCGACATTAGGGCTCCAATCTCTAAGTTGAGATTTTAGACATAGGGCCTCCACTCCCTAGTCGCCTTTACCAATATTAGGGCTCCAATCCCTAAGTTGAGATTTTAGACACAGGGCCTCCATTCCCTAGTCGCCTTTTGCCAACATTAGGGCTCTAATCCCTGAGTTGAGTTTTTAGACATAAGGCCTTCATTCCCTAGTCACCTTTGCCAACATTAGGGCTCCAATCCCTGAGTTGAGATTTTAGACTTAGGGCCTCCATTCCCTAGTCGCCTTTTGCCAACATTAGGGCTCCAATCCCTGAGTTGATATTTTAGACATAGGGCCTCCATTCCCTAGTCACCTTTGCCAACATTAGGGCTCCAATCCCTAAGTTGAGATTTTAGACATAGGGCCTCCATTCCCTAGTAGCATTTTGCCAACATTAGGGCTCCAATCCCTGAGTTGAGATTTTAGACATAGGGCCTCCATCCCTAGTCACCTTTGCCAACATTAGGGCTCCAATCCCTGAGTTGAGATTTTAGACATAGGGCCTCCATTCCCTAGTCACCTTTGCCAACATTAGGTCTCCAATCCCTGAGTTGAGATTTTAGACATAGGGCCTCCATTCCCTAGTCACCTTTGCCAACATTAGGGCTCCAATCCCTGAGTTGAGATTTTAGACATAGGGCCCCCATTCCCTAGTCACCTTTGCCAACATTAGGGCTCCAATCCATGAGTTGAGATTTTAGACATAGGGCCTCCATTCCCTAGTCACCTTTGCCAACATTAGGGCTCCAATCCCTGAGTTAAGATTTTAGACATAGGGCCTCCATTCCCTAGTCGTCTTTAGCCGACATTAGGGCTCCAATCCCTGAGTTGAGCAAGTTTCCTTTAGCCGACATTAGGGCTCCAATCCCTGAGTTGAGCGAGTTTCCTTTAGCCGACATTAGGGCTCCAATCCCTGAGTTGAGCGATTTTTTTTAGCCGACATTAGGGCTCCAATCCCTGAGTTGAGCAAATTTTTCTTTAGCCGACATTAGGGCTCCAATCCCTGAGTTGAGCAATTCTCTTTTAGCCGACATTAGGGCTCCAATCCCTGAGTTGAACAATTTTCTTTTAGCCGACATTAGGGCTCCAATCCCTAAGTTGAGCAATTTTCTTTTAGCCGACATTAGGGCTCCAATCCCTGAGTTGAGCAATTTTCTTTTAGCCGACATTAGGGCTTCAATTTCTAAGTTGAGCGATTTTCCTTTAGCCAACATTAGGGCTCTAATCCCTGAGTTGAGCGATTTTCTTTAGCCGACATTAGGGCTCCAATCCCTGAGTTGAGCAAATTTTTCTTTAGCCAACATTAGGGCTCCAATCCCTGAGTTGAGCAATTTTCCTTTAGCCGACATTAGGCTCCAATCCCTGAGTTGACCAAATTTTTCTTTAGCCGACATTAGGGATCCAATCCCTGAGTTGAGCAAGTTTCCTTTAGCCAACATTAGGGCTCCAATCCCTAGGTTGAACAAGTTTCCTTTAGCCGACATTAGGGCTTCAATCCCTGAGTTGAGCAATTTTCTTTTAGCCGACATTAGGGCTCCAATCCCTGAGTTGAGCGAGTTTCCTTTAGCCGACATTAGGGCTCCAATCCGTTAGTTGAGCAAGTTTCTTTTAGCCGACATTAGGGCTCCAATCCCTGAGTTGAGCAAGTTTTCTTTAGCCGACATTAGGGCTCCAATCCCAGAGTCGAGCGGTTTTCCCTTTTTAGCGAATATTAGGGCTCCAATCCCTGAGTTGAGCATTTTGCCTTTTGCCTTTTGCAAACATTAGGGCTCCAATCCCTGAGTTGCACCTTTTAGACTTGAGATTTCCAATCCCCTCATCAATTCTGCAGATTTTTATGGCAATTAACTCACGAAATTTTCCTAGTGAAACTGGGGCAGAAAAATTTCGTTCATTTGTTTGTTTTGTTGTCTGAGCAGGTTTGACCTTGAAGCACAGGGATCGAGATGACCTAGTGAGTGAGTCTCAATCCAGAATAAAAAAAGGAAGGAAAGAACAAAAGAAGATGAGCCCAAATACTGGAGCAAACAAAGTGCAGATCGCTCAAAATCTGATTGAAGTCACGAGCTCCGCCAATCCCGCTTCACTCGATGCTGCAGAAATAAACAAGCACCTACAACTTGCAAGCATCAAGATTCAGATCGAAGTCTACAAGCAGAATCAGCTAAGACTCAAGATCAAGTTGCGAAAGAATTATAGATAGGAATCTTGTAACTAGTAGTTGATAGGCATAGCTAGCTTAGCTTTGATTTTTCTTTTTAATGTAATAAGGAGGTCAGTGAGCAGTAGCAGCAGCAGCAACAGCAGTAACAGTAACATTGCAGTCTCATGGTAGTCCCAGCTACCAAAACTTCCCGAACTACATTGACCTGATTCCTGTTTAGCCCAGGATATGTAGGAAACCTCTGAAGCAAAGGTTCGGTCAAATCTTTCAAAAAAAAATGCTTCACACGGAGTATTCCAACTGGCAAAAATCGCTCGTATCCGCTAACTTTATCATTGCACAAAAATCCTACGTGTTTCTGGACAAAGAGGGGCAGCTGTGAGCACGTGATTTTTGCCCTATATGAGAATTACTCTCAAAAATCCAAAATAAAAGAATTTTCCTTTGTGTGCGATTTTTGAATTTTCGTGGCATTTTTGGATAATTATTTATATTTTTGTCAGTGCATGTTTATTTGTTTATATTAATAAAATATAAAATAATATGTCGCGTTTGCATTTAATATTTAATTAAATTTGTTTTACAAAATGAAAAAAATCATAAAAAAATAATGTACGTTGCATTTTTAGCATTTAACGTCCAAATTGTGTGATTTTATCGTTAATTGCTATTTAAATGTGCGATAATTGTTATTAGGAGTTAATTAGTATTTTGAGATAATTTTGGGTTTTTATAATTTAATCTTAGCATTTTTAGCTTTATTATTTAGGAAATTGAATAAATAGAAAAGAACAAAAATAGAAGAAATCGGATTGGGCCTTTTCTTCAAATTTTAAACCAAATACCCAGCCTTCCCCTACGACCCGGTCCATTTCAAACCGGGTCGACCCAGTCCATAACCCCAAATACCCAACCCCTTTCTTCATTTTTTATTTTTCATTTCCCTAACCCTAAACCTAACAAACCACCCGCCCCGTCTCTTTCCCTCTTCTTCTCCAAAACTCCCAAAGCTCCCCTCCCATGGCTGCCCCTCTCCCGTCGTCCCCTTCATCCTCCGCCAACACACACACACACACAGCTCCATCACCACGACAGTCCGTCATCTCCAAACAACCCCGCTGCCTCGTCTTTTTCGTCGACCACCATGGACGTCGACCATGGCTGCCACTACTTCGTCTTCTCCTTCATCGTTACCACCCCTTCAACCTCGTCTTCTTCATCGCCCACAAACCAGCAGCAACTTCCACGACCAAATGACCAAATAACACAACCACCCTACAGCAGCCAACGAGCTCCGTTCCAAGCGACCACCCGCGACAACCCAAGCCATGAACGCCCAGCTCCTCCAGTTGCGAGGCTCTAGCCATGGACGTGAACTGCTGCTACGTGCAGCTTCGACGCGTGCAGTTCATCATCTCCAAATGACCAGTAGTTCCCTCACGACCAATAGCTACATCACACGCAGTCCCGTCGTTACCACCAGCCCCGTCCACTTGAAACCCCCAGCGAACTCCATCTCCGCACGACCCCCCTACGGACTGCCCAACGCTGCCACTGCTGCGTTCCTACTCGTCGAGTTATTTTCCGGGCAGATTCGAGTTATTTTGGTTTCAAAGTTTCCGGGAAGATTTGTTTCCGTTCGAGTTCATCGTTGTTCCGATCCGGTTAGTTTGGTTTAAGTTTCAGTTCTGTCCGTATTTTGTTTGATATTCTCGGATCTGAAACCAGTATATGTTTGATTCTTTTCTTGATTATTTCTTCAGTTTGTTTTTATTCATTTGTTCTTGTTTAGTTTAATATAGAAGTGTGTTGGTTATAATGTGGTTAGATTTAATTTGAAGTTCAATTGATTTTTTTTAGTTTAGTGATTTGAATTTACTTGTTTGTTATTGTTGTTGAATCTGAAAGTAGGTTTGTTGTTAAAAGAAAAAATAAAATTAAAATATTGTTCAGTCAAAATAATTCGAGTTGTTTCTTTGTTGTTCATCATTTAGTTTGAAATTGTTGTTTGAAATTGTTTAGGAATTGGTTATAGCTGTTGTATTTTGGTTAGAATTGATTAGGCGAATTGGTTATAGCTGATGGGGTAGAATGGCAAATTGCAGTATTTTCAGGGGTAAAATGGTAATTTCAGTAAGTTCGGAGGGGTATTTTTGGAATTGAAAATTTGAACAATTATTTAATCTGAGTGCTCCGTCCGCTAGGCATTAATAATATTACAATAGTACATGGTGGGGGACAAGACATAATGGAGTGAGAATAATGCATTTGTTTAATATAGTGGGGGATAAGACATAATGGAGTGTGAATAATGTATTTGTTTAATATAGTGGGGGACAAAATATGTAGGCATGGGGAACAAGGGAATTAAATAAGAAAAACATTAAGTAGTGGGGGCAAGGCATGCAATTATGGGAATATTTCGGGTTAGTGGTTCAAGACAAGAGTCTTAGTTATAAATAGAGTAATTTTTACACAGTGTAGATAGAGGAGAAAGTTGAGAGAGTTGACTGAATTTTGAGAAATCAGAATCTGAGAGCAAAAAGAGAAAAACAAGCTCAATTTTTACTTGAATAATTTCAGGTTGCTTTTCCTTGAGTGTTATTCAAAAATCAGTAAACTACTGCGTTTTGTATCCATCTCTCTTCTGCTTTGACTGCGATTGCATTCTGATACTGCTGGTTTTCAATCTGTTACTGGGTTATTCTACTGGTCGTTACTGGTTTTGCTGTTGCTGTGTATTTATGCTACTGCTGCTTCTACTGATCTTCCTCTTCTTTTACTTCCAATACCAGGTACATGGCCGTAACCTTATCGATATTGTAAGCTGAAATGTGAAAGCATGAATACATATGAAGAATGAAACTTTGAAGTTTTAATTTAGCTTTTTTTTCCTTTGTCTCTTTTACTGATTGTGTTTAGGTTATCTCATGTATTATTATTCTGTAAATTTCGGTTGCTTTGCATAACTAGGCATCTTGTAGTGATGTATTAAATAATACTCTGTTTTAGTTTGGTTATTAGGTAGTATATGTTTAAGCATGCTCATTACTGTCAAACTGTTTAACAACTGGAGTAAGAGGAAAATAACATAAGTTGGTCTTTAGTGAATCGACTTGGTAAAACTGGTTAGTTCACTAGGTTGAAGGTTTTAATATTGTCAACAGTAGGTTAATCGTGAACATGTAGCTAAATTTAGTTAAAGCATGAATTTAGATTAATTTCGTGAATTAGGCATTATGACATGATTTGAGTTCAAACAAGACGAGTTAACATTTGAATTTAATAAACTTTCGAATATGCATTAGTAATTAAGATTGATTCTAGTTTCAAATAGTCGTAAATAATTAATCCAACGGTTCAAGTCATCTAACACTGCGAGTTTAATCTAGTTATAAGATAATTAGTTTCTTTTGAACATATTATTTGTCGATTCCATAGTTTATTTATAATTTCAATTTTAGTAATATTCCTTTCCGTTAACATTTGTCTTAATCTAGCATTTAATATGTTACGCCCTTTTTTTTAAGCATGTAACTAATTAGGATTTTTTCTCTTTTATTTTTAGAAACGAATTTAATAGAAATGTAGTCACTTTAGGATATCCTTAAAATAAATGAGGCAAGCCTCGCCAAACAAAGACGCACAAACTGCGGGGCCCTCAATAGATGTTAATAATTACGTAGATTTCGGGAGTAGCCATTTAGCGAACTTCACGGCTTTCCCCAAAGATAATAACGCGTAAGACTCTTTAGACGCGATTTTCATTAAATTACATGCTTAAATTCGGGTGCGCATTTATGTGACCCAAATCCAAATCTCAACGGAGTCGGAACGTATTAACAACCACGGGTGCATTGATTGTGACGTGGTTCGAGATGCATTTTCACAACGTTGCAATTCTATTAAAAAAATAAAAATAAAAGCGGTTTAAACTTAATAAAAGCACATAAGTCATAACATGTATAAAAATCAGATATTTAGCCATTACAACAATTTAAGCGACCGTGCTAGAACCACGGGATTCGGGGGTGCCTAACACCTTCCCTCGGGTCAACAGAATTCCTTACTTAGAATTTCTGGTTCGCAGACTTTCATTTGGAAAGTCGAATATTTTCCTCGAATTGGGATTCAAGATAAACCGGTGACTTGGGACACCAAAAGCCAAATCTTTCCCAAGTGGCGACTCTGAATTAAATAAATAATCTCATTTCGAATATTGTCACTTAAATTGGAAAAACTCCCTCACGCATTTATCCTTCGAGGTAGGCGCGCAAAAAGGAGGTGTGACAATAATTGCTCTGGAGCAAGTGAAGAGCTTCCTTTGGCTGATCATTTAAATAGATATTTAACCCGATTTTGCTTCAGCATCTCTACATACATGATTTAAAAAGTATAGGCAGTAAAACAGTTGCAGACAATGACTTGAATGTAATAACGAATAGATCATTTTTACCCAATTTTGGAGATTAGACCATAGGAATTGCATAATGGCGGGGAGGCCAACCAGGGTTTCACCTTGAAACTCAATGGCTCCTCTTTACTCATAATCATCCACTACTCTCTCCCACTATCATCATTTTCATTGACTTATGGTGAAACAATATCTAGAGGTTAGCTATTGGAAGAGAGACTATAATTTTTTCTTAAGTATATTTTTGGTTATAAAAAAAAAGACTAATACTTTAACTGTGTTGTTGTTAGTAAACATAAATAGTTATAATTTATGTAACATATTGTTATACATCGCATATATATATATAGCTATAATAAAATGTGCATTATAAACTAGTCTTCACATGCTCTCAAATCTTCTTTGTCGTTTCACTTATTATTTTTGATGGTATCGGAGCTAAGGGACATCGTTAGTTTGAATCTCATAGCCATTAAAAAAGTATTTTTACGTGGTTGTCCTGGAAAACCAATCAGGTATGCATCGGAGAAGGCGCATTGCTAATATAAATAAAGAAAAGTATCCTTCTATAACAAAAGTGTATAGACCTTATAGAAAGTGTATCTTTTTATAACAATATAAGCTTTTTTAGACATGATTCACACAATTCATCAGTCGTACTTCAATAAATGAGTTGGAATTTGTCTTTTTAAGCAACCCACTTCTTAAGAGGGTATCTGCATATATAGGTTAGGTACGATATGTTGTGAAGTCCTCAGTGGCCAAATTCAATCTTACTGGACAACCTACCACACAGCCATTTTTAGGTCTTTGGTCTAGTCCACAATTTTTGTACTACTTAGCCAGGTTATACTAAAGAGGGTTGAGATTCTTGAAACTTCAGGTCCATCTTTATATGAGTCCTGGGTGCATTTGAGCATCATGTCTTTGATGATGGTTCTTTAGTTTTCACTGATCTTTCAGCAGCTAATTAGGTTCATTTGGTAAATTCTTTCAAAATTATGTTATACCTAAAAAATCCAAATACCGTTTCATTGCAACTTGTCTTTGTCGAAAGCAAGGTCTGTGTTGCCAGTGATGAATCTGAGCCAATACACATCCGTGAGGAAGTGTTTGATAGAGGCAGAGGAGACTTAAACTTGACAAAATAATTTTGATTAGTTCTACTTGATGAAGTCTGATGCACGTGGAAGGTTCTAGATAGGCAGGAACATGCACACAGACCGTTGTACAGGAGCACATGTGTATTTAATTAT
Source organism: Nicotiana tabacum (assembly GCF_000715075.1). NCBI lineage: Eukaryota > Viridiplantae > Streptophyta > Magnoliopsida > Solanales > Solanaceae > Nicotiana > Nicotiana tabacum. The sequence continues at coordinate 88,213,185 of NC_134082.1, read as the reverse complement.
ACTAGTCTATATTTTTGTTACAGCTAGGCCAATAGGAGTTTGACACGTAGCACTAGCAATATACATTTTTACTTCTTAGTTGAGCTATATATATATATATATATATATATATATATATATATATACAATACATTGTAGCAGCAGGACAATCAATGAAATCATTTCTTCTCATTCAAGTTTTCTAGAATCTTCTCTTCAATGGTTTCTTTTCAATTCCGTGATGGTATCAGAGCAGCGATGGAGATCGAGATTACGCGAATCAATTCTCTTCTAATCCATTTCTGATTCCTATTGATTTTACGAGTCCGTTGTTCTTCTCTTCAATAATCCTTGTTCAATTTTTTTTTTCAAATTCTTTTTCGTTCAATTTTCGCTGAGAATGGGCAGCACAACAGAAACGATTTCTTCTCCATCAAACGTGACTTCTCCAGCTAGTGCTATGGATTATTCTAATCCATACTTTCTGAGTTCGACTGATCACTCTGGTTTGACCATTGTATCTCAAGTTTTTGATGGTTCCCGCTATGGAGCTTGGAGGAGAAGTGTGCTGATAGTTTTATCTGTGAGGAACAAATTAGGTTTCATAAACGGTTGTATCAAAATACCAGATGAGAAATCAGCTCAGTTTTAGAACTGAAATCGGTGCAACGATATTGTAATCCAATGGCTTCTTAACTCCTTAAGCAAAGATATAGGTGACAGTGTTTTGTACTCTTCTACAGAAAAGGAACTTTGGGAAGAACTAGAGACAAGGTATGGACAGTCAAACGGAACTCAATTATTTCAATTGCAAAAAGAACTTAGTAGTATTACGCAAGGAACTTATGATATAGCCACGTACTTTACTAGAATCAAACGAATTTGGGACGAATTGAAGTTTCTTAACATTTTCGAAATTTGTGGATGTGAGTGTAAATGTGGAGCTAAGACAAGGAATTTGAAGGCGACGGAAAATCAGAAGCTAATTCAGTTGTTGATGGGATTAAATGAGGCTTATACATCTATTAGAGGAAACATTCTTATGATGAAGCTTTTGCCCACTCCGAATGAGGCTTACTATATTCTGTTGCATGAAGAAAAGCAACGTGAAGTTCATGCTTCTATATAGTTTTCAGGAAAAACCTCTTCATTCAATGCAGCAGGTACAAAGTTTCAAAATGCAAAGTGGGAAAATAGAGGTAATGTCCAGAAAGGCAATTTTGAGAATTGTAAAGGTGGAATGTTTTGCAATTATTGTAAGAAATCAGGATATTTGATTGAAAAGTGTTACAAGTTGCACGGATTTCCTCCCTCTTTCAAGTTCACTAAGCAGAAGAGGACTTATGGAAATGCACAAGGGAGTGCAAATACAGCATTTGAAATTGAAGAAGGAGGTTCTTTTGAGACTAACCTGGCTGTGAATACCATGAGTATAGTGCAAGGCTTCTCAAAGGAGCAGTGTGATAAACTGATTCATTTACTTCAAAATCTTCATGCAGGTCAAGGAGTTTCTTCGGATTTTGAGGCTAATGTGACTGCTAACATGGCTGGTATGATAGTTGCCTTGTATGCCTTTTCTTCTCACCTCAGTAAACTTCCTAATAATCCCTGGATACTTGATACAGGGGCCACACAACACATGACTTATGATATTTCACTCCTTCATGACACCAAAGAATTGTCCAATCCTGTATATGTTAATCTACCAAATGGATACAAAGTTAAAACTATTGCCATTGGAAAATTGCTTATTCCTCCTAATCTAATTTTAATAAATGTTCTATATGTACTAAGTTTTAAACACAACTTGATCTCTATACAACAGTTGTGCACTCAACTTGATTGTTTACTGATTTTTAACAAATTTGGTTGTGACATACATGCCCCTTCTCTGAAGAGGCTATAGGTGTTTGGTGAGACCACTGATGGACTCTATGTGTTGGACAATGCAACTCCCAGTTCTAGTTCTAGTCTTTCCAATGTCAGTGTCAATTCCACTACTTCTGTTGAACCTAGTGTCCCATATAGTTCTTTACAATCTCTATTTTCAGATGTTTTCAATGTAAGTCCTTTTGATGGACGTCTTTCTAGCGACGTTGTAACTGAAGCTAATTCAATGAATAAAATTATTTGCTCTATGAATTGTAGTACTTTGAGTAAATTGTGGCATCAACGTTTGAGTCATTTACCATACCCTGCTATGAGTAACATTCCTGGAATACCTCACAAATTGAATTCTGAATAAAATGAAGTCTGTGTAATTTGGCCAAAAGCAAGACAAACAAAACTCTCCTTTCCATCTAGCTATATAACTTCTAAACAAAAATTTGACCTAATTCATATAGACACTTGGGGCTCATATTCTACGCCTACTTATAATGGTCATCGTTACTTCTTGACAATTATTGATGATTTTACAAGATGTACCTGGACATTTTTGTTATTCACTAAGTCAAATGCTTTTCCTGTCCTCAAAGCATTCTTTGCCATGGTAGAGCGACAATTCGATGTCAAAATCAAGAAAGTTCGATCTGATAATGCTTATGAGCTTGGGTCAGGGACTACACATTCTCAGTTTTTCTCCTCTCTTGGTGTTCTCCATCAAACCTCTTGTGTAATGACACCACAACAAAATGGTGTGGTTGAGCAAGCATAAATACCTACTTGAAACATGTCGGGCTTTATTATTTCAGTCCAATTTACCTATTAAATTTTGGGGTGACTGTCTGTTAACAGCTACATTCCTTCTCAACCGATTTCCTTCAAGAATTTTGGGTAATGTTTCTCCTTACCAGAAATTATTTGATAAACCACCAGATTACTCCTTCCTAAAATCGTTTGGTTGTTTGTGTTTTGCTTTTACACTCTCTCATGGGAGAAATAAATTAGATCCTAGAGCCACACCTTGTGCATTCCTTGGTTATCCTTTTGGAAAGAAAGGCTACAAAGTCATGAGTTTACAATCGCAGCAATTCTTGGTCTCCCGAAATATTAAGTTCCATGAACACATACTCCCTTTTCATTCTCCTCTTCCTATTTCATCTGTCATTTCTTCTGTTTCTACTCGTCCTGTTTCTCCTTTCCCACATCCAGTTCCTACCTCGTCTCCTTTGAATTCCTCATCTATTTCTATTTCACCTACTCCTATTTCCTCTAAATCTATTGTATCATCCCCTCCTACATCTCCCACCTCTCCTACATCCACTGCATCATCCTCGTCTGTTCCTATACCTTCTCCGCCTGCTATTTCTCCTCCTCATGTAACCTTGTAAATCCATTTGCAGGGCAAAGGCTTCTTTCTAGGAGGGAGCTCAACCAAATCCCAAGTTCTATTAGTCTCTAGAGCTTCGAATTCTTTGGCCATTGCATCCTGCCAACCTGGATGCCAACCTGGATGGAGAGCTGTCTGATGGTACGTGGAAGGTTCTTGAGAAGCAGGAACATGCACACAGACAGCTGTACAGGAGCACATGTGTATTTAATTATACTAGTCTATATTTTTGTTACAGCTAGGCCAATAGGAGTTTGACACGTAGCACTAGCAATATACATTTTTACTTCTTAGTTGAGCTATATATATATATACACAATACATTGTAGCAGCAGGACAATCAATGAAATCATTTCTTCTCATTCTGAGTTTTCTAGAATCTTCTCTTCAATGGTTTCTTTTCAATTCCGTGAGTCTGCATGTTCTGGTTCAAGGTTTTTGCTCTGTGCAGATTGGAACTGCCAAAATTGTTTTGCATATAGACAAGTGATGATGAGAAAAAATGATGCTATAAATTTGTTTCGGGCCAACCTTGTGTTGCGTTTCTTTAGTATAATTATTATTTTATTTTTTGGCAGGTGATAATAGAACTCTTGATTCTGATGTTGATGTGAAAGCTATGCAGTGAGCTTGCCATCTCTTTAAGCTCTTCTCAGTCTTCTATTCTGGTATAGTTATTGAATAGTAGTGTTATTAACTTGTGTTATCACTACGACATGAAAAAGTGTTGGTATGTGTCGTCTACTCTCGTAGTTTAAAGAAGGGTTCTTTGTGTTATTACTGAGACAAGGAAAAAAGTGTTGTGATATCATGCTTCTTGTTATATTTGATGATGAATGAAGATGCTTTATTCTAGCAACTTATTGTTGAGAAAACCTAAGAAGTTTTACGAGTGTTTCAGAAATTGTTTCCCAAAATCATTCTGAAAGACGAATGCAGAGAGAAACTTTTCTAATGCTTGCATGACCAACTGCCTTGTATGATGATTGCTACAACTACATCATCGTCGACGCACTCCCTTTTTTTGTGGGGCTAAACGTTGAGTTTGTCCACAAGAAATCCATAAAAGTAAAGACTTAAATATACTATAAAAAAGCGTAAACAAAGAAGATGATTCAGCTCAAGATTGAATGTTACACCACACATTGATTCATGCATCAAGTAAACCTGAGTCCAAGTTTTCTTGACCAAACTTAAGTTTAGTTAGCTTTGGCCAACGCCTGCATTTGATCCAGAGTAGCATTACCTTTCTATGATATTGATCAAACAGATATCTCAGAATCCATAATAAAGGTGAGTGTGACAATCTGATCACTCTTCCAGTGCTACAAACAAAAATGCAGCTTTTGGAAGGAAAATACCTTGATGAATCAAAGGAGAGGAAGCTGTTTTAGCTCAGGCGTGCATGTTTGTCAATTCTCATAATACCTGGAAAACCCCGTAAAAAAGAATATTGCCCAATACTCAATTCATTGGTGGAAACACTCGTGAAAAGAGAGAAATAACAGCCTCTGGCACATATATCTTAGAATTGCTAGGATCAGGGACCCAACGTATCTCGCTCATGTTTGGTGTCTCCACGTAGGTGATGGTAAACTCTCCAACCTTTTCTGCCTTGCCTCGCTTACCTGCCCTTAGCAGTAGGTTGTTGCGGTTATAAGAGAAGATGCAATTTTCTAACCGGATAAGGTCCCCAGGCTCAAAAGTATCACACTCATCACCCCACATCTGAAAGTGAACTGCAGCTGTCTCATCCGCCACTAGTGCCAAACACATCTTTTGTTGCCCTTCCATAGCTATCCTCCCTTTGTCCAAGACAATGAATTTTGTGTTTATGTTGTTCAATGCAGCCGGCACAATGTCTCTCAGAGACTGCATCCTTTTGCGCTGCTGCAACCAAAGATTTCCAAACTGGAAGAGTGATTAGAAAGAGCACAAGGATGGGGAGTCGGCATAAAAGTGAAGTCTGAAACTGATCCACTACGGTGAGAGGCGGTAGTGGGGGCTGGGCAGCGCCGAGGGGTTTGGAATTACCATAATACTAACAGGAGTTTGTATACAAATATTAGTAATATATACTCTTCTCTTTCCAATTAGATGAGATGCTTTCTTTTCTAGTCCATTCCAAAATAAATGCCACATTTCTAAATTTGAAAATAATTCAACTTTAAACTTTTCATTTTACTCATTTTACCCTTAATGAGAAGCTTTTATAACCACACAAATATCATGACCCCAAAGCTTTTAAGACCACAAATTTCAAAAGTCTTTTTTTTCTTCTTAAAGTCCGTATCACTCAAACTATGTCATCTAAATTGAAACGGAGGGAGTAACATTTATTTAATGATTTTTTTTTTTGTAAATTGATTTATAATTTTAATGTATAGCATAATACTTATATTTGATAAAGTAATGATAAAGCACAAATTATGAACCCTCTAGTAATACTCAAATTCCTAATTTGTTGTTCAACTACTCCGTATGTTCCTTTTATTTGCCGCTTATACTAAACATAAAATTTTTATTTTACTTGTTCATTTTAACAATTCAAGAGAGATTTATTATTTTCTTTCAATATTATCCTTAGTGTTAAGTACTTATCTAGGATATTTATTGGAGATACAAATTTAATAACCATTGAGAAGGGTAATTTAGTAATTTGGTAAAATAAATTCTTAATGAATAATTTATTGAGGAGTTTGCCAAGTTAATAGAGAACTAGTAAAATACAGAGGCGGATAAATGGTGTTGGACGCCTAAAGACAAGCCGTGATAAGAGGCCTTAAACTTGTTTAATAATTTTAGATATTTTTGTTTAAGGTTTATTATTTTTGCTTTTGAGGGGCAATTTAATCAACACATTTAATCTTTGTTAGTTAATCATTTCATATCCGCGTTGGTGATTGAGTTACTAAATACGTGTGCTAATAGAAGATATCAAGTACATGATAAAATAATTAAGATGCACGCTTAATTTGAAGATCACCATTAGTTTATTTTGAAATTCTCCGGCAAGATAGGCAAGTCGTGAAGTATGAAAAGAAAAAAGAGAAAAAAAAAAGTTGCCTGAGACTTTAAATTCCTTTTTTTTTTTTTTTTTTTTTTTTTAAGATGTAGAATTTCCATTATCAGTCAGAAGTTACATTCATTAGGTCACCTTTTGACAACAGTAGCAGAAGGCTTGGTGGGGATATCATCGTCTCCTTTAATTTCCTCCACTTGAATAGAAGACCTGACTTTTGTGATTCTCTTCTAAAAATAGTTGACCACATTGTACGAGGTGCCTTATTTATTTGGATAGAAATTAAAGAAAAGACGCCACCAATATTTTGAGCAAGGAAAGCGGTAGTCGACCTAATCAAATAAAACTCAAAAAAAAAAAAAAAATTACAATATCTTTTATTTTTGCTTAAAAAATTTACAATCTCAACCAAATTACACATGAACAAGGTTAACGTGCTCAAAGTTACATAATTTGTTTATGTCATGAGGGGTAACAAAATGCATCAGAAAGCATAACGAAATTTATGTTAGGTACAGTATTAAGGAAAGAACTTAAAGTAGTCTAATAGCCCGTCAAGCTTCTAAAATCTACTTATTTTAAATCTTTCCTCAAAAATATTTTTCAAAAAAAAAAATTGGTAAAAAATAATTTGTGTTTGACTAACTAATTTGAAAAGTATTTTTGAGCAATAAATAGTATTTGACCAATCTTTTAGAAAGTTTTTCTAAATATATTTTTCTCAAAAGTATTTTAAAAAAATAATTTTCAAAAGCACTACCTTTTACTGCTTATTCAAATTATTTTTGGTTCTGCTCAAAAGTACTTCTTTTTTTTTTTTTAAATAAAAACTTGGCCAAACAAAAATATACTTTGAACTAAAAAAAGCACATTCGGTAAAAAAAAAAAAAAAATATTTGGCCAAAAAGCTATAAGTAGACATAAAATCGAACCCTTAGCTAGTTGTTTTGAACCTAAAAGATGGCGGAGAATCCTCCTAGAAAATTGGGAGAGGATGGAGGACCAGAAGATTTCTACCATTCTGATGATATCTTATTATGTATGCGGACGGTCGCAAAATGAGTATCCAATATCAGAAAGAGTATCACAGGCAGGTCAGGGAGAGCGAGGTAGGTCCTATGCTAGTATCAAGTATGCATGCTTTTTTAAGGCGTCTCTTTTTTGATTTGTCCTTTCTGCAATTAGGGTTTTGATATCACTCTGGATTTGACTTTGGATGCTGCTATTGGTGCTCCAATTATTGCCCAACGAGGGATGAAAAACAAACCCAAATTTGTTCTCCTCTCCCAGTTAGCTATTGAAGATTTCAATTCACAGAATGTAAGTGCGTGCTTAATTAACTGATTCATTCTTTTTCTGAAAAATTATATCTGCGATTGGTTGATATTTGGCTGTTTTTATTTTATTTTTATTTAGGCTACAAATTACAAATTTGTGAAAAATGTGACTGTGAACACATCATATGCTGCTGGGATGTGGTGTTATATCACCTTTCAAGCCAGGGATGCTGACGATACCATAAAGACCTTTCAAACATTGGCGTGGTGGGGAATTGACGGAGATAGAGATGTGAGATTTTGCAGGTTTAAGAAACCATCCAAGTGATGAAGGTAAGCTATTTTAATATGCACCTTCTCTCTTGTTACTTACATTGCTTATACGTTGATACGTGATTATGATAAGTGTGCTTGTATAATTCATTGATTTATGCATACACATAGTGCTACACGACAACTACAACTAGGACTCAATTTCAGGTCTGTGGTGTGAAGCCTCACTATCCATTTCGCTCCATTTGGACTCGTTATATTCCAATATGCCCATGTATATTGGTAATGCTGTAAGAAACTCTGTTGCTATTATTGTGTGTGCTGACCAGCAACTTCCATTGAAATAAAAAATACACCTCAAAACCTCATTGTTAGCTTCAGCCAACATCAGGCATTGTTCCCATATTGTTAAATGAGTGAATGAACGGAAAAAGATGCATTTTGAGGTCTTTATTTTATTTAGCAACGAGATGTTGTACAATTCACTTTAAGAGCATCCCTGCCTTTATGGTTGAGTAAGGTTTATGATGTAAAAGGGGAAGCATCATATACAAGGTATTTTGAGAATAGAATGTCTTGGACAAAAGGTAGCTTTCTAGATTGAGTATCGAGTTATCTAAATCATTAGAAAATCTGAATCATTATTCTCTTCCTAAGTAGTGGTTCTCACTTTTTATTTTCTCGAGGACAATCAACTAGGTAATATATTTGAGGTTTTCGTTTGAGAAATTAGTGGAATAATGCAGCACCGTAGTTGATCCACATCTCCATTGCAAAAGATATGATTTTGGTGAGCAATAGGTGTCCAACTCCTCACTTTGAAATTATTAACAACCTCTAAACCTGATCCAGATAACTTTGTTGACCATGAGACATAGTACTTGTGCAATGAGAAGAGGATGTACTCTCTGTCTAAATGATTAGAATATATACCTTGCAGATTGCACAAGACTAGTCAATAACACGAGGGTAGAGAACTTGACATTTTTTACACTTAAGTAGTACACTTCTGCTTGAGACTACACACACGTGAAATAGAATATACAAGAAGAAGCATGTTGTTGATGGTTGCCTAACAACAAACCCTCCCCGAGGACAACAAGGAGGGTTTGCAAAGCCAGAACAAAGCTAGAATAGAGAATTTAGCAAAAGATCAAAAAGTATTGAGATTACTTTCCTTCAAAAACAAACGTGCACTGAAACTAAGACAAACGTATTTCTTCGCTAACTTTTTTATAGTAACATGGTGAAGCCGTGAAAGTAACTGATGTTGATACCATGTTGAACTTTCTCAGTGCACTTCAGGGCTAATAGAGGAATTGAGCATTTGCTCTCTGTAATATACATGCAGCAGCTTCCTAACACCTACATGTTGCTGAGATATCTTAACAGAGTAATACTTGTCAAAAAATTCCTAACAGACATGATAATATACCTTACATACCTTTTCAATGACCAGTTTGTATAGAAATCTGAGGTGTCAGTACTGGTTCACCCATGGTGGCATTTTTTTTTTCTGAATTTCAATTTGAGCGTTGACATCATGGAAATATTGTGTGGAAACAATCAATAAGGCTTAAAGATACAAATTATTATATTTGAAGCTCCATTCTTCTAGGAGTAGACAAACCGAAAACTTGTGCTGATAAAAGAGATGAATGAGTTGTCATAAAGTCATTTTTCAAGTGTTCCAACAGGCAATTGATGATCCTTTTCTTTGGAAATGAGGCTTCTAGCTGAGAGTATCAAGTGGCAGGTCTTTTCCAAATCTTTAATGGGTGTTCTTCAATTCATTCATAGATTCTCATAAAAGGACGTGATAGCATCTTCATCTAAAAAGAAAGAGATGATTGTGTTTCAAATTGGTTCACCCTCATACTTCATACTCATTGAAAAATTAACGATTCATGTAGATTTTTTCAATGGGATTGTACCTTTTGTGAGCATTACCTATCCTGAGGAAATTTTGGTTTCTTCTTTATAGCAAAAACTTAAGAAAAGCAATAATACTCTAATTTCTAATGTCATTTGATTGGTTAATCGCCTTATAGATCATCCTCTAAGATTATTTTCTTTGCAAGAAGTTTATTCTCGTTGGACCAGAATGTTGCCTATATCTTTCTCATCTGAGCTTGTTCAAAATAATTTTGCTGACTTTGTCCAAATATGAGGTAGCTAGTTGGAAAACACTATGTTATTTCTGGAATATTATGCCACCTAGTGCTTTTAGAATGTTTGTTGATAGATTCAAGGAGAAGAATAGAAGACGGGTTGCCAACAAAAGATTCCAGGAAAAGAAGATTATGTTAAATGGAAAGAAAATAAATTTGGAATATACTTTGTCAAACATGGTACCAGTTTGTGAAAAGAATAAAAGACCATTTCTGTCAGTCTAAGCCTTAGAAAATATTTTTGGAATGTAGGTCACCTCGAAAACTCTCTTGTTTTGGTTGGATTGCTCTTCATGAATCATGTCTTCCCACAAAGATAATCTGAGAAGAAGATTATTCAGCTTATGTAATACTCCTTGGTGTTAAATGTGTAAAGAACAAATGAAAGGTATTACCACTAGTTCCTACATTGTTCAGTAGGAAATGACTTGTATTTTTATACTCTGCTTTTTGCAGCTGGCCTGGAAGGATGATAGAAACGACATCAAGAGGATTCCGAATACGATCTCCTGTTGCATTAATTGTAAATTATGGAGAGATAAGGAAATCATGGGGACTTTGAAGGAGTTTTCAGTTCTCAAATTTAAATGTTTAGCGTGTAGCTTTTTGCTGGGGTTGGGACTCTATATGATTAGATGATATTATGAATTTGGTGGACTACCGTCATTTTTTAGCCATCATGTTTGTATTTTGCACAAGTGCTGCTATGTTTTTGCTATATATAGTATGACTTTGACTTTTAGTCTTCTCTGACCTTTGTGGGGCTAATTAGGCTCCTTGGGTAAAAAGAATTTGGTAGGACAGAAGTTTTCTTTCACATTAAATTATGTTATACCTAAAAAATTCAACTCCCTTCTAATTGCAACTTGTCTTTCGCAAAAGCAAGGTTCGCATTTCTGGTTCAAGGTTTTTGCTCTGTGTAGATTGGAACTGCCCAATTGTTTTGTATAGACAAGTGATGATGAGAAAATTGAAGCTTTAAATTTGTTTTGGGTCAACCCTGCTTTGCCTTTCTTTGTTATATATACTTATTATTTTATTTTTGGCAGGTGATAAGAGAACTCGTGATTCCGATGTTGAGGTGAGCTTGCTATCTCTTTAAGCTATTCTCAGTCTTCTACATTAGTAGTTATTGTTATTAAGAGTGTAGTGTTATTTACTTGTGTTATTACTACGACATGAAAAAAGTGTTGGGATGTGTCTTCATCGTCTACTCTCGTTCTTTAATGAAGGGCTGTTTGTTATTAATAACACGGGAAAAAAATGTTTGTGAGGATATGCTTCTGGTTGTGTTTGATGATGAATGAAGATGCTTTACTAGAGTAACTTATTTGTTGAGAAAACCTATAAGAAGTGTTACAAGTGTTTCGGAAATTGTTTCCAAAAAATCGTTCTGAAAGTGTAAAGTCAAGAGTCTTTGCTAATGACCAAATTTAATTTTGTACAAAAATTTGTCGTGGCGTACACCACCTGTGATTTCAAATTAAGCATCTCCAACCTTCTCTTATTTTTTTTCTAGCTTAAAGAAATGAGTTATGATAAAATTAAGATTATAGAGAGAGAAAAGTTTTGAAGTGAAGGAAAAATCGATGTAGTGATTCATTGTGCTATTTCGACAACCGAAAAGGATCAAATATACCCATCTACTATCGGATATTATTTAAAGTTATCTTCTGATCGAATATATTCCTACCGTCTAACTATAAATTAAATATTCTCTTAACTTGACGGAGGGGCCACGTGGAGGGCCTCTTAGCCCCAACCAATTACCCATGCTTAATACCATGTACCCATAACTATTAACTCGACCCTTCCCAAACACCTAAATAACAGAACAAATTCCTATGTCAAAAAATTCTAAAAATAAAAATATGCTCTTTGTTTTTTTCTTTTTTATGGTCATAGTAAACGACTTGGGGCCGTAAAAAATAATTACTTTTTTTTCCAGAAATTTTTTACATTTTTTAGGATCGGTGTTTGACCATGAAAAATTCAAATTTACTTGAAGTTGAATTTTAGAATTTTTCGAAAATTTGAAGAACTCCAAAAAGCTACTATTTTTTTAAAAATTTTCGCTTCAAATCATTCACAAAAATTTAAAAACAGCTCCAAATTGTATTCATGTCTAAATACAACTCTAATTATTAAATACCATTTTCGTTTAATTTTTCTTTTTACTTTTTTTCGAAATTACAATTCTGTGTCCAAATGCCAACTTAGAATTCATTTTCTGAAGTTGCAAATCTGGGTGTAAAATTCTGAAAATCGTTGAATATTGTTGTCGAGAATCATTAATCGGAACTGAAATTCGTGATAGAACATTGTTGGTGAAAAGGAAAAAAGAAAGGAGTTTCTACCGCTAGTCAACTCGTCTTTGAGGTTGGTTCAAAACTTTAGATCTAAGATTTTTGGATAAATCGACTGGGTAAGTTTTAAATTTGTTGTAAAAGCTTGATAGAACGTGAATTCAAAGTTTTAAGTGCATTTGGATCTGATTTAACAAGAACTTGATTGAAAATTTTCAGACGTCTAATCTATGGAGAAGATGCACTGAGTTTCTTGACCTCGTCTATTATTGCTCAAATTGTTTATTGGGTTTAGTTTGTATCATTGTAGAGAAGCTGTGGTTAAAATTTGAGTGCATTTTGTGAAGTCTTGGCTGAGTTAGATCGAACAAATTGGAGTTGACTCAGCGAAGAAAACAACCCGAGCTTCATTGTATTAATCACTGGGCACTGGCTTTGTTTGAATTTCGGTTGGGAGTCTTTGGTTACAAATTGAGATCTATTGGAGAAGCTTAGGTTGAGTTCGGATTACAATTGTGAAGCAACGGTTCGAATAATTTAATGTCTTTCAAGAACACGTAACTCTCTCAGCAAGGTTCGTTATCAGGTATGGGTACTGGGTACTGGGTTGGGGCTTAAAATGGCTTAGAAGCCCTCAACCTGGTCCTTCCGTCAAATTAAGGATATACTTGATCAATATTAAGACGACCGGGATATATTTGATCGAATAGTCCAATTGTAGAAGGGTATATTTAACCCTTTTCCGTTTCAACAATCACTTTTTCACAAAAGTACAAAACTTAGTAGGTGTTTTGACATAAAAATTGTATTTTTTGAAAAAAAGAAGAAGTAATATTTAGAGTTAAGTTGAACAATGATATTTGGAATTTGAAATTATATTTGGACATGCATTTTACTTGAAAAATATTGCAATTTGTGAGTAGGGAAAAGAGTTTTTCTGAAATTTTTAAAAATATCACTTTTTGGTTTTCGAAAAACTCATTTTCAAAAATTTGCAAAATTTCATGGACAAACACATAAAAATTTTGAAAAAAAGGAAAAAAATTTACGGACAAACGGAGCCTTAATATTCCATAAAAATGCTAGGTAATTTGTTTTGGTGGCAGAGCTATTTGATAATAAATTTTGTGCTGGTAAGTGATAATAAATGCTTTGTATAATAATTGAGGTGCATGTAAAGTGAAACAAATATAAACAAACAAAGCTAGCTTTATTTGAATGTTACCATTAGTTTTTTGAAATTCTCCAGCAAGATAGACAAGTCATGAAGAATGGGAGGGAAAAAAAGTTAATTAAGGGTGTGTTTGGTATGAAGGAAAATATTTTGGAAAATGAGTAGTTTTATGACTTATTTTTCCTTGTTTGGTTGGTGAATAAAAACAATTCGAGAAATATTTTCTAGTGTTTGGTTAGAGAGTAGAAAATATGTTTTAGGAAAATAATTTCTTATGTTACTCTTCTCACTCACCCCTTCCCCGAAATTCCCATGTTTCTTGTACTCTCCTACTCTCCTCAGCCTCCCTCCCTTCCCCCAAGTCCCCATGTTTTCTTGCTCCCCCTTTCCCCAATACCCAAAGGAACTAATGTGCTACTTTATTTTTTTATGCAAAAATAACATTGAAATTTGTGCTCCATAACTAAAAAGAAAATACACTTTTTTTGGTTGAAAAAGAAAGCACTATTTCTACAACATGAAAATAAAGTACTCATTTTGTTAAAATGAAAGAAAATATTTTTTCTACATCATAAAAAGAAAATACTCATTTTGTTAAAATGAAAGAAAATACTTTTTATACATCATGAATTTTTTTTGTTGAAGTGAAAGAAAATACTTTTTTTTACATCATGAAAAGAAAGTATTTTTTGTTAAAGTGAAAAAAAAATACTTTTTTATATCATGAAAAGAAAATACTCATTTGCTAAATAAAATAAAAAAAGTACTTTATCTATAACATGAAAAGAAAGTACCATTAATAATATTTTTATTTAGGGTGGGAGTTGGGGGCAAGGGTGGGGTGGGGATGAAAAATAGGGTAGGAAAGATTAAAAAAGAGTTTTAAAAAATATTTTTTTTCTTGATGGGGAAAATATTTTTCTCATATTAGAGGAAAATTAATTCATGAAAAAAAATTCAAAATATTTAAGCCCACCAAATATAAAAAAATTTAAAAATAGTTTTCGAATAATATTTCCCTTTATATCAAACACACCCTAAGACTTAAGATTTAGAATTTCCATAATCAATTTACCATTTAGTCAGAAGTCAAAAGTCAGAAAGCCGCCTTTGGGGAAAAGTAGCAGAAAGCTTGGTGGGGAATTCGTCACCTTCTTTATTTTCCTTCACTTGAATGCAAGATTTGACATTTATGCTTCTCTCTTCCAAAAATAGTTAGACATTATTGTATGGGGTGACCTATTTGTCCGGATAGTACTTCTTTCGTCTTATATTAATAATCATGGTTACTAAAATTAGTTATCGCAAATTATTTATGATTTTAAAAGTTCAAGATAAAATTAAGTTTTATTTTCTTTTCTTTTTTTATCCTTAGTAATAATTGTTCTTGAAGATAGAGATACTACATAAGTAGAGTAAATATTCAATAAAGAGATTTTATCTTAAGACATAAATAAGGATATAATAACCTAATCCCTTTCTTTATTAATGTTTCTTAATGAGCATGTAAAAAAATACGATACATAATATGAGACCGAGAAAGTAGTTACAATAATATGATTTATTTAACAATTTTAACTGCGTTTTCCGAACGAGCTTCGGGACAAAGACATATTATAAACACATCAAGTATACTAGTGACACGTAAGTATCGTAGGGTACAAGCCCCAAAATTCTGGTGCTCATGTAAGTCCTGAGAACTTTTTCAAATTTGAACCAAAATTACTTAATAATTTATTCTTAAAAAAGAACTTAAATATTCAAAAGTTAGCTCATAGTAAATTTCTAAACTAATAATCTCAAAAGTCGCAATGTTTTTTCTAATAGTATATCCTGATTTCATAATCTATTATCTTTGCCATTCACCGATAATAAATGCACTTTAAACATTTACGTGCAAAGTGCAAACTGCAATCGAAACGAGATTATTTATTTAAAATTCAGAGTCGCCACTTGGGATAATTTATGGTTTCCCAAGTCACCGGTTTAAAATCCCAAATCAAGGAAATTTGACTCTGTTTTAATGTCTGCAAAACACAAAAATCCGGGTAAGGAATTCTGTTAACCCGGGAGAAGGTGTTAGGCACTCCCGAGGTCTGTGGTTCTAGCATGGTCGCTTTGATCATACCTGGCTTAAACAAATTGTTTAATTACTGATTTTAGAACCTATGTGCATTTGTCTTTTTTTTTTACTTGAGAAATTATCTAAACCAGGTCACGCGTACGTGTACCCGTTTGTTTGGCGCGTCAAAAATTATGTCACGCGAACGTGTCCACAATTAATAACGCTTTATTATTAATAAGAAAGCTTAGTTAAAGTTGCGCGAAAGCATACTCCGATTTGTTTTTAAAAAATCGTAATTATGTCACGCAAACATGTCCACAATCACGACGATAGATTAAGTCACGCCTAAAGCCAGCTACAGTGTTCATGATTTTCCTAAAACTAATTTTGAGATTATTGTGAGGCCCTAAGAAGTATGAAAAGTTCTTTGCGGAAGAGGTGTAAGATTAGCTATTGAATTTATTAGCAAGTTCAATTACTTTACTAGGCTACTTGCAGCCTGTTTTAGGATTATTTTTGGATTTAAAACGCTTTTGAATAACAGTACATGTCAAACAATTGCAACTTTCTAAATAGCTAGACTTCTTGGGAATTTGATGATCAAGAAGAGCGTTTTCTATCAATTCTCAAAACGTTCAGAGAGTAAAAGTTGCAATTAACATTCCTTTCACAAACAAATCTCCACTCCTAATTATATGATTCACTTCAAAATGGCTTCACAGACAAAAACTTCTAACACTTTAACTTTCAAGAACCAGAATCAGTCAAACAGAACCTTCACATTCCTAATAAGAATGAAGTGTGAAGATACAGATACAATACTAAGACAAAAGACAAACGTGAACCTTTGGCACGTCGACATTGAAAGCATTCAAATTGAAGTCTTTGTTCATGCTGCTGAGAAGGAAATGAAAAGAGCAGAAGCAGCTTTAGGAAATGAATCGAGCAGCAACAACATGATTGACCAACAACACATAACTTAAGGAAGGAAATTCATATAAACTCATTACTGCTCAAACTTGTAACAATCTGCTTCTACTGGCCTTAACTCCCATTATCTATCTATAAACAGATTAACCAAAATTCAGAACTCTAGACCCATGTTGAACCTAACTTTATCATACTTTAGTCACATCAAAAATAAAGCACAAGAATCAGAAACAAACCTGAAATAGTCTCTTGATTGATAAATAAAATCTAGCAATTACATGAACAAAATGGAACAATAGCCTTAAATCAGAACCAACGAACGGAACTTTGACTGAAATCGACTCACTCAAGCTCTATTGAATTCCATGGTTTCTTTTAAATCAAAAATCAGAAATCAGAAGAAGAAGCCAAAATTTGACATGAAAATCAAAAGGATTCGAATCTGAAATCAGAATAAGAAAAATCCCGTCCGTTCATTTCCTCTGTTTCTCTATCTCTTGCTATGTTTCAGATCTGTTTTCTTATTTTTATTTATTTAGTTTTTATCCTCTTCTGTGTGTCTCAGTATATGACTGGTTGTTGAAGAAGGAGCAACATGAGGCGTTGAAGAAAAAGAAAGAAGAAGGTTGTATGTATGTGTTTCGGACAGTAGTGCGCCGGTGGTGGCTATGGGGGAATTCCGGCAAGCTTTGGTTAAAGAGGGGCTGGTGGGTGCAATGGCTGATAGGTCTAGGGGTTGTTGCTATAGGTGTTAGAGAAGAAGATTGGGGGGTGGGTGGGGGGGGGGGGGTGTTAATGTTTTGTGTGTATTCAACGGCTGTCCCCTCTATTGTATTAGAATCCTGATGAAGTTAGAGTGTGTGTTCCAGGAAGAATATGTTCGTTGGGGGGGGGGGGGTCTATTATGTGTATTGCGGCTGATGTCTGTTTTCCAAATCAGAAACGGCTGAAGGGTCTAGGTCTAGGGTATCTCCTTTTAAGTCTAAATCTAGGATTTTAGGGGTATTGGGCTTGGGTTATTATGGGCTAGGTCCGAAAATTAGGCCTAAAAAAATGGATTGTTTGAACCCAAATTTTATTCTTTCTCCGTGAACAAGACTAAAAATATTGCCTCATTTACTAATTAATCCTACTTAAGCAAAATAACTATTAAAATAAGACTAACCGTTAAAACAAACTTATTTTTTTGGTATTTTCAAATATCATATTAAAATAATTTTTTTTTGTAATTTTCATTTTGTGACGAAATAAAGTAGAAGAGTTAAAACTGGTTGAAATAACTATATTAGACGTAAACTAAGTATTTAAATGCTAAAATATGCAAAATCTTGGGGAGGGTCAAAAATCACATGTCTACAGCTGCCCTTCTTTGACTAGAAACACGAAGTATTTTCAGACAAAGAATGACTAGACATGTTTTTTGACCCGACCATTATTTAGGGAAACCAAAAACTAAAAGAAAGGAGGATGTGACCGAGCCCTGGTATCTGAGCTGCCTACATATCCTTGGCTATAAAGGAATCAGGCCACGTGTAGTTCAGAAGTAGAAACAGTGACGGAGTGTACTGAGGTGGAGAGCCGGTCGAGGTGCTGTTCCGTTGAGGTTCCGGTCCGCGATCCCGTTATTACATCAATATCAAGAAATGAAAAAGACTAACTAAGCCTGTCAACTATGAGTTACAAGATTCCTATCTATAAGTCTTCTGAAGCTTGATCTTGAGTATTGAATGGTTCTTCATGCAGACTTTAAATTTGAACCTTGACACTTGCTAGCTGTAGGTGCTAGTTCATTCTTCTTCAACTTTTTCGGATCAAAACCGGACACACCATGCTTGAGACTTCAGCCACGTCTTGAGCAGTTCACATCTTTCTCTGCTTCTGTATTTTATTCACTTCTCTTTTTTTTCCCTTTTTTTATATTCTGGATTAATACACTTCTGTTGGTCATCTCGGACTGTTGACCCGCATTCTTGCCGCAAGCTTCTGCTACTTCTAACTTGAATTGAACTCTGAAATGACTTCCCTTGTTCTCCAGGTGGGCACCTGATTGCCAAAACTTGAACTGTATTCCCTTGTTCTCCAGGTGGGCGCCAGATTGCCAAAACTTGAACTGTATTCCCTTGTTCTTCAGGTGGGCGCCTGATTGCCAAAAGCTGAACTGTATTTTCTTGTTCTCCAGGTGGACGCCTGATTGCCAAAACTTTAACTGTAATCCCTTGTTCTCCAGGTGGGCGCCTGATTGCCAAAACTTTTGTATTCCCTTATTCTACAAGTGAGCGCCTGATTGCCAAAACATGAACTGTATTCCCTTGTTCTCCAGGTGGGCTCCTAATTGCAAAAACTTGAATTGTATTCCCTTATTCTCCAGGTGGGCAACTGACTGCCAAAACTTGAACTATATTTCCTTTGTTCTCCAGGTGGACGCCTGATTGCCAAAACTTGAACTGTATTACCTTGTTCTCCAGGTAGGCGCTTGATTGCCAAAAACTTGAATTGTATTCCCTTGTTCTCCAGGTGGGCGCATGATTTCCAAAACATGAGCTATATTCCCTTGTTCTCGAGGTGGGTGCTTGATTATCAAAACTTTAACTATATTCCGTTGTTCTCCAGGTGGACGCCTGATTGTCAAAACTTAAACTGTATTCCCTTGTTCTCCAAGTAGGCGCCTGATTGCCAAAACTTGAACTGTATTCCCTTGTTCTCAAGGTGAGCGTTTGATTGTCAAAACTTGAACTGTATTCCCTTGTTCTCCAGGTGGGCGCCTGGTTGCCAAAACTTGAATTGTATTCCCTTGTTCTCCATATGGGCGCCTGATTGCAAAAAACATAAATTGTATTCCTTTGTTCTCCAGGTGGGCGCCTAATTGGCAAAATTTAACTGTAATCCCTTATTCTCCAGGTGGGCGCCTGATTGCCAAAACTTGAACTGCATTCCCTTGTTCTCCAGGAGGGCACCTGATTGCCAAAACATGAACTGTATTCCCTTGTTCTCCAGGCGAGCGCCTGATTGCCAAAACTTAAACTGTATTCCCTTGTTCTCCAGGTGGGCGCCTGATTGCCAAAACATGAACTGT
This sequence comes from Nicotiana tabacum, assembly GCF_000715075.1. NCBI lineage: Eukaryota > Viridiplantae > Streptophyta > Magnoliopsida > Solanales > Solanaceae > Nicotiana > Nicotiana tabacum. The sequence goes on along the minus strand of NC_134082.1, from coordinate 88,193,644 downwards.
ATTTCCCTTGTTCCCCAGGTGAGCGCCTGATTGCTAAAACTTGAATTGTATTCCTTTGTTCTCTAAGTGGGCGCCTGATTGCCAAAACTTTTGTATTCCTTTGTTCTACAAGTGAGCGCCTGATTGCCAAAACTTGAACTGTATTCCCTTGTTCTCCAGGTGGGCTCCTAATTGAAAAAACATGAACTGTATTCCCTTGTTCTCCAGGTGGGCGCCTGACTGCCAAAACTTGAACTATATTTCCTTTGTTCTCCAGGTGGACGCCTGATTGCCAAAACTTGAACTATATTACCTTGTTCTCCAGGTGGGCGCCTGATTGGCAAAAACTTGAACTGTATTCCCTTGTTCTCTAGGTGGGCGCATGATTTCCAAAACATGAGCTATATTCCCTTGTTCTCGAGGTGGGTGCTTGATTACCAAAACTTTAACTATATTCCCTTGTTCTCCAGGTGGGCGCCTGATTGTCAAAACTTAAACTGTATTCCCTTGTTCTCCAAGTGGGTGCCTGATTGCCAAAACTTGAACTGTATTCCCTTGTTCTCCAGCTGAGCGCTTGATTGTAAAAACTTGAACTGTATTCTTTTGTTCTCTAGGTGGGTGCCTGATTGCCAAAACTTGAATTGTATTCCCTTGTTCTCCAGATGGACGCCTGATTGCAAAAAACATGAACTGTATTCCTTTGTTCTCCAGGTGGGCGCTTGATTGCCAAAACTTTAACTGTAATCCCTTGTTCTCCAGGTGGGCGCCTGATTGCCAAAACTTGAACTGTATTCCCTTATTCTCCAGGAGGGCACATGATTACCAAAACATGAACTGTATTCCCTTGTTCTCCAGGTGGGCGCCTGATTGCCAAAACTTGAACTGTATTCCCTTGTTCTCTAGGTGGGCGCCTGATTGCCAAAAGTTGAACTTTATTTCCCTCGTTCTCCAGGTGGGCGCCTTATTGCTAAAACTTGAACTATATTACTTTGTTCTCCAGGTGGGCGCCTGATTGCCAAAACTTGAACTATATTCCCTTGTTCTCTAGGTGGGCGCCTGATTGCAAAAACTTGAACTGTATTCCCTTATTTTACAGGTGGGCGCCTGATTGCATAAAACTTGAACTGTATTTCCTTGTTTTACAGGTGGGTGCCTGATTGCCAACAACTTGAACTGTATTCCCTTATTCTTCAGGTGGGCGCCTGATTGCCAAAACTTGAACTGTATTCCCTTGTTCTCCAGGTGGGCGCCTGATTGCCAAAACATGAGCTGTATTCTCTAGTTCTCCAGGTGGGCGTCTGATTACCAAAACTTAAACTATATTCCCTTGTTCTCCAGGATGGACGCCTGATTGCAAAAAACATGAACTGTATTCCTTTGTTCTCCAGGTGGGCGCTTGATTGCCAAAACTTTAACTGTAATCCCTTGTTCTCCAGGTGGGCGCCTGATTGCCAAAACTTGAACTGTATTCCCTTATTCTCCAGGAGGGCTCATGATTACCAAAACATGAACTGTATTCCCTTGTTCTCCAAGTGAGCGCCTGATTGCCAAAACTTGAACTGTATTCCCTTGTTCTCGAGCTGGGCGCCTGATTGCCAAAACTTGAACTGTATTCCCTTGTTCTCCAGGTGGGCGCCTGATTGCCAAAACTTGAATTGTATTTTCTTGTTCTCCAGGTGGGCGCCTGATTGCAAAAAACATGAACTGTATTCCTTTGTTCTCTAGGTGGGTGCCTGATTGCCAAAACTTTAACTGTAATCCTTTATTCTCCAGGTGGGCGCCTGATTGCCAAAACTTGAACTGTATTCCCTTGTTCTCCAGGTGGGCGCCAGATTGCCAAAACTTGAACTGTATTCCCTTGTTCTTCAGGTGGGCGCCTGATTGCCAAAAGCTGAACTGTATTTTCTTGTTCTCCAGGTGGACGCCTGATTGCCAAAACTTTAACTGTAATCCCTTGTTCTCCAGGTGGGCGCCTGATTGCCAAAACTTTTGTATTCCCTTGTTCTACAAGTGAGCGCCTGATTGCCAAAACATGAACTGTATTCCCTTATTCTCCAGGTGGGCTCCTAATTGCAAAAACTTGAATTGTATTCCCTTATTCTCCAGGTGGGCAACTGACTGCCAAAACTTGAACTATATTTCCTTTGTTCTCCAGGTGGACGCCTGATTGCCAAAACTTGAACTGTATTACCTTGTTCTCCAGGTAGGCGCTTGATTGCCAAAAACTTGAATTGTATTCCCTTGTTCTCCAGGTGGGCGCATGATTTCCAAAACATGAGCTATATTCCCTTGTTCTCGAGGTGGGTGCTTGATTATCAAAACTTTAACTATATTCCGTTGTTCTCCAGGTGGACGCCTGATTGTCAAAACTTAAACTGTATTCCCTTGTTCTCCAAGTGGGCGCCTGATTGCCAAAACTTGAACTGTATTCCCTTGTTCTCAAGGTGAGCGTTTGATTGTCAAAACTTGAACTGTATTCCCTTGTTCTCCAGGTGGGCGCCTGGTTGCCAAAACTTGAATTGTATTCCCTTGTTCTCCATATGGGCGCCTGATTGCAAAAAACATAAATTGTATTCCTTTGTTCTCCAGGTGGGCGCCTAATTGGCAAAATTTAACTGTAATCCCTTATTCTCCAGGTGGGCGCCTGATTGCCAAAACTTGAACTGCATTCCCTTGTTCTCCAGGAGGGCACCTGATTGCCAAAACATGAACTGTATTCCCTTGTTCTCCAGGCGAGCGCCTGATTGCCAAAACTTAAACTGTATTCCCTTGTTCTCCAGGTGGGCGCCTGATTGCCAAAACATGAACTGTATTTCCCTTGTTCCCCAGGTGTGCGCCTGATTGCTAAAACTTGAATTGTATTCCTTTGTTCTCTAAGTGGGCGCCTGATTGCCAAAACTTTTGTATTCCTTTGTTCTACAAGTGAGCGCCTGATTGCCAAAACTTGAACTGTATTCCCTTGTTCTCCAGGTGGGCTCCTGATTGAAAAAACTTGAACTGTATTCCTTTGTTCTCCAGGTGGGCGCCTGACTGCCAAAACTTGAACTATATTTCCTTTGTTCTCCAGGTGGACGCCTGATTGCCAAAACTTGAACTATATTACCTTGTTCTCCAGGTGGGCGCCTGATTGGCAAAAACTTGAACTGTATTCCCTTGTTCTCTAGGTGGGCGCATGATTTCCAAAACATGAGCTATATTCCCTTGTTCTCGAGGTGGGTGCTTGATTACCAAAACTTTAACTATATTCCCTTGTTCTCCAGGTGGGCGCCTGATTGTCAAAACTTAAACTGTATTCCCTTGTTCTCCAAGTGGGTGCCTGATTGCCAAAACTTGAACTGTATTCCCTTGTTCTCCAGGTGAGCGCTTGATTGTAAAAACTTGAACTGTATTCCCTTGTTCTCTAGGTGGGTGCCTGATTGCCAAAACTTGAATTGTATTCCCTTGTTCTCCAGATGGACGCCTGATTGCAAAAAACATGAACTGTATTCCTTTGTTCTCCAGGTGGGCGCTTGATTGCCAAAACTTTAACTGTAATCCCTTGTTCTCCAGGTGGGCGCCTGATTGCCAAAACTTGAACTGTATTCCCTTATTCTCCAGGAGGGCACATGATTACCAAAACATGAACTGTATTCCCTTGTTCTCCAGGTGGGCGCCTGATTGCCAAAACTTGAACTGTATTCCCTTGTTCTCTAGGTGGGCGCCTGATTGCCAAAAGTTGAACTTTATTTCCCTCGTTCTCCAGGTGGGCGCCTTATTGCTAAAACTTGAACTATATTACTTTGTTCTCCAGGTGGGCGCCTGATTGCCAAAACTTGAACTATATTCCCTTGTTCTCTAGGTGGGCGCCTGATTGCAAAAACTTGAACTGTATTCCCTTATTTTACAGGTGGGCGCCTGATTGCATAAAACTTGAACTGTATTTCCTTGTTTTACAGGTGGGTGCCTGATTGCCAACAACTTGAACTGTATTCCCTTATTCTTCAGGTGGGCGCCTGATTGCCAAAACTTGAACTGTATTCCCTTGTTCTCCAGGTGGGCGCCTGATTGCCAAAACATGAGCTGTATTCTCTAGTTCTCCAGGTGGGCGTCTGATTACCAAAACTTAAACTATATTCCCTTGTTCTCCAGGATGGACGCCTGATTGCAAAAAACATGAACTGTATTCCTTTGTTCTCCAGGTGGGCGCTTGATTGCCAAAACTTTAACTGTAATCCCTTGTTCTCCAGGTGGGCGCCTGATTGCCAAAACTTGAACTGTATTCCCTTATTCTCCAGGAGGGCTCATGATTACCAAAACATGAACTGTATTCCCTTGTTCTCCAAGTGAGCGCCTGATTGCCAAAACTTGAACTGTATTCCCTTGTTCTCGAGCTGGGCGCCTGATTGCCAAAACTTGAACTGTATTCCCTTGTTCTCCAGGTGGGCGCCTGATTGCCAAAACTTGAATTGTATTTTCTTGTTCTCCAGGTGGGCGCCTGATTGCAAAAAACATGAACTGTATTCCTTTGTTCTCTAGGTGGGTGCCTGATTGCCAAAACTTTAACTGTAATCCTTTATTCTCCAGGTGGGCGCCTGATTGCCAAAACTTGAACTGTATTCCCTTGTTCTCCAGGTGGGTGCCTGATTGCCAAAAGTTGAATTGTATTTCCCTTGTTCTCCAGGTGGGCGCCTTATTGCTAAAACTTGAATTGTATTACTTTGTTCTCCAGGTGGGCGCCTGATTGCCAAAACTTGAACTATATTCCCTTGTTCTCTAGGTGGGCGCCTGATTGCAAAAAACATGAACTGTATTCCCTTATTTTACAGGTGGGCGCCTGATTGCATAAAACTTGAACTGTATTCCCTTGTTCTCTAGGTGGGTGCCTGATTGCCAAAACTTGAATTGTATTCCCTTGTTTTCCAGATGAGCGCCTGATTGAAAAAAACATGAACTGTATTCCTTTGTTCTCCAGGTGGGCGCTTGATTGCCAAAACTTTAACTGTAATCCCTTGTTCTTCAGGTGGGCGCCTGATTGCCAAAACTTGAACTGTATTCCCTTGTTCTCCAGGAGGGCTCATGATTACCAAAACATGAACTGTATTCCCTTGTTCTCCAAGTGAGCGCCTGATTGCCAAAACTTGAACTGTATTCCCTTGTTCTCCAGGTGGGCGCCTGATTGCCAAAAGTTGAACTGTATTTCCCTCGTTCTCCAGGTGGGCACCTTATTGCTAAAACTTGAACTGTATTACTTTGTTCTCCAGGTGGGCGCCTGATTGCCAAAACTTGAACAATATTCCCTTGTTCTCTAGGTGGGCGCGCAAAAACTTGAACTGTATTCCCTTATTTTACAGGTGGGCGCCTGATTGCATAAAACTTGAACTGTATTCCCTTGTTTTACAGGTGGGTGCCCGATTGCCAACAACTTGAACTATATTCCCTTGTTCTTCAGGTGGGCGCATGATTGCCAAAACTTGTACTATATTCCCTTGTTCTCCAGGTGGGCGCCTGATTGCCAAAACATGAGCTGTATTCTCTAGTTCTCCAGGTGGGCGTCTGATTACCAAAACTTAAACTATATTCCCTTGTTCTTCAAGTGGGCGCCTGATTGCCAAAACTTGAACTCTATTCCCTTATTCTCCAGGTGGGCGCCTGATTGCCAAAAACTTGAACTGTATTCCCTTGTTCTCCAGGTGGGTGCCTGATTGCCAAAAACTTGAACTGTATTCCCTTGTTCTCCATGTGGGCGCCTGATTGCCAGAACTTGAACTCTATTCCCTTTTTCTCCAGGTGGGCGCCTGATTGCCAGAACTTGAACTGTATTCCCTTGTTCTCCAGGTGGGCGCCTGATTGCCAAAACTTGAACTGTATTCCCTTGTTCTCCAGGTGAGCGCTTGATTGTAAAAACTTGAACTGTATTCCCTTGTTCTCTAGGTGGGTGCCTGATTGCCAAAACTTGAATTGTATTCCCTTGTTCTCCAGATGGACGCCTGATTGCAAAAAACATGAACTGTATTCCTTTGTTCTCCAGGTGGGCGCTTGATTGCCAAAACTTTAACTGTAATCCCTTGTTCTCCAGGTGGGCGCCTGATTGCCAAAACTTGAACTGTATTCCCTTATTCTCCAGGAGGGCACATGATTACCAAAACATGAACTGTATTCCCTTGTTCTCCAGGTGGGCGCCTGATTGCCAAAACTTGAACTGTATTCCCTTGTTCTCTAGGTGGGCGCCTGATTGCCAAAACTTGAGCTCTATTACCTTGTTCTCCAGCTGGGCGCCTGATTGCCAAAACTTGAACTGTATTCCCTTGTTCTCCAGGTGGGCGCCTGATTGCCAAAACATGAATTGTATTTTCTTGTTCTCCAGGTGGGCCCCTGATTGCAAAAAACATGTACTGTATTCCTTTGTTCTCTAGGTGGGTGCCTGATTGCCAAAACTTTAACTGTAATCCTTTATTCTCCAGGTGGGCGCCTGATTGCCAAAACTTGAACTGTATTCCCTTGTTCTCCAGGTGGGTGCCTGATTGCCAAAAGTTGAACTGTATTTCCCTTGTTCTCTAGGTGGGCGCCTTATTGCTAAAACTTTAACTGTATTACTTTGTTCTCCAGGTGGGCGCCTGATTGCCAAAACTTGAACTATATTCCCTTGTTCTCTAGGTGGGCGCCTGATTGCAAAAACATGAACTGTATTCCCTTATTTTACAGGTGGGCGCCTGATTGCATAAAACTTGAACTGTATTCCCTTGTTTTACAGGTGAGTGCCTGATTGCCAACAACTTGAACTATATTCCCTTGTTATTCAGGTGGGCGCCTGATTGCCAAAACTTGAACTGTATTCCCTTGTTCTCCAGGTGGGCGCCTGATTGCCAAAACATGAGCTGTATTCTCTAGTTCTCCAGGTGGGCGCCTGATTACCAAAACTTGAACTATATTCCCTTGTTTTCCAGGTAGGCGCCTGATTGCCAAAACTTGAACTGTATTCCTTTGTTCTCCAGGTGGGCGCCTGATTGCCAAAAACTTGAACTGTATTCCCTTGTTCTCCAGGTGGGTGCCTGATTGCCAAAAACTTGAACTGTATTCCCTTGTTCTCCATGTGGGCGCCTGATTGCCAGAACTTGAACTGTATTCCCTTTTTCTCCAGGTGGGCGCCTGATTACCAGAACTTGAACTGTATTCCCTTGTTCTCCAGGTGGGCGCCTGATTGCCAAAACTTGAACTGTATTCCCTTGTTCTCCAGGTGGGCGCCTGATTGCCAAAACGTGAGCTCTATTACCTTGTTCTCCAGCTGGGCGCCTGATTGCCAAAACTTGAACTGTATTCCCTTGTTCTTCAGGTGGGCGCCTGATTGCAAAAACTTGAATTGTATTTTCTTGTTCTCCAGGTGGGCGCCTGATTGCAAAAAACATGAACTGTATTCCTTTGTTCTCTAGGTGGGTGCCTGATTGCCAAAACTTTAACTGTAATCCTTTATTCTCCAGGTGGGCGCCTGATTGCCAAAACTTGAACTGTATTCCCTTGTTCTCCAGGTGGGTGCCTGATTGCCAAAAGTTGAACTGTATTTCCCTTGTTCTCTAGGTGGGCGCCTTATTGCTAAAACTTTAACTGTATTACTTTGTTCTCCAGGTGGGCGCCTGATTGCCAAAACTTGAACTATATTCCCTTGTTCTCTAGGTGGGCGCCTGATTGCAAAAACATGAACTGTATTCCCTTATTTTACAGGTGGGCGCCTGATTGCATAAAACTTGAACTGTATTCCCTTGTTCTCTAGGTGGGTGCCTGATTGCTAAAACTTGAATTGTATTCCCTTGTTCTCCAGATGGGCGCCTGATTGCAAAAAACATGAACTGTATTCCTTTGTTCTCCAGGTGTGCGCTTGATTGCCAAAACTTTAACTCTAATCTCTTGTTCTTCAGGTGGGCGCCTGATTGCCAAAACTTGAACTGTATTCCCTTGTTCTCCAGGATGGCTCATGATTACCAAAACATGAACTGTATTCCCTTGTTCTCCAGGTGAGCGCCTGATTGCCAAAACTTGAACTGTATTCCCTTGTTCTCCAGGTGGGCGCCTGATTGCCAAAAGTTGAACTGTATTTCCCTCGTTCTCCAGTTGGGCGCCTTATTGCTAAAACTTGAACTGTATTACTTTGTTCTCCAGGTGGGCGCCTGATTGCCAAAACTTGAACTATATTCCCTTGTTCTCTAGGTGGGCGCGCAAAAACTTGAACTGTATTCCCTTATTTTACAGGTGGGCGCCTGATTGCATAAAACTTGAACTGTATTCCCTTGTTTTACAGGTGGGTGCCTGATTGCCAACAACTTAAACTGTATTCCCTTGTTCTTCAGGTGGGCGCCTGATTGCCAAAACTTGAACTGTATTCCCTTGTTCTCCAGGTGGGCGCCTTATTTCCAAAACATGAGCTGTATTCTCTAGTTCTCCAGGTGGGCGTCTGATTACCAAAACTTAAACTATATTCCCTTGTTCTCCAGGTGGGCGCCTGGTTGCCAAAACTTGAACAATATTCCCTTGTTCTCTAGGTGGGCGCGCAAAAACTTGAACTGTATTCCCTTATTTTACAGGTGGGCGCCTGATTGCATAAAACTTGAACTGTATTCCCTTGTTTTACAGGTGGGTGCCTGATTGCCAACAACTTGAACTGTATTCCCTTGTTCTTCAGGTTGGCGCCTGATTGCCAAAACTTGAACTGTATTCCCTTGTTCTCCAGGTGGGCGCCTGATTGCCAAAACATGAGCTGTATTCTCTAGTTCTCTAGGTGGGCGTCTGATTACCAAAACTTAAACTATATTCCCTTGTTCTCCAGGTGGGCGCCTGATTGCCAAAACTTGAACTCTATTCCCTTGTTCTCCAGGTGGGCGCCTGATTGCCAAAAACTTGAACTGTATTCCCTTGTTCTCCAGGTGGGTGCCTGATTGCCAAAAACTTGAACTGTATTCCCTTGTTCTCCATGTGGGCGCCTGATTGCCAGAACTTGAACTGTATTCCCTTTTTCTCCAGGTGGGGGCCTGATTATCAAAACTTGAACTGTATTCCCTTGTTCTCCAGGTGGGCGCCTGATTGCCAAAACTTGAACTGTATTCCCTTGTTCTCTAGGTGGGCGCCTGATTGCCAAAACTTGAGCTCTATTACCTTGTTCTCCAGCTGGGCGCCTGATTGCCAAAACTTGAACTGTATTCCCTTGTTCTCCAGGTGGGCGCCTGATTGCCAAAACATGAATTGTGTTTTCTTGTTCTCCAGGTGGGCGCCTGATTGCAAAAAATATGAACTGTATTCCTTTGTTCTCTAGGTGGGTGCCTGATTGCCAAAACTTTAACTGTAATCCTTTATTCTCCAGGTGGGCGCCTGATTGCCAAAACTTGAACTGTATTCCCTTGTTCTCCAGGTGGGTGCCTGATTGCCAAAAGTTGAACTGTATTTCCCTTGTTCTCTAGGTGGGCGCCTTATTGCTAAAACTTGAACTGTATTACTTTGTTCTCCAGGTGGGCGCCTGATTGCCAAAACTTGAACTATATTCCCTTGTTCTCTAGGTGGGCGCCTGATTTCAAAAACATGAACTGTATTCCCTTATTTTACAGGTGGGCGCCTGATTGCATAAAACTTGAACTGTATTCCCTAGTTTTATAGGTGAGTGCCTGATTGCCAACAACTTGAACTATATTCCCTTGTTCTTCAGGTGGGCGCCTGATTGCCAAAACTTGAACTGTAATCCCTTGTTCTCCAGGTGGGCGCCTGATTGCCAAAACATGAGCTGTATTCTCTAGTTCTCCAGGTGGGCGCCTGATTACCAAAACTTGAACTATATTCCCTTGTTTTCCAGGTGGGCGCCTGATTGCCAAAACTTGAACTGTATTCCTTTGTTCTCCAGGTGGGCGCCTGATTGCCAAAAACTTGAACTGTATTCCCTTGTTCTCCAGGTGGGTGCCTGATTGCCAAAAACTTGAACTGTATTCCCTTGTTCTCCAGGTGGGCGCCTGATTGCCAAAACTTGAACTGTATTCCCTTGTTCTCCAGGTGGGCGCCTGATTGCCAAAACTTGAGCTCTATTACCTTGTTCTCCAGGTGGGCGCCTGATTGCCAAACTTGAACTGTATTCCCTTGTTCTCCAGGTGGGCGCCTGATTGCCAAAACATGAATTGTATTTTCTTGTTCTCCAGGTGGGCCCCTGATTGCAAAAAACATGTACTGTATTCCTTTGTTCTCAAGGTGGGTGCCTGATTGCCAAAACTTTAACTGTAATCCTTTATTCTCCAGGTGGGCGCCTGATTGCCAAAACTTGAACTGTATTCCCTTGTTCTCCAGGTGGGTGCCTGATTGCCAAAAGTTGAACTGTATTTCCCTTGTTCTCTAGGTGGGCGCCTTATTGCTAAAACTTTAACTGTATTACTTTGTTCTCCAGGTGGGCGCCTGATTGCCAAAACTTGAACTATATTCCCTTGTTCTCTAGGTGGGCGCCTGATTGCAAAAACATGAACTGTATTCCCTTATTTTACAGGTGGGCGCCTGATTGCATAAAACTTGAACTGTATTCCCTTGTTTTACAGGTGAGTGCCTGATTGCCAACAACTTGAACTATATTCCCTTGTTATTCAGGTGGGCGCCTGATTGCCAAAACTTGAACTGTATTCCCTTGTTCTCCAGGTGGGCGCCTGATTGCCAAAACATGAGCTGTATTCTCTAGTTCTCCAGGTGGGCGCCTGATTACCAAAACTTGAACTATATTCCCTTGTTTTCCAGGTAGGCGCCTGATTGCCAAAACTTGAACTGTATTCCCTTGTTCTCCAGGTGGGCGCCTGATTGCCAAAACATGAGCTGTATTCTCTAGTTCTCCAGGTGGGCGTCTGATTACCAAAACTTGAACTATATTCCCTTGTTCTCCTGGTGGGCGCCTGATTGCCAAAACTTGAACTGTATTCCCTTGTTCTCCAGGTGGGCGCCTGATTGCCAAAAACTTGAACTGTATTCCCTTGTTCTCCAGGTGGGTGCCTGATTGCCAGAACTTGAACTATATTCCCTTTTTCTCCAGGTGGGCGCCTGATTGCCAGAACTTTAACTGTATTCCCTTGTTCTCCAGGTGGGCGCCTAATTGCCAAAACTTGAACTGTATTCCCTTGTTCTCCAAGTGGGTGCCTGATTGCCAAAACTTGAACTCTATTACCTTGTTCTCCAAGTGGGCGCCTGATTGCCAAAACTTGAACTGTATTCCCTTGTTCTCCAGGTGGGCGCCTGATTGCCAAAACTTGAATTGTATTTTCTTGTTCTCTAGGTGGGCGCCTGATTGCAAAAAACATGAACTGTATTCCTTTGTTCTCCAGGTGGGTGCCTGATTGCCAAAACTTTAACTGTAATCCTTTATTCTCCAGGTGGGCGCCTGATTGCCAAAACTTGAACTGTATTCCCTTGTTCTCCAGGTGGGTGCCTGATTGCCAAAAGTTGAACTGTATTTCCCTTGTCCTCCAGGTGGGCGCCTTATTGCTAAAACTTGAACTGTATTACTTTGTTCTCCAGGTGGGCGCCTGATTGCCAAAACTTGAACTATATTCCCTTGTTCTCTAGGTGGGCGCCTGATTGCAAAAACTTGAACTGTATTCCTTTGTTCTCCAGGTGGGCGCTTGATTGCCAAAACTTTAACTGTAATCCCTTGTTCTCTAGGTGGGCGCCTGATTGCCAAAACTTGAACTGTATTCCCTTGTTCTCCAGGAGGGCTCATGATTACCAAAACATGAACTGTATTCCCTTGTTCTCCAGGTGGGCGCCTGATTGCCAAAACTTGAACTGTATTCCCTTGTTCTCCAGGTGGGCGCCTGATTGCCAAAAGTTGAACTGTATTTCCCTCGTTCTCCAGGTGGGCGCCTTATTGCTAAAACTTGAACTGTATTACTTTGTTCTCCAGGTGGGTGCCTGATTGCCAAAAACTTGAACTGTATTCCCTTGTTCTCCAGGTGGGTGCCTGATTGCCAAAAACATGAACTATATTCCCTTTTTCTCCATGTGGGCGCCTGATTGCCAGAACTTGAACTGTATTCCCTTTTTCACTAGGTGGGCGCCTGATTGCCAGAACTTGAACTGTATTCCCTTGTTCTCCAGGTGGGCGCCTGATTGCCAAAACTTGAACTGTATTCCCTTGTTCTCCAGGTGGGCGCCTGATTGCCAAAACTTGAGCTCTATTACCTTGTTCTCCAGGTGGGCGCCTGATTGCCAAAACTTGAACTGTATTCCCTTGTTCTCCAGGTGGGCGCCTGATTGCCAGAACTTGAACTGTATTCCCTTGTTCTCCAGGTGGGCGCCTGATTGCCAAAACTTGAACTGTATTCCCTTGTTCTCCAGGTGGGCGCCTGATTGCCAAAACTTGAGCTCTATTACCTTGTTCTCCAGGTGGGCGCCTGATTGCCAAAACTTGAACTGTATTCCCTTGTTCTCCAGGTGGGCGCCTGATTGCCAAAACTTGAATTGTATTTTCTTGTTCTCCAGGTGGGTGCCTGATTGCCAAAAGTTGAACTGTATTTCCCTTGTTCTCCAGGTGGGCGCCTTATTGCTAAAACTTGAATTGTATTACTTTGTTCTCCAGGTGGGCGCCTGATTGCCAAAACTTGAACTATATTCCCTTGTTCTCTAGGTGGGCGCCTGATTGCAAAAACTTGAACTGTATTCCCTTATTTTACAGTTGGGCGCCTGATTGCATAAAATTTGAACTGTATTCCCTTGTTTTACAGGTGGGTGCCTGATTGCCAACAACTTGAACTGTATTCCCTTGTTCTTCAGGTGGACGCCTGATTGCCAAAACTTGAACTGTATTCCCTAGTTCTCCAGGTGGGCGCCTGATTGCCAAAACATGAGTTGTATTCTCTAGTTCTCCAGGTGGGCGCCTGATTACCAAAACTTGAACTATATTCCCTTGTTCTCCAGGTGGGCGCCTGATTGCAAAAACTTGAACTGTATTCCCTTGTTCTCCAGGTGGGCGCCTGATTGCCAAAAACTTGAACTGTATTCCCTTGTTCTCCAGGTGGGTGCCTGATTGCCAAAAATATGAACTATATTTCCTTGTTCTCCATATGGGCGCCTGATTGCCAGAACTTGAACTGTATTCCCTTTTTCTCCAGGTGGACGCCTGATTGCCAGAACTTGAACTGTATTCCCTTGTTCTCCAGGTGGGCGCCTGATTGCCAAAACTTGAACTGTATTCCCTTGTTCTCCAGGTGGGCGCCTGATTGCCAAAACTTGAGCTCTATTACCTTTTTTTCCAGGTGGGCGCCCGATTGCCAAAACTTGAACTGTATTCCCTTGTTCTCCATGTGGGTGCCTGATTGCCAAAACTTGAATTGTATTTTCTTGTTTTCCAGGTGGGCGCCTGATTGCAAAAAACATGAACTATATTCCTTTGTTCTCCAGGCGGGTGCATGATTGCCAAAACTTTAACTGTAATCCCTTATTCTCCAGGTGGGCGCCTGATTGCCAAAACTTGAACTGTATTCCCTTGATCTCCAGGTGGGCGCCTGATTGCCAAAAGTTGAACTGTATTTCCCTTGTTCTCCAGGTGGGCGCCTTATTGCTAAAACTTGAACTTTATTACTTTGTTCTCCATGTGGGCGCCTGATTGCCAAAACTTGAACTATATTCCCTTGTTCTCTAGGTGGGCGCCTGATTGCAAAAACTTGACCTGTATTCCCTTATTTTACAGGTGGGCGCCTGATTGCCAAAAACTTGAACTGTATTCCCTTGTTCTCCATGTGGGTGCCTGATTGCCAAAAACTTGAACTATATTCCCTTGTTCTCCATGTGGGCGCCTGATTGCCAGAACTTGAACTCTATTCCCTTTTTCTCCAGGTGGGCGCCTGATTGCCAGAACTTGAACTGTATTCCCTTGTTCTCCAGGTGGGCGCCTGATTGCCAAAACTTGAACTGTATTCCCTTGTTCTCCAGGTGGGCGCCTGATTGCCAAAACTTGAGCTCTATTACCTTGTTCTCCAGGTGGGCGCCTGATTGCCAAAACTTGAACTGTATTCCCTTGTTCTCCAGGTGGGTGCCTGATTGCCATAACTTGAATTGTATTTTCTTGTTCTCCAGGTGGGCGCCTGATTGCAAAAAACATGAACTGTATTCCTTTGTTCTCCAGGTGGGTGCCTGATTGCCAAAACTTTAACTGTAATCTATTATTTTCCAGGTGGGCGCCTGATTGCCAAAACTTGAACTGTATTCCCTTGATCTCCAGGTGGGCGCCTGATTGCCAAAAGTTGAACTGTATTTCCCTTGTTCTCCAGGTGGGCGCCTTATTGCTAAAACTTGAACTTTATTACTTTGTTCTCCAGGTGGGCGCCTGATTGCCAAAACTTGAACTATATTCCCTTGTTCTCTAGGTGGGCGCCTGATTGCAAAAACTTGAACTGTATTCCCTTATTTTACAGGTGGGCGCCTGATTGCCAAAAACTTGAACTGTATTCCCTTGTTCTCCAGGTGGGTGCCTGATTGCCAAAAACTTGAACTATATTCCCTTGTTCTCCATGTGGGCGCCTGATTGCCAGAACTTGAACTGTATTCCCTTTTTCTCCAGATGGGTGCCTGATTGCCAGAACTTGAACTGTATTCCCTTGTTCTCCAGGTGGGTGCCTGATTGCCAAAACTTGAGCTCTATTACCTTGTTCTCCAGGTGGGCGCCTGATTGCCAAAACTTGAACTGTATTCCCTTGTTCTCCAGGTGGGTGCCTGATTGCCATAACTTGAATTGTATTTTCTTGTTCTCCAGGTGGGCGCCTGATTGCAAAAAACATGAACTGTATTCCTTTGTTCTCCAGGTGGGTGCCTGATTGCCAAAACTTTAACTGTAATCTATTATTTTCCAGGTGGGCGCCTGATTGCCAAAACTTGAACTGTATTCCCTTGATCTCCAGGTGGGCGCCTGATTGCCAAAAGTTGAACTGTATTTCCCTTGTTCTCCAGGTGGGCGCCTTATTGCTAAAACTTGAACTTTATTACTTTGTTCTCCAGGTGGGCGCCTGATTGCCAAAACTTGAACTATATTCCCTTGTTCTCTAGGTGGGCGCCTGATTGCAAAAACTTGAACTGTATTCCCTTATTTTACAGGTGGGCTCCTGATTGCATAAAACTTGAACTGTATTCCCTTGTTTTACAGGTGGGTGCTTGATTGCCAACAACTTGAACTGTATTCCCTTGTTCTTCAGGTGGGCGCCTGATTTCCAAAACTTGAACTATATTCCCTTGTTCTCCAGGTGGGCGCCTGATTTCCAAAACATGAGTTGGATTCTCTAGTTCTCCAGGTGGGCGCCTGATTACCAAAACTTGAACTATATTCCCTTGTTCTCTAGGTGGGCGCCTTATTGCCAAAACTTGAACTGTATTCCCTTGTTCTCCAGGTGGGCGCTTGATTGCCAAAAACTTGAACTGTATTCCCTTGTTCTCCAGGTGGGTGCCTGATTGCCAAAAACTTGAACTGTATTTGTCACACCTCCTTTTTCCGTACCCGCGAGGGGACAAGGGAGTTTTTTCCAATTAAAGGACAATCGAAACGGGATTTGTTTGTTTATTTCAGAGTCGCCACTTGGGAGATTTAGGGTGTCTCAAGTCACCAATTTTAATCCCGAATCGAGGAAAATAATGACTCCATATAATAGTCTGCGCACCAGAAATCCGGATAAGGAATTCTGTTAACCCGGGGAAGGTGTTAGGCATTCCCGAGTTCCGTGGTTTTAGCACGGTCGCTCAACTGTCATATTCGACTTATTTATCTGATTTTAATACAATTATGAACCTGTGTGCCAATTTTATCTTTTTAGCGCTTTTATTATTTCTTAAAGGAATGTGAACATCGTTTAAAATATGTCTTTAGATTGCGTCACATGAAATGCACCCGCGATGCGGAACATATTTTTATTCAATGTTTTAGGATTTGGATTTGGGTAGCATGAAATGCACACCCGAGTTTAAGAAGGTAAGATTATTAAAATACGCGCCTAAAGCGATTAGCGTATTATTATTTCTGGGAAAGGCCGTGAGATTTGCTAAACGTCCCGCCCTGGAAACTAAGTGCTTTTATATACACATTTAACGAGGGCCCCGCAGCTTGTGCATTTTTATTTGTCGAGGCTCATCTCATCTTTATTTTTTAGAAGGATATCCTATAGCGGCTATGTTTTCCTGTCGCATTTGTCTCTACTAATTGAAAGTAAAATGATCCGACTCAATTACATGCTTGCAGGTTATTTATAACCGGATTTCGAATGCCTTTGCAGAATAAGAAAACATGGCCATGCACATGGGCAGCTAATCGAACATTATGGGCCCAAACCCAGCCCACACAGTATCGGCTGGGCCTGGGCCACTGCCTTTCTGATGAAAGCCTGCTGGGTTCGTTCGATTCGGGCTCAACCTTCGTGAGGTTGAGAAGTGCATACTTGCACTATTTGTTTTAATGCAATGGTTTGCCAATTATAAGGAGGCAATTTATCAAAAGGAAATGAAATTAACTAACAATGGATAGTTTCATACTTGACATGAAGGACATGCTAATCACAAACATAGCTAATTTCTAAAATATAGCCTACTACACTGTCAATCCTGTTGCCTATCAGCTTACACGCATAATACGACATTAAGTTACCCCACATTTGCATTCACTATATAGGAGGGCTAACTCCCGTATTCAGGCAAAAATGTAAACCATTAAACATCACATGATATTCAATATACAGATTATGCATAAAATAAACAATCTTCAACTCTTCTCTTTTGTATTCATACTCAACTTCAAGTTACGTTGACAGTATTAGTCGTGTACCTGGATGTTTGAACAATAAGAAGGAGAAGAAGAAAGGAGTCAGCAACAGGCAACCAAACAGCAACAACACAGCAACAACAACCAGCAACAATAATGAAGCCCACAGGTGGTCGAGCACCAAGCAAACAATCACAAACACAGAGTGTAAAACAACAGAAAACCCAGAATATTCAATGTAACAGCACCAGTAGCTCAATAGTCACAAACAGCTCGGCAACTAACCCAACAACAATTGGCAAAGACAGCTTGACCAACTTGCACTCTTATGCAGTGTTCAGACAATGCTTTGTTACAGTATTCTGAAATTTTCTTTATGTTTCTTTCTGTCAGTTCTTTTTCAACTTAAAACCCCTCTGAAGACTAAAAATGTCCAGCCCCCTTTATGTTCTGAAACAGTCCTCTTTATAGGCAGAAATGGCAAGCATTAAGATGCCTTGAACCCTTTCCCTCCTTCCTGCCCATAACTTCTTTTTAAACTAAAAGTATTCCCCATGCCCATCCATGTATTTTTTGCCCAAAAGCATGGGCACCCCTTTTTTATTCAATCAGCCCCATGCTACCAAGTTTGGCTCCCCACTATTACATTAGTTTAATCCTAATTCAGTACTCTATTTGTAAGCTCACTTAAACTAAGCTTTTCTGTTCTTTTCAAACCCCAAACTACCCCTGTTAGACCCTGGTTATTACTGTATTAACCCATTGCAACAGTAGGGCATTTTGAACTTCTGAAAGTTTAAATTCAGAGCTGCCCTAGACTGAATCTTTTAGTTGTTTTGCAAATGCAGTTACAAACTAATCTCAAACAAAGTCAAGCATCCAATTAACAACAAAGTTCGATCAGTCATGTGAAGTTATCAGAACATTTGATCATTCAGTCATAGAAAACTAATCGACGATGTTTATCAAATCGACTATACTAATTATAACAATAAATAACCAGTCGATCACATAAACAACACGTACAGGGTCCCGAATGGCTTCAGACAACTTTGCACAATCACTGGGAGGCCATATGAACTATCTATTCGACGACTAATCTCATCGAGCATATATATCACAAGACGTATTCACATATACACAGAAGAATAAATGACCAAATAAAAGGTCTTTACAAAGATGGAAGAAATTGAAAAAAAATATCAGAAACACCAAACAACTACAACAAAACATGCTTAACAAATTCAGACAATACTTAAACAAAACTGAAAAGAAAAAGAAAACTTACTGAAAATGTTCAACCAAAGCCGACCCAGGTCTGAATTAGATTTGACCATTTGAGGCCGAACAAACTTTAATCGGGGTGTTCTCAACTGAGAACACCTTGATTAAGGTCTATTAGACCTCAAACCTCTATTAAAACTGGCCGGATTCCCCAGGTTCTTGTGTTCTAGGGTTTGGATCTTCAGATTTGAGATTCTAGGATTTGTGGGTAGATTCGGACCAAACCAAGCTTGGTTTGGTCACGAGGGAGGTCAAGGGGTTGTTCAGTGTGAATCTGGGTTGGTTTGGTGTAGATCGGGATTTGGTCTCGAATCTTCAAATCAAGATTCAAGATGATGGAGTGTGATTCGAGGCCAGGGGGTAACAGATTTGGGTTTGGGGTGGTGAGATGCATCATGGGTGTTAAGGGGTGGTCACCGACATCCTTGCCGTCGGCTTTACAGTGAAGGTGAAAGGGGGCGGCTAGGGTTTGGGATATTAGGGTTAGGCTCTGGAGACGATGAAGCCGGGGGGTGTTTGGATAGGGGGCGTGAGGTGTGATGGAAGGTTTATATACGGAAGGGGAAGATAGATCAGGGTCGTTAGATCAAGTGATCTCAACGGCTTGGATCTACTGGTGAGTGACAGGACGGGGTCGTTTGGTATGGAAACGGGGTCGTTTTGGTTTAAGTGAGGGGTTGGGTTGACCCGAGTAAACAGGTCGGGTTATGGGTGTGAGTGTGGTTCGTTGGATGAGTTTGAACGGACGGCTCAGATCAGATGCCCTATGCGGCGTCGTTTTGGGTCCGTGCCTGGGCAGGCCTGGTTTGGACCGGGTCCTTGTGCTGGTTTTGGGCCTCTCTTTGGGGCCCAATCTGATTTTCCCACAACCCTTTCCCTTTCTAATTAACCAAATTTAAACTAAATTCCTAAATAAATTGTAAAATTAGAAAAAATTAAAAATAGAATTACACACACATTGGTTAATACCTATAACAATTAACACACAAATTAACATTAAATACAAATCACTCAATGACAAGACATATATTTTTTGATTTTCTTTTCTTTTTGGAGTAACTTTCGCGAAGCAAAAATCAAGTGCTTACAGCTGCCCCTCTTTGCCCGAAGACAGGAAGGGTTTTCGCGCAAAGATAAAGCGGGCGTTTTTTGCTTGTCTGAGTACTCCGTGTGAAGCATTTTTTGAAAAAGATTTGACCGAACCTTTGCTTCAGAGGTTTCCTACATATCCTGGGATGAACAGGAATCAGGTCAATGTAGTTCGGGAAGTTTTGGTAGCTGGGACTACCGTGTGACTGTAGTGTTTGCTGCTATTGTGGGCTGTTACATACTGCTGGAGGATGTTACCGCTTACCAATCTCCTTGTTACATTGTGCTGAAAAGAAAACAAGAAGCTAGGCTAGCCTATGGATCATAAGATCTCATCTATCTTCAACTTGTTCTAGTCGCCTTGCTTTCTTGTCGGCTTGCGTTTTCCTCCGATGCTTTTATTTTGTGAACTTCGGGGACGACACTGGTCCTTTTGCCTTTTTGAATGCCAGTTTTCATTACTTTGCTTGTCCCGCTGGGGACATGGCTTTCTTCATTAAGCTTTTCAGTGGTTCCTCCAGAGGTACGGTTCTCTTCATCAGTTTGCTATGCTGGGCATGATTTAATGTTTACAAGCCGCTTCTTTCAAGACGCGTCCTTTCTTCCTTTTGACACATGCACTTGAGTCTGCAATCTTCTGCTTCCTGGTGTTGAGGATTTTTATTGTTTCCTGCTGGGGATTCCTGTTGTAACCTTCTACCTTCCGGTGGGGTTACTGATTTCAAAGTCTGCAGCATAAGACTAAAAAGTATTCCTCTTGTTGTACAGGTGGGCGCCTGAATGTAAAACATGAATCTGGTGGCCGACCTAGAACAGAAAGCATTCCCGCATTATACTGGTGGGCGACCTAGAACAGAAATGTATTCCCGCATTATACTGGTGGGCGACCTAGAACAGAAAGTATTCCCGCATTATACTGGTGGGCGACCTAGAACAGAAAGTATTCCCGCATTATACTGGTGGGCGACCTAGAACAGAAAGTATTCCCGCATTATACTGGTGGGCGACCTAGAACAGAAAGTATTCCCGCATTATACTGGTGGGCGACCTAGAACAGAAAGTATTCCCGCATTATACTGGTGGGCGACCTAGAACAGAAATGTATTCCCGCATTTTACTGGTGGGCGACCTAGAACAGAAATGTATTCCCGCATTATACTGGTGGGCGACCTAGAACAGAAAGGTATTCCCGCATTATACTGGTGGGCGACCTAGAACAGAAAGTATTCCCGCATTATACTGGTGGGCGACCTAGAACATGAATGTATTCCCGCATTATACTGGTGGGCGACCTAGAACATGAATGTATTCCCGCATTATACTGGTGGGCGACCTAGAACATGAATGTATTCCCGCATTATACTGGTGGGCGACCTAGAACAGAAATGTATTCCCGCATTATACTGGTGGGAGACCTAGAACAGAAAGGTATTCCCGCATTATATTGGTGGGCGACCTAGAACAGAAAGTATTCCCGCATTATACTGGTGGGCGACCTAGAACATGAATGTATTCCCGCATTATACTGGTGGGCGACCTAGAACATGAATGAATTCCCGCATTATACTGGTGGGCGACCTAGAACATGAATGTATTCCCGCATTATACTGGTGGGCGACCTAGAACAGAAAGGTATTCCCGCATTATACTGGTGGGCGACCTAGAACAGAAAGTATTCCCGCATTATACGGGTGGGCGACCTAGAACATGAATGTATTCCCGCATTATACTGGTGGGCGACCTAGAACATGAATGTATTCCCGCACTATACTGGTGGGCGACCTAGAACATGAATGTATTCCCGCATTATACTGGTGGGCGACCTAGAACATGAATGTATTCCCGCATTATACTGGTGGGCGTCCTAGAACAGAAAGGTATTCCCGCATTATACTGGTGGGCGACCTAGAACTGAAAGTATTCCCGCATTATACTGTTGGGTAACCTAGAACATGAATGTATTCCCGCATTATACTGGTGGGCGACCTAGAACATGAATGTATTCCCGCATTATACTGGTGGGCAACCTAGAACATGAATGTATTCCCGCATTATACTGGTGGGCGACCTAGAACATGAAAATATTCCCGCATTATACTGGTTGGCGACCTAGAACAGAAAGTATTCCCGTATTATACTGGTGGGCTACCTAGAACAGAAAGTATTCCCGCATTATACTGGTGGGCGACCTAGAACAGAAAGTATTCCCGCATTTTACTGGTGTGCGACTTAGAACAGAAAGTATTCCCGCATTATACTGGTGGGCGACCTAGAACATGAATGTATTCCCGCATTATACTGGTGGGTGACCTAGAACATGAATGTATTCCCGCATTATACTGGTGGGCGACCTAGAACAGAAATGTATTCCCGCATTATACTGGTGGGCGACCTAGAACATGAATGTATTCCCGCATTATACTGGTGGGCGACCTAGAACATGAATGTATTCCCGCATTATACTGGTGGGCGACCTAGAACATGAATGTATTCCCGCATTATACTGGTGGGCGACCTAGAACATGAATGTATTCCCGCATTATACTGGTGGGCGACCTAGAACATGAATGTATTCCCGCATTATACTGGTGGGCGACCTAGAACAGAAAATATTCCCGCATTATACTGGTGGGCGACCTAGAACATGAATGTACTCCCGCATTATACTGGAGGGCGACCTAGAACATGAATGTATTCCCGCATTATACTATTGGGCGACCTAGAACATGAATGTATTCCCGCATTATACTGGTGGGCGACCTAGAACATGAAAATATTCCCGCATTATACTGGTGGGCGACCTAGAAAAGAAAGTATTCCCGCATTATACTGGTGGGCGACCTAGAACAGAAAGTATTCTCGCATTATACTGGTGGGCGACCTAGAACAGAAAGTATTCCCGCATTATACTGGTGGGCGACCTAGAAAAGAAAGTATTCCCGCATTATACTGGTGGTTGACCTAGAATAGAAAGTATTCTCGCATTATACTGGTGGGCGACCTAGAACAGAAAGTATTCCCGCATTTTACTGGTGGGCGACCTAGAACAGAAATGTATTCCCGCATTATACTGGTGGGCGACCTAGAACAGAAAGGTATTCCCGCATTATACTGGTGGGCGACCTAGAACAGAAAGTATTCCCGCATTATACTGGTGGGCGACCTAGAACAGAAATGTATTCCCGCATTATACTGGTGGGCGACCTAGAACAGAAATGTATTCCCGCATTATACTGGTGGGCGACCTAGAACATGAAATGTATTCCCGCATTATACTGGTGGGCGACCTAGAACAGAAATGTATTCCCGCATTATACTAGTGGGCGACCTAGAACAGAAACGTATTCCCGCATTGTACAGGTGGGCGACCTAGAATAGAAAGTATTCCCGCATTATACTGGTGGGCGACCTAGAACATGAATGTATTCCCGCACTATACTGGTGGGCGACCTAGAACATGAATGTATTCCCGCATTATACTGGTGGGCGACCTAGAACATGAATGTATTCCCGCATTATACTGGTGGGCGACCTAGAACAGAAAGGTATTCCCGCATTATACTGGTGGGCGACCTAGAACAGAAAGTATTCTCGCATTATACTGGTGGGCGACCTAGAACATGAATGTATTCCCGCATTATACTAGTGGGCGACCTAGAACATGAATGTATTCCCGCATTATACTGGTGGGCGACCTAGAATATGAATGTATTCCCGCATTATACTGGTGGGCGACCTAGAACATGAAGGTATTCCCGCATTATACTGGTGGGTGACCTAGAACATGAATGTATTCCCGCATTATACTGGTGGGCGACCTAGAACAGAAAGGTATTCCCGCATTATACTGGTGGGCGACCTAGAAAAGAATGTATTCCCGCATTATACTGGTGGGCGACCTAGAACATGAATGTTTTCCCGCATTATACTGGTGGGCTACCTAGAACATGAATGTATTCCCGCATTATACTGGTGGGCGACCTAGAACATGAAGGTATTCTCGCATTATACTGGTGGGCGACCTAGAACATGAAGGTATTCAAGCATTATACTGGTGGGCGACCTAGAACAGAAAGTATTCCCGCATTATACTGGTGGGCGACCTAGAACAGAAAGTATTCCCGCATTATACTGGTGGGCGACCTAGAACAGAAAGTATTCCCGCATTATACTGGTGGGCGACCTAGAACAGAAAGTATTCCCGCATTATACTGGTGGGCGACCTAGAACAGAAAGTATTCCCGCATTATACTGGTGGGCGACCTAGAACAGAAAGTATTCCCGCATTATACTGGTGGGCGACCTAGAACAGAAAGTATTCCCGCATTATACTGGTGGGCGACCTAGAACAGAAAGTATTCCCGCATTATACTGGTGGGCGACCTAGAACAGAAAGTATTCCCGCATTATACTGGTGGGCGACCTAGAACAGAAAGTATTCCCGCATTATACTGGTGGGCGACCTAGAACAGAAAGTATTCCCGCATTATACTGGTAGGCGACCTAGAACATGAATGTATTCCCACATTATACTGGTGGGCAACCTAGAAAAGAAAGTATTCCCGCATTATACTGGTGGGCGACCTAGAACAGAAAGTATTCCCGCATTATACTGGTGGGTGACCTAGAACATGAATGTATTCCCGCATTATACTGGTGGGCGACCTAGAAAGAAAGTATTCCCGCATTATACTGGTGGGCGACCTAGAACAGAAAGTATTCCCGCATTATACTGGTGGGTGACCTAGAACATGAATGTATTCCCGCATTATACTGGTGGGCGACCTAGAACAGAAAGTATTCCCGCATTATACTGGTGGGCGACCTAGAACAGAAAGTATTCCCGCATTATACTGGTGGGCGACCTAGAAAAGAAAGTATTCCCGCATTATACTGGTGGTTGACCTAGAATAGAAAGTATTCCCGCATTATACTGGTGGGCGACCTAGAACAGAAAGTATTCCCGCATTTTATTGGTGGGCGACCTAGAACAGAAAGTATTCCCGCATTTTACTGGTGGGCGACCTAGAACAGAAATGTATTCCCGCATTATACTGGTGGGCGACCTAGAACAGAAAGGTATTCCCGCATTATACTGGTGGGCGACCTAGAACAGAAAGTATTCCCGCATTATACTGGTGGGCGACCTAGAACATGAATGTATTCCCGCATTATACTGGTGGGCGACCTAGAACATGAATGTATTCCCGCATTATACTGGTGGGCGACCTAGAACATGAATGTATTCCCACATTATACTGGTGGGCGACCTAATACAGAAAGGTATTCCCGCATTATACTGGTGGGCGACCTAGAATAGAAAGTATTCCCGCATTATACTGGTGGGCGACCTAGAACAGAAAGTATTCCCGCATTTTACTGGTGTGCGACCTAGAACAGAAAGTATTCCTGCATTATACTGGTGGGCGACCTAGAACATGAATGTATTCCCGCATTATACTGGTAGGTGACCTAGAACATGAATGTATTCCCGCATTATACTGGTGGGCGACCTAGAACAGAAAGGTATTCCCGCATTATACTGGCGGGCGACCTAGAACATGAATGTACTCCTGCATTATACTGGTGGGCGACCTAGAACATGAATGTATTCCCGCATTATACTGGTGGGCGACCTAGAACATGAATGTATTCCCGCATTATACTGGTGGGCGACCTAGAACATGAATGTATTCCCGCATTATACTGGTGGGCGACCTAGAACATGAATGTATTCCCGCATTATACTGGTGGGCGACCTAGAACATGAATGTATTCCCGCATTATACTGGTGGGCGACCTAGAACATGAATGTATTCCCGCATTATACTGGTGGGCGACCTAGAACATGAATGTATTCCCGCATTATACTGGTGGGCGACCTAGAACATGAATGTATTCCCGCATTATACTGGTGGGCGACCTAGAACAGAAATGTATTCCCGCATTATACTGGTGGGAGACCTAGAACAGAAAGGTATTCCCGCATTATATTGGTGGGCGACCTAGAACAGAAAGTATTCCCGCATTATACTGGTGGGCGACCTAGAACATGAATGTATTCCCGCATTATACTGGTGGGCGACCTAGAACATGAATGAATTCCCGCATTATACTGGTGGGCGACCTAGAATATGAATGTATTCCCGCATTATACTGGTGGGCGACCTAGAACAGAAAGGTATTCCCGCATTATACTGGTGGGCGACCTAGAACAGAAAGGTATTCCCGCATTATACTGGTGGGCGACCTAGAACAGAAAGTATTCCCGCATTATACGGGTGGGCGACCTAGAACATGAATGTATTCCCGCATTATACTGGTGGGCGACCTAGAACATGAATGTACTCCCGCATTATACTGGTGGGCGACCTAGAACATGAATGTATTCCCGCATTATACTGGTGGGCGACCTAGAACATGAATGTATTCCCGCATTATACTGGTGGGCGACCTAGAACATGAAAATATTCCCGCATTATACTGGTGGGCGACCTAGAAAAGAAAGTATTCCCGCATTATACTGGTGGGCGACCTAGAACAGAAAGTATTCTCGCATTATACTGGTGGGCGACCTAGAACAGAAAGTATTCCCGCATTATACTGGTGGGCGACCTAGAAAAGAAAGTATTCCCGCATTATACTGGTGGTTGACCTAGAATAGAAAGTATTCCCGCATTATACTGGTGGGCGACCTAGAACAGAAAGTATTCCCGCATTTTACTGGTGGGCGACCTAGAACAGAAATGTATTCCCGCATTATACTGGTGGGCGACCTAGAACAGAAAGGTATTCCCGCATTATACTGGTGGGCGACCTAGAACAGAAAGTATTCCCGCATTATACTGGTGGGCGACCTAGAACATGAATGTATTCCCGCATTATACTGGTGGGCGACCTAGAACATGAATGTATTCCCGCATTATACTGGTGGGCGACCTAGAACATGAATGTATTCCCGCATTATACTGGTGGGCGACCTAGAACAGAAATGTATTCCCGCATTATACTGGTGGGCGACCTAGAACCGAAAGGTATTCCCGCATTGTACAGGTGGGCGACCTAGAATAGAAAGTATTCCCGCATTATACTGGTGGGCGACCTAGAACATGAATGTATTCCCGCACTATACTGGTGGGCGACCTAGAACATGAATGTATTCCCGCATTATACTGGTGGGCGACCTAGAACATGAATGTATTCCCGCATTATACTGGTGGGCGACCTAGAACAAAAAGGTATTCCCGCATTATACTGGTGGGCGATCTAGAACAGAAAGTATTCTTGCATTATGCTGGTGGGCGACCTAGAACATGAATGTATTCCCGCATTATACTAGTGGGCGACCTAGAACATGAATGTATTCCCGCATTATACTGGTGGGCGACCTAGAATATGAATGTATTCCCGCATTATACTGGTGGGCGACCTAGAACATGAAGGTATTCCCGCATTATACTGGTGGGTGACCTAGAACATGAATGTATTCCCGCATTATACTGGTGGGCGACCTAGAACAGAAAGGTATTCCCGCATTATATTGGTGGGCGACCTAGAACAGAATGTATTCCCGCATTATACTGGTGGGCGACCTAGAACATGAATGTATTCCCGCATTATACTGGTGGGCTACCTAGAACATGAATGTATTCCCGCATTATACTGGTGGGCGACCTAGAACATGAAGGTATTCTCGCATTATACTGGTGGGCGACCTAGAACATGAAGGTATTCAAGCATTATACTGGTGGGCGACCTAGAACAGAAAGTATTCCCGCATTATACTGGTGGGCGACCTAGAACAGAAAGTATTCCCGCATTATACTGGTGGGCGACCTAGAACAGAAAGTATTCCCGCATTATACTGGTGGACGACCTAGAAAAGAAAGTATTCCCGCATTATACTGGTGGGCGACCTAGAACAGAAAGTATTCCCGCATTTTATTGGTGGGCGACCTAGAACAGAAAGTATTCCCGCATTTTACTGGTGGGCGACCTAGAACAGAAATGTATTCCCGCATTATACTGGTGGGCGACCTAGAACAGAAAGGTATTCCCGCATTATACTGGTGGGCGACCTAGAACAGAAAGTATTCCCGCATTATACTGGTGGGCGACCTAGAACATGAATGTATTCCCGCATTATACTGGTGGGCGACCTAGAACATGAATGTATTCCCGCATTATACTGGTGGGCGACCTAGAACATGAATGTATTCCCACATTATACTGGTGGGCGACCTAATACAGAAAGGTATTCCCGCATTATACTGGTGGGCGACCTAGAATAGAAAGTATTCCCGCATTATACTGGTGGGCGACCTAGAACAGAAAGTATTCCCGCATTTTACTGGTGTGCGACCTAGAACAGAAAGTATTCCTGCATTATACTGGTGGGCGACCTAGAACATGAATGTATTCCCGCATTATACTGGTAGGTGACCTAGAACATGAATGTATTCCCGCATTATACTGGTGGGCGACCTAGAACAGAAAGGTATTCCCGCATTATACTGGCGGGCGACCTAGAACATGAATGTACTCCTGCATTATACTGGTGGGCGACCTAGAACATGAATGTATTCCCGCATTATACTGGTGGGCGACCTAGAACATGAATGTATTCCCGCATTATACTGGTGGGCGACCTAGAACATGAAAATATTCCCGCATTATACTGGTGGGCGACCTAGAACAGAAAGGTATTCCCGCATTATACTGGTGGGCGACCTAGAACAGAAAGTATTCCCGCATTATACAGGTGGGCGACCTAGAACATGAATGTATTCTCGCATTATACTGGTGGGCGACCTAGAACATGAATGTATTCCCGCATTATACTGGTGGGCGACCTAGAACATGAATGTATTCCCGCATTATACTGGTGGGCGACCTAGAACAGAAATGTATTCCCACATTATACTGGTGGGAGACCTAGAACAGAAAGGTATTCCCGCATTATATTGGTGGGCGACCTAGAACAGAAAGTATTCCCGCATTATACTGGTGGGCGACCTAGAACATGAATGTATTCCCGCATTATACTGGTGGGCGACCTAGAACATGAATGAATTCCCGCATTATACTGGTGGGCGACCTAGAATATGAATGTATTCCCGCATTATACTGGTGGGCGACCTAGAACAGAAAGGTATTCCCGCATTATACTGGTGGGCGACCTAGAACAGAAAGGTATTCCCGCATTATACTGGTGGGCGACCTAGAACAGAAAGTATTCCCGCATTATACGGGTGGGCGACCTAGAACATGAATGTATTCCCGCATTATACTGGTGGGCGACCTAGAACATGAATGTACTCCCGCATTATACTGGTGGGCGACCTAGAACATGAATGTATTCCCGCATTATACTGGTGGGCGACCTAGAACATGAATGTATTCCCGCATTATACTGGTGGGCGACCTAGAACATGAAAATATTCCCGCATTATACTGGTGGGCGACCTAGAAAAGAAAGTATTCCCGCATTATACTGGTGGGCGACCTAGAACAGAAAGTATTCTCGCATTATACTGGTGGGCGACCTAGAACAGAAAGTATTCCCGCATTATACTGGTGGGCGACCTAGAAAAGAAAGTATTCCCGCATTATACTGGTGGTTGACCTAGAATAGAAAGTATTCCCGCATTATACTGGTGGGCGACCTAGAACAGAAAGTATTCCCGCATTTTACTGGTGGGCGACCTAGAACAGAAATGTATTCCCGCATTATACTGGTGGTTGACCTAGAATAGAAAGTATTCCCGCATTATACTGGTGGGCGACCTAGAACAGAAAGTATTCCCGCATTTTACTGGTGGGCGACCTAGAACAGAAATGTATTCCCGCATTATACTGGTGGGCGACCTAGAACATGAATGTATTCCCGCATTATACTGGTGGGCGACCTAGAACATGAATGTATTCCCGCATTATACTGGTGGGCGACCTAGAACATGAATGTATTCCCGCATTATACTGGTGGGCGACCTAGAACAGAAATGTATTCCCGCATTATACTGGTGGGCGACCTAGAAAAGAAAGTATTCCCGCATTATACTGGTGGTTGACCTAGAATAGAAAGTATTCCCGCATTATACTGGTGGGCGACCTAGAACAGAAAGTATTCCCGCATTTTACTGGTGGGCGACCTAGAACAGAAATGTATTCCCGCATTATACTGGTGGGCGACCTAGAACAGAAAGGTATTCCCGCATTATACTGGTGGGCGACCTAGAACAGAAATGTATTCCCGCATTATACTGGTGGGCGACCTAGAACATGAATGTATTCCCGCATTATACTGGTGGGCGACCTAGAACATGAATGTATTCCCGCATTATACTGGTGGGCGACCTAGAACATGAATGTATTCCCGCATTATACTGGTGGGCGACCTAGAACATGAATGTATTCCCGCATTATACTGGTGGGCGACCTAGAAAAGAAAGTATTCCCGCATTATACTGGTGGTTGACCTAGAATAGAAAGTATTCCCGCATTATACTGGTGGGCGACCTAGAACAGAAAGTATTCCCGCATTTTACTGGTGGGCGACCTAGAACAGAAATGTATTCCCGCATTATACTGGTGGGCGACCTAGAACAGAAAGGTATTCCCGCATTATACTGGTGGGCGACCTAGAACAGAAAGTATTCCCGCATTATACTGGTGGGCGACCTAGAACATGAATGTATTCCCGCATTATACTGGTGGGCGACCTAGAACATGAATGTATTCCCGCATTATACTGGTGGGCGACCTAGAACATGAATGTATTCCCGCATTATACTGGTGGGCGACCTAGAACAGAAATGTATTCCCGCATTATACTGGTGGGCGACCTAGAACCGAAAGGTATTCCCGCATTGTACAGGTGGGCGACCTAGAATAGAAAGTATTCCCGCATTATACTGGTGGGCGACCTAGAACATGAATGTATTCCCGCACTATACTGGTGGGCGACCTAGAACATGAATGTATTCCCGCATTATACTGGTGGGCGACCTAGAACATGAATGTATTCCCGCATTATACTGGTGGGCGACCTAGAACAAAAAGGTATTCCCGCATTATACTGGTGGGCGATCTAGAACAGAAAGTATTCTTGCATTATGCTGGTGGGCGACCTAGAACATGAATGTATTCCCGCATTATACTAGTGGGCGACCTAGAACATGAATGTATTCCCGCATTATACTGGTGGGCGACCTAGAATATGAATGTATTCCCGCATTATACTGGTGGGCGACCTAGAACATGAAGGTATTCCCGCATTATACTGGTGGGTGACCTAGAACATGAATGTATTCCCGCATTATACTGGTGGGCGACCTAGAACAGAAAGGTATTCCCGCATTATATTGGTGGGCGACCTAGAACAGAATGTATTCCCGCATTATACTGGTGGGCGACCTAGAACATGAATGTATTCCCGCATTATACTGGTGGGCTACCTAGAACATGAATGTATTCCCGCATTATACTGGTGGGCGACCTAGAACATGAAGGTATTCTCGCATTATACTGGTGGGCGACCTAGAACATGAAGGTATTCAAGCATTATACTGGTGGGCGACCTAGAACAGAAAGTATTCCCGCATTATACTGGTGGGCGACCTAGAACAGAAAGTATTCCCGCATTATACTGGTGGGCGACCTAGAACAGAAAGTATTCCCGCATTATACTGGTGGACGACCTAGAAAAGAAAGTATTCCCGCATTATACTGGTGGGCGACCTAGAACAGAAAGTATTCCCGCATTTTATTGGTGGGCGACCTAGAACAGAAAGTATTCCCGCATTTTACTGGTGGGCGACCTAGAACAGAAATGTATTCCCGCATTATACTGGTGGGCGACCTAGAACAGAAAGGTATTCCCGCATTATACTGGTGGGCGACCTAGAACAGAAAGTATTCCCGCATTATACTGGTGGGCGACCTAGAACATGAATGTATTCCCGCATTATACTGGTGGGCGACCTAGAACATGAATGTATTCCCGCATTATACTGGTGGGCGACCTAGAACATGAATGTATTCCCACATTATACTGGTGGGCGACCTAATACAGAAAGGTATTCCCGCATTATACTGGTGGGCGACCTAGAATAGAAAGTATTCCCGCATTATACTGGTGGGCGACCTAGAACAGAAAGTATTCCCGCATTTTACTGGTGTGCGACCTAGAACAGAAAGTATTCCTGCATTATACTGGTGGGCGACCTAGAACATGAATGTATTCCCGCATTATACTGGTAGGTGACCTAGAACATGAATGTATTCCCGCATTATACTGGTGGGCGACCTAGAACAGAAAGGTATTCCCGCATTATACTGGCGGGCGACCTAGAACATGAATGTACTCCTGCATTATACTGGTGGGCGACCTAGAACATGAATGTATTCCCGCATTATACTGGTGGGCGACCTAGAACATGAATGTATTCCCGCATTATACTGGTGGGCGACCTAGAACATGAAAATATTCCCGCATTATACTGGTGGGCGACCTAGAACAGAAAGGTATTCCCGCATTATACTGGTGGGCGACCTAGAACAGAAAGTATTCCCGCATTATACAGGTGGGCGACCTAGAACATGAATGTATTCTCGCATTATACTGGTGGGCGACCTAGAACATGAATGTATTCCCGCATTATACTGGTGGGCGACCTAGAACATGAATGTATTCCCGCATTATACTGGTGGGCGACCTAGAACAGAAATGTATTCCCACATTATACTGGTGGGAGACCTAGAACAGAAAGGTATTCCCGCATTATATTGGTGGGCGACCTAGAACAGAAAGTATTCCCGCATTATACTGGTGGGCGACCTAGAACATGAATGTATTCCCGCATTATACTGGTGGGCGACCTAGAACATGAATGAATTCCCGCATTATACTGGTGGGCGACCTAGAATATGAATGTATTCCCGCATTATACTGGTGGGCGACCTAGAACAGAAAGGTATTCCCGCATTATACTGGTGGGCGACCTAGAACAGAAAGGTATTCCCGCATTATACTGGTGGGCGACCTAGAACAGAAAGTATTCCCGCATTATACGGGTGGGCGACCTAGAACATGAATGTATTCCCGCATTATACTGGTGGGCGACCTAGAACATGAATGTACTCCCGCATTATACTGGTGGGCGACCTAGAACATGAATGTATTCCCGCATTATACTGGTGGGCGACCTAGAACATGAATGTATTCCCGCATTATACTGGTGGGCGACCTAGAACATGAAAATATTCCCGCATTATACTGGTGGGCGACCTAGAAAAGAAAGTATTCCCGCATTATACTGGTGGGCGACCTAGAACAGAAAGTATTCTCGCATTATACTGGTGGGCGACCTAGAACAGAAAGTATTCCCGCATTATACTGGTGGGCGACCTAGAAAAGAAAGTATTCCCGCATTATACTGGTGGTTGACCTAGAATAGAAAGTATTCCCGCATTATACTGGTGGGCGACCTAGAACAGAAAGTATTCCCGCATTTTACTGGTGGGCGACCTAGAACAGAAATGTATTCCCGCATTATACTGGTGGGCGACCTAGAACAGAAAGGTATTCCCGCATTATACTGGTGGGCGACCTAGAACAGAAAGTATTCCCGCATTATACTGGTGGGCGACCTAGAACATGAATGTATTCCCGCATTATACTGGTGGGCGACCTAGAACATGAATGTATTCCCGCATTATACTGGTGGGCGACCTAGAACATGAATGTATTCCCGCATTATACTGGTGGGCGACCTAGAACAGAAATGTATTCCCGCATTATACTGGTGGGCGACCTAGAACCGAAAGGTATTCCCGCATTGTACAGGTGGGCGACCTAGAATAGAAAGTATTCCCGCATTATACTGGTGGGCGACCTAGAACATGAATGTATTCCCGCACTATACTGGTGGGCGACCTAGAACATGAATGTATTCCCGCATTATACTGGTGGGCGACCTAGAACATGAATGTATTCCCGCATTATACTGGTGGGCGACCTAGAACAAAAAGGTATTCCCGCATTATACTGGTGGGCGATCTAGAACAGAAAGTATTCTTGCATTATGCTGGTGGGCGACCTAGAACATGAATGTATTCCCGCATTATACTAGTGGGCGACCTAGAACATGAATGTATTCCCGCATTATACTGGTGGGCGACCTAGAATATGAATGTATTCCCGCATTATACTGGTGGGCGACCTAGAACATGAAGGTATTCCCGCATTATACTGGTGGGTGACCTAGAACATGAATGTATTCCCGCATTATACTGGTGGGCGACCTAGAACAGAAAGGTATTCCCGCATTATATTGGTGGGCGACCTAGAACAGAATGTATTCCCGCATTATACTGGTGGGCGACCTAGAACATGAATGTATTCCCGCATTATACTGGTGGGCTACCTAGAACATGAATGTATTCCCGCATTATACTGGTGGGCGACCTAGAACATGAAGGTATTCTCGCATTATACTGGTGGGCGACCTAGAACATGAAGGTATTCAAGCATTATACTGGTGGGCGACCTAGAACAGAAAGTATTCCCGCATTATACTGGTGGGCGACCTAGAACAGAAAGTATTCCCGCATTATACTGGTGGGCGACCTAGAACAGAAAGTATTCCCGCATTATACTGGTGGACGACCTAGAAAAGAAAGTATTCCCGCATTATACTGGTGGGCGACCTAGAACAGAAAGTATTCCCGCATTATACTGGTGGGCGACCTAAAACAGAATGTATTCCCGCATTATACTGTTGGGCGACCTAGAACATGAATGTATTCCCGCATTATACTGGTAGGCGACCTAGAACAGAAAGTATTCCCGCATTATACTGGTGGGCGACCTAGAACAGAAAGTATTCCTAGAACAAAATGTAAAGAGACCTAGAACAGAAAGGTATTCCCGCATTATATTGGTGGGCGACCTAGAACAGAAAGTATTCCCGCATTATACTGGTGGGCGACCTAGAACATGAATGTATTCCCGCATTATACTGGTGGGCGACCTAGAACATGAATGAATTCCCGCATTATACTGGTGGGCGACCTAGAATATGAATGTATTCCCGCATTATACTGGTGGGCGACCTAGAACAGAAAGGTATTCCCGCATTATACTGGTGGGCGACCTAGAACAGAAAGGTATTCCCGCATTATACTGGTGGGCGACCTAGAACAGAAAGTATTCCCGCATTATACGGGTGGGCGACCTAGAACATGAATGTATTCCCGCATTATACTGGTGGGCGACCTAGAACATGAATGTACTCCCGCATTATACTGGTGGGCGACCTAGAACATGAATGTATTCCCGCATTATACTGGTGGGCGACCTAGAACATGAATGTATTCCCGCATTATACTGGTGGGCAACCTAGAACATGAATGTATTCCCGCATTATACTGGTGGGCGACCTAGAACATGAAAATATTCCCGCATTATACTGATGGGTGACCTAGAACAGAAAGTATTCCCGCATTATACTGGTGGGCGACCTAGAACAGAAAGTATTCCCGCATTATACTGGTGGGCGACCTAGAACAGAAAGTATTCCCGCATTATACTGGTGGGCGACCTAGAACATGAATGTATTCCCGCATTATACTGGTGGGCGACCTAGAACATGAATGTATTCCCGCATTATACTGGTGGGCGACCTAGAACATGAATGTATTCCCGCATTATACTGGTGGGCGACCTAGAACATGAATGTATTCCCGCATTATACTGGTGGGCGACCTAGAAAAGAAAGTATTCCCGCATTATACTGGTGGGCGACCTAGAACAGAAAGTATTCCCGCATTATACTGGTGGGTGACCTAGAACATGAATGTATTCCCGCATTATACTGGTGGGCGACCTAGAACAGAAAGGTATTCCCGTATTATACTGGTGGGCGACCTAGAACAGAAAGTATTCCCGCATTATACAGGTGGGCGACCTAGAACATGAATGTATTCCCGCATTATACTGGTGGGCGACCTAGAACATGAATGTATTCCCACATTATACTGGTGGGCGACCTAGAACATGAATGTATTCCCGCATTATACTGGTGGGCGACCTAATACAGAAAGGTATTCCCGCATTATACTGGTGGGCAACCTAGAACAGAAAGTATTCCCGCATTATACTGGTGGGCGACCTAGAACATGAATGTATTCCCGCATTATACTGGTGGGCGACCTAGAACATGAATGTATTCCCGCATTATACTGGTGGGCGACCTAGAACATGAATGTATTCCTGCATTATACTGGCGGGCGACCTAGAACAGAAAGGTATTCCCGCATTATACTGGTGGGCGACCTAGAACAGAAAGTATTATCGCATTATACTGGTGGGTGACCTAGAACATGAATGTATTCCCGCATTATACTGGTGGGCGACCTAGAACATGAATGTATTCCCGCATTATACTGGTGGGCAACCTAGAACATGAATGTATTCCCGCATTATACTGGTGGGCGACCTAGAACATGAAAATATTCCCGCATTATACTGATGGGTGACCTAGAACAGAAAGTATTCCCGCATTATACTGGTGGGCGACCTAGAACAGAAAGTATTCCCGCATTATACTGGTGGGCGACCTAGAACAGAAAGTATTCCCGCATTATACTGGTGGGCGACCTAGAACATGAATGTATTCCCGCATTATACTGGTGGGCGACCTAGAACATGAATGTATTCCCGCATTATACTGGTGGGCGACCTAGAACATGAATGTATTCCCGCATTATACTGGTGGGCGACCTAGAACATGAATGTATTCCCGCATTATACTGGTGGGCGACCTAGAAAAGAAAGTATTCCCGCATTATACTGGTGGGCGACCTAGAACAGAAAGTATTCCCGCATTATACTGGTGGGTGACCTAGAACATGAATGTATTCCCGCATTATACTGGTGGGCGACCTAGAACAGAAAGTATTCCCGCATTATACTGGTGGGCGACCTAGAAAAGAAAGTATTCCCGCATTATACTGGTGGTTGACCTAGAATAGAAAGTATTCCCGCATTATACTGGTGGGCGACCTAGAACAGAAAGTATTCCCGCATTTTACTGGTGGGCGACCTAGAACAGAAATGTATTCCCGCATTATACTGGTGGGCGACCTAGAACATGAATGTATTCCCGCATTATACTGGTGGGCGACCTAGAACATGAATGTATTCCCGCATTATACTGGTGGGCGACCTAGAACATGAATGTATTCCCGCATTATACTGGTGGGCGACCTAGAACAGAAATGTATTCCCGCATTATACTGGTGGGCGACCTAGAACAGAAAGTATTCTCGCATTATACTGGTGGGTGACCTAGAACATGAATGTATTCCCGCATTATACTGGTGGGCGACCTAGAACATGAATGTATTCCCGCATTATACTGGTGGGCAACCTAGAACATGAATGTATTCCCGCATTATACTGGTGGGCGACCTAGAACATGAAAATATTCCCGCATTATACTGATGGGTGACCTAGAACAGAAAGTATTCCCGCATTATACTGGTGGGCGACCTAGAACAGAAAGTATTCCCGCATTATACTGGTGGGCGACCTAGAACAGAAAATATTCCCGCATTATACTGGTGGGCGACCTAGAACAGAAAGTATTCCCGCATTATACTGGTGGGCGACCTAGAACAGAAAGTATTCCCGCATTATACTGGTGGGCGACCTAGAACAGAAAGTATTCCCGCATTATACTGGTGGGCGACCTAGAACAGAAAGTATTCCCGCATTATACTGGTGGGCGACCTAGAACAGAAAGTATTCCCGCATTATACTGGTGGGCGACCTAGAACAGAAAGTATTCCCGCATTATACTGGTGGGCGACCTAGAACAGAAAGTATTCCCGCATTTTACTGGTGGGTGACCTAGAACAGAAAGTATTCCCGCATTTTACTGGTGGGCGACCTAGAACAGAAAGGTATTCCCGTATTATACTGGTGGGCGACCTAGAACAGAAAGTATTCCCGCATTATACTGGTGGGCGACCTAGAACATGAATGTATTCCCGCATTATACTGGTGGGCGACCTAGAACATGAATGTATTCCCGCATTATACTGGTGGGCGACCTAGAACATGAATGTATTCCCGCATTATACTAGTGGGCGACCTAATACAGAAAGGTATTCCCGCATTATACTGGTGGGCAACCTAGAACAGAAAGTATTCCCGCATTATACTGGTGGGCGACCTAGAACATGAATGTATTCCCGCATTATACTGGTGGGCGACCTAGAACATGAATGTATTCCCGCATTATACTGGTGGGCGACCTAGAACATGAATGTATTCCTGCATTATACTGGCGGGCGACCTAGAACAGAAAGGTATTCCCGCATTATACTGGTGGGCGACCTAGAACAGAAAGTATTCTCGCATTATACTGGTGGGTGACCTAGAACATGAATGTATTCCCGCATTATACTGGTGGGCGACCTAGAACATGAATGTATTCCCGCATTATACTGGTGGGCAACCTAGAACATGAATGTATTCCCGCATTATACTGGTGGGCGACCTAGAACATGAAAATATTCCCGCATTATACTGATGGGTGACCTAGAACAGAAAGTATTCCCGCATTATACTGGTGGGCGACCTAGAACAGAAAGTATTCCCGCATTATACTGGTGGGCGACCTAGAACAGAAAGTATTCCCGCATTTTACTGGTGGGCGACCTAGAACATAAAGTATTCCCGTATTATACTGGTGGGCGACCTAGAACAGAAAGTATTCCCGCATTATACTGGTGGGCGACCTAGAACAAAAAGTATTTCATTTGTTTCCTCGTTCTTCTGAGAAAAGTTTTGACAACGACAGAAAATTTTCTGCCCCGGTTTTGGTGATCTCCCTGGCATCGCGTCCTGCTGCCATCATATTTTCCTGCAGCAGACAAAAGGATTTAGTTAGTTTTAATCATGGTGGGCAGCGGTGTCTTTCCGGTGGGTGATGATTTTTCTCTCTTTCTCGTTTCTTGCTTTGTGCCCCCACAACTGGTTGGTGGACAAAGTTGCTTGCTGGGGGCGACCCGTCTGATGGGGATGGTTTTCCATTTGTCCCCCTTTTCTGCTTTTCTCTTTACGGAACCAACTGTGGGAGTCTGCTTCCCCCCCAAAACCACTCCCTTAAGAGTTTATTTCCTCCCAGAACTGCAAGACATAGAACTTTATTGCCTGGGGATAACCTTTGGGACTGTTAGGGTTATCTTGCATCGGATCAATTTCCCTTTCCTGTGGAGTCCGACCACTTCAGACTTGGGTCCGATGATTTATCGACGTTCTGCGGGGAAACCTTCTCGGAACTTGGTCCACGAGTCCTTCACCCGTCATTTTCCGCTCTCTTTACGTCACCCTTCTTTCGACGCAATTCGTCCTTTGGTTTTGCGACCGACGCCTTTTGTCTTATTCTCGGTTTTTGGCCTACCCCTTTCGTATTTTTGCTTTTGGACCCCTTCGGTATCTGGTAGTAAACTTTGAAAGATCCTTTTCAAAACAAATTTTTAGAAAGAAAATGAAAAAGGTAGAAAAGGAGAAAAATCTTTCTGAACCAAAAAACTTATCTGGATGACATGACTGGTCCTTATGATCCTGACGTGCACCATAGATTCCCGACCCAGTCTATTTGTATCAATCATCTTGACTGATGGTCTTACTTGTTGGGGATAAATGGGTGTCCATTTCTTTGCGAATGTGGACCCTTTTGTCGATCTGTCTTGTCGCCTCATAGTGCCCTTCGAGGGGTTTTCACTAATGAGACTCTCTCTTTTCTCTCAGCTCCCGGCGCCTTATGGTGCCTGTGAAGGTTTTCACCGATAAGACTCTCTCATTTCATATCTTTCATCTTTCGTCGTCTTGTGGTGCCTGCGAAGGTTTTCACCGCCAAAACTCTCTCATTTTATTTCTTCAAAGGAGAATTGGAGTGCTGCCGATATGACCCTCTCTTCTGGAGATTCCTTTGGACTATCAATTCATTTCCAGTTTCATGATCCTCTTCTTTGCCGGGGATTAGTGTATTATTCTCGGCTTTATCTGCCTGACTTGGCACCTCCTGGAGGTTGATCGGGAGGTCTTTTTTGGATATCGATGTTGGTTTTGGTGTGGGGCCAAAGAAAAGCTACCAAAAATTTGAAATAACTCTGACGGGTGAGCCAC
Organism: Nicotiana tabacum; assembly: GCF_000715075.1. Taxonomy (NCBI): domain Eukaryota; kingdom Viridiplantae; phylum Streptophyta; class Magnoliopsida; order Solanales; family Solanaceae; genus Nicotiana; species Nicotiana tabacum. Next base: position 88,154,378 of record NC_134082.1, on the reverse strand, counting down.
TACAACTTTTGGAATCAAACTTTTGCTGGAACTTTAAAACATAACCCCTGCCCCAGTTTTCTTGCTTGGGGGATTTTATTTTTTACACTATGTTGAGCTATGTGCGTTACACACACTGTGCCTACTATGCACACTATGACCGAGCCGTGAGGCGCCTACGTATCCTCTTTGAGGAATCAGGTCAAACGTAGTTCCTAGCGGTTTCGTTTTTCTTGTGATTTTTATCTTCTTCTTTTTTTCATTTTATTTTAAATTTTTCTTTCTCTTTTTTTCTTTTTTCATATCTTTCCATTATGTGATTCCAAAAGGGGGATATGAAAGAATAGCTTAAGGCTCAAAAAGGGGGAAACAAGGGTAAAAGTGTTTGGATAGAAGAAAGAATTGCCTCCGTCATTTCATTATCCAATAACTGCCAAATACAAACAAATGAACCGACAATTGCCATAATTAAAGAAATTACGCGTAATATCTCTTGACTGCATCCGAATTGATAGCTATGTCGACACATCTTCCCTCGATATCCGTCAGACACAAAGCACCGTTGGACAACACTCTGGTCACGATATAAGGCCCTTGCCAATTTGGGGCGAACTTGCCTTTTGCTTTGACTTGATGCGGGAGGATCCGCTTCAATACCTGCTGCCCTACTTCAAACTTCCTGGGGCATACCTTCTTATTGTATGCCTTTTCCATTCTCTTATGATACAGCTGACCATGGCACACCGCTGCCAATCTTTTCTCGTCTATCAAGCTCAACTGTTCCAATCGAGCTTTGACCCACTCATTATCATCAATCTCGGCTTCAGTGACAATCCGAAGGGACGAAATTTCGACCTCCACTGGTATTACAGCCTCAGTTCCGTACACCAACAAATAAGGGGTCGCACCTATGGATGTCCGGACGGTAGTGCGATAACCCAACAAAGCAAAGGGTAATCTCTCGTGCCATTGTCTAGATCCTTCCACCATCTTTCCCAGTATCTTCTTGATGTTCTTATTGGCTGCTTCGACCGCTCCATTCGCCTTGGGGCGATATGGGGTAGAATTGCGGTGTGTAATCTTGAATTGTTGGCATACCTCTTTCATCAAGCTGCTGTTAAGATTCGCACCATTGTCCGTAATGATCACTTTGGGGATCCCAAATCTGCAGATGATATGGGAGTGAACAAAATCCACCACTGACTTTTTAGTCACCGATTTGAAGGTTTTAGCTTCGACCCATTTGGTGAAGTAGTCGATGGTCACCAGAATGAACCTATGGCCGTTGGACGCTGCCGGCTCGATAGGCCCAATGACGTCCATACCCCATGCAACAAACGGCCAGGGTGCTGACAACGTATGCAACTCTGTTGGCGGAGAATGAATTAGATCTCCATGTATCTGACACTGATGGCATTTCCTCACGAAAGTGATACAGTCATGCTCCATGGTGAGCCAGTAATACCCTGCTCGAAGGATCTTCCTTGCTAACACATATCCGCTCATATGTGGCCCAAAAACTCCAGCATGTACCTCTGCCATGATCGTCGTGGCCTGACCGGCGTCTATACATCTTAACAGTCCCAAATCCGGGGTTCTTCTGTATAACACTCCTCTGCTGAGGAAGAAACCATTTTACAAACGCCGGAGGGCTCTTTTCTGGTCTCCAGTGGCCTGTTCTGGATATATCCCCATTCTGAGGTACTCCTTGATATCATGAAACCAGGGCTTGCCATCTACTTCCTCTTCCACTGCGTTGCAATAAGCGTACTGATCACGAACCTGGATGTGCAGAGGGTCAACATACATTTTGTCAGGGTGGTGCAACATTGATGCTAAGGTGGCCAATGCATCTGCAACCTCGTTATGAACTCTCAGGATATGTTCGAACTTCACCGATCAAAATCGCTTGCTCAGATCGTGCAAGCATTGTCGATAAGGTATGAGTTTCAAGTCTCGTGTTTCCCATTCGCCCTGAATTTGATGTACCAAGAGGTCTGAGTTTCCCAAGACCAAAACGTCTTGGACATCCATGTCCGCAGCCAATCGCAGACCCAAAATGCAAGCTTCATACTCGGCCATATTATTGGTGCAGTAGAAGCGTAGTTGAGCAGTAACAGGATAATGGCGTCCTGTTTCAGAAATGAGTACTGCTCCTATTCCAACCCCTTTCGCGTTTGCAGCTCCATCGAAGAAAAGCTTCCAACCCGGTTCCTCGGGTAACGCCAACTCACATGTATGCATCACTTCTTCGTCGGGAAAATACATTCTTAAAGGCTCGTATTTTTCGTCAACGGGATTCTATGCCAAATGGTCGGCCAGCGCTTGGGCTTTCATGGTTGTCCTTGTCACATAGATGATATCGAACTCTGTGAGCAGAATTTTCCATTTTGCCAACCTCCCTGTGGGCATAGGTTTCTGAAATATATACTTCAATGGGTCCAAACGGGATATGAGATAAGTAGTATACGAGGACAGGTAGTGCTTCAACTTCTGAGCTACCCAAGTTAGGGCGCAACATGTTTTCTCGAGTTGAGTGTACTTGACCTCATATACTGTGAATTTCTTGCTAAGATAATAAATGGCCTGCTCCTTCCTTCCTGTGTCATCATGTTGCCCCAGTACACAACCAAATGAATTTTCCAGGACCGTTAGATAAAGAATTTAGGGCTTCCCTGGCTTAGGCGGGACCAACACGGGTGGATTAGACAGATACCCTTTGATTTGGTCGAAAGCCTCTTGACACTCTGCCGTCCAACTTACCGCAACATCCTTTTTCAGCAGCCAAAATATGGGCTCACAAGTTGCTGTGAGTTGAGCGATGAACCTGCTGATGTAATTGAGTCTACCCAACAGACTCATTACCTCTATTTTGTTCTTTGGCGGTGGCAAATCTTGGATGGATTTGATCTTGGATGGGTCTAACTCAATACCCCGTCGACTGACGATGAATCCTAACAGCTTTCCTGATGGAACCCCGAATGCGCATTTGGCCGGGTTGAGCTTGATATCATACCTTCGGAGTCTTTGGAAAAATCTCCTTAGGTCTGCTACATGGTCTTCCTGACGCCAAGATTTTATGATCACATCATTTATGTACACCTCAATTTCTTTGTGTATCATGTCGTGAAACACAGTGGTCATTGCTTGCATGTACGTTGCCCCGTCGTTCTTCAATCCGAACGGCATTACCCGATAGCAGTAAGTTCCCCATGGCGTAATAAAAGCTATCTTTTCCGCATCTTCCTCGTCCATTAGGATCTGATGATAACCCGCATAACAATCCACAAAGGATCCGATCTCGCACCCAACACAATTATCGATCAGGATATGGATGTTGGGCAATGGAAAATTGTCCTTGGGACTTGCTTTGTTGAGGTTCCGGTAGTCGACGCACACCCTGATTTTTCCATCCTTTTTTGGAACTGGTACCACATTGGCCAACCACTCGGGATATCGAGTGACCCGAATGACCTTCGCCTGCAACTGTTTAATCACCTCTTCTTTGATCTTTACACTCATTTCTGTTTTAAATTTCCTTAACTTTTGCTTGACCGGAGGGTATGCCGGGTCAGTGGGCAATTTGTGAACCACTAAATTGGTACTTAACCCCGACATATCGTCATATGACCATGCAAAAACATCTTTGAATTCTATGAGGGTTTTGATCAATTCTTCCCTAACATTCTGCTCAATGTGGATGCTGATTTTGGTTTCTCGGGCGTTATCAGCGTCTCCTAGATTCACAGCCTCAGTGTCATTTAGGTTAGGCTTGGGTTTCTCTTCAAATTGGCACAGTCCTCGGTTTATTTCTTCGAAGGCCTTATCTTCGTCATATTCGGATTCATCGCCACAAATGACCTCTTGTATCATTAAGTCGGATTCAGATTGATTTATTAGACTAGGTCGAAGATCCGTTGTGCATGCCATGTCAGTAGAACCAGTAAAAAGAGAACTGTTCAGAAAAAGAACTTTATTAAACTTGCGGGATAAAAGGGTTCACACTTTTACAAAACAGAAGTAAAATTTGGATTACACCCTGGAATAATCCGAAACAAAACAAAACAACCAAAAACATAAACCAAAGCCTACTACCAAGACTCTCCCCGGATAGGAAGAGGAGTGACCGTCTAATTGTTGGTCTTGGCCTCAGGCCCCACAAACTGTATCTCTGCTCTGCTGGACCCTTCTCCAGCTTCTACCATACTGACATCAGCGAATAGCCTCCCGAAACTCTGATTTAGGTCCCCGTCCGTCCCGATCAATGGTCCGAGAATCTTTGGGACCGGTGGCCCCTTGGCCTTTGCTCTGACAAAAGACCTTGAGAGACGTGGCACGGGTTTGGGAGGATACCAGACTTTCTTCTTTATTTTCCGCACTTGCTTTACATCTGCTGCGGTTGGTTTGAACCCCAAACCGAAAGTTTCCAAATTTTTAGGCAGGGAGACAGGTTGGACAATCCCCTGAAGCTCGACTCCCAGGCCTTTTCCCGGCACAAATCCATTACCCAGCATTTCCGAGACCATCATGACTGTTGCGGCAGCTACCCTAGGTTGCGGGATGATTTCTCCTTCAGAAATTTTGTTTGCCGACACTGTATCGAAAATCTGGTAGACCCAAGGACCTTTGTCATCATCGGTCTCTATGAAAGGCACAATGGCGCCACCCATGGTGCATGCCGTGTCCTCGCCGTGTAGTACGACCTCCTGCCTATCCCACTCGAACTTGACCATATGATGGATGGTGGAGGGCACTGCTTTGGCTGCATGAATCCACGGTCGTCCTAACAGAAGGTTATAAGATACTGTGGCATCTAGCACCTGGAACTCTATGGTGAACAGGACTGGACCGATGGTCAATTCAAGTACAACATCCCCCACAGTGGCTGTTCCATTTCCGTCAAATCCCCGGACACAGATGCTATTCTTGTGGATTCTTCCGTGGTCGATCTTTAACTGGTTCAGAGTGGATAATGGGCAAATATTGGCACTCGAACCGTTATCCACCAATACCCGAGCAACTACAGAGTTTTCACATTTGACAGTTAGGTAGAGAGCTTTATTGTGCTTCGTACCTTCCATCGGCAGATCATCATCTGAGAATGTTACCCTGTTCACCTCGAAAACCTTGTTGGCAATGGTTTCCAGGTGGTTTACAGAAATCTCGTTGGGCACATGAGCTTCGTTTAATATCCTAATCAAGGCCCTGCGATGCTCCTCAGAATGGATTAGTAATGATAGCAGCGAGATCTGGGCCGGTGTTTTCCTCAGTTGTTCGACCACAGAGTAGTCCTGCACTTTCATTTTCCTCAAGAACTCCTCAGCCTCTTCTTCGGACACAGATTTCTTGGTTGCAGCTGGGCTGGGTCTTCTCAGCTCCACCGGAGCAAAACACCGTCCTGATTGAGTCAGCCCTTGCGCTTTACAGCTGACTTCCTCCACTTGTTTTCCTTTGTACATCACCAATGCCTTCTCGTATTTCCAAGGCACGACCTTGCTATCAACCATTGGCAGCTGGACTACAGGCTTTATGGTGACCACTTCCCCGTATACCCCTTTCAACACAACTGCAGGTGTGGGTGGAGTCCCTGATATTACCAACTTGTTTGGCTCGGGTTTGCTTGTTGTGGAGGACAGGCTCTTTCCCAATATCACTACTGGATTGACGCCTTCTCCTCGCAACTGTACCCCCGTTCTTTCACTGGTCGATCCTTCTTTCGGAGCGGCCTGGATCATCATCACTGTTTGTGAGGGTTTTCTCAACTCTCCTCCCTCATACACCAACTCAATCATGTGAGTCTCGTGGTGCGCTGGCAGTGGGTTCTGGTTGATGTTGGGAGCCTCCGGTGTCTGTACCTCGATCTTATTGGTATCAATAAGATCCTGTATGGCATGCCTCAATTTCCAACACTTTTCGGTATCATGCCCCAGCATCCCTGAGCAGTACTCACAACTTATTGATTGGTCCACGTTTTGGGGTGGGGGATTTGGTCCTCGAGTCTCGACCGGACTAACGAAACCCAATTGCCTCAATTTGTGGAACAAAGCGGTGTAGGTTTCTCCTAACTCAGTGAACGTTCTCTGTTTCCGCAGCCTGTCATTCCTAGCAGCTGGATTTCCCCGAAAGCCTGCACCTAGAGGGTTTCTATATGCGCCTGGTGGAGGATAGGTGTTTGGTGGTGGTGCATATGTGTTCTGGAGAGCCGACGCGCGCCATTGCGGGCGAACCGGAGGCTCAGTATATGTCTGGGCCTGGTGTACGGAGCAATGTGGCTCTCAAGGCGGATAACAGTGCTGTGGCGGGTTGTATGGGTAGTTTGTCCTGTGAGGTCTGGGTTGGTTGTAGTGGGGTTTGCCAGACCTGGACCAACTACTTGCCTCAATCGTAGCAATTTCTTCTTTCTTCCTTCTTCCCAGCGCACCTCCCGCGCCGCTCTGAATAGCCTGGGTCGTGGCCTTGAGTGCCGAGTAATTCAGGATTTTGTCAGACCTCAGACCTTCTTCTATCATGACCCCTATCTTCACTACCTCGTTGAAGGATTTGCCAACCGTCGTCACCAAGTGACCAAAGTAGGTTGGATCCAATGTTTGCAAGAAGTAATCCACCATCTCTCCCTCTCTCATGGGAGGATCGACTCTGGCCACTTGCTCTCTCCAGCGGAACCCGTACTCGCGAAAACTTTCCCCAGGCTTCTTCCCGGTCCTCAATAACGTGATACGGTCAGGGACTATCTCGAGATTGTGTTGAAAATGACCTGCGAAAGCCTGCGCCAGATCATCCCAGGTGTACCATCTGCTGGAATCCTGCCTGGTATACCATTCTATTGCCGATCCGCTCAGACTTTGGCCGAAATAAGCTATCAGCAGCTCATCTTTACCGCCTGCCCCTCTCATTTTGCTACAGAATCCTCGCAAATGCGCCATGGGATCACCGTGCCCTTCATATAAATCAAACTTAGGCATCTTGAACCCAGCCGGGAGTTGGACGTCCGGGAAAGGGCATAGATCTTTGTAGGCCACGCTGACCTGGTTGCCCAATCCATGCAGGTTCCTGAAGGACTGCTCCATGCTTTTGAACTTCCTTAATACCTCATCTTGTTCTGGGGCTTTAACCGGCTTTTCAATTTCTGCCGGTACTTCCAAGTGCGGATTGTAGTCCTGTGGTTCGGGGGCATGGAATATGGGCTCAGGGGGATAGTATTGCGTATCGTGAGCCTGAAACAATGGCTCGTTGGTCGCTCTTTGCAGGGTGGCTGATGTGGGTCCCACAAAAGTGGGAATATTTGGTGTTGGGAGAGGTTGATGGGGTGGTGGAGCTTGGGAATCATGGGGGCTTCTTTCCTGATGATAACGGGGATTCGGGAGGCTTGTTGAAGGGCCGAAGTGAGGGTATTCCGGCATGTGCCCCAGTGGCTCAGGGCTCTTTTGTGCTTTGGCTAGAGCTAGCTGCATTGCATTTATCTCTAGTCCCATCCTTTCAATCTTTTCTATCACTTCTTTTAACAACTGGCTCATCGGCCTTTCTTCCTCATTACTATTCTCTGAAGTAGTCATGCTTGTTGCTACCGGTCCTTTGGATCTGGTTTGGTAAGAGTGTGTTGCCAGAATTCTTTAACAACTAACTGTCTGGATTCAGACAACAACAAACTTTGTTAGCGTTAGAGTTTAACAGATTTGATCACAACACATAGAGGATGCAATGCTCCTAGGTAGTTAACCGTTTCTACATGCTTTGCTTCAACCAACATGCGTCATCCCGGCTTGCTCATTTGTCCCCTTTTGGGAAACCCTGTATTTTATTTTATTTTTTTGTATTTTCTTTTTCTCTTTTTTTTTCTCTTTCTTTCTTTCTTTATTGAAAGCGGTCGAATCTTATGGGGATTGCCTACGTATCACGTCCCCGCACGAATCAGACCAGGCGTAGTTCTGCTATAAAGTAAAAAAACACAAAATTCTTTTGGAATCATTAAATTCATTCTCAAAATTTTGCTATTACAAATTACTTCAAACAAGGAACAACAATAGTACAGACTCCACAGTTTTTAACCCGATTTGACTAAAAGAAAAGAAAACAACATATGGGAAAGCGACAAAGCCAAATAAACAAGACTCGACCAAAGATTAATTTTTCAACTTAGGGGCCCGTGAGGCATCATTCGGCCTTTCCGCGGCCCTTGGTGTGAGGTCCCTTTGTAAACTCTTCAACTCGTTCATAATCCGGTGGATGCAGCCCATGATGGAAACAAGGAGGGTCTTCCGAGGCATTTGCTCGCATGCTAGGCATCTCATGTAGATGTAGTGCCCAATCTCGTCGATCCTTCCTCGAATGTTGTCCCTTTCAGCGAACAATTGCTCTATTTGCCGGTTCTTTAATCCCAGTGCTTGAGCATTGTCAGCAAGTCGATCCTGGAACATCTCCATTTGTCTTTCCATGCAGGCCATTGCATCGTAACAATGTCTTCTGTCGGTCTGGGCATCTCGTGCTTGTTTGATGATCCGATCATGTAGAGTGGAGTTCGTTTCCCTTAATATCCCGATGCTCATTTCATAATCCCTTATGACCTGTTGCAGACGCTGCCTCCGGGCCATTGTGCATTTTGCCCATCTGACCTTCATCCTTGCTACGCGAGCTTCTGATTGTTCTAATTCTTCTTGGCTTTGGACGACCTGATTTTTCAAACTTGCTATCAATCTTTCGTCGGAGCGACGTTTCTGTCGGTCAATGTTACTTTTGCTGGCTTGGCGTAGGCAGGCCTTTAGTGTCTGGTTCTCTTGGGCTAGTTGTTCTTTTCGCCTCGCTCCGAGGCGACTTGCACGTTGTTCTCAAATATAAGCCTTTCAACGTGTTGATTTAGCTTCCCGATTTCAGCCCGGTAACCTTCTTCCCTTTTTAACCATCCCCATTGTTCCTGTGAATCATCTGTGAATTGTTGGACGTGGGCTCTTTTAGCAGGTCTCTGCCGAATCTGAAACCTTCTTTCGAACCAAGCATCGTACTTTGGGTCTACCTCACCTTTAGCTAGTTCTCGCACCATGGTCTTGGGTTCCAAGAATCTACATTCGTGCCACAACTTTCTAATCTCCCCCTCAGGAAATATGACTCCCGGGCTCAGCTCAATGGCATGCTTGCTCAGATCTTCATCAGTAGGGATTAGTTGAAACCTGCCCAGCTGTCGCAATACCTGATGAGGAGCATATGGCTGGATGCTGCGAAGTCCTATTAAGAGGACATAACATTCTTCAGCCGACATGTAGATCACCTCAGTATCAATCAACCAACCGAATGCCCATTCAATTTGGTCAGCCGTTGTTGATCTTAACCGTGTAAACCATGCTTCGACACCTTCAGGAGATCTGACGTCTGTCATGCGTTTCTCAAAGCCGCTGATACAATTCGTCTCGGTCAACCCGTGGTTCATGAATCCTACTCGGTGATGGAGGTGCTCTTGCATCCATAGCTGAAGTAACAGATTGCAACCTTGGAAGAACTTGCCTCCTTCTCGACATATAGTCAAAGCTCGGTAGATTTCGGACAAAACCAAAGGAACCACAGTACTGTCGGTTCTTTTGATTGCAACGTCGGCCATCCCTACAAGGCCTATCTCTATCTTTTTATCCTTCCTTGGACAGACCACGACTCCCAAGAACGCTGTGATGAAAGCCAAAGTACGTCTTGCTTCCCATTTGTTTATGTTCCCGCAATGAGTTAGTCCAAGGTTTGGTTCCTCGAAACCTTGCGGAGTTCCATACTGTTGATACAAGAAATGGAGATCACAACATCCTCTCGATAAATCATCATGTTGTATCTTCCGATTGATGCTTAGCAGATCCAGAAACGCATGCGGAGATACTGGCCTTGGCGAAAGTAGGTATTGCCCTCTTAACCTCCCATTCAATCCTGCATATCCGGCGACTTCCTCCAGTGTTGGTGAAAGTTCAAAGTCAACGAAACGGAATACATTGCGGGTTGGGTCCCAAAATGGTATTAGAGCTTCAAGAATATCTGTCCTTGGCCTAACACTCAGCAAATCGACAAAACCTCCCAATACTCTTCCCACTATCTCTTTGCTATCGACTTCCAAGTCATTCCACCACATGTGGAGTTGTATAGGGACCTCGCTGAGGGCCGAGAACGGTTCATTTTGATTCGTGCTCATCCTGCACATTTATTAAAGTGTTTTTAGGCGAAAGCAAAAATCTTTATTTTGATTTCCAAACAAAAAATCTTCGAAAAAACAATATATGTATATATATACATCCTAAACATGACCCAAAAGGTGGCTGTTTATGCAAAGTCAGCCTTCCGGCGTCCCTTTCGGGAACATTCGGCTATGTTTTGACAAAACAGCGTCACCCGACTTCTTTATGACAAAAATCAAAATTTGACATATTATTATTATTATTTTATTATTATTATTATTTATTTGTTTTTGGCTTTTTAGCGAAAGGTGGGGTTGGACCCGAAGAGGGTTGCCTACGTATCTCACATCCGGTGAGAATCAAACCGACGTAGTTCGGGTAATAAACTAACTAGTTTATATTATTTTTTTTATTATTTTTTTTTGAAAATAAAGCAAATTAAAATAAAAACTCATTCCTCATTCTCAGCATGCTATTTTTCTCTTTTCTCTTTTCCTTTGTTTTTAGTAAAACAAACTATTAAAATAAAATATACTCATTTTCTCTTCTATTTGAACTTTGTCACTTTTTTGTAAAAATTTCCCAACATTCAAAACCGGTCGTCATGCATGTTCGAAGCAAATAAATGCACAAGCAGTGTGCAGGATGCATCAGGATGGCCTTTTCTGTTTCAGGTTGCTATTCCTATACGGACCCAACCCCTGTGTTGAGTCCCCTAAGTCAAAAATGCACATGATGCAGATAAGCGTTCCTACTAGAGATCCGACATGAAGTTGAGTTATTCTAAGTTCAGAACCTGGGTGTTTGTTCTAGAGCTGGCTTACCTGAGCTGACAGCTCGAGCCGAGAGGGGGGCAGCATACCGGGAATACAGAAGCTTCACCGGCTTAGCAACTTGTCCGAACCTCGTTCTAAATTGGGATTTGACACTATACAGAAAAGAAGTCGTACGAAGTACACCCTTCTTCATGATTTAGAAGACTCAGAAAGGATAGGGGTTTCGGCACAGTTTATTTACAGTTCACGTAATATCAAAGCGGTAAAAGGTAACCAATTAGCACATTAAGCACAGATCATGTGACAAAATCAGATAAAGCTGAACACAACAATTTATTCTAAGCTCGATTTCTAACCCTGAACCAGTGGTTCTGGGTTTCAAAAATCCCCAACAAAGTCGCCAGAGCTGTCACACCTCCTTTTTCCGTACCCGCGAGGGGACAAGGGAGTTTTTCCAATTAAAGGACAATCGAAACGGGATTTATTTATTTATTTCAGAGTCACCACTTGGGAGATTTAGGGTGTCTCAAGTCACCAATTTTAATCCCGAATCGAGGAAAAGAATGACTCCATACTACAGTCTGCGTACCAGAAATCCGGATAAGAAATTCTGTTAACCCGGGAGAAGGTGTTAGGCATTCCCGAGTTCCGTGGTTTTAGCACGGTCGCTCAACTGTCATATTCGGCTTATTTATCTGATTTTAATACAATTATGAACATGTGTACCAATTTTATCTTTTTACCGCTTTTATTATATCTTAAAGGAATGTGAACATCGTTTAAAACATGTCTTTAGATTGCGTCACATGAAATGCACCCGCGATCCGGAACATATTTTTATTCAATGTTTTAGGATTTGGATTTGGGTCGCATGAAATGCACACCCGAGTTTAAGAAGGTAAGATTATTAAAATATGCGCCTAAAGCGATTAGCGTATTATTATTTCTGGGAAAGGCCGTGAGATTTGCTAAATGGCCCACCCTGGAAACTAAGTGCTTTTATATACACATTTAACTAGGGCCCCGTAGCTTGTGCATTTTTATTTGTCGAGGCTCATCTCATCTTTATTTTTTAGAAGGATATCCTATAGCGGCTATGTTTTCTTGTCGCATTTGTCTCTACTAATTGAAAGTAAAATGATCCTACTCAATTACATGCTTGTTGGTTATTTATAACGTGATTCCGAATGCCTTTGCAGAATAAGAAAAATGGCCATGCACATGGGCAGCTAATCGAACATTATGGGCCCAAACCCAGCCCACACAGTATCGGCTGGGCCTGGGCCACTGCTTTTCCGATGAAAGCCTGCTGGGTTCGTTCGATTCGGGCTCAACCTTCGTGAGGTTGAGAAGTGCAGACTTGCGCTGTTTGTTTTAAAGCAATGGTTTGCCAATTATAAGGAGGCAATTTATCAAAAGGAAATGAAATTAACTAACAATGGATAGTTTCATACTTGACATGCATTAAAGGACATGCTAATCACAAACATAGCTAATTTCTAAAATATAGCCTACTACACTGTCAATCCTGTTGCCTATCAGCTTACACGCACAATACGACATTAAGTTACCCCACATTTGCATTCACTATATAGGAGGGCTAACTCCCGTATTCAGGCAAAAATGTAAACCATTAAACATCACATGATATTCAATATACAGATTATGCATAAAATAAACAATCTTCAACTCTTCTCTTTTGTATTCATACTCAACTTCAAGTTACGTTGACAGTATTAGTCGTGTACCTGGATGTTTGAACAATAAGAAGGAGAAGAAGAAAGGAGTCAGAAACAGGCAACCAAACAGCAACAACACAACAACAACAACCAACAACAATAATGAAGCCCACAGGTGGTCGAGCACCAAGGAAACAATCCCAGACACAGAGTGTAAAACAACAGAAAACCCAGAATATTCAATGTAACAGCACCAGCAACTCAATAGTCACAAACAGCTCGGCAACTAACCCAACAACAATTGGCAAAGACAGCTTGACCAACTTGCACTCTTATGCAGTGTTCAGACAATGCTTTGTTACAGTATTCTGAATTTTTTTTTTATGTTTCTTTCTGTCAGTTCTTTTTCAACTTAAAACCCCTCTGATGAGTAAAAATGTCCAGCCCCCTTTATGTTCTGAAACAGTCCTCTTTATAGGCAGAAATGGCAAGCATTAAGATGCCTTGAACCCTTTCCCTCCTTACTGCCCATAACTTCTTTTTAAACTAAACATATTCCCCATGCACATCCATTCGACAGGCCTTTAGCCTGTATTTTTTGCCCAAAAGCATGGGCACCCCTTTTTTATTCAATCAGCCCCATGCTACCAAGTTTGGCTCCCCACTATTACATTAGTTTAATCCTAATTCAGTACTCTATTTGTCAGCTCACTTAAACTAAGCTTTTCTGTTCTTTTCAAACCCCAAACTACCCCTGTTAGACCCTGGTTATTACTGTATTAACCCATTGCAACAGTAGGGCATTTTGAACTTCTGAAAGTTTAAATTCAGAGCTGCCCTAGACTGAATCTTTTAGTTGTTTTGCAAATGCAGTTACAAACTAATCTCAAACAAAGTCAAGCATCCAATTAACAACAAAGTTCGATCAGTCATGTGAAGTTATCAGAACATTTGATCATTCAGTCATAGAAAACTAATCGACGATGTTTATCAAATCGACTATACTAATTATAACAAGAAATAACCAGTCGATCACATAAACAACACGTACAGGGTCCCGAATGGCTTCAGACAACTTTGCACAATCACTGGGAGGCCATATGAACTATCTATTCGATGACTAATCTCATCGAGCATATATATCACAAGACGTATTCACATATACACAGAAGAACAAATGACCAAATAAAAGGTCTTTACAAAGACAGAAGAAATTGAAAAAAAATATTAGAAACACCAAACTACTACAACAAAAAATGCTTAACAAATTCAGACAATACTTAAACAAAACTGAAAAGAAAAAGAAAACTTACTGAAAATGTTCAACCAAAGCCGACCCAGGTCTGAATTAGATTTGACCATTTGAGGCCGAAAAAACTTTAATCGGGGTGTTCTCAACCGAGAACACCTTGATTAAGGTCTATTAGACCTCAAACCTCTATTAAAACTGGCCGGATTCCCCAGGTTCTTGTGTTCTAGGGTTTAGATCTTCAGATTTGAGATTCTAGGATTTGTGGGTAGATTCGGACCAAACCAAGCTTGGTTTGGTCACGAGGGAGGTCAAGGGGTTGTCCAGTGTGAATCTGGGTTGGTTTGGTGTAGATTGGGGTTTGGTCTCAAATCTTCAAATCAAGATTCGAGATGATGGAGTGTGATTCGAGGCTAGGGGGTAACAGATTTGGGTTTGGGGTGGTGAGATGCATCAGAGGTGTTAAGGGGGTGGTCACCGGCGTCCTTGCCACCGGCTTTAAAGTGAAGGTGAAGGGGGGCGGCTAGGGTTTGGGATATTAGGGTTAGGCTCTGAAGACGATGAAGCCGGGGGGTGTTTGGATAGGGGGCATGGGGTGTGATGGAGGGTTTATATACGGAAGGGGAAGATAGATTAGGGTCGTTAGATCAAGTGATCTCAACGGCTTGGATCTACTGGTGAGTGACAGGACGGGGTCGTTTGGTCTGGAAACGGGGTCGTTTTGGTTTAAGTGAGGGGTTGGGTTGACCCGAGTAAACAGGTCGGGTTATGGGTGTAAGTGTGGTTCGTTGGATGAGTTTGAACGGACGGCTCAGATCAGATGCCCTATGCGGCATCGTTTTGGGTCCGTGCCTGGGCAGGCCTGGTTTTGACCAGGTCCTTGTGCTGGTTTTGGGCCTCTCTTTGGGGCCCAATCTGATTTTCCCACAACCCTTTCCCTTTCTAATTAACCAAATTTAAACTACATTCCTAAATAAATTGTAAAATTAGAAAAAATTAAAAATAGAATTACACACACATTGGTTAATACCTATAACAATTAACACACAAATTAACATTAAATACAAATCACTCAATGACAAGACATATATTTTTTTATTTTCTTTTCTTTTTGGAGTAACTTTCGCGAAGCAAAACTCACGTGCTTACAGTATTCCCTTGTTCTCCATGTGGGCGCCTGATTGCCAGAACTTGAACTGTATTCCCTTTTTCTCCAGGTAGGCGCCTGATTGCCAGAAATTGAACTGTATTCCCTTGTTCTCCAGGTGGGCGCCTGATTGCCAAAACTTGAACTGTATTCCCTTGTTCTCCAGGTGGGCGCCTGATTGCCAAAACTTGAGCTCTATTACCTCGTTCTCCAGGTGGGCGCCTGATTGCCAAAACTTGAACTGTATTCCCTTGTTCTCCAGGTGGGCGCCTGATTGCCAAAACTTGAATTGTATTTTCTTGTTCTCCAGGTGGGCGCCTGATTGCAAAAAACATGAACTGTGTTCCTTTGTTCTCTAGGTGGGTGCCTGATTGCCAAAACTTTAACTGTAATCCCTTATTCTCCAGGTGGGCGCCAGATTGCCAAAACTTGAACTGCATTCCCTTGTTCTCTAGGAGGGCACCTGATTACCAAAACATGAACTATATTCCCTTGTTCTCCAGGTGGGCGCCTGATTGCCAAAACTTGAACTGTATTCCCTTGTTCTACAGGTGGGCGCCTGATTGCCAAAACTTGAACTGTATCTCCCTTGTTCTCTAGGTGGGCGCCTGATTGCTAAAACTTGAACTGTATTCCTTTGTTTTTCAAGTGGGCACCTGATTGCCAAAACTTGAACTTTATTCTTTTGTTTTCCCGGTGGGCTCCTGATTGCAAAGAGTTGAACTGTATTCCCTTGTTCTCCAGGTGGGCGCCTGACTGCCAAAACTTGAACTATATTTCCTTTGTTCTCCAGGTGGATGCCTGATTGCCAAAATTTGAACTGTATTACCTTGTTCTCCAGGTGGGCGCCTGATTGCCAAAAACTTGAACTGTATTCCCTTGTTCTCCAGGTGGGCGCATGATTTCCAAAACATGAGCTATATTCCCTTGTTCTCGAGGTGGGTGCTTGATTACCAAAACTTTAACTATATTTCCTTGTTCTCCAGGTGGGCGCCTGATTGTCAAATTTTAAATTGTATTCCCTTGTTCTCCAAGTGGGCGCCTGATTGCCAAAACATAAACTGTATTCCCTTGTTCTCCAGGTGAGCGCTTGATTGTCAAAACTTGAACTGTATTCCCTTGTTTTCCAGGTGGGCGCCTGATTGCCAAAACTTGAATTGTATTCCCTTGTTCTCCAGATGGGCGCCTGATTGCAAAAAACATGAACTGTATTCCTTTGTTCTCCAGGTGGGCGCCTGATTGCCAAAACTTTAACTGTAATCCCTTGTTCTCCAGGTGGGCGCCTGATTTCCAAAACTTGAACTGTATTCCCTTATTCTCCAGGAGGGCACATGATTTCCAAAACATGAACTGTATTCCTTTGTTGTCCAGATGGGCGCCTGATTTCCAAAATTTGAACTGTATTCCCTTGTTCTCCAGGTGGGCGCCTGATTGCTAAAACTTGAACTGTATTTCCTTTGTTCTCCAGGTGGGCGCCTGATTGCTAAAACTTGAACTGTATTCCTTTGTTCTCCAGGTGGGCGCCTGATTGCCAAAACTTGAACTATATTCCCTTGTTCTCTAGGTGGGCACCTAATTTCCGAAAACTTGAACTGTATTCCCTTGTTTTACAGGTGGGCGCCTGATTGCCAAAAACTTGAACTGTATTTCCTTGTTCTCCAGGTGGGCGCCTGATTCCCAAAACTTGAACTGTATTCCCTTGTTCTCCAGGTGGGTGCCTGATTGCCAAAACATGAGCTTTATTCCCTTGTTCTCCAGGTGGGCGCCTCATTACCAAAACTTGAACTATATTCCCTTGTTCTCTGGGCGCCTGATTGCCAAAACTTGAACTGTATTTCCTTGTTCTCCAGGTGGGCGCTTGATTGCCAAAAACTTGAACTGTATTCCCTTGTTCTCCAGGTGGGCGCCTGATTGCCAAAAACTTGAACTGTATTCCCTTGTTCTCTATGTGGGCGCCTGATTGCCAGAACTTGAACTGTATTCCCTTGTTCTCCAGGTGGGCGCCTGATTGACAAAACTTGAACTGTATTCCCTTGTTCTCTAGGTTGGAGCCTGATTGCCAAAACTTGAATTGTATTCCCTTGTTCTCTAGGTGGGCGCCTGATTGCAAAAAACATAAATTGTATTCCTTTGTTCTCCAGGTGGGCGCCTAATTGGCAAAATTTAACTGTAATCCCTTATTCTCCAGGTGGGCGCCTGATTGCCAAAACTTGAACTGCATTCCCTTGTTCTCCAGGAGGGCACCTGATTGCCAAAACATGAACTGTATTCCCTTATTCTCCGGGTGGGCGCCTGATTGCCAAAACTTAAACTGTATTCCCTTGTTCTCCAGGTGGGCGCCTGATTGCCAAAACATGAACTGTATTTCCCCTTGTTCTCCAGGTGGACGCCTGATTGCTAAAACTTGAACTGTATTCCTTTGTTCTCCAAGTGGGCGCCTGATTTCCAAAACTTTTGTATTCCCTTGTCCTACAAGTGAGCGCCTGATTGCCAAAACTTGTACTGTATTCCCTTGTTCTCCAGGTGGGCTCCTGATTGCAAAAACTTGAATTGTATTCCCTTGTTCTCCAGGTGGGCGCCTGACTGCCAAAACTTAAACTATATTTCCTTTGTTCTCTAAGTGGACGCTTGATTGCCAAATCTTCTACTGTATTACCTTGTTCTCCAGGTGGGCGCCTGATTGCCAAAAACTTGAACTGTATTCCCTTGTTCTCCAGGTGGGCACATGATTTCCAAAACATGAGCTATATTACCTTGTTCTCGAGGTGGGTGCTTGATTACCAAAACTTTAACTATATTCCCTTGTTCTCTAGGTGGGCGCCTAATTGTCAAAACTTAAACTGTATTTCCTTGTTATCCAAGTGGGCGCCTGATTGCCAAAACTTGAATTGTATTCCCCTGTTCTCCAGGTGAGCGCTTGATTGTCAAAACTTGAACTGTATTCCCTTGTTCTCTAGGTGGGCGCCTGATTGCCAAAACTTGAATTGTATTCCCTTGTTCTCCAGATGGGCGCCTGATTGCAAAAAAACATGAACTGTATTCCTTTGTTCTCCAGGTGGGCGCCTGATTGCCAAAACTTGAACTGTATTCCCTTGTTCTCCAGGTGGGCGCCTGATTGCCAAAACTTGAACTGTATTCCCTTGTTCTCCAGGTGGGCGCCTGATTGCCAAAACTTGAACTGTATTCCCTTGTTCTCCAGGTGGGCGCCTGATTGCCAAAACTTGAGCTCTATTACCTCGTTCTCCAGGTGGGCGCCTGATTGCCAAAACTTGAACTGTATTCCCTTGTTCTCCAGGTGGGCGCCTGATTGCCAAAACTTGAATTGTATTTTCTTGTTCTCCAGGTGGGCGCCTGATTGCCAAAACTTGAACTATATTCCCTTGTTCTCTAGGTGGGTGCCTGATTACCAACACTTGAACTATATTCCCTAGTTTTACAGGTGGGCGCCTGATTGCCAAAAACTTGAACTGTATTCCCTTGTTTAACAGGTGGGTGCCTGATTGCCAACAACTTGAACTGTATTCCCTTGTTCTCCAGGTGGGCGCCTGATTGCCTAAACTTGAACTGTATTCCCTTGTTCTCCAGGTGGGCGCCTGATTGCCAAAAATGAGTTGTATTCCCTTGTTCTCTAGGTGGGCGCCTGATTATCAAAACTTGAACTATATTCCCTTATTCTCCAGGTGGGCGCCTGATTTCCCAAACTTGAACTGTATTCCCTTGTTCTCCAGGTGGGTGCCTGATTGCCAAAAACTTGAACTGTATTCCCTTGTTCTCCAGGTGGGCGCCTGATTGCCAAAAACTTGAACTGTATTCCCTTGTTCTCCATGTGGGCATCTGATTGCCAGAACTTGAACTGTATTCCCTTGTTCTCCAGGTGGGCGCCTGATTGCCAGAATTTGAACTGTATTCCCTTGTTCTCCAGGTGGGCGCCTGATTGCCAAAACTTGAATTGTATTCCCTTGTTCTCTAGGTGGGCACCTGATTGCCAAAACATAAGCTCTATTCCCTTGTTCTCTAGGTGGGCGCATGATTGCCAAAACTTGAACTGTATTCCCTTGTTCTCCAAGTGGGCGCTTGATTGCCAAAATTTGAATTGTATTCCCTTGTTCTCCAGGTGGGCGCCTGATTGCAGAAAACATGAACTGTATTCCTTTGTTCTCCACGTGGGCGCCTGATTGCTAAAACTTTAACTGTAATCCCTTATTCTCCAGGTGGGCGCCTGATTGCAAAACTTGAATTGTATTCCCTTGTTCTCCAGGTGGGCGCCTGATTGCAAAAAACATGAACTGTATTCCCTTGTTCTCCAGGTGGGCGCCTGATTGCCAAAACTTTAACTATAATCCCTTATTCTCCAGGTGGGCGCCTGATTGCTAAAACTTGAATTGTATTCCTTTGTTCTCCAAGTGGGCGCCTGATTGCCAAAACTTGAACTATATTCCCATGTTCTCTAGGTGGGCGTCTGATTGCAAAAACTTGAACTTTATTCCCTTGTTTTACAGGTGGGCGCCTGATTGCCAAAAACTTGAACTGTATTCCTTTGTTTTACAGGTGGGTGCCTGATTGCCAAAAACTTGAACTGTATTCCCTTGTTCTCCAGGTGGGTGGCTGATTGCCAAAACTTGAACTGTATTCCCTTGTTTTCGAGGTGGGCGCCTGATTGCCAAAACATGAGCTGTATTCCCTTGTTCTCCAGGTGGGCGCCTGATTACCAAAACTTGAAATGTATTCCCTTGTTCTCCAGGTGGGCGCCTGATTGCCAAAACTTGAATTGTATTCCCTTGTTCTCCAAGTGGGCGCCTGATTGCCAAAACTTGAACTGTATTCCCTTGTTCTCCAGGTGGGCGCCTGATTGCCAAAAACTTGAACTGTATTCTCTTGTTCTCCAGGTGAGCGCCTGATTGCTAGAACTTGAATTGTATTCCCTTGTTCTCTAGGTGGGCGCCTGATTGCCAGAACTTGAATTGTATTTCCCTGTTCTCCAGGTGGGCGCCTGATTGCCAAAACTTGAGCTCTATTCCCTTGTTCTCCAGGTGGGCGTCTGATTGCCAAAACTTGAACTGTATTCCTTTGTTCTCCAGGTGGGCGCCTGATTGCCAAAACTTGAAAATTGTATTCCCTTGTTCTCCAGGTGGGGGCCTGATTGTCAAAACTTGTTCTGTATTCCCTTGTTCTCCAGGTGGGCACCTGATTGCCAAAACTTGAACTGTATTCCCTTGTTCTCCAGGTGGGCGCCTGACATTACAACAAAACAGACAAAACAAAATAAACTTTTCTGCCCCAGTTTGGTACTGGAAACATCTGTGAGTATTAATAGAATCTTGTTATCAAAAGAGCTATAAGAACTTAAAAGCTAAATCCCATTATCCAGGAGGGCCCTAAAAATTTCAAATTAAATCTCATCTTAAGAGTGACAACTTTAAAGCTAAATTATATTTCCTAAAAGTAGAACTTACGCTAAATCTTGTTATCTATGAAGGTCTTGAAATTTAACTAGGTCCCATTATCCAGGAGGGCCCTGAAAACTTTTAAAATTAAATCCCATTATTCTGGAGGGCCCTGAATTTTTTAAATTAATTCCCATTATCTAGGAGGGTCCTGAAAAGTCGAGAATAAACTTACCTAAGCCATGCTCTCTTTCTGGAGGATCTCTGCAGAACGAACAAAATTCCTTGCCCCTGAAGCATGGTTTTCCTTGACCGCCTTTGTGCTGATAAAATTTAGGCACGACACTTGAAAAATTCAAGCTTCCAAGCTTTGATGATTTGGACATAGTCTTCGTCCCTGTTTCAAACAAAGAAAACTTGTGAGTTTAAACATGGTGGTTGGTTTGTGGCCTTGACTTTGAGGGTGATTGCTCCTTCACTTCCCATGATAACTTTGATTTTAACTCGAAAGGCCTTGCTTGTTTATTGACTAACCACTTTCTCTGTCACCCTTATCACAGAAAATACCTCTGATCCGTTCAAACCCAACATCCTCTATCTGTTGCATTTTGCTCATGATTGGACATTTACCGAACCTTTGTATTTCACATGAATCCCAAAACACATTGATTTTTACCAACTCGATGCGCTTGTTGTTCTTTCCTGGCCTTGGCCTTGAGGTCTATTGCTCCTTCACTTGTCATGATAACTTTGACTTTCGCTTGGAAGACCTTGCTTGTCATTAGTAACCACTTTCTCTGTCAACCTTATCACAGAAAATACCTTTGATCCGTTTAAACCCAACACCCTCTATCTGTTGCATTGTCCATGAATTGGCATATACCGAACCTTTGTATTTCACATGAATCCCAAAACACGTTGATTGTTACCAACTCAGTGCGCATGCTGTTCTTTCCTGACTTATGCCACTTTGATGTGTTAGCCAGATCCCGTTTTGTGTAATTAGAAAGCTGGTGGTAAATTTTGAAGTCATTTCTCACTTATTCTGACCAAACAGACTCAGGAAGAGTAAGTAAACAAGACAAAGGAACAGAGTAAAGGACAATGGAAAGAGATGATTCCTAACAAGAAAACTACAAAGTAGAAACTTATCAGATGTGGATGCCAACTCTAATGACCATGACATGCACCTTTGGATTAAGTGGCCTAATCTGTCAAGCAAGTCTGATGTTTAACTCTTGTTATACCCCTAAACCGTGAAACTGGGCTTCAATGCTCCGATTATCCAATCTGATTCACGATCCTTATTCGACTTGTAGTGCCCGAAGAGTTTTCACCATCAAACCTCTCTCATTTTGTTCTTTTTCTCAACTCACCATCGCCTTATGGTGCCCGCGAACGTTTTCACCAATAAGACTCTCTCATTTTGTTCTTTTCTTCTTATTTCCTCTGATTCTGCTGATGACAAGGCCTTAACCATGGTAAGAATATCATGTGCTATTGGCATGGCTAACTCAGCACTCTCAAAGATTATCTGGGAGGTTTTTTTTGGAATGTAATGGGGCTTTTGGATAGGGTTAGAAAGAAAGGATATCGTAAAGGCTCGAAACAACTAAGATAGCAGGGTTAATTTATTTATAACTTTTGGAATCCATTGTAAACTTTTCCCCAATTTCTAAAATAAGAGAATTTGGTTCTCTTTTTTTTCTTTTCTTTTTCTTTTTGAGATGGAATTTCTACGAAAGGCTGTCCCACTCTCGATTTTGTGGGATTACGAAATATTTTATTTGGTATGACCGAACTGTAAGGCTGCCAACGTATCTTGTGGTGACAAGAATCAGGTCAAACGTAGTTCACAAAGATACTTTCTTGTTACTATTTGCCTTTTTCTCTTTTTTTTCCTTTTGGAATGAACTTTCTAAAATAAACCTATGAGGTCATGAACTTTTTTTTTTCCGTATGACTCTAACTTGATTCCAAAAGAGGGGAGTCAAAAAAATCAGTACAAGCTCAAAAGGGTATCGAATTATATAAGTGTTTGGGTAGCTGAAAGAGGGTCTCTCAATCCCTAAAATTGCCAAGTACGACACATACAACTTGAAATGAAAAAGGAAGAGCACACACAACATTTCTTTTACAGCTTCGACATTGATATCACTGATATGCTTTCCAATATATTTTAGTGCCTTGTCAAGTGCAGAACTCTCATTGGGTGATTTCTTCTTCACGATGGATACCCTCCATCTGTTTGGAGCAAAATCCCTTGGCTTTATCCTATAAATTGAGATGCACTCGAACTTAAAATTATTTGCTTCAAATTATTCGAGATGCACTCTCCTTTAACGAATTCTTATCGTCCTATTAACTTCCCAAATTATCTGCCCCAGTTTCACATGGTTCAGGCTTCAAACGATCTCAAAATGTCCGAATCTGTACTTATTTCTCTCAAGTGTCCCTATCATCTTCAAAATTGTTTCATTGCTTTATGATTAAACTAACTTTTAAGACCAGGCCTAGAATTATGTGCGCATGTCATGTCACTAGAGCCAGCATGAAAAGAACTATAAAAGGAGAAGATAACTAAACTAAAAAAATGACTAGAATAACAGAAGACAAGTAATTGCATTAGACAGACGGTGACAGGGTTTGAACAACAAAACAAGCAAAATAAATTGGGGTTACAATCCTAAAACAAACCTAGACAACTCTAAACGAGTTACTATGTCTAAACGAACTAGGCAAAATAAAAGGATAGAAGGTTTGAGTCACAAGGCAATATCCGGATCACAACCCTGAAATAACCCGGACAACAGAAATAATAACAAAATAAACCACCAGAACTCCTCTCTAACTAACCAAGAAGGGAGCGTCTTTACAACTACCAAGCTCGACATCTTAACCATTGAGTTTCACATCAATATTTCCAATATCATTACCAATTTCAATCACATTGACCTCAACAAATAGCTTTTGCGTCCCTTTTGCCAACTTGTTCTTAAGATCAACTTTTGGAACTAAGACTAATAGCGCTGAAAACTTTGCGGCAAGTGGCCCTCCAAGGATCTTAGAAGAATTCTCATATTCCTTTTCAACACAAATCATACCCACTATATGCATCTTATTATGAACATGAGATGGACTTTGGCTAGTGTCTACTGCATCTGGATTTTGCACGATAATGTCACATTTATCAATAAGCTTATGAACTGCTCTTTTCAAATGCCAACACCTTTCTGTGCTATGACCCGGGGCATTAGATCAATATGCGCACCTTTGAGAATAATCAAAATTCTTTGGAAGAGGGTTCAACATTTTTATGAGAATCGGCTTCAACATGTCCCATTGCCTCAAATTTTGGAACAAACTGGCATATGATTCTCCAATAGGAGTGAAAGTCTTTTCTTTTTCCTGTTGTCTTTTCATTTTGTACTCCGGTCGTGGTTGGAACCTCCTACGGGTAGGTGGTTGACATTCTTGAGGAGGCGGGTACGATATTTGTGGAGGTGGTGCAAGCCATTGCGGGTCTCGTGGTTGTGGAGCATATGGCAATGCATTGTGGATAGAGTACATGGAAGGTGAGGCATGATCTTAGTGATTTTGTGGAGTAAAGTAGCACTAGGAAGGATTATCTGGAGAACGAGGATATTCATGGGGCCGGTATTAAGGTTGAAAGCGTTTAGCAGGAATGCCCACTAGATCCTATCGTTGGCGGGGCTCAACAACATCTTTTCTATCAATAGGAGGACTGTCCCGAGCAACTTGTTCATTCCATCTGGACCAAAACTCCCTAAAACTTTCCTTGGATTTCTTTTCCATCTGATATAGGGAGGAGCGGTCTGGGACAATGTCTATATTGTACTGAAAGTGTCCCACAAAATCTTTAGCCATGTCATCCCATGTATGCCACTTACTGACATCTTGACTAGTATGCCATTCCAAAGCTGCCCCAGTCAGGCTCTCACTGAAATACGCCATCATCAACTCATCTTTCCTACTAACACTTCTCATTTCACTACAATAACCCCTCAGGTGGGCTACTAGATCTCCCCGCCCATCATACAAATTAAACTTTGGCATCTTAAACCCTTTCAGCTTTCTAGATATCTCATCTTGCTCCACTGTCTTAGTAGGCTTTGCAGTCTCATCGGGAGGCTCAAAATGAGGAGCGTATGATTATGGACCCGAGATCTTGAAAATTGGTTTTGGAGCATAGTCTTGGGCATCGGGGATTTAGAACACAATCTCGCTAGAGGATCGAGGAAAGGTAGCAGGTGGATGAGCTACAAAAACATGAGTGGTCAAAGGAGCGGGATATGATGTGGTTCTAGGGAGTGGAGTGTGAAAAGGTTGTGGGGAGATAACCTGAACTTGTGACAATGGCGGAATGGTGACAAGGCTTTCAGTGTAGTTAGTGGGAGCTGATGGTGGAGGACGCCCACTAACCCAGGCTTGGTATATTTCGGCCATCTGTCCTTTCAACCTTAAGACATCTTCTTTCAACTCAGATTCTGATTTAAACAATTCCCTTAGACGGATGAATAACCCCTGTGTCCAAGTTTTTGCTAGTCATGGCTACCTTGTTCTTTGACCTTGTGTTGTATGGATAAGTTACTTAAGAACCACAAACTAACCACCCTTCTGCTCAATGAAGATAACAAAAAGGAACAAAATGGGGTCATCCTGTTAGCATTAAGGAATTTAACAGCTAAAAATATCACATTGCGTGCAATGCACCTAGCAACAATTAACGGTTCTAGAATGACTTCGAGGGTCGCAAGGTCACTTGGCATCATCCCAATTTGTTCCCTTCAATCTTCTCTTTTCGTTTCTTTTCTAACACTTGCTTGCTCATTTTCCTTCCTTTTCTTCTTCTTCTTCTTCTTCTAATTATCACTCTTTTCTTTCCTCTCATTTCTCATACCCCATAATTTCATCTCTCTTTTTTTCTTTTTTTTCTTTTTTTTTCTAAAAAAAATTATTTCCCTTTTTTTTCTTTTAATAAAAAAAATGATTCGATCGAACCTTATGTAGGTTGCCTACGTATCATGACACCACATGAATCAGATCTTTGCATAGTCCGGGAATATCGGGAATAAAGTAAACAAACTAACGTTCTCTTTTTCTTTTTCTTTTTTTTCTTTTTTACCCTAATAACTACTCTGATGAGAAAAGAGAAATAAAATAAGTAAATCCTTTTTTTTGAATTTTTTAGACTTAATGTTCTCTAATCTATTCTAAACTCAAGCTTAACGAGCATATATTTTTTTCTCCTTTTTTTCTTTTTGAAACAAATACTCTATGGGGAATTATTAAGGAAAAAACCCTAGAAGAGAAAAATTTTTTTTGATTCTTTTTTTTTAGGAAGGAAGTCTAAAGAATAAACCAAAGATTTTTTTTTGAATTTTCATTTGATATCCCTAAAGAAATATTTCGAAACGAGAAATGAACAAGATAAAAAACATTTTTTGATTTCAGTTTTTGATTATCTAAGAAAGAAACATTAAAGATAAACAAAAGATAAAGTATGTTTTTTTTTCTTCTATGTAAAATATCCTAAAGTTCTAGTAAAAATAAAAAAATTATTTTATTCATTTTTCATTAATTTCCCAAAGATGAACCTCAAAAGAAAATCTTTTTGAATTTTTGGAATTAATATCTTAAAGTAAACCTTTAAAGATGTTCTAAAATAAAATTCTTTTTTTTCTTCAATTTTTAGTCTTAATACGAAAGGAAATATAAAAGCAATTTTTGATTTATAACACATTTTTCAAATACAAAATAGGTAATACAGTAACAAAGGACTCGGCAAACTTAAATAGACTATGACAGACTCTAACATCACCTAAAAGACTCGACATTACTGTACAAAATTAGAAGGTAAAAGATGACATAAAAAGAACAACAGACGCAAAACATAATAACTAAAAAAATCTCCTTAAGCAAACTCCTGAATGAGCGACTCTGACTGGATGGTCCTAGGGTGTCTGTCATGTCCAAACTCCGGTAAGTAGATCCACACCTGTATGAGAAAATTAAGACCAAATAAGTTAAAGACCTAGAACGCAATGTGAGAAAATAACCCCCATGTTAGACACATGCAAGACATGATTGTGACTATTTTTCTAAAATTAACCTATACGGTTAAAAGTGCCTTAAAATGCAAGATTTGGCTAAGACCACGCGAAACCAAGAACCTAAACTCACTAGAATGACCGGACCCTATGTGGGTTGCCTACGTATCACGCCCCGAAAGACGAGAATCAAGTATGCATAGTTCAGGCAGATTGAATACGGGCAAAAATTTAAAAAAACAACTAATTTAGAGAAAATATATTTTTGTCTTTTTTTTTTCGAAAAATGATGAAACATGCAAAATCTTTTTGGATTTTCTTTTCTCCTTTTTTTTTTTGATTTTTTTTGAAAAAATGATGGGGAAAGTACAAAATCTTTTTGGATTATTTCATTTTCATTTTTTTGGTCTTTTCTTGAAAAAGCGTAAAAGAAAATTATAATTGGGCCCTACTTTCTTTATTTTCACACTTCACCCTCTTTTTTTCTCATTTATCCTCAAACCTCATTGGTCCGCCAAATGACCTCTTTTACCCTTGAAAATTGTAACATGTAGCACATAAGATGCATCAGGATGGTCTTTTATTTTTGGGTACACCTATCCTTGACGGACCCAACCCCTGTGTTGAGTCCCCAAGTTTAAATGCACGTGATTCAAACAAACGTTCCTGCTAGGGATCTGTCATGAGGTTGTGTTATTCTAAGTTTAAACCTGGGGTTGTGTTCTTGACTTGGCTTACCCGAGCGGATAACTCTAGCCGAAGAGGGTGCAAAGTACCGGGAGCACTAAAGTCTACCCGACCTTGTTGCTGGCCCAACCTTGTTCTATTTGGTATAACTTCTAACAAAAAAAGTGGGCCACGCGAATGTGTGCACCGTTTTTAGAAGACTTAGATGGGAAGCGTAAGAAGACAGTTTAATATAATTCAAATAATATCAAAGCGGTGAATAAGCAACAGTTAGCACATTAGGTACACAAATACAGTAATATGAACAACAAATAAAGCCAAATAAAGATCGCAAAACAAGCTCTAATTCTTGAACCCTGAACCAGAAGTTCTGGGTTCTTGTCCCCAGCAGAGTCGCCAGAGCTGTCATACCTCCTTTTTCCTACTCCTGGGAAGGGGTATAAAAGAGTTTTTTCCAATTTAAGTGACAATCAAAATGAGATTATTTATTTAAAATTCAGAGTCGAAACTTGGGATAATTTATGGTGTCCCAAGTCACCGGTTTAAAATCCCGAATCGAGGAAATTTGACTCTATTTTAATGTCTGCAAAACACAGAAATCCGGATAAGCAATTCTGTTAACCCGGGAGAAGGTGTTAGTGTCACGATCCAAAATATACTAAGGGTCGTGATGGCGCCGGACACCGCTGTCAAGCAAGCCAACCATAATTACTTAATTAAATTCTCATTTAAATAATTGTGAAAACTATGATTTTCCTTCAATTTGGCTAGAAAAATATAATCTTTACAAAATAAAAAAACGAATGTTAAGAAGTTAATGCAGAATACCCCATAATCATCCCAGAACCCGGTGTCACAAGTACATGAGCTATCCCTAGGAAGCAATATAATACAACAACAGTTCGGAATACAAATTGGACAGAAAGTAAATACAATTATCTGAAAGAGACTCTGCTGGCTGCGGGTCGTCTCGAGATGTGCAGCTCACCCAAGTCTCCGTATCAACCGTGCCGCTACGCTCACTAGGCTACTAGAGTTGCAAGTGCCTGTGCAACAAAAATGCACAACAAGTGTAGCATGAGTACGAAAACAACGTGTACTCAGCAAGTATCCCATCTAATCTCGAAGAAGTAGAGACGAGAGGTCGACTTCGACACTTGCTAGTGGTCCAATAATAAGATACCAATAATGTAGTGAATCGAGAATATTTATAAAATGACTCTAAATCAATAGCATGAGACAAATAAACAGTTCTTTTATTAATGGGAAATTTCCAGATTCAATTCCATCATTTAAGCATTTATCTCAGGACAGGGAAAACAATTATCAACATCTATAAATCTCAAGTCAAGCAATACAAACATGCTCAATTCATGCCGAGGTCGTACGGCCCGATCCAACAATATTTAAACTGTGCACTGCCAGAGGGTCAAATGGCGTAAACCATAGATGCATCTATTTAATCTACCGAGGCGTTCGACCCGCTCCGAAATTAAACACATACAGACAGTCAATCAAAAAGTCAACATGGAATAATTATTATCCAAAGAAAATCCCATTCTCTTTTGACAATTTAAAAAAATGAAGTTTAATCCTTTTAGAAATTCATTTACCAATTCGATAGGATTTAAGCAATTCATCTGTCAATAAGGTTACAAATATTCCAAGAATAGCATGCTTTTGGATCCTAGACTCCCTGGACTTACGCATAATAGTAGCTACGCACGGACTCTGATCACCTCGTGCGTACATAGCCCCGACAAATAAGAGCACATAACGAATTATTTCACATATGGGGACAATTTCCTCTTACAAGGTTAGAAAGGAGACTCACCTCGCTCCGAAGATCCATAACCGACATTCCACGCCCTTCCGAAGACTCGAATCGATGGACAATGCTCCAAAACTAGCCAATAATTATGCAAATCTATTAATACATGTTCAATTACCCATTACAATCCAATTTATAGTAATTCCTAACCTCGATCAAAAAGTTGACAAAATTGCCCTCGGGCCCACATGCCCGGATTCCGAAATTTTTCGAAGATAAGGTTTACCCATGAACTCACGAACTCAAATATATGATTTTCATGGTCAAATTCCAAGAATATCAATTTTTTAGGTTTCCCGTCAAACCCTAAGTTTTTACCAAATTTTCATGCTCAAATCCGCACATAATCAATGTATTTAACTCGTAATAGGTAGGATTAGCTTACCTCCAAGTTGCTAGGTGGAAGCCCCTCTCAAGAAGCTCCAAAATCGCCCCAAAGTAGAGAAAAATGGGTGAAATGAACTCAACCCCACTTTTTAAAATATTCTGCCCAGCGACTTCCGCACCTGCGAACTCCTCGCCGCTTTTGTGAGTCCGCATCTGCGGAGCCCTCATCGCACCTGCGCCAATCACCGCTTCTGCAGTCCTCTGTCTCGCTTATGTGCTTGCACAGATGTGGCCAATACCGCACATCTGCGGTCCTTCCCTTGGCTGCACCTTTTCGCTCTTGCGACTTGCAAGCCATTTCTGCGGCTCCGCACCTGCGACGACAACCTCGCAGGTGCGGTTACACCAGATACCAATTGTTGAAGCCCTTCTTCAAACTCCAAATTTGATCCGTTAACCACCCGGAATCCACCCAAGGCCCCCTGTACCCAAACCAATCATACCAACCAGTCCCAAAACATATTGCGGACTTGCTCGATGCCTCAAATCATATCAAACAACACAAAAATCATGAATCGACCTCCAATCCAAGCTTAATGAACTTAAGAATTTCAAACTTCTACATTCGATGCCAAAACATATCAAATCACGTCCGATTGACCTCAAATTTTACGCACAAGTCACATTTGACATTACGAACCTAATCCAACTTCCGGAATCGGAATCCGACACCAAAAAGTCCACTTCCGGTCAAACTTCTCAAAAACCTTCAAATTTCTTTCTTTAAACAAATGACTCCAAAATTACCCACGAACCTCCTAATTCACTTCCGATCATGCTCCCAACACCAGAATCACCCTACGGAGCTACTCCCAGACTTGGAAACCCAAACGGACATTGATAACATTGAAATGCACTTCAACCCAAACTTATGAAATTCCTCCAAAATGCTAACTTCCACAATAGGTGCCAAAACGTTCCCGGGGTCCTCCAAAACCCGATCTGGACATACGCCCAAGTTTGAAATCATTATACGAACCTGCTGGAACCTTTGAATCCCGATTTCGAGGTCGTTTACTCAAAAAAACCCAATCTTAGCCAATTCTTTCAACTTAAAGCTTCCGAAATGAGAATTCACTTTCCAAATCAACTCTGAATTACTCGAAATTCAATTCCGACCATGCGTACAAGTCATAATACCTGAAGTGAAGCGGCTCATGGCCTCAAACTGCTGAACGACGCACTAGAGCTCAAAACAACCGGTCGGGTCGTTACATTCTCTCCCACTTAGACATACGTTCGTCCTTGAACGTGTTGAGAACTATACTGAAGTAGTCTGAAATCACTGTTTAACACCTCGTGCACCTGCTCATGCTACCACCACTCAGTTGAGCACATTAGCTCTATCAATTCTGAAGATATTCCCTTTTATTTAAGCAAGCAAGCTTAGAGCCCAATTCCAACATCCAGAATTCTCTGCTAGGCCTGTTTCCAACATACGCTCACCGTATCAATAACTACACGCATCACCAAAACATGACTGCATACCTTAGCCGAATTCGCACCTTGCACCACTTTACTCACATGAACACAATAACATTCTCTGATCAAATTGGTCGAAAGTTCCACAAATCTGATGTTCCCAATGCACCTCATAATATATATAAATCTTGCTCTAACTCTTACAATACCGCCACGACGGAAGAGATGTGTAGAAATTCATAACCATCTGCCGAATCAACAATTCATTGGGTCTATACTTCTGACAGGAACCATTACCTCATTATGAACTAAATAATGGTCTTTGCTCCTTAATATACTTCATATAATCAGATTGCAATGATCCTAAATCCAATGATCTCGTCTCATCCCGTACGAATTGCTCAGGCAATAAGCCACCCTGGACATGATCAAAAGTCTCATATGATACCACAATGTGCCAATAGGTTACCAATTCGAACGCGATACAAAGGAAATCGAACTCTCAAAAGGAAATCCAATTACCCCGCTCGCGAATCATACATGAGACGCGATCAACATAATTAAACAGATACCCCGCTCGCGAATCATACATGCGACGCGGGCGCACAACAAATAGGAGTTTTCCTCAGAAATATGGGAAACAAAACACATAAAACAGATATAGGGATCTGTACTCAATATCACACTGTTGCGGCATGCAACCCGATCCAAATAACATACCCATGACGGCGTGCTACCCGATCCACACATAGAATTCGCATAAGGAGATATACCTTGAGCTAAACTGCTCATTACAACAAAATACCGAATATCGGTCACAAACACGCTAAGTGCATAATACTATCCCTGGGGAGACATATAGCACTATAAGCTACAAATTCAAGCATAACTGAGGCAATATATGATTTGAATCTCAAGAGCCATTCTGCTCATATAACATCATTTCTATGCGGGACCTCAACACATAAGAAATTCACCAAGCCATCTCACAACCCATATTGCGCGATATATCATTACATGAAATAGCTGACGACGAAATAGTGCCCCAACTACTCTTCCATATGGAGCGCATTGCTGAAATGAACACATCTGGCTTGATATAGATCCCATATTCACATTTAGTTCCATCCACAGACCTCAAGCTGATTCTAATCACATTGAACTAGGCTAATAACCTTGCAAAGGTCCATAATAACTCCTCTTTTTCTCATAACACACGAGAACTACCATCATGAACGGAGTAATCCTCCACAATCAACAACCCAATAAATCGAGTGTCCTCCAAGCATCAATTCTCAATTTAACGACATCCTTACAATCTTGATACTTGGTTTAACTCTTCAATCAATCAAGTGACTACATGCCATACTCATACAACCTTCCCGTGGGGCACGCTCCCACAACCTCCCGTAACAGATGATAGGTCTGTATATCCAAACCACCGGCCACACTAACGCTGAAAAGAGATCAAGAATCCTTAACCAGGATGCAGAGCCTTTTTCACGAAACACCGATCTCAGGTGACGCTGAAGACAATGCCAACTTACCTTAAACATCGAAACTCCTTTCCTACTCATATGAGCTCGTGACATCCTTGTCAACACCGAACTGCAACCTTGATCCTCACTTCAAATTCCATACCACTCCTTGCATCCAACATGCCAATATACGACAGAACACGACCTTCATCATAACTCCGGAACCACTAATAGATTAATACTTCATCATATAGAAAATTTTCACTTAGCTCATTTCAGGAGAACAATAGCAACACATAAGTGAATTCTCATAACCGCAGAATATGTAAATCTTTAAGTAGTGGACTAAGCCACAATAGCCCTTCCGGGATCTGCCTACACATAACATGCCATAACAGTAGAATACTTCTGAATAACATTGATTACGGCGGCCGGCAAGCCTCACACGTACCGTCACAAATCACTTGCACAACTTGATCACACTGAAGGAACTGATCACTACCACAAATATGCCAATTCAACTATGGCTAACCACTCTATAATCTTCCAATTTATCCTTGATTGCCTTAGAAATAACTCCATTCGACACATAACACACACTATCCGCACTCATCCCGAGTGACCTTGAATCACGAGACCATGCTGTCTCAAATCCCACGAACCATTTCATATCTCCCAAATGCTACACTACAAGTCAAAACATCATAGAACATTCTGGGGCTCTTCTTATAAGCTGCTACCAAGCTTGATTCTTAACCGTACCTATAGGCTCAAAATTATTAGGCACCACACTTTACCCCTATGAATCCACTAAGACCGTTGTTGAGAGACACCCGCTCTGACTTGGCCCCGAATATAATCAACTCCATGAATTTTCTAGCACATGAATACCCTCTCGACGAAGCACCCGGCAGAATCACTTCCCTTGAAACTCGCATCTATGCAAGGCATAAATCCTGAATCCTTCCCCAAGTCTGAACATAAGCCAACAAGGCCAACCATAGCACACCTTTAACAATCCCTTTGCTCAAATTACCACTTATGTTCTTTTCCCGTAGCTGAAATCACCCATCAATATGCTAATAACCAGAAACCTCACAAGTAGTTAACCATGCAACCCAATAATTGGCGGAGGGACTCTCCCACTTAGCTTGAAGCCACTATTACACACCTCTAGAATTCACCAGGCAAAAATTCTCGAAATCTTTCTGCAAAACCCCTTTTTATACTCTGAATCATCAACCTAATTGGCTCGACCGGTCTCTTTTCTGTATAACCAATAGGACTCTTCGTAGAAGCTTCGCCAACCACGCGACCACCGATCTGCTCACTAGAGATAACCCACTTGTGGAATTTACGTGCCAACTTCTTCCAACACAGCTGCACGGGGTATAATCACTATGACATCAATAACCCATCCTGAGT
Source organism: Nicotiana tabacum (assembly GCF_000715075.1). Classification (NCBI taxonomy): domain Eukaryota; kingdom Viridiplantae; phylum Streptophyta; class Magnoliopsida; order Solanales; family Solanaceae; genus Nicotiana; species Nicotiana tabacum. The sequence continues at coordinate 88,120,724 of NC_134082.1, read as the reverse complement.
TTGAGCTCATTCTCTTGCTGCACAAGTTCATTAACCCCTCGTGGACATCAATCAAATGTGCGGCAACATCCTTCCAATTCAAAGTTATGTTGTATCCTTATTCATTTCAAACAGCTCCTTTCCGCTATATCAAATCTCCTGCCGCATAATAGCCCATAATTCAAATTAAATCCATAGACCCCAATCACCAATCACTAAAATTCCCAAATCATTCCAAACTCTCCTTAAGGTGAGTAGTCATCCTACCACAAAGCCTATATGCAACTCCGCCACTCTCCCACTTTGGCAGAACTCACCCCTTTAATCGACTGCTTGACCTTTGCTTCTCACACCTGGCCTTCTAGAAATTTTAACCACCGCCTGACACTCCCCATATGTCTTTCTCATCCTTTGCTTCTTAGCTGTTGCCTTAAATAAAATCCATCTTCGTAGTACTTGAACCCACAAACCGCTACTAACTTTAAACCTTTCCGAAGATCATCTTTCTCGAGTCGTCAACATTAGAAACACTGATTCAATCCTGAACCACCGCACCCCGCGATATCTAACAGTCATTTTCCAATATTATTTCACAATTTCATACCCCCAAAGGCAAATTGCAGAAGACCATAACACTGGCGAGCTTAACATATTCAATCGAGGATGACGATACCATGTCGCAGATAAAAATTTCACCACACTTGAAAACACCAAGTCTCGATACTCCATCGATCCAAATCTGGACATTCATAGGCCAATTTCTTTTCCCCACCGAAATGAAATACCAAATCCCAGAATCATGCACTGAGATAACTCCCTTCCAAATCTTTCACTGCCCAAACATATAGGCAAGTACCCTACTATCAAGTCAATACTGTGCGATAACTAATCGTGAGCATCATAGCAACCTGTGCATAGCCTCCAATATCTTAGAAGCACAACTACCGAGCCGAAATGATTGAAAAATCCTTCCGCAAGGCGACGACAGTAGCCCAACCAATTATACCGGGGGAAATATCTCGCACCACATCTGTAGTACCATTACAATTCTTCAATTCTCGATTCATAACAAGCGGTTCGCGTCGAGTAAGATTGAGTAGGAAGGAAACAAGGGCATGAGCCTCAAAGAATCAAATCACACGATGAGGAATCAAGAAAGGACGTGCTCCTAACAGTCCTGTAGCCTCTCGAAGATAAGTACAGACGTCTCCATACCGCTCTGCGAGACTCTACTAGACTTGCTCATGACTCGTGAGACCTAAGGGAACCTAGTGCTCTGATACCATGTTGTCACGACCCAAAATCCACTAAGGGTCGTGATGGCGCCGGACACCGCTGTCAGGCAAGCCAACCATAAATGCTTAATTAAATTCTCGTTTAAATAATTGTGAAAACTATGATTTTCCTTCAATTTGGCTAGTAAAAAATAATCTTTACAAAATAAATAAAAGAATGTTTAGAAGTTAATACAGAATACCCCATAATCATCCCAGAACCCGGTGTCACAAGTACATGAGCTATCTCTAGGAAGAAATATAATACAACAACCATCCGGAATACAAATTAGACAGAAAGTAAATACAATAATCTGAAAGAGACTCTGCTGGCTGCGGGTCGTCTCGAGATGTGCAGCTCACCCAAGTCTCTGTATCAACCGTGCCGCTATGCTCACTAGGCCACTAGAGTTGCATGTGCATGTGCAACAAAAATGCACAACAAGTGTAGCATGAGTACGAAAACAACGTGTACTTAACAAGTATCCCGTCTAATCTCGAAGAAGTAGAGACGAGAGGTCGACTTCGACACTTGCTAGTGGTCCAATAATATTATACCAATAATGTAGTGAATCAAGAATATTCATAAAATGACTCTAAATCAATAGCATGAGGCAAATAAACAGTTTTTTTATTAATGGGAAATTTCCATATTCAATTCCATCATTTAAGCATTTATCTCAAGATAGAGAGAACAATTATCAACATCTATAAATCTCAAGGCAAGCAATACAAACATGCTCAATTCATGCCGAGGTCGTACAACCCGATCCAACAATATTTAAACTGTGCACTGCCAAAGGGTCAAATGATATGAACCATAGATACATCTATTTAATCTACTGTGGCGTTCGACCGCTCCAAAATTAAACACATTCAGACTGTCAATAAAGAAGTCAACAGGGAACAATTATCCAAAAGAAAATCCCATTCTCTTTTAACAATTAAAAAAAATGAAGTTGAATCCTCTTAGAAATTCATTTACCAATTCGATAGGATTTAAGCAATTTATCTGCCAATAAAGTTACAAATATTTCAAGAATATCATGCTTTTAGATCCTAGACTCCCCAGACTTACACATAATAGCATCTACGCACGGACTCTCGTCACCTCGTGCGTACGTATCCCCCACAAATAGGAGCACATAATGAATTATTTCACCTATGGGGACAATTCCCTCTTACAAGGTTAGAAAGGAGACTCACCTCGCTCCGAAGATCCTTAACTGGCATTCCACGCCCTTCCGAAGACTCGAATCGATGCACAATGCTCAAAAACTAGCCAATAATTATGCAAATCTATTAATACATGTTCAATTACCCATTACAATCCAATTTATAGCAATTCCTAACCCCGATCGAAAAGTTGACAAAATTGCCCTCGAACCTTCATGCCCGGATTTTGAAATTTTTCGAAGATAAGGTTTACGCATGAACTCACGAACTCAAATCTATGATTTTCTCTTAATTTCATACCCAAAATCGTGCTCAAAATCAAAGAATATCAATTTTCTAGGTTTCCCCTCAAACCCCAAGTTTCTACCAAATTTTCATGCTCAAATCCGCACATAATCAATGTATTTAACTCGTAATAGGTTGGATTAGCTTACCTCCAAGTTTCTAGGTGGAAGCCCTTCTCAAGATGCTCCAAAATCACCCCAAAGTAGAGAAAATGGGTGAAATGAACTCAACCCCGCTTTTTAAAACATTCAGCCCAGCGACTTCCGCACCTGCGGACTCGTCGCCGCTTGTGCGAGTCCGCATCTGCGGAGTCCTCATTGCACCTGCACCAATCACTGCTTCTGCGGTCCTTCATCTCGCTTCTGCGCTTGCGCAGATGCATCCAATACCTCGCATATGCGGTCCTTCCCTTGGCTGCCCCTTTTCGCTCCTGCTACTCCCAGGCCGCTTCTGCGGCTCCGCACCTGCGGCCACAACCTCGCAGGTGCGGTTACACCAGATACCTGCTGCTGAAGCCCTTCTTCAAACTCCAAATTTGATCTGTTAACCACTCGGAATCCACCCGAGGCCCCCGAGACCCAAACCAAAAATACCAACCAGTCCTAAAACATATTACGGACTTACTCGAGGCCTCAAATCATATCAAACAATGCAAAAATCATGAATCGACCTCCAATCCAAGCTTAATGAACTTAAGAATTTCAAACTTCTACATTCAATGCCAAAACATATCAAATCACGTCCGATTGACCTCAATTTTTGCGCACAAGTCACATTTGAAATTATGGACCTACTCCAACTTTCGAAATCGGAATCCGACCCCGATATCAAAAAGTCCACTTCCGGTCAATCTTCTAAAAAACCTTCAAATTTCTATCTTTAGACAAATGATTCCAAAATGACCCACGGACCTCCGAATTCACTTAAGATCTTGCTCCCAACACCAGAATCACCATACGGAGCTACTCCTAGACTCTGAACCCCAAATGGACATTGATAACACTGAAATGCACTTCAACCCAAACTTATGAAATTCCTCCAAAATGCTAACTTCCACAATAGGCGCCAAGACATTTTTGGGTCCTCCAAAACCCGATCTGGACATACGCCCAAGTCCGAAATCATTATACAAACCTACTGGAACCTTTAAATCCCGATTCCGAGGTCGTTTACTCAAAAAAAACCAATCTTAGCCAATTCATTCAACTTAAAGCTTCCGAAATGAGAATTCTCTTTCCAAATCAACTCTAAATTCCCCGGAATTCAATTCCGACCATGTGTACAAGTCATAATACCTGAAGAGAAGTTGCTCATGGCCTCAAACTGCTGAACGACATGCTAGAGCTCAAAACGACCGGTCGGGTCATTACAGTTAGGCACTCCCGAGTTCCGTGGTTCTAGCACTATCGCTTTGATCATACCTGACTTAAACAAATTATTTAATTACTAACTTTTAGAACCTATGTGCATTTGTCTTTTTTTTTTTACTTAAGAAATTATCTAAAACAGGTCACGCATATATGTACCCTTTTTTTGGCATATCAAAAATCGTGTCACGCGAACGTATCCACAATTAATAATGCTTTATTATTATTAGGAAATCTTAGTCGAAATTGCGTGAACGCATAATCCGATTTGCTTTTAAAAAATCGTAATTATGTCATGCGAACGTGTCCACAATCACGACGATATATTAAGCCACGCCTAAAGCCAGCTATGGTGTTCATGATTTTCCTAAAACTAATTTTGAGATTATTGTGAGGCCCTAAGAAGTATGGAAAGTTTTTTGCGGAAGAGGTGTAAGATTAGCTATTGGATTTATTAGAAAGTTCAATTACTTTACTAGGCTACTTGCAGCCTGTTTTAGGATTATTTTTGGATTTAAAATGCTTTTGAATAACAGTACATGTCAAACAATTGCAGCTTTCTTAATAGCTAGACTTCCAAGGAATCTGATGATCAAGGAGAACGATTTCTATCAATTCTCAAAACTTTCAGAGAGCAAAAGCTGCAATTAACATTCCTTTCACAAACAAATCTCCACTTCTATTACATGATTCACTTCAAAATGGCTTCACAGACAAAAACTTCTAACACTTTAACTTTCAAGAACTAGAATCAGTCAAACAGAACCTTCACATTCCAAATAAGAATAAAGTGTGAAGATACAGATACATCACTAAGACAAAAGACAAACGTGAACATTTGGCACGTCGACATTGAAAGCATTCAAATTGAAGTCTTTGTTCATGCTGTCGAGAAGGAAATGAAACGAGCAGAAGCATCTTTAGGAAATGAATTGACCAAACACAACATGGTTGACCAACAACACATAACACATTTATGGAAGGAAATTCATATAAACTCATTGCCGCTCAAATTTGTAACAATCTGCTTCTACTAGCCTTAAATCCCATTATCTATCTCTAAACAGATTAACAGAAATTCAGAACTCTAGGCCCATGTTGATCCTACTTTTATCATACTTTAATCACATCAAAAATAAAGCACAAGAATCAGAAACAAACCTGAAATAGCCTCTTGATTGATAAATAAAATCCAGCGATTACATGAATAAAATGGAACAATAGCCTTAAAGTGGAACCAATGAACAAAACTTTGACTGAAATCGACTCACTCAAGCTCGATTGAATTCCATGGTTTCTTTTAAATCAGAAATCAGAAGAATAAGCCAGAATTTGATATGAAAATTAGAAGGATTCGAATCTGAAATTAGAATAAGAAAAATCCTGCCCGTTCACTTCCTCTATTTCTCTATCTCTTGCTCTGTTTCAGATCTGTTTTCTTATTTTTATTTATTTATTTTTGTCCTCTTCTGTGCGTCTTAGTATATGGCTGGTTGTTGAAGAAGGAGCAACATGAGGCATTGAAAAAGAAGAAAGAAGAAGGTTGTATGTGTGTGTTTCGGACAGTAGTGCGCCGGTGGTGGCTATGGGGGAATTCCGGCAAGCTTTGGTTAAAGAGGGGCTGGTGGGTGCAATGGCTGATTGGTCTAGGGGTTGATGCTGTAGGTGTTAGAGAAGAAGATTGGGGGGGGGGGGATGTTTTGTGTGTATTCAACGGCTGTCCCCTATATTGTGTTAGAATCCTGATGAAGTTAGAGTGTGTGTGCCAGGAAGAAGATGTTCGCTGGGGTGGGGGGTCTATTATGTGTTTTGCGGCTGATGACTGTTTTCCAAATCAGAAATGGCTGAAGAGTTTAGGCCTAGGGTGTCCCCTTTTAAGTCTAAATCTAGGGTTTTAGGGGTATTGGGCTTGGGTTATTAAGGGCTAGGTCCAAAAATTAGGCCTAAAAAAATGGATTGTTTGAGCCCAAATTTTATTCTTTCTCCATGAATAAGACTAAAAATATTGCCTCATTTACTAATTAATCCTACTTAAGTAAAATAACTATTAAAATAAGACTAACTGTTAAAACAAACCTATTTTTTTTGTATTTTCAAATATCATATTAAAATAATTTTTTTTTTTGTAATTTTCATTTTGTGAAGAAATAAAGTAGAAGAGTCAAAACTGGTTGAAATAACTATATTAGACCTAAACTAAGTATTAAATGCTAAAATATATAAAATCTTGGGGAGGGTCAAATATCACATGTCTACAATACACACACACACACACACACACACACACTAATTTTATAATTTTTTTAAATTTTCCATATTTTTAATGTATTTTATTTATTTAAATATATAATTAATAAACTATTAAAAATAACATACCTATAGGGTTTATGTCTTGCGTTCTAGAACTTACGTCTTGCTCTGTATTAAAGAAAACGTCTCATCTCACGTCTCATGCCTCCAGCTTTTTAAAACGCTGCTTGATCTACTCGTAAGTCTGTATGGATCAAAATCTATCTTTTGAATATTTAAACCAAGATAGTATTAGGGGAATGGTCGAGGCCGAGGAGTAGATCAATCAACAACCTTGATTATGTGGTCAAAGAATCAACAAAAGACGAAGCCAAAGAGTCAACAAGGGTCGAGGCCGAGGTCGAGTGCCTTTGACGGAGTAAAAACGGCTAGTTTCAAGACATGAAATGACTGAGAATAATCTAGCGGATATTCTCTGCACTTGTACTATTATGATTTGTTGGGAGTATGTTCACTATAAATAGAAAAAGACGCTATGATAGGGGACGTAGGATATTGATTTGTAAAAAAGAAACTTTGACTTGAGAAAGAGAATCCGATCTCATTTGCTAAGATACAAACAAATCATCTTTTTACTGATATTCTTGTCGATATTTTTCCACTAGATCCGAGAATAACTTGAATATTCAAGAGATTGTTTATCATATATTATTGTCAGAAAGAACATTCACTCACTGCATCCTTTCTTAGGTAGCTCATTCATTCTATTTATTTAAATGTCATTTATTGCTATCCACTGTTATTGAATGCCACATTATTGCTTTTGATTTCTAGAATATTTATTATATGCCTACACCACTGCCCGACTATAGCCACATAGTATTTTGCTGCTTCTTTAAGAACTTCATATAGGGGTATTATTGTTAGCTAAGATTAAATGTTATATAAATTTAATTATTTGAACCAAGATCAATATTTTTTGGTCAAACAATTTGGTGCCTGTGAGCACGTGATTTTTGTTTTATGCAACAATCACTCCAAAAGAAAACAAAATAATAACAATTGGTCTTGCTGTATAATTTTTGGATTTTTACGTGGCGTTTCGTTAATTATTTGTGATTTTGTCCATTTTATTTTTTATAAAACAAAATACAAAAAAAAATGTGTGTGTGTCATGTGTAGTCAAACCATAGTCCGATTATTAAAAGGAAAATTACGAAATATGCATGTTTTGTCCTATTTGTCGCCTTGGTGATTTTTACTTATTTTTAATATTTGATATGGGTGTAAATAATTGTATTAAGTATTTAATTAATGGGGTTTAATTTTGTTTAAATAGGTTTTGTTTTAAAATGAAAAAAAATATAAAAATAAAAGAAAAGAGTGCAAAATTGGCCTGAAATCAAGGTTGGGCCTATTCCCATTCAAAATCTGAGGCCCAACTCGAGCCCAAAACCTGTGTTTTTGCCCGGTCCAAACCAGTTTGACCCTAGGGGCGTCCAAACGATGTAGTTTCGATATTGATTGATCTGGGACGTTGATCCCAGATTGATCAACGACCAATATCACATGCCCCGTACCCACGTACAGATCTGACCCGTTCTACCCGAACCAACCGTGACCCTTACTAAGCTAAACGGCATCGTTTCAGTTAGACCTTCAGATCCAGGCCGTTGATCTCGTTTGATCTAACGGCCGAGATCAAGCCATCCATCCCATATATAAGCTTCCCTCTCATACCCCACCCCCTATCCGAACACCCCTGCCTTTAGGTCATCCCCTCCAACAGACCTAAACCCTTCAGAACCCTAGTCGCCCCCTTTCCCCTCACCATTAATCTCGGCGGCATGGACGTCGGTGACCCCCACCTTAACACTATAGATGCACCTCACCATCCTGAACCCAAATCCACCAACCACTTAGCTCGAATCCCCTCCCACCTTCTCGAATCTTCATTTGAAGATTCGAGTCGGACCTTGACTTACACCGATTTACCTCAGCTTCACACCAGACAGTCCCCGGACCTCCTTCGTGACCAAACCATGTTTGGTTTGGTCTGAATCTAACCAGGGAAACATAAATCCCAAATCTGCTTTTAGGAGCCCTAGGGTTCCTCGTGACTAATCTGTGTTTGTTTGAGCCAAGTGATTAGGGTCTAATGGACCTTAATCGAAGTGTTTCTCATTTGAGAACACTTCGATTAAAGTCCGTTCAACCCTAAGAAAGATCAATTCGAATCCGAGCTAGGGTTTGCTGATTTTTCAAGATTTCAGGTATTTTTGTGTTCTTTTCTATCAGTTCATGAGTCTTGTTGTAATTGAATGTTTGTTTATTGCCCCCAAATGTTAGTTGATTTTATTTCTGAATTGTTGGTCGACTGTGTCTTGTCCACCTTGCCTGGACCTCTCTGTTTGATCGAGTCTTTCTTTCATTTACTGATAATGTGTGTATGTGTAAGTTGTACAATCAACCGAATTTGAAATGAGTCGATTAATTAGTTCCCAGGTTCAATTTTGTATTAACAGTGCAATCTGAACCCCTTGTTGATACTGTTAGATTTCTGATCATTAGCTTCGACTGTATGTGTTACCATTAGTATAGTTGAGTCGATACACATCGTCAATAAGTTCAAAGCTTTGAATGATAATATTTTGATTGGTTTTTCTGCTGAAGTCCTACTTAAATCAAATTAGGAATTGAGTATAACTACTTATAGTTGTTGTATTTGAATTAGAAATTTAAGGGTCTGGCCTGTAACTGCAGTCTGAATTGAGGGGCATGTGCACTTGTGCACAACATGTGCATAAAGGCCTTTGTTAAGATTAAAATAGTTTGACAGCATATGCTGTCAGATTATATTCTTGTTGCCCATGTCTGCTTTTAGTTTAATAAGCCAATTAAAAAGGCTGTCAGGAATCTCATGGGAATGTTTCATATTTTTAAAATGTTGAATGGAAAAACAGCAAGAATGATAGGGGTTCTGATGTGTTTTAACAGGCTGTGAATAGCCTAATATTAGGATATAAAAGGGAGAAGAACTTCCATTAGGGAGGGGGGGACTAAATTTTGAAAAGAAAAACACAGACAGATTTTAGACTGAAAAAAATTTAGACTGTGCTAGGAGATTGACGTTTTTTAGAAGGCATAGATACAGAGAGATATCACAGAATAGGCATATACAGACACATACACAATAGAGAAAAACATACAAAAAATCAGAAACTGTTTCTTCCTACTGTTGTTTGGATTTCATTTGTTCAACCTGTTTAATCAATCCTGAGTTCTTCCAAGTTTCGACTAAGTCTATTGTTTGGTTTGCATTGTTTGTTCTCCTGGACTTGGTTTTGTCTTGGAGCATTGTGTCTACTGCAATGTGTGCTGCTGTTGTTTTGTTACTACTTGTTCTATCGGCTATAGTTGCACTTTGCTCTGGGATTTGTCCTGTTGTTATCTGCTGTTACTGTTGTTGCATTTGTTGCCATTGTTACTCTGCTGACTTCTCTTCTTCTTCCACTATAAACACTTCCAGGTACACACTTCCGAAACCATGTGTTGTTGAAAGCTTGAAGTTTTGAAGCAGAAATAAAGAAATGAATGTTTTTTTTACTTCACAATGCTTGTATTCAAAATATAGCCATAGTTTGAATGATAAGTTGGCCTGCATTTGTTTAACTTCAAACTGCAATTGCTCTGTATGAATTAACATACATTCTGATTGAGATAAACTATTAGATAGCATTGTTTGTTAGATCAGACGTATTTTAATGCATATAACCATTGGGTCTTGATTTAGTTATGACCTTATAACATAGAATCATGGCAAGCATCTGTATGTATTTTGTCTAGACCTCTGAACTGTCAAATCTGTTGTATTTGGTTCCATTTGACTTCAGGATAAATGTATCCCAAACAAATTCTCACGTGGTTACGTTAACAGTTTGGCCATATATGCCAACTCTCTTGTTAGACTACTTGTTCCGATATAGGTTCGATATGGGCTTCGATATAGATTCACTGTTTCGAAATAATGTGATGACTTTTGAGGAAAACTAATAGGCATTTTTGAGTTTAATTAGTAGTAGTTTTCCTAATAAACAGTCAATTTCATTAATCAAGCCCAAATAAGCTAGTTTTTTAAAATTCAAATTTGAAGGTTGTTTAATGTAAGTTTAGTATATGTTATTAGTTTGCTTGGCATCTCCCTTAGCAAATTAACAAGCGTATTCACTCGTTGAAGACAAGGCATGAGGTAACTCTCACCTCGTAAACAACCAATCAGGTAATCAAACAAAATTCGGATTCGGCAAACATAGTAAAGATTTAGCATGTAGTTGCTTAAACAAGTAAATTTGGTATCTTCTTTCTTTTATTTTTAGAGACAAACATAATAGAAATATAGTCACTCTAGGATATCCTTTAAAAGATAATGAGACGAGCTTCGACAAACAAAAATGCACAAGCTGCGGGGCCCTCTAAATGTATATATTAAAATACTTATAATTCCGGACAGGCTGTTTAGCGAATTTTACGGCCTTCCCAAAATAACAATACGCTAGTTGCTTTAGGCGCACCTTTAATAATTTAACCTTATTAAACACGGGTGCACATTGATGTGACCCAAATCCAAATCTCAACGGAGTCAAAATGTGTCGACGACCGCGGGTGCATTGATTGTGACGTGGTTCGAGATGCATTTTCACGACGTTGCAATTCTATAAAATAAATGACAATAATAAAAGCGGTTTAAACTTAATAAAAGCACGTAGGTCATAACATGTATTTAAATCAGATATTTAGCCATTATAACAATTTAAGCGACCGTGCTAGAACCACGGGATTCGAGGGTGCCTAACCCCTTCCCTCGGGTCAACAGAATTCCTTACTTAGAATTTCTGGTTCGCAGACTTCATTTGGAAAAGTCGAAAATTTCCTCGATTTGGAATTCAAGATAAACCGGTGACTTGGGACACCAAAAACGAAACCTTTCCCAAGTGGCGACTCTGAATTGAATAAATAATCCCATTTCGAATATTGTCACCTAAATTGGAAAAACTCCCTCGCGCATTTTACCCTTCGGGGCGGGGCGCGCAAAAAGGAGGTGTGACAGCTCTGGCGACTCTGCTGGGGAAAAGCACCCAGAACCTCCGGTTCAGGGTTCAAGAATTCGAGCTTAGAATAATTGTTATATTTGGCTTTATTATCTGATATTTATTACATGTTTTGACATAACGTGCTGAATGTTTGTTTTTTACTGCTTTGATATTATCTGAACTGTATATAAACTGTGCCGAACCCTCCTCTTCCTACCTCCGGGGAGAAGCTCGCTGGTCGAGGCTCCCTATTCTGTTAGTGTCAATACCTGAAATAAGAAAGAGGATGGATAAGTTACGAAGCCGGACGGCCTTTTGGTTCCCGGTAAGTTGCCCCTCCTCGACTCGAGTTGTTCGCTCGGGTACACAGTCTAGAACATCTACCCAGGTTATAAACCTAGTATAACGAAACCTCATGCCGGATCCCTAGTAGGAACGCTTATCTGCATCATGTTGCATTTGACATAGGGGACTCAACACAGGGGTTGGGTCCGTCTAGGACAGGCAACCTGGAATGAAAAGACCATCCTGCTGCATCCCGTTTGTTTTGCGCATCTATTTGCTTCAGATCTGCATGTTGACCGGTTTTCGAAAAATTTTCAAAAAAAAAGAATAGCAGGGTAGGGAGATAATTACTTATTCTTTTTGAAAAGAAAACCAATGTCCAAGTAATGTCAAAACCTCACCGGAATTTTCTTAAAAAAAATATATATATAAAAAAATGAAAACAAAGCTTGTCTTTCAGTTTGACTATTCCTTTTAATCACTTTCAAAATCCAAAATATATATAAATAAATAAAAAAATCAAAAAAAAATTATTGTTTCATTTGTAGTACCTCTTTAAAAGATTTTCGAAATTTCAAAAAAAAAAATGAAAAAAAGGGAAGTTTAAAATGTATAAGTATTTCCTTGGTCTCTTTTCAAAAAATAAATAATATAATAAAAAAAACATATAACAAAATTCCAGAAAAAATAGTTATTCTTCTTTTCTTTAAAGGATTTTATTTTTGTTTCCCCTATTTTGATCCGACCGAACTACGCCGGTTTGATTCTCACACGGTGTGAGATACGTAGGCAACTCTCATCGGGTCCAACCTCCCATTTTGCAAAAAAAAAATCGTTTAAAAAAAGATCTAGATAATTTTAATTTTTGAGTCTAATAAAGGTTTTTTTTTATATAATCACCCTAAATAAATGTGCAGGATGAGCACGATACAAAACGAACCTTTTTCAATAATGACCAAGATCCCTTTTGAGTTGCGATTATGGTGGAACGACTTAGGCAAGAAGGGGCAAGGCAAAGTAAGGAAATATCTGAAAAATCTCCTGGATTTACTAGACATTCAGCCTCGGGGCGATATTATCAGATCATTGGTCACTTACTGGGATTCGGCGCACAATGTATTTCATTTCTCAGACTTCGAGCTTACCCTAACTTTGGAAGAAATAGCGGGATACATTGGGGGTGATGAAGCTCCGTTAAGGTTCAAATACTTGATTGCACCTAGGGCTGTCACGGTACACCGGTTTCTGGATTTCCTGAAATTACCCCGAACATTTCACCATCCAGATCTTTCCAAAGGTTTCTGCAGTCTCCACCTCATGTATGCTAGATACAGTCACGAGGGCGGGTTCAATAAACCGGACTTCAAACTGTGTAGTAAAGGCAACCGACAAAAGTGGGACAAACACAGGCTGTTAGCTTTTATGACAGCCTTCTTGGGTCTTATAGTGTTCCCAAGGAAGGACGGAAACATCGATATAAAAATAACTGGGGTCGTCAGTACTTTGCTTACCCAAGATAAAAGTACTCTGGCGCCTATGATTATGGCTTACATTTTCCGGGCTCTCGCCGCTTGTCGAGCCAGGGGCGACTTTTTTGAAGGATGTAACTTACTGTTGCAAATGTGGATGACCGATCATTTATGCCACCGCTCCCCGCTCTTGGGTTACGGTTCACCCGAAATAACTTGTATTGGAGAATTCTACACAAGAATCAAAGGGTTCAATTTACCTGAGGGAGTCACATCATGGACCTCATTTCTCCGAACTCTCACTGCTAGCCAAATCCAGTGGACGCTCGGATGGTCGCCTATTGAGGAAATCATATACATGCCGGCAACCAGGCCCCACTTTCTGTTGATGGGACTTAAAAGCATCCAACCCTATGCACCATATCGGGTTTTGAGGCAACTTGGGAGATATCAAGTGGTGCCGAAAGATGAAGATCTGAGTACCCAAGTGATTGAAATCAGTCCGGACGGTCGTTTCCCCGAAGAAGAAGTTCGCCAAATCTGGAGTGAGTGCCAACATCTGACAGCAAGCACTTGTGTGATGGATATAGCAAAAGGGGAAGTTGCCCCAGGGTATCACGCTTGGTTCAGAGGCGACCTGTTTTGCGAAAGACCAGCTAAGAGACCGCATCTCAAAGATTTTGTAGAATCGTCCCAAGGGCAATGGAACTGGTTAGCAAAAGAAAAGGGGTATCGGGAAGAGATCGGTGTTTTGAAGCTACAAATTGACAGTCTGAAATTCAATAACAACATACAAATCGCGGCGGATCGAAGCAAAAAGAATAAATTGATCCAAGAGAATGAAGAACTTAAGGCCCAAATCCAAAAATTGAGATTGTCTCTTGATGAACAGCCCAGAAGTCGATCAGACCAGCAGTTGATTAAGGGTTTAAAAAGAGAAGTCACGGAATGGCGAGATGGTTTAGAAGAATCTGAAAAGGTCATGGCAAAGCTCAAGGCACAGTGGGGAACAAGAGTAGAGAAGCATCGCCGATACTTGAACCAATTGAAACGTGACCACGAGAAAACTGTTGCCAAAATGAAGAGAGAGATGGCTATACTTGAGATCAAAGCAGTTAATCAGGCCAAGGATTTCCAAATTGAGAGCAGATACTGGTACGACTTGTTAGCCCAGATGAAGTTAAAAGTACGGCGACTAAAGAATCAGCATATATAGGATTCTCAGGTATTCAAGATGTGTGGCGATCAGATAAAACGCCTACTCATAGAGAAGAAGCAAACCAGAGATAGGATTAAAGCCATTGCCCATGCCATCACCAGACGATGTCTACGATGTGAGAACATGACCAACATTACCGTCCTCTCGGCAGTGATGGGTTATGTCAAGCAAACCATGCATGAGCTGGAGCAGCTTGAGAGGGATCTCACACCTAGGACCGCGGCGAGGCCGAATGATGCCCCGCGGGCACCAATTTTCAAAACCATAATGTACTCATAAGTCGAGTCTGTATCTTAGGATCTTCTGCCTGTTTTTCCCATCAGTTTGTTTTAGTCTATTTGAGTCTAGGTTTTTTTTCAAAGTTTGCTCTTTCTTTTGCAAAATGTAGTTTTTAATAGATCGTTTCAACAATAAAAGGTGTGCTTCTTTTACGCTCATTTGTGTTTTTGAACTACGTAATGATCTGATTCACGTGGCATCGTGATACGTAGGCAATCCTCATCGGATCCGGTCGCGATTTAACCAAAGAGAAAAATTGAAGAAAAAAAAGGAAAGCCTAAAAGAATGCCGGAATGACACATGCTTTCGTCGCAAACATGTAGGAATCCATTTAACTGTATAGGTGCATCATGCCCCAACGTGAGATTGCCTATCCGTTATTTGATTCGAATTAACCGTTCGTTTGTCGTTGAGTTCCTTCCAGGTTTTTGGAAAGGTGGTTGGTTTGGTGAAAGTCTGGCCTCGCACTCATATTTCACGAGATCGAAAGGGAGTGTTCAATTACCTATTGTTAAGACAGGAGGCAGTGCTCACACTTACTTCACAAGGTCAAAAGGAATTATAGAAATGTCTTCAGAGATTCCGTTGCCAACAATCCCTGTTCCCGAGGAAAATTCTATCTCGGCCATCCTCACGCCTGAATCCGCAACTGCGGAGGAAAACAGAATCTTGCAGCTCCGCATGCTGGAAATGCTTGATGACTGGAATAATGGGAAAGACCTGCCAAGCATCGTCCCTGGATTCCCTGAATTATTCTCCAGGACAAGTGGGACTTCTAATGTCCCCATAAGCTATCCTGCTACCCCGTTTGGATACCCAGCCATTTTGGCCTTCTCTGCTGGATCGCCCTCTGAGTCTTATCCCCGAGTGTCAACATCGGATGTAAACACAAACATCTTTACTGCACCACCTTGCCCGATCACGGCCCAACCTGCTGCATACAAGCCGAACTTTGACTCATCCTCGTTTACATTCCAAGCCCCATCTTTATCAATGGAAACAACTAGGTTCGCCACCAGCACTAACCCTCAACAGCCTCAGTGCGAGCTTGCACCTGGGCAGGATCAGAACCCCAGAATTGCTGAACAAAATGAGATGGCCAAAAGAATGAGAAGCCTTGAACAAAGTTTGAAGAACATGCAAGGTTTGAGCGGACAGAAAAGCGTCTCTTACGCCGACCTATGCATGTTCCCTT
Organism: Nicotiana tabacum; assembly: GCF_000715075.1. Lineage (NCBI taxonomy): Eukaryota > Viridiplantae > Streptophyta > Magnoliopsida > Solanales > Solanaceae > Nicotiana > Nicotiana tabacum. The sequence goes on along the minus strand of NC_134082.1, from coordinate 88,104,856 downwards.
ACGTGCACCTACCAGTGGGTTTCAAGACCCCAAAGTTTGAGAAGTACGACGGGCACGGTGACCCCATTGCTCACCTCAAGAAATATTGCAACCAATTAAGGGGAGCTGGCAGAAAAGAGGAATTGCTAATGGCATATTTCGGGGAAAGTTTGGTAGGAATAGCCTCGGAATGGTACATGGACCAGGACATGTCCCGATGGCATGTCTGGGATGATCTCGCTAGGGATTTTGTGAGACAATTCCAGTATAACATCGACATCGCACCAGACCGAAATTCTCTGTCAAACTTGAAGAAGAAACCTTCAGAAAGCTTCAGAGAGTATGCTATTAAGTGGCGCGAGCAAGTTTCGAGGGTGAAGCCTCCCATGGATGAGGTGGAAATGGTCACTACTTTTCTCCAGGCTCAAGAGTCTGACTATTTCCAAAACATGATGTCAGCCATGGGAAAGCCGTTTTCGCAGAAGCGATTAAGATTGGAGAGATGGTGGAGAATGGGATAAAAACGGGTAGGATTTTGAGTCAAGCAGCCATAAGGGCAACCTCCCAAGCCGTCCAAAGCGGGTCTGGAGGAATGGAAAGAGGGAAGAAAAAGGAGGAAACGGCTATGGCGGCATCAGAAACAAGGGAATATCGTAATCCCAGGCCCCGTTTTCCAGAAAGGACTCCATAACACTACTACCCCCACCAAAACATGGCATATGCTCCTCAACCATACATGGTTATGAACACCCAGCCTTATGTCCATCCGCCACAACAAGCCAACCGAGGCCAAGCTCCACCTCCCAGAAATCAGCCTCCATACCGCAACCACTATAACCCACAACCTCCACAAAATAATTTCCGTCCTCAAGAACCACCTAGAAGGCGGATTTTCACGCCTATCGGTGAGCCATACTCTACTTTGTTCCCGAAGCTAGTCCAGTTGGTTTTCCTACAGCCAGTCCCTCAAACAAGGCACAACCCGGCATCACCTTCTTACAAAGCCGGTGTCAGATGCGCCTATCATTCAGAGGCCGAGGGGCACGATACAAATGACTGCTGGTCATTGAGAAGAGTGGTCGAGAATTTAATAGAGCAAGGGAAAATAGTACTAAGGGACGAGGAAGTCCCAAATGTGACTAACAATCCATTACCTGCTCACAATAATGGGTCGCTGATTGGAATGATTTGCGAAGACAAAGAATTTGACGCTGCTTTGAAAGCTATAATCGCCATTGTTGACGCAGGGAAAAAGCCTGAAACAGCCCAGAAACCAGAAAAAGGGGAAAAGGCCAATACTGTAAAGTGCGAGCCCGAAAATAAGGTGGAGAAGAAGGTGGTGCCTGTGAAGAATGGAGTTCTTTACATCCCACGAGGTCGAGCACAAAAGCCGCAGAGCTTCGAGGTCAAAAGGGCAAAACCTATGCACATACCGAAAGGGGCCTATGTGGTCCGGGGAACGATTCAACCACCTCGGCTGAGTGAGCCAGTGGTTATCGGACGCGTGCCACAAAAGCCGATGACCAACCCGTCCACAGTGCCGTGGAATTATCAAAGGACGTTGGTAACGTACAAAGGTAAAGAAGTCACAGGGGAACTTCAGGAAAGTACTTTCATTGGAAGGTATTCAAACACCTAAGAGCTGAACAACGCCACACGGAGACGCTTCCCGCCAAAGAAGCCCGTAAGCATTGAAGAAGCGGAATTTTTCTTCCAACAAATGAAAATGCCAGACTACGAAGTAGTAGATCAACTGCGCAAATGCCCTGAGCAAGTGTCCATGCTATCTCTGCTAATGAGGTCAACCGAGCATCAAAAGATCTTACTCAAGACCCTGAATGAAGCATACGTACCAGCTGAAACCTCAGTTGAACAACTGGAACGGATGACGGAGAGGTTCTTTGCCATCAACCAAGTCTCTTTCAGCAAGAACGATTTACCCCCAGAGGGAGCAGCACACAACAAAGCCTTGCATCTAACAGTTAAATGCGAAGGCTACTACGTCAAGCGGGTGATGTTGGATGGGGGTTCAGGTGTCGACATTTGTCCCCTCTCCACACTACAGAGAATGGAAATTGGGACCGGAAGAATCCGCCCCAATAATATCTGCGTGAGGGCTTTTGATGGCATCAAGAGAGACACCCTTGGGGAAATAGATTTGATTTTGACCATAGGGCCAGTAGAGTTTGAGGTAACTTTCCAAGTACTTGACATGGATACGTCCTACAATTTCCTCCTTGGCAGACCTTGGATTCATGCGGCAGGAGCTGTGCCTTCCACTCTTCATCAGATGGTGAAGTTTGAGTACGAAGACCGAGAGATTGTGGTCCATGGAGAAGACGAGCATGCTATTTATCGGGACCCATCCATCCCATATCTTGAACCAAGAGAAGGGAGCGAACACACGGTCTATCAAGCTTTCGAGATTGTGTTAGCAGAGCAGCATGAAGAGGGAAAACCTTGCCCCCAACCTTTCTTGTCTAACGCCTCGGTTATGGTGGCTAAAGAGATGATCCGGCACGGATTCAGGCCAGGAAAAGGGCTCGGACGAACATTGCAGGGAATAACGGAACCCATCACCCTGCCTTCCGCCAAAAAACTTTTTGGGATAGGTTTTCAACCAACTCCAGAAGATGAAGAATGGGCAAAGAAAAGGAAAAATAAGGGGTGGAAATTGCCTCGGCCACTGCCGGCTTTATATGAAACTTTCGTCGGACCAAGATACACTGAAGAAGAAGACGACGAGGTTTTCATGACTGAGGAAATCGATGAGATATGTGGGGCAATGAGAGAAATGCTCTACGAGGCTCACATGGTTCAACCAGGAGAAGGCACCAGCACCGCCGAAATACTATATATGGGGCAAAACGCCAAACTCCAAAACTGGGAGGCCACGCCATTCCCGACTAGATGGAAGTCCGGGTAGACCTATCCTGCCACCTTTCCTGCATCACAAGTTATCTCCAGGATATAACTTGGATGTTTTCTTCTTTTAATTGTTGTTTTGAATTCCTGAGTTTGTAAACATTGTTGTCTTCCAAATTTCAAGAAGAAAAATAAAAAAAAATCACCGTTGTTTTCCCATTTTTCCTTTGTTCTGATTTTGTTATTTTTTCCTTTATCTTTTCTTTCAGTTATAATAATGCGGCTTTAAATATGATATGCTTGCGGACTTCACGCCCAGATCACAATGAGCTATTTAACTGTGAAATAATGAACCCAGAACCAGAATATGATGAAGAAGAGGCTTTTAGGGAAATAAACCGAGAGTTGGAACATTTTGAGAACAAACCTAAGCCACATCTGAATGACACTGAACCGGTTAATTTAGGAACTCCTGAAGAAATCCGGGAAACTAAAATAAGTATTCACACAGACAAGAAAACGCGAGATGCGATAATTCAACTTCTTTTTGAATTTAAAGATGTGTTTGCTTGGTCATACGATGACATGCCGGGATTAGGTGTCGATCTAGTGGTTCATAAATTGCCAATTCACCCTGATTGTCCTCTAGTTCAACAAAAGCAACGAAAGTTCAAAACTGAGGTCAGTGACAAGATTAAAGAGGAGATCACCAAACAACTGAAAACGGGAGTGATTCGGGTAGTCTAGTATACAACATGGTTGGCAAATGTGGTTCCAGTGCCGAAAAAAGATGGGAAGACTCGGGTATGTGTGGACTATCGAGACCTGAATAGAGCGAGTCCCAAGGATAATTTCCCATTGCCCAACATCCACATCCTTGTTGATAATTGTGCCAAGCACGAGATACAATCTTTCGTAGATTGTTACGCTGGATATCATTAGGTATTGATGGATGAAGAAGATGTTGAAAAAACTGCCTTCACCACGCCTTAGGGCACCTACTGTTATCGGGTCATGCCATTTGGTCTGAAGAATGCTGGGGCTACTTACACGAGGGCCATGACTGCCATTTTTCATGACATGATGCATCAGGAAATAGAGGTGTACGTGGACGACGTGATAGTCAAGTCCAGGACGCAGGATAATCACATCCAAGACTTGAGGAAGTTCTTCGAGAGACTGAGGAAGTACGACTTGAAGCTGAACCCAGCCAAATGTGCTTTCGGAGTCCCATCGGGCAAGCTTTTGGGCTTCATAGTAAGCAGGAGAGGTATCGAATTAGATCCAACAAAGATAAAATCTATCAGAGATTTACCTCCCCCAAGAACGAAGAAAGACGTGATGAGTTTGTTGGGCAGGTTAAACTATATCAGTCGATTCATTGCCCAGCTGACGAGCACGTGTGAGCCCATATTCAAGCTTTTGAGGAAAGACGCGGCGATCAAATGGACGGCCGAATGTCAAGAAGCTTTTGACAAAATTAAAGAATACCTTTCAAATCCCCCGGTTTTGGTCCCACCAGAGCCAGAGAGACCACTATTCTTGTATCTGACAGTCTTGGAGAATTCTTTTGGTTGCGTCCTCGGGCAACATGACATAACCGGAAAGAAAGAACAAGCAATCTACTACTTGAGCAAGAAATTCACCGGCTATGAGGCCAAGTACACTCTGCTGGAAAGAACATGTTGCGCTCTGACGTGGGTTGCTCAAAAGCTGAGACATTATCTTCAAGCTCACACTACTTTCCTCATAAGCAGGCTGGATCCTTTGAAGTATATATTTCAGAAACCAATGCCTACTGGAAGATTGGCAGTGGCAAATCTTGCTTACTGAATTTGACATAGTCTATGTCACTCGCACGGCAATGAAAGCCCAGGTGCTAGCAGATCATTTGGCCGAAAATCCAGTCGATGAGGAATACCAGCCATTGAGTACCTACTTTCCGGATGAAAAAATAAACACTGTGGAAGTGGTCTCGGAGAACGCTCATGTTTGGAAGATGTTCTTTGATGGAGCCGTAAACGCCAAAGGTGTAGGGATTGGGGCAATTTTGATCTCGCCCTCCGGTCAGCAGTATCCAGCCACAGCTAGACTACGTTTCTTTTGCACAAACAATATAGTTGAGTATGAAGCCTGCATCATGGGCATGCATATGGCGATCGATCAGGATGTCGAAGACTTACTGATCATGGGAGATTCTAACCTGATTATCCAGCAAGCCCAAGGTGAATGGGAAACTCGGGATGTCAAGCTTATTCCTTACCGACAACACGTAGAGGACCTCAGCAAGCACTTTAAATCAATAGAGTTCAGGTATATCCCGCGGTGTCACAATGAACTAGCAGATGCATTCGCTACTTTGGATTCAATGTTACCTTACCCAGGCAACGCCCACGTCGATCCCTTGGAAATCCAAATCAGGGAGAGGCATGGTTACTGTAACGTAATCGAGGGAGAATCAAGTATACATCCATGGTACCATGATATCAAGAGGTTCTTGAAGACACAAGAATACCCCGAGCATGCTACTAGAGATCAAAAGAGAACCATTAGACGGCATGCAAGTGGTTTCTTTTTGAGCGGTGAGTTGCTGTATGAAAGAACCCCGAACCTCAATCTACTAAGATGTGTCGACGCCGAGGAGGCAAGAAGGATCATGCACGAAGTACACGCAGGTGTGTGCGGACCTCACATGAACGGGTATGTCTTGGCAAAGAAGATCCTTCGAGCAGGTTATTACTGGATGACCATGGAAAAGGACTTCTTTAGCTTCGTTCGGAAATGTCATCAGTGTCAGGTGCACGGTGATTTGATTCATGCACCTCCCACGGAACTGCATCCCATGTCTGCACCTTGGCCATTTGTTGCCTGGGGCATGGACGTCATTGGTCCGATCGAGCCGAAGGCCTCAAATGGACATAGATTTATACTGGTTGCCATCGACTACTTCACAAAATGGGTAGAGGCTGTCACTCTCAAGTCGGTCACCAAAAAAGCTGTAGCGGATTTCGTACATTCAAATCTTATTTGTCGTTTCGGTATTCCTGCAACTATCATCACAGATAACGCAGCAAACCTGAATAGTCACTTGATGGGAGATGTATGCGAGCAATTCAAAATAACGCATAGGAATTCTACTCCTTATCGGCCAAAGGCCAATGGCGCTGTAGAAGCGGCAAACAAAAACATCAAGAAGATTTTGAGGAAAACGATCCAAAGTTCCCGACAGTGGCATGAGCAGTTACCATTTGCATTGTTGGGGTATCGCACTACGGTACGCACGTCAGTAGGAGCAACTCCTTATCTTTTGGTTTATGGGACTGAGGCTGTGATACCAGCGGAAGTAGAATTCCCTTCGCTTCGAACCATTGTTGAAGCAGAAATCGAGGACATCGAATGGGTTAAGACTCGACTGGAGCAGTTGACTTTGATTGATGAGAAACGAATGGCCGCGGTTTGTCACGGACAGTTGTACCAACGAAGAATGGCTCGTGCTTACAACAAGAAAGTCCGACCCAGGAATTTCGAAGTAGGTCAGCTGGTACTGAGGCGTATTCTGCCACATCACCAGGAAGCAAAAGGGAAATTTGCTCCAAATTGGAAAGGCCCATACATCATAAGGAAGATATTGCCGAGAGGAGCATTGTATCTAGGTGATATCGAAGGAAATGACCCCGAAACAGCAGTAAATGCAGATGCAGTCAAGAGATACTACGTCTGAATGACACCCCAGTGGTCCTGACACATTTGAAATGCTGAAGGTTTTATTCCCACTATCAACTCTCTCTACAAGCCTTTGAGCCGGTTAAAAAAAAACAAACAAAAACAAACAAAAAAGAAACATTGATTGAGGCCTGAACTACGTTTGACTTGATTTCGAAAGGATACGTAGGCAGCCTCTCCCTGAGGTCCAGTCACACCAACAATAAAATCCCATTTACCCTGAAATTGAAATCGGGGCACGTCAAGCGGTTTAGAAGTCGTAGTATCATCTACTTTTCTTTGCCAAGCACAAGCCTTTCAGATCAATTACCAAAGGTAACGGGAAGCCAAAAAGCGTCACAAATGGAGACCGGTACACTGTAAATTGAGAGAAGTAAAATGAGAGAGTCTCGTCGGTGAAAACCTCCGGGCACCGCTAGGCGACGGGAGTAGAGAAACCAAAATGAGAGAGCTTGTGTAGTAAAAACTCGTAAAGAGTGCTATCAAGCGACAGCAAGGAGGGAAATGAGAGAGGTCAACTAGCGAAAACCCGCAAAGGGCGCTATTGGCCGAAAAGATGACTCCGCCCCAGGAAGTCTCGGCAAAATTCCATCGGTTTGAAACACAGACCCATTTTGGTTCGGGAGGAAATGCAAGTTCATTGAAGGTCAGGCGTCCAGTCCAAAGAGCATGTCATGTCCATTTAAAGTCAGCATTGTCTTCCTCAAATAAGTCTTTTTCGTCCCGAAAGGGACACTTCTTTTCTGAAGTTTGCTTTCTCCTTTCTTTGTTTTTTCTTCGATTCCCTCTCATTTTTTAACCCTGAGTTCCAGATATACCGGAAAGGATAGGTGGCAGGTTTGGTTTCACGAAATTCCGTTTCACGAAGGAAAACGCCTCGTTTCGTTGGTACATTTGTCCAAACCTGATGGATCATGATGTTTGACTACATTTTAAAAAAGAAGAAGAGAAATTTCCCCAGCAAATCCGCCTTGTACAAATCCCTACAGAACTTCCCTTTGTACAAATCCCCACAGAGCCTCCCTTTGTAAAAATTCCCCAGCGAGATTTCCCAACAAATCTTGGCAAGTCCGCTTTGCAACAAATCCCCGGCAAGTCCGCCTTGTACAAATCCCCACAGAGTATCACCAGTAAAATCCCCGTTGAGAATCTCCAAGCAAAACGGGACACAAAAAGAGCCTTACAAGGCAAATCATCACAGAATTTGGAAATACAAGCCTGAGCAGTCTAAAAGGGTTTCGCCATTTGAATCCAATCAATGGCAGGACTTCGCAACAGAAATAAGGATGCAACAAAGCAACTGGAACAACCAAGGTCACCGAACCAACCGCCATTTCCGAACTAACAATTGTTCTTTTTTTGAAAAGTTGAAACAGGTATAATCCAAGACAACCATGCAAGAAGCAGGTGTCACCCAAAGAAGAAGGTACATGGGTACAAGAAACAGTTTAGCAATAAGGAATCCACTCAAAAGGTAAGTTTCCACGAGATTCCCTTTTATCTTCTACTAAAACAAGAAAATTAAAAAGGGTCAGTTAGTATCCTTGAACTTTGTCCCCAGCCAGTCACCATTAAGGTTTTAAACCCTAAACTGAACTTTCCCATTTAGTCAGCATTAGGGTTTTAAACCTTAAACTGAACTCTTCTCCTTTAGTCAGCATTAGGGTTTTAAACCCTAAACTGAACTTTTTCCATTCAGTCAGCATTAGGGTTTTAAACCCTAAACTGAACTTTTCCTTCAGTCAGCATTAGGGTTTTAAACCTTAACTGAACTTTTCCATTTAGTCAGCATTAGGGTTTTAAACCCTAAACTGAACTCTTTTTCCTTTAGTCAGCATTAGGGTTTTAAATCCTAAACTGAACTCTTTTCCTTCAGTCAGCATTAGGGTTTTAAACCCTAAACTGAACTTTTCCATTTAGTCAGCATTAGGGTTTTAAACCCTAAACTGAACTTTTCCTTCAGTCAGCATTAGGGTTTTAAACCGTAAACTGAACTTTCCCATTCAGTCAGCATTAGGGTTTTAAACCCTAAACTGAACTCTTTTCCTTTAGTCAGCATTAGGGTTTTAAACCTTACACTGAACTTTTCCATTTAGTCAGCATTAGGGTTTTAAACCCTAAACTGAACTCTTTCCCTTAGTCAGCATTAGGGTTTTAAACCCTAAACTGAACTCTTTTTCCTTTAGTCAGCATTAGGGTTTTAAACCCTAAACTGAACTCTTTTCCTTCAGTCAGCATTATGGTTTTAAATCCTAAACTGAACTTTTCCCAGCTAGTCAGCATTAGGGCTCCAACCCTGAACTGAACTATTTCCATTCCGCCAGCATTAGGGCTCCAACCCTAACTGAGCATTTTGTCTGTCAGCCAGCATTAGGGCTCCAACCCTGAACTGAGCATTTTTACCTTACGGCAATATTAGGAATCCAATTCCGGAGTTGCATTTTTGTAGTTCAATCCTTTCACCAGACTGAACTTTTCCTTTAGTCAGCATTAGGGTTTTAAACCCTAAACTGAACTTTTTCCATTTAGTCAGCATTAGGGTTTTAAACCCTAAACTGAACTTTCTCCATTTAGTCAGCATTAGGGTTTTAAACCCTAAACTGAACTCTTTCCTTTAGTCAGCATTAGGGTTTTAAACCCTAAACTGAACTTTTTTCCATTTAGTCAGCATTAGGGTTTTAAACCCTAAACTGAACTTTTCCTTTAGTCGTCATTAGGGTTTTTAAACCCTAAACTGAACTTTTTCCATTCAGTCAGCATTAGGGTTTTAAACCCTAAACTGAACTTTTTCCATTCAGTCAGCATTAGGGTTTTAAACCCTAAACTGAACTCTTTTCCTTCAGTCATCATTAGGGTTTTAAACCCTAAACTGAACTTTTCCTTTAGTCGGCATTAGGGTTTTAAACCCTAAACCGGACTTTTTCCTTTAGTCAGCATTATGGTTTTTAACCCTAAACTGAACTTTTCCTTTAGTCAGCATTAGGGTTTTAAACCCTAAACTAAACTTTTCCCTTTAATCAGCATTAGGGTTTTAAACCCTAAATTGAACTTCTGTCCATTCAGTCAGCATTAGGGCCCCAACCCTAAACTGAACTTTTCCCTAGTTGGTCAGCATTAGAGTTTCAACTCTAAACTGAGCTTCTCCCTAGCTAGTCGGCATTAGGGCTCCAACTCTGAACTGAACTATTTCCATCCCGCCAGCCTTAGGGCTCCAACCCTAAACTGAGCATTCATATCTTGTGGCCGTATCGTTGATCCAATCTCGGAATTGGCATTTTGGAAACTGAAATTTTCCAATTCCTTCATCAATTCTATGAACTTCCTGGCAAATAACTCACGAAATTTTCCTAGTGAAACTGGGGTAGAAAAATTCGTTCGTTTGTTTTTCCCCGCAGGTCTAACCTCGAGGCGCATGGATTGAGACGACCCAAGAGATAAGTCTCAACCCAGAATAAAAAAGGGGGGAAAAGAAGAAGATGTCCCGAGATACCGGAGAAAATGGAAGGCGGATCGCTCCAAGACTTGATCAAGGTCCCGAACTCTGCCAATCACGTCTCACTCAGTATCCCAGAGATAAACAAACACCTACAACTCGCAAGCATCAAGATTCGGATCGAAGTCTCCAAGCAAAATCAGCTAAGACCCAAGATCAAGTTGCAAAAGAATCATAGATAGGAATCTTGTAACTAGCAGTTGACATGCATATAAGTATTTAGTTTAGTTTCAATTTTTCTTTGGTTGTAATAAGGCGGTCAGTAAAGCAACAATGACAACAGCAACAGCAGTAACAGCAAGCATTGCAATCCCATGGTAGTCCCAGCTGCCAAAATTTTCCGAACTACATTGACCTGATTCCTGTTTAGCCCAGGATATGTAGGAAATCTTCGAAGCAAAGATTCGGTCAAATCTTTCAAAAAAAAATGCTTCACACGGAGTAGTCCAATAGGCAAAAGTCGCTCATATCCGCTCACTTTATCTTTGCACGAAAACTCTTCGTGTTTCCGAACAAAGAGGGGCAGCTGTGAGCACGTGATTTTTGTTTTATGCAACAATCACTCCAAAAGAAAACAAAATAATAGCAATTGGTCTTGCTGTACAATTTTTGGATTTTTACGTGGCGTTTCGTTAATTATTTGTGATTTTGTCCATTTTATTTTTTATAAAACAAAAAAAAAATGTGTGTGTGTCATGTGTAGTCAAACCATAGTCCGATTATTAAAAGGAAAATTACGAAATATGCATGTTTTGCCCTATTTGTCGCCTTGGTGATTTTTACTTATTTTTAATATTTGATATGGGTGTAAATAATTGTATTAAGTATTTAATTAATGGGGTTTAATTTTGTTTAAATAGGTTTTGTTTTAAAATGAAAACAAATATAAAAATAAAAGAAAAGAGTGCAAAATTGGACTGAAATCAAGGTTGGGCCTATTCCCATTTAAAATCTGAGGCCCAACTCGAGCCCAAAACCTGTGTTTTTGCCCGGTCCAAACCAGTTTGACCCTAGGGGCGTCCAAATGATGTAGTTTCGATATTGATTGATCTGGGCCGTTGATACCAGATTGATCAACGACCAATATCACATGCCCCGTACCCACATACAGATCCGACCCGTTCTACCCGAACCAACCGTGACCCTTACTAAGCTAAACGACATCGTTTCAGTTAGACCTTCAGATCCAGGCCGTTGATCTCGTTTGATCTAACGGCCGAGATCAAGCCATCCATCCCATATATAAGCTTCCCTCTCATACCCCACCCCCTATCCGAACACCCCTGCCTTTAGGTCATCCCCTCCAACAGACCTAAACCCTTCAGAACCCTAGCCGCCCCCTTTCCCCTCACCATTAATCCCGGCGGCATGGACGCCGGTGACCCCCACCTTAATACCATAGATGCACCTCACCATCCTGAACCCAAATCCACCAACCACTTAGCTCGAATCCCCTCCCACCTTCTCGAATCTTCATTTGAAGATTCGAGTCGGACCTTGACTTACACCGATTTACCCTAGCTTCACACCAGACAGTCCCCGGACCTCCCTCGTGACCAAACCATGTTTGGTTTGGTCCGAATCTAACCAGGGAAACATAAATCCCAGATCTGCTTTTAGGAGCCCTAGGATTCCTCGTGACTGATTTGTGTCTGTTTGAGCCAAGTGATTAGGGTCTAATGGACCTTAATCGAAGTGTTTCTCATTTGAGAACACTTCGATTAAAGTCCATTCAACCCTAAGAAAGATCAATTCGAATCCGAACTAGGGTTTGCTGATTTTCCAAGATTTCAGGTATTTTTGTGTTCTTTTCTATCAGTTCATGAGTCTTGTTGTAATTGAATGTTTGTTTATTGCCCCCAAATGTTAGTTGATTTTATTTCTGAATTGTTGGTCGACTGTGTCCTGTCCACCTTGCCTGGACCTCTCTGTTTGATCGAGTCTTTCTTTCATTTACTGATAATGTGTGTATGTGTAAGCTGTACAATCAACCGAATTTGAAATGAGTCGATTAATTAGTTCCCAGGTTCATTTTTGTATTAACAGTGCAATCTGAACCCCTTGTTGATACTGTTAGATTTCTGATCATTAGCTTCGACTGTATGTGTTGCCATTAGTATAGTCGAGTCGATACATATCGTCAATAAGTTCAAAGCTTTGAATGATAATATTTTGATTGGTTTTTCTGCTGAAGTCCTACTTAAATCAAATTAGGAATTGAGTATAACTACTTATAGTTGTATTTGAATCAGAAATTTAAGGGTCTGGTCTGTAACTGCAGTCTGAATTGGGGGGCATGTGCACTTGTGCACAACATGTGCATAAAGGCCTTTGTTAAGATTAAAATAGTTTGACAGCATATGCTGTCAGATTATATTCTTGCTGCCCATGTCTGCTTTTAGTTTAATAAGCCAATTAAAAGGGCTGTCAGGAATCTCATGGGAATGTTTCATATTTTAAAATGTTGAATGGAAAAACAGCAAGAAAGATAGGGGTTCTGATGTGTTTTAACAGGCTGTGAATAGCCTGATGTTAGGCTATAAAGGGGAGAAGAACTTCCATTAGTTAGGGGACGACTAAATTTTGAAAAGAAAAACACAGACAGATTTTTGACTGAAAAAAATTTAGACTGTGCCAGGAGATTGACTTTTTTTTGAAGGCATAGATACAGAGAGATATAACAGAATAGGCATATACAGACACATACACAATAGAGAAAAACATACAAAAAATCAGAAACTGTTTCTTCCTACTGTTGTTTGGATTTTATTTGTTCAACTTGTTCAATCAATCCTGAGTTCTTCCAAGTTTCGACTAAGTCTATTGTTTGGTTTGCATTGTTTGTTCTCCTGGACTTGGTTTTGTCTTGGAGCATTGTGTCTACTGCACTGTGTGCTGCTGTTGTTTTGTTACTACTTGTTCTATCGGCTATAGTTGCACTTTGCTCTGGGATTTGTCCTGTTGTTATCTGTTGTTACTGCTGCTGCATTTGTTGCCATTGTTACTCTGCTGACTTCTCTTCTTCTTCCACTGTAAATACTTCCAGGTACACACTTCTGAAACTATGTGTTGTTGAAAGCTTGAAGTTTTGAAGCAGAAATAAAGAAATGAATGTTTTTTTTACTTCACAATGCTTGTGTTCAAAATATAGCCATAGTTTGAATGATAAGTTGGCATGCATTTGTTTAACTTCAAACTGCAATTGCTCTGTATGAATTAACATACATTCTGATTGAGATAAACTATTAGATAGCATTGTTTGTTAGATCAGACGTATTTTAATGCATATAACCATTGGGTCTTGATTTAGTTATGACCTTATAACATAGAATCATGGCAAGCATCTGTATGTATTTTGTCTAGACCTCTGAACTGTCAAATCTGTTGTATTTGGTTCCATTTGACTTCAGGATAAATGTATCCCAAACAAATTCTCACGTGGTTACGTTAACAGTTTGGCCATATATGCCAACTCTCTTGTTAGACTACTTGTTCCGATATAGGTTCGATATGGGCTTCGATATAGATTCACTGTTTCGAAATAATGTGATGACTTTTGAGGAAAACTAATAGGCATTTTTGAGTTTAATTAGTAGTAGTTTTCCTAATAAACAGTCAATTTCATTAATCAAGCCCAAATAAGCTAGTTTTTTAAAATTCAAATTTGAAGGTTGTTTAATGTAAGTTTAGTATATGTTATTAGTTTGCTTGGCATCTCCCTTAGCAAATTAACAAGCGTATTCACTCGTTGAAGACAAGGCATGAGGTAACTCTCACCTCGTAAACAACCAATCAGGTAATCAAACAAAATTCGGATTCGGCAAACATAGTAAAGATTTAGCATGTTGTTGCTTAAACAAGTAAATTTGGTATCTTCTTTCTTTTATTTTTAGAGACAAACATAATAAAAATATAGTCACTCTAGGATATCCTTTAAAAGATAATGAGACGAGCTTCGACAAACAAAAATGCACAAGCTGCGAGGCCCTCTAAATGTATATATTAAAATACTTATAATTCGGGACAGGCTGTTTAGCGAATTTTACGGCCTTCCCAAAATAACAATACGCTAGTTGCTTTAGGCGCACCTTTAATAATTTAACCTTCTTAAACATGGGTGCACATTGATGTGACCCAAATCCAAATCTCAACGGAGTCAAAGTGTGTCGACGACCGCGGGTGCATTGATTGTGACGTGGTTTGAGATGCATTTTCACGACGTTGCAATTTTATAAAATAAATGACAATAATAAAAGCAGTTTAAACTTAATAAAAGCACGTAGGTCATAACATGTATTTAAATCAGATATTTAGCCATTATAACAATTTAAGTGACCGTGCTAGAACCACGGGATTCGAGGGTGCCTAACCCCTTCCCTCGGGTCAACAGAATTCCTTACTTAGAATTTCTGGTTCGCAGACTTCATTTAGAAAAGTCGAAAATTTCCTCGATTTGGGATTCAAGATAAACCGGTGACTTGGGACACCAAAAACGAAACCTTTCCCAAGTGGCGACTCTGAATTGAATAAATAATCCCATTTCGAATATTGTCACTTAAATTGGAAAAACTCCCTCGCGCATTTTACCCTTCGGAGCGGGGCGCGCAAAAAAGAGGTGTGACAGTGCCCTCTGTGGGGATTTTTTAGTGAAATTTTTAGTTTCCTCTAGATCTACAATTATCGCAGGTCACTAGCATCAAAAAACCCGAGATCTCGTTTCTTTATGTACACAAAACCCTACATGGCGGGTAACCAAGGAGAAAGGACGAGAATAAAAGTGAATTCCCAACCAACCTCAAGAATGTCATCAACGAAAGCTATGAAACTGTAGTTGAGGACACGATGCCCAGTGCGTCCCCTAGGTGAGAGAGGTCACCGCCCCCACACTGCAGCAAAACAAAACCCAGTGGTAAAGGGGCCTCCACGTCTACAGAGGAAAGGACGCCCCCAACTGTGAAAAAACTCCTCGAGGCTTGGCTAACCGACACACTAGCAAGCGTCCTCAACAAACCGGCTCCAGTCATGACTGCAGAAACCACAAGGACTTGCACGATACATGTTGATACCCAATTTTTTCCTATATATTTTAATGTGCATAAATATCTTCAAAATAGCATATATATATGCATATATAAGCATCCACACGGCTTTTATTATTTTTCCCATAATTTTAAGGGTTTAAATTAATTTATTTTCTTCCCTTATATCCATAAAATCCCCAATAATTATTTCCAAAATTATGGTTTTGATAATTCATTTTATTTGATTTCTATACTTATGCCAAAATATGGCTAATGTAATTTTTATGTATTTTTACAATTACATTTATTATTTTTTAAGCTAAATTGCATATAATTTCAATGTTAGCCCATTTTAAGATATAATTATATTTTATATGCATAAAATTGGCCCCAGTATTTTTAAAATAATAATTATGTATTTTAAATCATTTTGGCACCTTAAATTATTCTCAAAAATTACTTATTATGTCATATAAATTAAATAGGGGAAAATGGGCAATTTAAATTATTAGGGCACCAATTATTTCTACCCGACCCAAAGCCACCTTAAATCCTGGCCGTTGATCTTTTAGATCAACGACCCTCATTTATTCCTTCCTTTTTTTAACTCTAGACGACCCCCCCTAACCCTACTCATTTCCAAATCTCCGCCACCTTCAGATGCTCTCATCTTCTCTCCTCTCTCAAACCTAACCCTAGACTCTGTCAATTGGCTCCTTACCCGGTCATCTCTGGCTACCTCCTTTCAACCCCAAGCCTCCAATGTGTCTCTCATCACCTTGGTCATCATCTCTAAGGCCTTCAAGGGCCCTGGGCCATGTCGATTTGGACCTAGGGTTTCCGATTCTGTTGTTCGAGGTTTCTCTGGTGTGATTTTGGGAAAAATCACACCATATGTGTTACAATTTGTGAAGTTACAACAGGTTCTTTTGATTTCTATTTGGGTTTCCTTTTGAAGCCCTAACTCTCTTCTTAATATCTCAAATCTGTGTTATTTTCATGCTTTAAGCCTATTTCCTTCTATGATTTGCCTATTTTTTGAATTTCTTCTAAAAGAACCTCATTTTAAAACCATTTTACTTTCTTTAAAAACTAAGGTTTTCTCGGAGTTCTTTCTACATCTATTCCGATCGATTTCTTCATGATTAAACCTTTTTTTCCTTGTTTATTTTGACCGATTCTATGTTCCTACTGCTTTGTAACTCGACTCTGTTAAACGCCCTAATTTTTAAAGATTTTTATTTACTTTGTTTCTGTGTTAGCATGATTTTCTTTACTTTGTTTCTGTGTGTTAGCATGATTTTCTTCGCCTTGGTTCTGTGTGTTAGCATGTTTACTTGGTTCTTGTTAATCTCTCATGGTCACCATGCCTCGCATATGTTCTGCTGAATCTTTAGCCTACTTATATCACCTCTGTATGATTGTGTTTGCTCATCTCTTGTTTCTTTCTGTCTATATAGCTGACCTTATTTGTTTTCTACTCCTGTTCATTCGTGTCTATTTATATGTTGAGAATACAGAATCATGACTCCCCCATGATTGATTCTGATTATCCTTAATTGATGGTTATTGAAAGATCTTCTTTTAAAGCCCTAGAATTCTACTCGTCTTTTTAATTTAACTGATTTCATTACCTTCTTTACTATGGTACTTTGTTTTACTTAATTAGGTTTTTCTGAATTTGGTCCTAATTGACTACTCTATGCTTACTGAACCTTGACTCCTTCCTTATTTAATCATGCACTGATTCTTCTTCCTGCCTTATATGGTACTGAATCTTTCCGTTTGATCTTGATTCCCTTAACTTAAGAGAGTACTTACTTGATTCTCTAATTGATTGATTTTGAGTTCTTAAATTAGTATACTACTATGATTTTTACCTTATTCCACTATCTACTCTCAACTATAAATACTCTAAGTCTTTTACAAACAAGACACAGACACTTGGTTTTTCAAAACTACTCTCTTATTAAAAATCCCTGGTCTCCTCCCTCTCTTGTGATATTTGCTACTATTAGCCAGCTGCAAGCCAAGGCTAATCCTCTGTGCTTTTTGGTTCTTTCATTCTGCTTACTTCTATCTTCACTGGTATGTCCTAGTTTAATTTAAAGCCTTAACAACAACATGCTTTTTTTTAGTTTCTCTTATTTCTAGCTTGCTTTTACTTGTGGTTCTGTTTGTGAAGTTTGTAGTCAGGTTATATTATCAGCATGCTAGTATGACTCCCCTCCCTTTAGACAATGTATTCCCTTATGTGATTCAAAGCATGCCTAGATAATTCTTTTTACCTATTGTGTACTTACCATTTTGTGAATCTCAAATCCTTATCCCCTTTATGTGTTTATGTTCCTCATGACTGGTTTGTGATTATGCCAGTGTCAATTATCTCTAAGCATGTCTAAACCAGTCCTAAGACCCCTTTGCTGGGGTTATGTGTCTGTAGTCAAGTATTTGTGTATCCCTAAACACTTTGACCCCTGTGTGACTACTGAATTCATTTGGATTCTATGTGTGATTCTATCCAGAAGTGCTTGATTTTGTTTACCACTCCACCTCTTTCCAAAAACCCCTATTACTTTAATGATTGCTTTCAAAACAAACTTTTAAGGCCAGTCTTTAATAAACTTCTTTCAACCTGTGTCCTGCACTTTCACTTTACTCTTAGTTAATAAGTTCTATGTATACTGCCTTGGGATCCTCTTGAGAACCCTCTGAACTCTGGCATACTGAGGCTGGCCTTTCCACATTACACTGGTTTAATGCTTGGTTACTAAGTGTAGGTGTAAGCATTGACCGGGGTCCTTGAGACCTTTAGGGAATTTTGATACACCTAGACTCTAATTTGTCTATGGAAATGAGGCTTGTAAGACCATTGGAGGCTTTGGGAAACTTGGGCCTGACTGCAGGATCTCTATAGAATAGCTTCTTGATTTTCTATTTCACTTATGTAATTCATTTATTGGCCTATAATAATTTGTAAACAGATATTTGGGTATTTAGTAAAAAGGGTGGGTAGATGTATACTTTGTGGGTAATATCGGTAGAAATCCTACTCTAAGGGTTTTGCATTCAAATATGCTGCTTTACTCAATAGAAAACATGTTCATAGGGTTTTACTCTTGTTGAATCTGATTTCGTTTGCATAATAGACATCATGACTATAGATTTCCACTCCCAATGTCGTTTGCATCAAGTAGAAACTATGTTCTTAAGGTTCTGTATTTTCGAAATTATGTTCATAGGTTTTTCAAACAATCGTGTCTTAAATCAATTCAAGTATAGATACCATGCCTATAGGACCTAATTCCGATCCAGTTCTAATAAGTCTTTCATATGTTACTGCAAAAATTGACTAAAACCAGTAATACGCCTAGATACCATGCCTATAGGGATTTTTATTCGCAATTATGTCTGAAAATATAATTAAACTGATAAGTCGATTTCATTTCGCCTAGTTTACTTCTTAAAACTGGTCTTATTAAGCGATGACATTTACTGAAACTAGTTCTATCAAAATTGCTTTAATCTAAATAGATATCCTACCTATAGGTATCATTAGGGTCTATTCAAAAACCTGTTTGTTTTTGTATAGACACAGTACTGCATATAGGCAAGCCTTAGGGCATTTTAAAAACCTGCATTTCCCTGAAGCTATTTTTGTCGTTCAACGTTTCTGATTCTAATAAGCTTTTAAAGAGGAATCTCTAGGCAACTACTAGGTTATAACTTCTGGATCTGAAAGTGGTCTATTTCTACATAATCACTTAGAAATCTTGCTTTAGGACTTTGATTAATAAAGACCTTACTTGTGTTTGAGTCGTGCTGCCTGTATGTTTGTTTGAGGAGGAATTGTGAGCCTCTTAATTGCTGCCCATTATGTGGAAGTCCTAACTTTTTTTTGATTGTCACCTTAGATTTTTGCCTTTAAAACCATAGGGGTACGTCTAGAACCACCTATAGGTAGAGGTCTTAACTCCCTCCGGGACCATTAAGAAGGGACGGGTAGCAGCATGCAATAGGAATCAATTACCAAACACTCGCTTTGCATGACCAATAAAGGGATGGGAAGGGTAGACATGTGATATGATGACTACGCGTTAATGTCACATGTAGCCCTTCATTGAGGAGTGTTAACCGGACATTGTGTGGGGTAATCCTATAGGATAAACAACTTAGGACACCTCCTTACCCCAAATCCCTTCCTTATTCAAAACTTTATTTTTTTATATAATTTGTTCAAACCTTTATTTCACTACTTGAATTGTTCAATGAGCTTTACAACTTATTTGATTCAACTATTTGTATGGACTAATTTGTAAATATAAGTTCGGTTGGGACCCACAGTTGTGGACCAAGAGGGGGGCCTAACACCTTCCCCTCGAGGTTACTTCAAGCCCTTACCTTAATCTCTGGTAATGCAAACCAACCCAAGAGTTAATCACTCTAGGTGCCCTAACACACCATAATCCATCAGGTGACGACTCTTCAAATACCCAATTCCCAAAAGGAAATGAGTCATTACACCCCGTGAATGTCGAAACCCAGACTCCTCCCTACGGAGGGAAAAAGGGGGCGCGACAGCATGGCAACTGTGCTGAGGATATTTTTAGGCTCTTACCATAACAAACTTGTTTTTTACAAAATATCCAAGCATGTTTATCCCGTACCCTGCACCCTTATCTGAATTTAACTGTCTATTTTTCAAGCATTTATGATTCCTTTATTACCTTGGAAACTAACTTGTTTTTTTTACTTTCTATGTAACTGTCTTTTCAATTATTTAAAAGCTGTATTTATTTTTCTACATGAAAATACTTGCCTACATGTTATTAACTGCTGCATAAATCATGCTCCACATCATATTTCACTCGTGCATCTCAAATCCTATAGCAACGCTTTAATGAGTGGTTGCGCTCTTCCTATTTATTACCCATAAATTCGGAAAGGCTTATTTGCGGTAAAATCAGTCGATCAGCGGTGCAGTCGATGGTTCTATGCCTTCCCCCTCAAGTTGTCCACTTGAGGGTACCAGTCTAAAACCCCATAGAAACCTTACTCTATTTAAATTGTGTGTATCATGGTCAAACCTAGTTGGATCAGTTATGTTGTCCACATAATGATCCTTTAAGATAAGCCTTATCCAAAGTCCATCGGGTTTTCCATAATTCCAACGGACACAATCACGTTCTATGCATTAATTTGGAGGACTAAATACCGATATGTTGATCATAAATGTATAAATAGTCGAGTCTGGTGGGGGTAAGGCCTAACCCTTTTTGTTTTGCAGAAAATGAGGCACGAAGTCCCCAGATTCGGTATGGTTAGCAATATCCCTCCATTGTTGCTAAATTGGTGGGAAGATCTTTCCCCAAGTGACAAGAAGCATGTGAAAAAGTACCTAGGTAATTTGCTTCCCTGCTAGACATTGAACCAAACAAGAAATTGATCGAGCCTGCTACTCTATTTTGGGATAGTGAAAGAGCCGTGTTCCATTTCGGCGACATAGAAATGAACTGCTCCTAGAGAAAATAGGAGGACTTGTAGGGTTGACTTGGGACAGTCTCGGGCTTTTGGTACTGGAAAACCGTACAGACAGGGATTTTTGAAAATGATGGGGCTGAAGAAGAATGTCAATCTAGTGTGCCTGAAGGACTCCTACGTACCTTTCGAATATCTTTGCGAGAGATATTCGAAAGGTATGGCCACAACAAGTCTTTCCGCACTTATCATGATGATATCGCTCTCACTTCACTGGGTCACATCCACCGCAGAGTGTTCGTGTTCATCGTGTGCTTTCTGGGGATGATAGTGCTCCCAATGAAAAAGGGAAGAACCCACACCAGGTTAGCCATGGTTGCCAAAACTCTGATGGAGGGGATTAATGGGCAGACATATACCATAGTCCTCATGATCATAGCTGATATCTATAGGGCCCTAGAACGCTGTCAAAGAGGGTTCCAACATTTATTGCTGCAATTATGGTTATTAGAGCATCTTCAAAAGGGACGCTATCGCCAAGAATTTCCGTGAAGGTCTTGGAACGACCACATCACTTTCCACCACCCTAACCAAATGACCTACATTACGGACAGATTTGCTCAGCGGGAAAGTGCCAACGAATGGGTAGAGTTCTTCGACAATTTGACTGAGGAACAAAAGTAGTGGATGGTTGATGGTTTCTAACGGACGAGTTCATTATCAGGTCCAGGGATGCTTCGCATTTGGTGTTGATCGGGTTGAGAGGAATATATATATATGTCCCTATACGAGTTATGAGGCAAGCAGGCAGAAAGCAGGTTGCACCAAGGGTCGTCAAGATGAGTCATTTCAGGGCAGATTTCCAAGACGATGACATACCTTACAAGTGCCAAGCTCAGCACATGTGGCACTACAAAATCATTGTGGAGAAAAGCACTATTGAGCCAGACAGATATCACGTGGGGTGCGAGCCTCTCTACCCTGCATGGTTGGAGGACAATCTGAAAGGAGCGGTGACACCAGGGACTGGTCGAGGGAACAGAATCATAAACGAGGAAGCTGAAGCCCAAGTCCAATACAACAGGCTGCGCAAGAGAGTGTACAACTCTGAGAATGAGAATCGGGAGATATATGAGAGGAACGTGATGTTGATCGAGGAATGGAAAGAGATGGCAGTTGTTTCCAATAGAAAACTGGAATACCTGGAGCGAGGAATAGTGAAACTGGAAGGCAAAGTCATAAAAAGGATTGACAACTGTCAGAATGCTGAAGGAGCCGAGGGAGGACATCTGGCCCGAGCCTACTTGCTGCTTGGATTGCACGAGCTGGGAGACCTGTTTGATGGAGTATAGAATATCGAATCTGGGGAAGGTCCTTCTGGGACAAAATAAATTAGATTTACTTGCTTTTATTAAAATGTAATACGGACAAGTGCCAGTATTGACTCGTTTTTTATTATGTTAGTGTCGTTTTTGGATTCGTCTACATTTTTATTATGAAATGAAGCATTTATTGGCATTTGAAGTTCTCCAAATATACTTGTCGCTAGTCCTACCTCGGGCACAATGAGGCTCCCAAATTAGGATACGAGTTTATATCTCGCACTATGTATTTAAATACTGCAAACATTTCAGGGTCTCCGCTAACTTATTAGCCTTTTGTTTTATTTATTTTTTATTATTCTTATTCCCATCCCCATAGGTTGGTTCATCCATACTGGCCTCATCATCATATCATACCAGATATAGAGGCCCTCCACCTCCTCCTCCTCCAAGCAATATAAAAAGCAGAGGAAAATTAAAGATGGACGATTTAAGTGGAATTTGAAAGGAAAACATTGGGAACGTAGAAACTTCCGATGGTCGTAGTACTTTGGCCCCGAATAACCTAGTTTTGAGACTTGAACAAAAGATACTAGAACTGCAAGAAGAACCTGTGCAGGTCCACAATTTGGCAAACTTGTCACTCACCCTCAATGTCCCTGATATCCACCAACATAACGCAAAGAACCCAACATCTCCTCAAAACACACAAAACCAACAGCCGCAAAATCCTTCCATACCAAATCAATACGCAACTCCACCACAAAATATCAATCCGTTACCGATACCAACTCCACCACAACAACATCAACTAATCCCATACCCACCAACCACCACTTACCACACTCCCCAAAATACACCACCACTCATTCCGGATCCACATAACTCCACCAACGACCATCACTATGTCCAAATCCCTGGCACCCATCAGAGCAATCCCATATACGTGAAAACTATACCACATTCTACCCAACCCATCTCCTGTGCACCGGAATTCTCTGAAAAGGACCTGCTTGATAACTAGGGATTATGATGCATTTTACACTCCTTTTTGCTTAAGTTTTAATTAGAAATGTGTATAAAATAGTCTCAAAGGCTCACAAGTTGTGCTTGATTGCAGGTTTGATCAACAAGATGATAAGGTGTCAAAAAACCAGCTCAAAAAGGAGTGAAACTGGCACAAGTACCAAGATAAGACAAAGCTCAGTCAAACAGGGCTAGTGCGGCTGCACACCATTCTGTGCGGTCCACAAAAGTGAAGTTCAGAGAGGTTGCTTTTCAAGCCATAAGGTAATGCGGCCGCAAAGGGTTTTGTGCGGTCCGCATTGGGTTCATTGCGGCCGCACTCGATTTAGTGCAGTCCGCATTGCCCAAGTTCAGAGAGATGCCAGATTGGAGGATGAAGCCCAATGTTGTCCGCGGTCTATTTTGTGCGAACCACATTAGAAGCCACCGCGGCCACACTTATCTTTGTGCAGTTTGCGAAGCCCAGCTTTAGAGAGTTGATTAATCAAACCCAGAGCCTTAGTGCGGCTGCACTTGATATTGTGCGGTCCGCACTAGCCCCGTAGGGGTATTTTTGTCCAGAATTTTCAGCCTAGTATAAATAGATTCTTTTCCCATTTTTTAGGTCAGCAGATAGTTTTGTACATAGAGTTGCGCTCGTGACTTCTTCTCTTTTGCTATTTTGAGTAATTTTAGCTCAATTTCAACACTGAATCTTCAAGTTTAATTTAGCAATTAATTATTATTAGTTTTTCTTCATCTATTTCTTTGATTTCTTCTATAATTATGAGTAGCTAGACCCATTAGCTAGGGTTGTGGATCAACCCTATTATGGGTAATTGATGGGTCTTGTGTTTTGTTACTTGATTGTCTATGGGTGTTTGATATTTGGGCTAATTTAGGATTTTAATATTGAATTAGTGGTTGCAAACACTAGTTTATGCCTAGCAGACTTTGGCTCTTCTTGAGAAGAGAGCTTAAGTCCATGAAATTAGTCTAACCAGGAATTGGGGCATATTCAAGAGATTGATAGCCCCAATTAAAGGGTTAAACCTAGAGATAGTAATAACCGACTTGAACCTTGATTGCTTGCACAAATTCGCATACCCAATTGGTCTTGAGAAAGTCAATTCGGGCAAAATCACTCGAACTACCGAGAGGTATAGAGTGAGTAGAGTCGTGCAATGGTTATATCATACTCCCCAAATGTGACAATCTAGCTCTAGACTAAAGAATCCGTCAATTGACCACCTAGGGGAAAGTCACTACCCTAGTGTCTTTTATCTATTTGAACAACTCGCAATAGTTTAACCTTAGCTTTATTTAGCTTAATTTAGCATTGTAGTATTATAAAATTAGAATTGAAATCAAAACCAAAAATGAGTAGAGGTGCAATTAGGAACAAATATGCAACTCTCATTTAGATAGAAACTCAACTCCAATATCTCGCTCCCTGTGGAAATAGATCCCCACCTCATTGGGTAAAAGATGCTTCGACCTCTCTTTCTACTCAATAGTAGAGCAGGGTTGGCCTCGATCATCTTTTTGGTTCCGTTGCCGGGGATCTAACAGTTTTGGCTATCTATCTAAATAGTTGTGTATTGTTCTTCTTTTCTTTTGTGTTACTAATTTGTTTGTGTCACAACTTTCAGGTACAAAATGGAAGCGAATGCTAATGACCCTCTTGGAAATGTGATTACGGGGGAGGAGGTAGATGATGTCAGAGATGA
Source organism: Nicotiana tabacum (assembly GCF_000715075.1). Classification (NCBI taxonomy): domain Eukaryota; kingdom Viridiplantae; phylum Streptophyta; class Magnoliopsida; order Solanales; family Solanaceae; genus Nicotiana; species Nicotiana tabacum. The sequence continues at coordinate 88,080,240 of NC_134082.1, read as the reverse complement.
TGTGGTGCCTCTTGTAGCTCAAGGACAACGTAGAGGCTTCCAGGCTAATGCTCATGCCAATGATAATATTCCAGACCCTCCTCAGCCACCTCCAAGAGTGGCTCCTCGAGTTCTTCCAAACCAAGGCTATGCAAGTGCAATTGTCCCACCCCGGATCCGTGTGGGCAATTTTCAAATTACCAATGTGATATTGACATTGCTAGAGAAGTGTGGGTATTTCATGGGCGCTGCAAATCAAAATGCCTACAAACATCTCAAGGGGTTTATGGATACCTGTTGGGGGAGCAAGCAAACAAATGTGTCCGAGGATGATCTTCGGTTGAGACTCTTCCCATTTTCACTTAGAGGGAAGGCACTGGATTGGCTTGAGCGACTTCCCAACCATTCCATCACTACTTGGGATGAGTTGGCGGACAAGTTCATTGCAAAACCTTTCTCACCGGGGCATATGGAAACATTGAGAGATGAGATCTTGGCTTTCAAGTAGGAGCCCACTGGATCATTGCATGAGATTTGGGAGCACTATAGAACAATGGTAAAGGAATGCCCCAACAATGACATGACTGAGGCGATGATCCAACAGACTTTCTATCGGGTCATTAACACAACAAACCAATGCATAGTGAACCAACATATTGGGGGCAACTTCATGAAGCTGCCTTATGATGAGGCTTGTGACATTCTTGACGAGATGGCTGACACTTCTTCTGCTTGGCAAAGTAGAGCTAATGTGCCCCAGGGTGACCCCACGGTACTCATTTGCACAAGGATTTACATGATCATGGGCAGGCTATAGCTGAGTTAACAACTACGATGAACCAACTAGCAAAGGCACAGTTATAACAAGTTCAAAATCTTCGCCAAATGAATGCCATGGAGGGTGTTAACATGCTTGTCAACAAAAGAAGACAAAGAGGTCAACAGAATCAAGGGAATTCGGAGCAATTTGACAATGATTGTGGTGGATTTCAAGATGATAGTTATGATAGACAGAATGAAGAGGTGTAATACGTGAATAATTATCAAGGCCAAAGGGGCAATTCTTCCAACCAACAACAATGGAGGCCCCAAGGCAATTGGAGCAATCAATAACAAGGCAATGGTAATTGGGGGAACAACAATCAAAACTTTAACTGGGGCAATCAGAACAACAATCAAAACAATCAAGAAAATTGGAATGGTAACAACAACAATTGGGGTGGTAACAACAATCAGGGTGGATGGAACAATGGAAACCAAGGAAACCGGGGGCAAGGCTTTCAAAGGACCCCAATGTACCAACAACCGAACAATCTACCCCCATTTCCATCCCAAGGTCCTAGTTCTTCTAATAATGATATGGGAAGAATCGAAATGATGTTCAAACAAATGATGAAAAAGAGTGCGGATTCCGATGCTTAATTGTCTTCCCACAATACTTCAATTAGGAATTTGGAGGTTCAGTTAGGCCAAATCTCTCAGTCCTTGAATACTCTCCCTAAAGGTGCTCTACCAAGTGATATGGTAGTGAACCCTAAGGGTGGAAACAATCATGTTATGGTGGTAACCACAAGGAATGGACGAGGCGGTGATGTGAATGCCACCAAACAAAAGCAAAATTTGGGTGGTGATGTTGTGTTGCAAGAAGATGAAGTTCCTTTGGTGGTTGAAAATGTGATTGATGAGAATGTGAATGAAGAAGTGAGGATTGATATTCAAGATGCCAAGGTAGAAACTCAAAATGACGTGAACCCATCTAGGGATCACGTAATAGACATGCCGGAGCCAGTTGTGCCTAAAGCCAAGGCTCCTTTGCCAAGGCCACCTCCACCTTATCCTCAAAGGCTCGCAAAGCATAAAAATGAGAATCAGTTTAAAAAGTTCATTGACATGATGAATAGCTTATCCATTAATGTGCCTTTGGTGGAGGCTCTTGAACAAATGCCGGGCTATGCTAAATTCATGAAGGACATGGGGACAAAGAAGCAATCTATGGATTATGAAACTATAAAGATGACCCACAAAGTTGTGCAGTAGTGCATTCAATAACCTCGAATCTTGAAGATCCCGGTGATTTCACCATTCCTTGCACCATTGGGAGTGCGGATTTTGCTAAAGCTCTATGTGATTTGGGGGCTAGTATCAACTTGATGCCCTACTCAGTTTTCAAGACTTTGGGTATTGGGCAACCGAGGCTGACTTCCATGAGATTACAAATGGCAGATAGAACGATGAAGAGACCATTGGGTATTATTGATGACGTGCTTGTCCGGGTGGACAAATTTATCTTGCCAGCTGACTTTGTGATCTTGGATTATGAGGTAGATTATGAAGTTCCTATCATTTTGGGGAGACCTTTCCTCGCTACGGTGAAGGCCTTAGTTGATGTGGAAGCAGGGGAACTCACCTTTCAGGTGGGTGATAAAAAAGTGGTCTTTCATGTGTGCAAGTCAATGAAGCAGCCCAACAGTTCTGAGGTGTGCTCTTTCGTGAACCTTGTCACGGCAGTGATAGTTGATGATACCAGTGCAATGATCAATGTGGAGGACCCTCTAGAGGCCGTATTGTTGTATCTTGATGTCAATGAAGATGAGGGCCGAGTGGAGTGTGTGAAATGCTTTACATGGGATGGGCTCTTACTCTAATGAGCCGAGGAAACTATCTTTGGACCTCGAGATTAGGAAGACTCCACCAACAAAACCTTCAATTGAGGAGCCTCCGGTGTTGGAGTTGAAACTGTTGCCTCCACACCTCAGGTATGAGTTCTTAGGCCCTAGTTCTACTTTGCCAGTTATTCTTTCCTCTTGTCTTACTAATATGCAGGTTGATGCCACATTGGCGGTACTTCAAAAGCGGAAAAAGGAAATTGGATGGACTTTAGCTAATATTCGGGAAATAAGATTCTGTATGCACAAGATTATTCTGGAAAATGATGCAAATCCCTCCTTGGAACATCAAAGGAGGTTGAACGAGGAAATGCAATAAGTGTGAAAAAGGAGGTGATCAAGTGGTTGGATGTCGGGGTTATGTACCCCATGTCTAATAGCTCTTGGACTTCACCGGTGCAATGTGTACCGAAAAAGGGTGACATGACCGTGGTTGCAAATTCACAAAATGAGTTGATTCTTACCAGAACCGTCACCGGTTGAAGGGTATGCATGGACTACCGCAAGTTGAATAAAGTGACCCGCAAGGATCACTTTCCACTACCTTTTCTTGATGAGATGTTAGACCGACTTACTGGGCGTGCCTTTTACTGTTTCTTGGATGGGTATTCTGGGTACAACCAAATTGTGATTGCTCCGGAAGATCAGGAGAAGACCACATTCACTTGTCCATAGGGCACCTTTGCCTTTTCTCGAATGTCTTTTGGGTTGTGTAATGAACCGACTACATTTCAGCGGTGTATGATGTCCATTTTCACTGATATGGTGGAAGACATTTTGGAGGTGTTCATGGATGACTTTAGTGTTGTGGGTGATTCATTTGATGAGTGCTTGAAGAATCTTGATAGAGTTTTGGCCCGTTGTGAAGAAATTAATCTTGTTCTCAATTGGGAGAAATGCCACTTTATGGTGGAAGAGGGCATAGTTCTTGGGCATAAAATTTCAAAGCATGGTATCGAGGTAGACAAAGGAAAAATTGATGTGATTTCAAGGCTCCCTCCCCTACCTCTGTCAAGGGAGTTAGAAGTTTTCTTGGGCATGCAGGCTTCTACCGGAGATTTATCAAAGACTTTTCGAAGGTAGTAAATCCCTTATGCAAGCTATTGGAAAAAGATGCCAAGTTCGTGTTTGATGAAAAATGTATGCAAGCCTTTGAACTTCTCAAGCATAAGTTGACCACCACCCCTATCATTACCGCACCTAATTGGAGCTTGCCCTTTGAGATCATGTGTGATGCGAGCGATGTTGCGGTTGGGGCGGTTTTGGGTCAAAGAGTGAACAAAATATTTCATCTGGTGTACTATGCGAGCAAGAAAATGAATGATGCTCAAGTGAACTAGATGGTGACCGAGAAAGAACTTTTGGCTATTGTGTTCGCAATGGAGAAATTTTGGCCGTATCTCACGGGTGCCAAGGTCATAATTCATACTGACCATGCCGCACTCTGGTACTTGATGATGAAGAAGGATTCCAAAGCTAGACTGATGCGATGGGTCTTGTTACTTCAAGAGTTTGATTTGGAGATTGTGGACCGGAAGGGTAGTGAAAACCAAGTGGTGGACCACTTGTCCCGCTTGGAGGAGGAGGGGAGGCCTCGTGATAGCCTAGAGATCAATGATTCATTTCCCGAACAACTCTTTTCGGTGTCGGTGAATGGTATGCCATGGTTTGCGGACGTTGCTAATTTCGTTGTGACTAGTATAATCCCGTGTGAGCTCTCTTCTAACCAAATGAAGAAGCTCAAATGGGATAGTTTGGATTTATATTGGGATGAGCCGTACTTGTTCAAGATTTGCATGGATGGTGTGATCCGAAGGTGTGTCCCGGAGGAAGAGCAATTGAGTATCTTGGAGGCTTGTCATTCCTCTCCCTATGGTGGCCATCATAGCGGGGCGAGGACGGCTTCAAAAGTTCTTAGTTGTGGGTTTTATTAGCCAAATTTGTACAAAGATTCAAGTGAGCTACTAAAGAGGTGTGACGAATGCCAAAGAGCGGATGGAATTTCGAAGAAAGATGAGATGCCTCTCAATACCATTCTTGAGGTTGATATTTTTGATGTATGGGGAATTGATTTTATGGGCCCGTTTGTTAGCTCGTGTGGGAACACATACATTCTTGTGGTGGTTGACTATGTTTCAAAGTGGGTTGAAGCCGTGGCTTTTCCCAACAATGAGGCCCGGAGTGTTGTTGCATTTCTCACGAAGAGCACTTTTACAAGGTTTGGTACTCCTCGTGCAATCATAAGTGAAGGGGGGGGGTCTCATTTTTGCAATAAAGCTTTTGACACTTTGCTTGCAAAGTATGATGTCAACCACAAGGTTTTTACTCCCTATCATCCTCAAGCGAGTGGCCAAGTTGAAGTCTCAAACACAGAAATCAAGAGTATATTGTCAAAGATGGTCAATGCAAATAGGACCAATTGGTCAAAGAAGTTGGATGATGCTCTATGGGCTTATAAAACTGCCTACATGACTCTGATTGGTATGTCTCCGTATTGGTTGGTGTTTGGAAACGTTTTTCATCTACCGGTTGAATTAGAGCACAAGGCCATGTGGGCTTTGAGGAAGTTAAATCTTGAATAGGATGTGGCAGCAAATCTTCGTATGGAGCAGCTTAATGAACTTGATGAATTCTGATTCCATGCCTACTCCAGTTCGTCCTTGTACAAGGACAAGATGAAGTACCTCATGATAAATATGCTCGTAGCAAGGAGTTCAAAGTGGGTGATTTTGTTCTCTTGTTCAACTCTCTGTTACATCTGTTTCCGCAAAAGCTTAAGTCAAAATGGAGTGGACCTTTTGAAGTGGTGTTTGTGACCCCATTTGGTGCACTTGATTTGAAGAACAAAAATGGGAAAGTTTTCAGAGTGAATGGGTATAGGGTCAAGCACTACTTGGGAAAAATTGATGACAGCCACGTGGTAGCACTTCTTCATCTCAAATGATTTGATGGTAACCTGCGCCGTGCCACGACGTTAAATCATGCGCTTCTTGGGAGGTAACCCATGTGTTTTTCTTCTTGTTTTTCTTTGATTTTCATTGTAGTGTAGGATTCATTTTTGTACTGACTGGTTGTGAGATGCTGTAGGATTGTGCTGATGCAGTACAGGAAAAAGTTGGATAAGGACTATTCTCTGAAGATTGTCAATGCGGACCGCACTGCCATTTTCTGCGGCCACAAAGACCTTAGTGGGGTGGGGGGCAAGAAATCAAGGCAGACTGCACTGATGAATTGGAAAAAGTGGAAGTTCTCTGAAGTTTACCACTGCAACCGCAATGCATTTTGTGCGGACCACAGTGGTTGTCTTGTCTGAGCCTTAAGGTTTTGAGCAATGCGAACCGCGATGCCATTTTGTGCGGTCCGCGGTTGGTAGGTGAGATGGGTCCCAGGACCTTTTTCTATAAATAGGACCTGAGGCCCTCCTTTTCAACTTTTCAAACCCTTTACTCTCAGAGCTTAAAAAATTCAATGTTCATCTCTCTCTATTGCACGTAATCAACCACTAAGGCTTAATCATCACCTCAGCATCTTATTTCTGGTACTTTAATCACTTTTCAATTGTTTAATTTCATTATTTTCATTAAACTTTTGTTTTCTTAGTTCGTCTTCTTCCCTTCCCGTTTTTCTTTCAATTTTGTAGCTTAGGGTAGTTAAAATATTGTGTTAATTAGGATTAGGTAGTTAAATGACTGAACCAACACTTAGGGACTCTTCATTAGGTGAAAAATTGAACTTATATTGAACATATCATGAACCCTAGGTTGGTGCTGCTACTAGATACTCAGCGTAGAGCGCAGTGGATTTTGTTTGGCCGTGGTGCCCCTGTGTGGTCCGCAATGGTATTTTGTTCGGACCGCAGTGTCAAAGTTCTGCAAGCTGATCAATGGAGGACCGCGGCCCATTGCATTTTATGCGGTCCTTTGTGCCTCAATGCGGACCGCAATGGCATTTTGTACGGTCCGCAGTGCATATATTCAGAGAGTGGGTAGTCTGAAACCCACCTCTGTGCGGATCGCAAAGGATTTTGTGCGGTCCGCAATGGCCTCTTTGCGGCCGCACTACAATTTGTGCGGTCCGCACTCTGCAAGTTTAAAACTGTCTGCAACATTTTTTTTCCAACTGTGAATTACAATGTTTTTCTGGATACTAACAAGTGTGAATGAATATTGTCTGCAGACAATGGTAAAATCAAGAGGCAAGGGTGCTAAAAAACAGGAATAGGAGAGTCCTCCCGGGGTGGAAAACAAAAGATGATAAGGTTGACCCCACAAGCCTGTCAAAACATAAAAAATACAAGGAAGATTATAAGAGCTACAGACAGGGCCATTAACTAGTCAGGGAGTGAGTGTGAGCCCTCCCAGGATATATCATCAGACTCCGTGCCAGAGTACATTCCTGACTAGCCGGAGAGAAATAGATTGAGAGATACACATCCACCTTCCCCTATTGTCCAAGCTTTAGTGCGCCTATCTTCTGAGTCGTTTGAGGGCTCAGTTGCTGGTAGTGGAAATGAATACTCCACCTCTCCCACAGCTTCATTATCTAGAGAGGATGCAGTACCAGAGGAAGAGGAAGAAGCACAAAGGGGGTAAGCCCCAAGTTGGTGGGGTAGAGCGGACTAGGAACCCGGAGGCATGGGAGGACCGGTTCGTCAGTGAAATTGCCTACCACAAGTTCAGAGAGTGGTAGCCAGAAAAGAGGTTGATTATGGAGAGAAAAATCATTACCCGAGATCTTTTGCCTCACAATCCAAATATGTTGAGTCAATTCAATGACAGGGATGGATGGGACTACTTTATTGGGCATGTGGATGATGCTAATGAGCATTTGGTGAAATAATTCTACACCAACATGGCCCACATAAAAAAGGGTACCACTGTCACCAAAGTCCGGAACTTGAAAGTGAAGTTTGATGGCAAGGCCATCAATGACTATTTGGGATTTACCGAGGAAGGTGAGTCCCTGTACTTGGATAAAATGAAGTTAGGTGAAGAAGCTCGTTCGTGGTTGGCGGAGTACTTGGCAATCCCAGGTACCACTCCCAATTGGCTGACTGTGGGGGTGAAGATATTGATGAGGACACTGAATTTCGAGGCCAACGGGTGGGAGACATTCGTGTGCAGCAGACTAGATCCTACCACCCATGACAACTCACTCCCACTTCACCGGGCGATCTTAGTTTCATCAATCATGGTAGGGTAGCCGATCAATGTCGGGAATGTGATGTCCCAGGTTATTTCACGGGTAGTGAGTGACGGTGACAGGTCCTACCTATTCCCCAACTTTCTGACAATGTACTTCGAGGACCTCAATGTGGAGAAGTGCAGATATGATGTGAAGGTGAAGGCAAAGGCACCCTTCTCATGGTATAGCCTACAGGATGATGATAACCCTAAGGGAAAGCACTCAAAAGGGAAATCCAGTACTTCAACTGGCCAGTCTAAAGAGCCAGTAGTGGTGGTGACTACTCAACAGCCTCCTTCCACTACAGCAGATATGGCCCCAAGTCCATCCACCTCCATAGAGCTAGAGATACCTTCCACCACTGCCTATCCATTGACTGCCCACCGTCTGAACCAGGCCCTCACCAGCATCAACAACTGGATGCAGACAGCTACTTCTAAGTTGTCTGTGTTATCTACTACCATAGCAGCTCAGTCAGCACCTCCACCTCTACAGGTCTCACAGTCTATTGAGGACGCTCTTAAGGATATTCTGGACAAACGGAAGAAGATCCTTGAGACTCAGAAAGTGCTCATGGACGTTGTTGATTCACACGGAAAGGCTCTTAAGGAGCTTGCTAGGGAGGCTAAGAAGATGAGGAAGACTCGGGCTTCCAAGGAATCCATGAAGGAGTTGCGGGTTGAGGTTGACAGGTTGAAGGCAGATCACCTGCCTTTGGATTTGCTACTACATGACTTGGTGCCAGCAGCCCATCCCCAGCTAGTGCAGTCGGAGAGGCCTCCCAAGAGGAAGAGGGTGATCCCTCAGTCAGATGATGCAGTTATCTAGTTGGCAGACCCACCGGAGTCTTCCTCCAGGCAGCCACAGGATGCAGCCCAGGAGACTGTCCAGGTCCAGGCCCAAGTCCCAACAGCAGAGCCACAGGTCACAGGGAGCCAGTCTCAGGTTCCTGAGCATATTGAGGACCCAGGGACCATTCAGGACCCCATGCTGACAGACAGCCCATAGGGAGTTTCTGTATCCTCTTTCCTCTATTTTTGGTGCTTATTTTGCTTAGTTCGCATTGAGGACAATGCCAGCTTTCATTTAAGGGGGTAGGCCCTACTTTGATTGATTTGGATAACTGTATATAAATATATGACAGATTTTATTTCTTTCTTTCTTTTTCATCTTTGGTACATTTTTCATACTTTTTTTTACCTTTGGTTTGTATATAAAAGTTATGTTACATTGTATATATTCATCTCCCTTATTGTATATTCGATTAAACCCCTCTCTTGTATATATTCATTTTACTTTCCGCACTTTTTCTTTCTTAGCTTCTTATTTATGTTCGTAGCTTCTTGTTTTGGATTTTTGCAATAAGCCTTTAGTTTTCTTAATGCCACGGTTCTTTCCTAAGGTGGAATTTGTGTGAACTGGGTGGTTCTTCCCGATGATGGATGGCATGACTACCTTCTTAAGGGTTTGAGTCTGTTTTTCTTTTCTTTTTTACTTTTTAGTAGTTAGTGGTTAAGGGTGCCTCAAGCAAAGCTTCACTTGGGCCTAGCACATTTGCCTTTGATCTTATGGTCAAAAACAAACTGTTGTGTATAAGATGGTGAAAGTGGTGACCTTGAGACTCTTGTGTTGGCCAATAATCATCAAGTGATTTTTCGGGACCGTTGTATGCTCAAATCTTATATAAGGTTGTTGTGGACCTCCGACTCTGTGTCTTTAGCGATCCCATAGCTTGTGTGGTGAGAAATTGCATTACAAGTCCAAGTCCCGAGCCATTGGTCTAGAACTTGTCCTGAATGTTTGTCGAGGCAAAATCCTAAGTGTAATTTGACTTGAGAAATAATTATAGGCTCTCCTTGATCCAAATAATAGCTTGAACACTTCCATAGCCTACCAATGATAAAATCCCTAGTCAACTCTTTTGAGCCTTAGACCTTTTTCCTTCAAGAACCATGATACAAGCCTTTACCCATTCTAAAAGATACATTCTCTTGGCACCTGATCTTTCCTTAGCACATGGCAAAAGTATAAGTTTGGGGAGGGATACGAGGATTGCAACAAAATGGTAAAAAATGCACAAAATGAAGAAAAGTAAAGGCAATAAAAAATAAAGAAAAGCAAAAAGACAAAAAGAATGTTCAATATAGAAATGAATAAAGGGATTCAAGAAAAGCAAAGAATGAAAGGTGTAGAAAATTGAGAAAGGAGAAAAGATTTGACATGAACAAGAAAGTGTGACAGTGTGTCTCTCTAACCTCTTAGAAAGAAGTCAAATGACTTAAAAAGTCAAGTGAATGCATGCCAAAATGAAGCAAAAGAAGTGCTTAAGGGAAGATGGAACCTACTTAGACCAAACATTACCTACCCTGAACCAAAAGCCTTCACTATGTCTCCACAAAAGCCCTATATGATCTCTAGTTGAATGAAGATTACATTAGTGGTGACTCACATAAGGGGCAAGCATATGGTACTTAGAGTCGGACTTGTAACTTTTCCTTCAGAGAGATGAGTGTATTCCCATTAACCTCGTTCCTGGTGCCACTATCTTAATGGTGAGGTTTGCTTAGGGAGAGTTGAGGATGTGTGAGTTTGGGTTCCACAATAACCAAAGTAATAGAAAGGGTTTCCTTGATGTGTTGAGTCAACTATTGATGCTCTTGTGTCACACTAAATCCACGGTGTTTAAAAAAGTGAAAGTTGTTAATGATTCATTTGTATTGAGGGCAATTGTTAGTCCTAACTAATGCTAGATGAGGTCACTTTAGGACAACTGAATTTTCTTGGATTCGCTCTTAAGGGGTGGGTCTTATTTTGTTTGCTTGAGGACAAGCAAAAGCTTAAGTTTGGGAGAGTTGATAACTAGGGATTATGATGCATTTTGCACTCCTTTTTACTTAAGTATTAATTAGAAATGTGTACAAAATAGTCCCAAAGGCTCACAAGATGTGCTTGATTGTAGATTTGATCAACAAGGTGTCAAAAACCAGCTCAAAAAGGAGTGAAACTTGCACAAGTACCAAGATAAGACAAAACTCAGTCAAATAGCGCCAGTGCAGCCGCACACCATTTTGTGCGGTCCACAAAAGTGAAGTTTAGAGAAGTTGCTTTTCAAGCCATAAGGCAATGCGGCCACAAAGGGTTTTGTGCGGTTCGCATTGGGTTTACCGTGACCGCACTCGATTTCGTGCGGTCCACATTGCCCAAGTTCAGAGAGGTGGTATATTTGAGGATGAAGCCCAATGCGGTCCGCGGTCCATTTTGTGCGGACCGCATTAGAAATCACAACGGCCGCACTCGTCTTTGTGCGGTCCGCAAAGCCCAACTTCAGAGAGCTGATTAATCAAGCCCAGAGCCTTAGTGTGGCCACACTCGATTTTGTGCGGTCCGCACTAGCCCCGCAGGAGTATTTTTTTCCAGAATTTTTAGCCTAGTATAAATAGATTTTTTTCCCATTTTTTAGGTTAGCAGATAGTTTTGTACGTAGAGTTGCATTCGTGACTTCTTCTCTTTTGCTATTTTGAGTAATTTTAGCTTAATTTCAACATTGAATCTTCAAGTTTAATTTAGTAATTAATTATTGTGAGTTTTTCTTCATCTATTTCTTTGATTTCCTCTCTAATTATGAGTAGCTAGACCCATTAGCTAGGGTTGTGGCTCAACCCTAGTGAGGGTAATTGATGGGTTTTGTGTTTTGATACTTGATTGTCTATGGGTGTTTGATGTTTGGGCAGATTTAGTGTTTTAATGTTGAATTAGTGGTTGCAAACACTAGTTTATGCCTAGTAGACTTTGGCTCTTCTTGAGAAAGAGAGCCTAAGTCCATGAAATTAGTCCAACAAGGAATTGGGGCGTATTCAAGAGATTGATAGCCCCAATTAAAGGGTTAAACCTAGAGATAGTAATACCCGACTTGAACCTTGATTGCTTGCACAAATTGGCATACCCAATTGGTCTTGAGAAAGTCAATTCGAGCAAAATCAATCGAACTACCAAGAGGTATAGAGTGAGTATAGTCGTGCAATAGTTATATCATACTCCCCAAATGTGACAATCTAGCTTTAGACTCAAGAATCCATCAATTGACCACCTAGGAGAAAGTCACTACCCTAGTGCCTTTTATCTATTTGAACAACTCGCAATAGTTTAACCTTAGCCTTATTTAGCTTAATTAGCATTGTAGTATTATAAAATTAGAATTATAATCAAAATCAAAAATGTGTAGAGGTGCAATTAGGAACAAATACACAACTCTCATTTAGATAGAAACTCAACTCCAATATCTAGCTCCCTGTGGAAATCGATCCCGACCCTCGTCGAGTAAAAGATGCTTCGACCTCTCTCGCTACTCAATAGTAGTGAAGGGTTGGCCTCGATCACTTCTCATTAAGAATATGGCCGGAGAACTCAAGGATCTGACAAGCCGAGTTCAAGGTGTTGAAGGCGATAGAGGAATAGAAGGTTTGAACTACGAAGATTTGTGCATACAGCCCAATGTGGAACTGCCAGAAGGGTACAAACCCCCCAAGTTCAAAATGTTCGATGGTACAGGTGATCCCAGGGTTCACCTAAGGACTTACTGTGATAAGCTTGTCGGGGTTGGAAAAGATGAAAATATTCGAATGAAGCTCCTTATGAGGAGCCTTACTGGGGATGCGTTGTCTTGGTATATCAGCCAGAATCCCAAGAAATGGTACGATTGGGTAAGCATGGCGTTAGATTTCATGGACCGGTTCAGATTCAACACAGAAAATGCACCTGATGTCTTCTACATCCAGAATCTCAAGAAGAAGCCCACTGAGACTTTCCGCGAATATGCTACTCATTGGAGGCCGGAAGTCGCCAAGGTCAGGCCCGCTTTAGACGAAGAACAAATGAATAAATTCTTCATTAGGGCACAGGATCCACAATATTATAAGAGACTGATGGTCATCGAAAATCACAAATTCTCTAATATCATCAAGCTCGGGGAAAGGATCGAGGAAGGAATCAAGAGCGGGATGGTAACAAATTTTGAGGCACTGTAAGCTACGAATAGGGCACTACAATCAGGTGGCATATCGAAGAAAAGAGATGTTGGGGCAGTAATGGTGGCCTAGGGCCCAAAAACTCCACTCACATATAAAACACCTCTACCCACATACCACCCACCTCCACCCACCTCCACCCACATATCAAATACCTCTACCCACCTATCAAACATCTCCACCCACATACCAAGCATCACCACCTACATATCAACCTTCATCTCCCAGATATTCCCAACCAGCCACTGTCCATCACACCTACAATTCCCAACCATCCCACTTCTAATCACCACCAACTCGCCAAAATTATCCGATATCAAGACCCAATTTCAACCGCAATCCACCCAGATAATACACCGCCATTGCTGAGCCCATCGACCAATTGTATGAAAGGTTAAAGGCCACAGGTTACGTCACCTCTATTCCTGCTATGGCGCTAGAAAATTCATCCCAATGGGTTATTCCGAACAAAACCTGTGCATACCACTCCTGTAGGCACACCACTGTTGAATGCCGAACATTGAAGGATAAGATCCAGACACTCATTGACAACAAGGTCATACAAGCGAAGGAAGCCGCACCTAATGTCCGCAACAATCCCCTCCCTGATCATAGAGGTGACGGTGTACATGTTATAGAAACAAATGAGGAATGGGACCCTGAGGGGTCAATCGAGCTTATCCGAGAAGGAGATGACTTCAAGGTTGCAGTCACACTTTCTCCTATCGTGGTTCAGACTCAGACACCTATTGATGTTGAGGTAACTGTATCAGCCCCATTCGAGGTGGAAGTGACTCCGCCCGCAGCCACCTCCGCTCCATTTGAATTAGAAGTGGTCACACCTTTTACTGTGATGGTGTCAACCACACCCCCATTCAACTTAAAAGTGATACCCTAGGATTATGTTGTCGAGGCTCGGTGAAAAGGGAAGACTAAGATAGAGGAATCTAATGTCGCACAAGGGATGACTAGACCTAGAAGAGTCTACACACTTGAACACCTGGGAGGTTCAAGTAAGGATGCCACTGCTAGGCAACCTGTCATTGAGACTGGATCGGATGACTTGTTGAGGAAAGTACAAGCAAAAGAGTATTTTGTTGTTGATCATCTAAACAAAGTCCCTGCTCAGATATCTATCCTGTCACTACTATAGAATACAGAGGCACACAAGAACTCCTTGATGAAAGTGCTGAGCAAGGCTTTTGTACCCAATAATATCACTGGTGGAGAAATGGCCAACATGGTCGGTCAAGTATTGGAGAGCCACAAGATTATCTTCCACGAAGATGAGCTACTGACCGAAGGTTTAAATCACAATCGAGCATTGCATATCACAGTGCAATTTGAAGACAAGTTCATTGCCAGGGTCCTGGTTGATGGAGGTTCGAGTCTAAGTATTTGTCCACTAGATACCCTGAAAAGGTTGGACAAAGGTTTCCATGAAATACGGACCGGAAGCATGAATGTGAAGGCTTTCGATAGGTCCTAGAGGGCCACGATTGGGGAAATCAATCTTTGCTTGCAGATGGGACCAACTTGGTTTGACGTTGAATTCGAAGTGCTTGACATACCATCCTCATATAGTCTTTTGTTGGGCCGCCCATGGATCCATGTTGCTGGAGCCGTACACTCCACACTACATCAAGTCGTAAAATTCGAATGGAATCGTCAGAAGGTAATCATTCATGGAGATGGGAGTAATCACATCTACACCAGTCAAACCATTCCGGCCATTAGACATAGAAGAAGGCTAAGAGGGGAAACCTAATATCACATTGAACGGGTCAATGCCGTCGAGAAGGATAAGTGGTGGAGTAACAAAATAGAAAGCATACTAGCATGGTCCGAATATGAACCCGGCAAAGGGTTGGGAAAGAACCTCCAGGGTATCACCAAGCCGATACGATTGAAAAATCATGGTACTACTTTGGGCTCGGATACAAGTATACATGGCAGGATTACAGGGAGTGGTCGCCTCCATGGCATCGACCATATTACCCTCTTGAGCAATCGATACCCCATTTGGAACAGGCTTTCCAACAAGCAGACACAATATGGGGAACTGCTAAAGAAGAAGAACTAGCTGGGCTGAAGGACTTATTCTTGGAAGATGAGGATATGGACTGCATTGCCAGAATTGAGGAGGAGAAGGAAGAAGGCCTCTCCATTTAGACCGTGGAAAAGGGAGATGTTCTCGAAAACTGGACCATCACACCATCCCGAGCCCACCGAGTCCCTGGGTAGCTTGGCAGAATTTATAGCCGTTATAGGCATTTAAAATTTCCTGCAATTTTGTTTGAAGATTTCTTTGTTTCAAAATAAATGACCAATTCACCGAGCCAAGCTTTGTTTGAACAATTTTCTCAGTTTTAATCAAATGCATTTATCCTTTATTCATTACTATTTTTATACTTTTTCCCTTCTACAGTGTTATTATTACTTTTCCTGATGAACCAGTAACTGGGACATGTAATGAGGCAATGCAACATGAGAATAGTTACTTAGAGGAAGAAGATGAGATACCCGAGGAAACTGTCAGGGAAGTTGAGAATTTTGAGAACAAGCCTAAATCCAACTTGGACAAAACAGAAGCAGTAAATTTGGGAGACGCCGAGACCGTCAAAGAGAGCCGCATCAACATTCACTTCTCACCAACAGAGAAGGAAGAATACATCCATTTGCTAAAGGAATATGAGGATATCTTTGCATGGTCGTATGACGATATGACCGTTTTGAGCACATCTATAGTAGCTCACAAGTTGCCCACTAATCCCACGTGTCCTCTAGTCAAGCAAAAACTCAGAAAATTCAAACCGGACATGAGTTTGAAAATCAAAGAGGAAGTTACCAAGCAGATCAAAGCCAAAGTTCTCAGGGTGGTTGAGTACCCAACTTGGTTAGCTGACATCATGCCAGTTCTGAAGAAGGATGGGAAGGTTCGAGTATGTCTTGATTATCGGGATTTAAATAGTGCAAGTCCCAAAGACGACTTCCCACTGCCAAATATACATATCCTGATAGATAATTGCGCCAAACATGAACTCCAATCCTTTGTAGATTGCTTCGCAGGTTATCACCAGATCTGGATGGTTGAAGAAGATGCCAAGAAGATAGCTTTTATTACGCCTTGGGGTGTATACTGTTATGAGATGATGTCGTTCGGTCTGAAGAACATAGGGGCCACTTACATGAGGGCCATGACAACCCTCTTTCATGATATGATACACAAGGAAATAGAGGTATATGTAGACGATGTCATTATCAAATCCAAGAGGGCCGCAGATCACATAGCAGACTTGAGAAAATTCTTCGACAGGCTCAGAAGTTACAATTTGAAGTTGAACCCCGAAAAATTTTCATTCGGGTTCCTGGAGGAAAGTTATTAGGATTCATTGTTAATCTCCAAGGGATCAAGCTATATCCGACTAAAGTCAAAGCTATTCAGGAGTTACCACCACCTAAAAGCAAGAAGGACGTGATGAGCTTCATGGGACGGCTCAACTACATCAGCCGATTCATAGCACAGTCCACAGTAATAGGTGAACCCATCTTCAAGGTGCCGCGGAAAGATGCCGAGACAAGTTGGACTGAGGATTGTCAGAAATCTTTTGACAAGATCAAGGAATACTTGTCCATACCGCCAGTTCTAGTCCCGCCAGAACCAGGACGACCTTTACTACTTTATCTATCCGTGTTAGATGGAGCCTTTGGATGTGTTTTGGGACAACATGATGAGACAGGAAGAAAGGAGCAAGCCATATACTACCTGAGCAAGAAATTCACACCTTATGAAGCACGATATTCTCTGCTTGAACGCACTTGCTGTGCTTTGAACTGGACAACCCAGAAATTGAGGCATTATTTCTGTGTCTACACTACGTACCACATTTCTAGGATGGATCCTCTAAAGTACATATTTTAGAAGCCCATGCCTACTAGGAAGTTGGCTAAATGGCAGATACTACTGAGTGAGTTTGACATCATCTATGTGACTCAAAAGGAAGTCAAGGGACAAGCATTGGCAGATCACCTCGCTGAGAATCCAGTGGGAGGAGAATACGAACCCTTGAAAATGTATTTCCTGATGAAGAAATATCATTCGTGGGAGAAAATATTACAAAAGCATATGATGGTTGGAGGATGTTCTTTGACGGAGCCGCAAATTTCAAAGGAGTAGGCATTAGAGTAGTTTTTGTGTTAGAAACGGGTCAGCATTATCCCGTATCTGCTAAACTCAGATTTCCCCATACCAATAACATGGCGGAATATGAAGTCTGCGTACTAGGGCTCAACATGACAGTCGACATGAACATCCAGGGGTTGTTAGTGATCGACGATTCAGATTTGCTTATGCACCAGGTGCAAGGAGAATGGGCTACTGAGAATTCCAAGATATTTCCATATCTGCACCATGTGCAGGAATTGAAAAGTAGGTTCATGAAGATAGAATTCCGACATGTGCCCAGAATTCAGAATGAGTTCGCCGACGCATTAGCCACTTTGTCATCAATGATACAACATCCAGATAAGAACTATATTGATCCCATTCCGGTAAGGATCCATAATCAGCCAGCATATTATGCTCATGTCGAGGATGAAGCAGATGGAAAGCCTTGGTTATATGACATCAAGAAGTACCTATCAAAAGGAGAATACCCGAAGCATTTAAATCAAATTAAAAAATGCACACACCGGAGATTGTCAAATCACTTCTTCCACAGCGGAGGGAACTTGTACAGAAGAACTTCTGATTTGGGTTTACTAAGGTGTGTCGACGCGAAGGAAGCTTCTAAGCTACTAGAGGATGTGCATGCTGGGACATGTGGCCTGCACATGAATGTCTTTATTCTGGCCAAGAACATACTCAGGGTAGGTTACTTTTGGATAACCATGGAGACAGATTGTATTCAGTATGTCCGCAAATGCTTTCAATGTCAAGTGCATGCCGACACGATAAAAGTGCCACCAAACGAGCTCAATGCAACAAGCTCACCTTGGCCACTCGCCGCCTGGGGAATGGATGTTATTGGTCCAATTGCACCCCCTGCTTCAAACGGACACCGGTTTATCCTGATAGTCATTGATTACTTCACAAAATGGGTAAAAGCTGCATCTTACAAAGCTGTAACCAAGAAAGTCATCGCAGATTTCGTCAAGGATCATATTGTCTGTTGATTCAGAGTTCTTGAGTCCATTATCACCGACAACGCCGCCAACCTCAACAATGATCTGATGAAAGCTATATGTGAAACCTTTAAAATCAAGCACAAGAATTCTATCGCCTACAGACCTCAGATGAACGGAGCCGTAGAAGCCGCCAACAAGAACATTTAAGAGGATACTAAGGAAAATGATAAAGAATCACAAGCAATGGCATGAGAAGTTACCCTTTGCTCTGTTAGGATACCGCACCATAGTTCGCACGTCAACTGGGGCAACCCCTTACATGCTGGTTTATGGTACCAAGGCTGTCATCCCAACCAAGGTAGATATTCCTTCTTTAAGAGCCATACAGGAAGCTAAACTGAGCAATGCGGAATGGGTAAGAAGTCGCTATGAACAATTGGCCCTTATCAATAGAAAAAGGATGAATGCTATATGTCATGGCCAACTTTATCAGAATAGAATGGCCAGAGCCTTCAATAAAAGGGTCAAACCAAGACATTTCGCACCAAGACAACTGGTATTGAAGAAGATTTTCCCACACCAAGATGAAGCCAAAGGGAAATTCTCTATCAACTGGCAAGGTCCGTCTATGGTTCACAGAGTACTAACAGGAGGAGCACTCATACTTGCAAAGATGGATGGAGAGATTTGGCCAAAACCGATCAATTCATAACAGTCAAGAGATACTATGCCTAGAATCATTTCACATTTCCTTTCTGATGTAATTGAACTATGCTTGATCTGATTCCCGTTTAAGAGGGGATACGTAGGCAGCATTATGTGTTCGGTAATATGATAATAAAATTTTCATTTTCCCCCTGAATTAGAAACTGGGGCAGAATTTTGAGAAAGATCCTCAAAATTCCGAAGCAAGTCCAGCCAGCACCATCACATGTCAGGAAGTCAGTAATCAGTCAAGAACTGGGGCAGAATTTTGAGAAGGATTCTCAAAATTCCGAAGAAGATTCGGCAGGGTCCGTCATCTATAAATAGTTAAAAATCATCCACCAAACTGGGGCAGAATTTGAGGAGGACTCTCAAAATTCCAACATACGAGAGCTGCAATGCCTTTGAAATGTATCACAGTCGCTAGTTCATAAAAATTACTTGATATATCAATACGCTTCCAAAACAATTCTATTTTATCAATGAATGTATATTTTTCAAAAATTCTATTTTTTATATAACAGTCAGGTGCTATCTAGGGGAACTCAAAGGGGGCTTCCAGAGCGGAGCAAAGCAAGGCCTGCAGACGAAGCAAGAACCAACCTCCCCTCATGAAACTTACGATTTTTCTTTGAACGCAGGCACATTTGATGATATCATTCGCATACAAAGCAAATTCACCATCTATCCGGCTGTTAGACGCTGAACATATCCTAGATAAGATATACTCTACCCTTATCTGCTATTTTTTCTTTGCATGAGTCTAATCCTTGACTCTATATTTGCATGAGTCTAATCTCTGACTCCACATTTGCATGAGACTAAGCTCTGTCTCCAATTTTGTATGAGTCTAATCCTTGACTCCATATTTGCATGAGTCTAATCTCTGACTCCACATTTGCATGAGACTAAGATCTGTCTCCAATCTTGCATGAGTCTAATCTCTGACTCCATATTTGCATGAGTCTAATCTTTGACTCCACGCTTGCATGAGACTAAGCTCTGTCTCCAATTTTGCATGAGTCTAATCCTTGACTTCATATTTGCATGAGTCTAATCTCTGACTCCATCTTGCATGAGTCTAATCCTTGACTTCATATTTGCATGGGACCAAGACCTGTCCCACATCTTGAATGAGGCTAAGCGCTGCCTCCATATCTACATAAGGCTAGGCACTTCTTTCCATTTGCATGGGACTAAGCCCCGTCCAGTATCTTGCATGAGGCTAAGCCATGCTTCCACATCTGCATAAGGCTAAGCTGCCTTCCATTTGCATGGGACTAAGCCCTGTTCCATATCTTGCATGAGTCTAATCCCTGACTCCATATTTGCATGGGACTAAGCCCTGTCCCGAATCTTGCATGAGGTTAAGCCTTACCTCCATTTTGCATAAGGCTAAGCACTGCCTTACATTTGCATGGGACTAAGCCATGTCCCACATCTTGCATGAGTCTAAGCTCTGACTCCATATTTTCATGAGACTAAGCTATGTCTCTAATCTTGCATGAGTTTAATCTCTGTCTCCAATCTTGCATGAGTCTAATCTCTGACTCCATATTTGCATGAGTCTAATCTTTGACTCCGCGCTTGCATGAGACTAAGCCCTGTCTCCAAATTTTGCATAAGTCTAATACTTGCATGAGGATAATACTTGCCTCCCCTTTTGCATAATACTAATCCATGCCTCCCCACTTGCATGTGACTAAGCACTATCCCTCATTTGCACCAATGTGGCTCTATTTTTCTACTACCATCTACTTGCTTTTCAATCGGGCTAAGCTCTGCCCTTCATTTGACAGGACTAAGACTTGTCTTATTATATCATATTATTGCATCTCATGGGATGAAATATCACCAATCTGTCCAAAGGCGTCATAGTCTAAAGGCACCATCCTCATAGCCGGAAGACACCATGCCATGGCCTGAGGATCTCTCGAACTTGCATATCATTATTCAAAGGCGTCATGGTTCAGAGGCACTATTTTCCTGGCCCGAGAACATTATTTCATGGCCTACAAATTCCTCATTAAACAATTCATGGCCCAGGACGTCATGGTCCAAGGACGTCATCTCTAACCGTCCAAAGACTACATTCATGGTCCGAAGGGAATTTGCATCATGTTTAAATTTTCGCAAATACGTTTGTAGAATCTTTTATCTGCAGGTAACCAATAAGCAATCGTTATCCTAGCAGGATCAATCTCGCTCCAGCTCACTCCAACCGTCTCGAGCCTTAACCGCTCATCGTAGCTGCTTCCATATCCCGTGTTCGTTCTTACAATAATTTTATTGGCATATTCCACAGGTGAATCCTGAACTACACATGGACTAATTCATATAACCAGGGATGTGTAGGCAACTTGGAAACCAGAGCTCGGCCTCTGTCTTTCAAAATATTTCATCCAGTCAATATTGGCTATCATTTCTTTACCCGAAAACTCTTTCATCCTTCCCGAGTAAAGAGGGGTAGATGTTGATACCCAATTTTTCCCTATATATTTTAAATATACATAAATACCTTCAAAATAGCATATATATATATATACATATATAAGCATGCACAAGGCTTTTATTATTTTTTTCCATAATTTTAAGGGTTAAAATTGATTTATTTTCTTCCCTTTTATCCATAAAATCCCCAATAATTATTTCCAAAATTATAGTTTTGATAATTCATTTTATTTGATTTCTATACTTATGCCAAAATATGGCTAATATAATTTTTATGTATTTTTACAATTACATTTAGTATTTTTTTAAGCTAAATTGCATATAATTGCAATGTTAGCCCATTTTAAGATATAATTATATTTTATAAGCATACAATTGGTCCCCTGTATTTTTAAAATGATAATTATGTATTTTAAATCATTTTGGCACCTTAAAGTATTTTCAGAAATTACCTATTATTTTTTATAAATTAAATAGGGGAAAGTGAGCTATTTAAATTATAGCCAAATTTGGCTTCAATTGTAGCCAAAATCGGACCAATTCCCAGCCCAATCTCCTAATCAATTAACCCATCCCAGGCCCCAATTATTCCTACCCAACCCAAAGCCACCTTAAATCCTTGTCGTTGATCTAAAAGATCAACGACTCTCATTCCTCCTTTCCATTTTAATTCATACGACCCCCCAAACCCTAAGTCATTTTCCAAAGGCGCCGCCTTCAGATGCTCTCGTCTTCTCTCCTCTCTCAAACCTGACCCTAGACTCTGTCAATCGCCTCCTTCTTCGGTCATCTCCGGCTACCTCCTTTCAACCCCATGCCTACAATGGGTCTCTCATCACCTTTCTCATCATCTCTAAGGCCTTCAAGGGCCCTGGGCCATGTCTATTTGGACCTAGGGTTTCCGATTCTGTTGTTTGAGGTCTCTCTGGTGTGATTTTGGGAAAAATCACACCATATGTGTTACGATTTGTGAAGTTACAACATGTTCTTTTGATTTCTATTTGGGTTTCCTTTTGAAACCCTAGTTCTCTTCTGAATCTCTCAAATCTTTGTTATTTTCCTGCTTTAAGCCTATTTCCTTCTATGATTTGCCTATTTTTTGAACTTTTTCTAAAGGATCCTCATTTTTAAACCATTTTACTTTCTTTAAAAACTAGGGTTTTCTCGGAGTTCTTTCTATACCTATTCCGACCGATTTCTTCATGATTAAACCTTTTTCCTTGCTTATTTTGACCAATTCTATGTTCCTACTACTTTTTAATTCGACTCTGTTAAAAGACCTAATTTTTAAAGATTTTTCTTTGCTTTGTTTCTGTGTGTTAGCATGATTTTCTTTACTTTGTTTCTGTATGTTAGCATGATTTTCTTCGCCTTGGTTCTGTGTGTTAGCATGATTTTCTTTGCCTTAGTTCTGTGTGTTAGCCTTTTTACCTGATTCTTGTTAATCTTTCGTGGTCACCATGCCTCGCATATGTTCTGCTGAATCTTTAGCCTACTTATATCACCTCTGTATGATTGTGTTTGCGCATCTCTTGTTTCTTTCTATCTATATAGCTGACCTTTATTGTTTGCTACTCTTGTTCATTCGTCTCTATTTATATGTTGAGAATACAGAATCATGACTCCCCCATGATTGATTCTGATTTTCCTTAATTAATGGTGATTGAAAGATTTTCTTTTAAAGCCCTAGAATTCCACTCGTCTGTTTAAATTAACTGATTTCATTACCTATTTACTATGGTACTTTGTTTTACGTAGTCTTTCCTTAATTAGGTTTTTCTGAATTTGGGCCTAATTGACTACTCTATGCCTACTGAACCTTGACTCCTTCCTTATTTAATCATGCACTGATTCTTCTTCCTGCCTTATATAGTACTGAATCTTTCCATTTGATCTTGATTCCCTTAACTTAAGGGAGTACTTCCTTGATTTTCTAATTGATTGATTCTGAGTTCTTAAATTAGTATACTACTATGATTTTTACCTTATTCCACTACCTACTCTTAACTATAAATACTCTAAGTCTTTTACAAACAAGACACAGACACTTGGTTTGTCAAAAATCCTCTCTTATTAAAAATCCATGTTCTCCCCCCTCTCTTGTGTTATTTGCTACTATTAACCGGTTGCAAGCCAAGGCTAATCCTCTGTGCTCTTTGGTTCTTTCATTATACTTACTTGTATCTTCACTGGTATGTCCTAGTTTAATCTAAAGCCTCAACAACAACATGCTTCTCTTCTTGTTTCAGTTTCTCTTATTTCTAGCCTGCTTTTACTTGTGGTTCTGTTGTGAAGTTTGTAGTTAGGTTATAGTATCAGCATGGTAGTATGACTCCCCTCCCTTTAGATCAATGTATTCCCTTATGTGATTCAAAGCATGCCTGGACAATTGTTTTACCTATTGTGTACTTACCATTTTGTGAATCCCAAATCCTTATCCCCTCTATGTGTTTATTTTCCTCATGACTGGTTTGTGATTATGCCAATGTCAACTATCTCTGAGCATGTCTAAACCAGTCCTAAGACCCCTTGGTAGGGTTATGCGTCTACACTCAAGTATCTGTGTATCCCCAAACCCTTTGACCCCTGTGTGACTACTGAATTCATTTGGATTCTATGTGTGATCCTATCCTGAAGTGCTTGATTTTGTATACCACTCCACCTCTTTCCAACAACCCCTATTACTTTAATGATTTCTTTCAAAACAGACTTTTAAGTCCAGTCTTTAATAAACTTCTTTCAACCTGTGTCCTGGACTTTTACTTTACTCTTAGTTAATAAGTTCTGCCCACTCTAGTATGTGTACTGCCTTGGTATCCTCTTGAGAACCCTCTGAACTCTGGTATACTGAGGCTGGCCTTTCCATATTGCACTGGTTTAATGCTTGGTTACTAAGTCTAGGTGTAAGCATTGCCCGGGGTCCTTGAGACCCTTAGGGAATTTTGATGCACCTAGACTCTGATTTGTTTATGAAAATGAGGCTTGTAAGACCATTGGAAGCTTTGGGAAACTTAGGCCTGACCGCAGGCTCTCAATAGAATAGCTTCTTGATTTTATATTTCACTTATGTAATTCATTTATTGTCCTATAATAATTTGTAAATAGATATTTGGGTATTTAGTAAAAAGGGTGGGTAGATGTACACTTTGTGGGGTAATATCGGCAGAAATCCTGCTCTTAGGGTTTTGCTTTCAAATCTGCCTACTTTACTTAATAGAAAACATGTTCATAGGGTTTTACTCTTGTTGAATCTTATTTCGTTTGCATAATAGACATCATGCCTATAGGTTTCCACTCCCAATGTCGTTTGCATCAAGTAGAAATTATGTTCTTAAGGTTCTGCATTTTCGAAATCATGTTCATAGGTTTTTCAAACAATCGTGTCTTAAATCAATTCAAGTATAGATACCATTCCTATAGGACCTAATTCCGATTCAGTTCTAATAAGTCTTTCATTTGTTACTGCAAATTAACTAAAACCGATAATACACCTAGATACCAAGCCTATAGGGATTTTTATTTGTAATTATGTCTGAATATCTAATTAGCCTGATAAGTCGATTTCATTTCGCCTAGTTTACTTCTTAAAACTGGTCTTATTAAGCGATGACATTTCCTGAAACTAGTTCTTTCAAAATTGCTTTAGTCTCATTAGATATCCTGCATATAGGTATCACAAGGGTCTATTCTGAAAACCTGTTTGTTTCTGTATGGACACAATACTGCATATAGGCAAGCCTTAGGGCATTTTCAAAACCTGCATTTCCCAGAAACTGTTTTTGTCATTCAATGTTTCTGATTCTAATAAGCTTTTAAAGAGGAGTCTCTAGGTAACTACTAGGTTATAACTTCTGGATCTGAAAGTGGTCTATTTCTGCATAATCACTTAGAAATCTTGCTTTAGGACTTTGATTAATAAAGACCTTACTTATGTTTGAGTCATGCTGCCTGTATGTTTGTTTGAGGAGGAATTGTGAGCCTCTTAATTGTTGCCCATTATGTGGAAGTCCTAAATGCTTTTTGACTGTTGCCTTAGATTTTTGCTTTTAAAACCTTAGGGGTACGTCAAGAACCACCTATAGGTAGAGGTCCTAATTCCCTCCAGGACCATTAAGAAGGGACGGATAGCAGCACGCAATAGGAATCAGTGACCAAACACTCGCTTTGAATGACCAATAAGGGGATGGGAAGGGTAGACATGGGATAATATGACTACGCATTAATGTCACGTGTAGCCCCTCATTGAGGAGTGTTTATTGGACATTGAGTGGGGTGATCCTATAGGATAAACAACCTAGGACCCCTCCATACCCCAAATCCTCTCCTTATTCAAAACTTTGTTTTTTTATATAATTTGTTCAAACCTTTATTTCACTACTTGAATTGTTCAA
Source organism: Nicotiana tabacum (assembly GCF_000715075.1). Lineage (NCBI taxonomy): Eukaryota > Viridiplantae > Streptophyta > Magnoliopsida > Solanales > Solanaceae > Nicotiana > Nicotiana tabacum. The sequence goes on along the minus strand of NC_134082.1, from coordinate 88,054,713 downwards.
TGAGCTTTACAACTTATTTGATTCAACTATTTGTATGGACTAATTTGAAAATATAAGTTCGGTCGGGACCCACAGTTGTGGACCAAGAGGGGTGCCTAACACCTTCCCCTCAAGGTTACTTTGAGCCCTTACCCTAATCTCTGGTAATGCAAACCAACCCAAGAGTTAATCACTCTAGGTGCCCTAACACACCATAATCCGTTAGGTGGCGACTCTTCAAATACCAAATTCCCAAAAGGAAATGAGTCATTACATCTCGTGAATGTCGAAACCCGGACTCCTCCCCGCGTAGGAAAAAAGGGGGCGCGACAATACAACAAACAGACGAGCAGTGCATCCTCCCTCCAACGACATGTATAACTCACAATGTTATTGATAGTGTAGGTGACAACGCCCTCTCCGCCTTTCTAAAAAGGAAGTAAGAAATGGAGAATGAAAACAAGGCACTTCGAGACTAAACGAAAGAGCACCAAGAATGATTTGACAAGATACCGGGTGCTCCTAAGCTGTTGCCGAAATGGGATGCCGGTAGGTTCGTAGAGCAGTCGTACAACGATGATGCAACCCTACATGCCATACCAAAGACCTTAAAAATGCTTCCCTACCTCAAGATATACGACAGAATGATCGATCCTGAAGATCATGTGACTTACTACGTCACCGCAGTGAAAGGCAACGACCTCGCCAAGGAACAAGTGTCCTCTATTTTGCTGAATTTTTTTGGAGAAACCCTCAAGGGAGGGGCATTAACATGGTATTCACAGCTACCAACCCACTCCATAGAAACTTTTGAAGAAATGGTCGATACGTTCATAACCGCCCATGCTGGAGCCAAGAAGTTCGAGGCGAGAGTAAATGACATATTTGCTATTAGGCAGTCCTTGGTAGAGGGGCTAAGGGACTTCCTCTCCTGGTTCAACCGAGTAAGGATGACTCTGCCAAACATCTTAATGGATAACGGTCCCAACTTTTCAGAACGAGCTGAGTAGAGGAGGTTCAAGACCAACTAGAAAACTGTTGAACCGATTGATGAAGTATCACATAACCACTTGGGATGAAATCAATAATGCTTACTGTGCCAAGGTCCGAGCAGACGAGGATGATCTCAATGGGCCAACTCAGCGACTAAACTCGGTACAAGTCGAACCCAGGAAAGAATGAAGAGACATCACTAGAAGACATCATCCAATCCTATGACCTAATAGAGAATGACACCAACCATATGTCAGAATGGCCGCCATACTCTCCCTCCGCTACGAAGATGGCCCGTCCAGGCCAAGGACAGGAACTCATCGGAGTGAAAGAGGTATGCCTCTTTTATTATCTGCTCACAATTTTTATGTGTCACCTACAGAGATAGTCTACGCTTTGGAAAAACTCAGAACGAAAGTGAAGTGGCCGCCGAAGATGAGATTATACCCGAACACCAGAAAATATGATGCCCTCTGTGAGTTCCACTAGGAACGAAGGCACAAAACTGAAGATTGCATCGCCCTCAGACAAGAAGTCGTAAACATGTTACGACAAGGACACCTCAAAGAGCTGCTAAGCAATAGGGGGAGAATCAATTTTGCCAAAGGACGCGAACGCCACGGACCGCCAAAGCCACCATAACCAGCTTCTACTATCAATATGATTATCGTCGGTGGCGATGACGCCTCTATTAACAGTGTGAAGTTCACCACTACTGACAAACTCAAGCGATCTATCACCCACGAATAGTACGACAAACTTAAAGAAAGTATCATCTTCAACAAGTCGGATGTTGACGATTTGACTTTTCCACATAATGATGCCCTCGTAGTTACTTTACGCATTTTAGATATTGATGTCAAACGCATCATGGTAGACGATGGGATCAGCGTATGCATTATCCATCCTCGAGTCCTTACCCAAATGAGACTCGAGAATAAGATAGTGTCGCACTGCATCACGCTAACTGGATTTAATAATGCAGTTGAACGGACATTCGGGGATATTACACTTCCTGTCTCAGCCGGCAAAAAAATTTAGAGACAACGTTCCACATCATGGACCAGGCCACTGCATACAACTCTATAGTGGGACGACCATGGATACATCCCATGAGTGTCGTCACCTCCAGCCTATACTAAGTAATTAAATTCCCAACAACATGGAGGATATTCAGTATACATGGAGAACAACGCACATCCTATGAACGCTACCGCATTTCCTTAGACAGTAGGGCCTCCAAACAAACAAAGGACAAAGAAAAAGAGGCATAGCAACCAACAAGGTCGATATCGGAGCAAGATGAGACCAGTGATGTCATCAAAGACCCCGACACGGTCGAAGCTGTAGGATAGACCATAGAAGACCTCGACCTCATTCAATTGGACCTTAACGACCACAGCAGAAGGACTATATTGGTTGCAAACTTTGGGAACTAGGCAAACTTCGTCAATGCTTAACAGCTATCACAGATTTGTTTGATTTTAGCCATGCAAATATGCCGAGCATCCCAAAGAAAATCACCATGCACAAGTTATACGTCGATTGATTCCACCCCCAGTGAGTAGGTCAGGAGTAAATGCCATTCTATTATCAACGACGCAGTCCGCAAGGAAGTGGAAAAACTGCTAGAGAACAGTTCCATAAGGGAGTCGAAGTACCCCAAGTGGATCACCCATGTAGTGATGGTCAAAAAGAAAAATGGGAAATGGTGGATGTGTGTGGACTTTACAGATTTGAACAAAGCATGTCTGAAGGATTCGTTCCCGTTACCTCATATCGACCAACTCATTAATGCAACAGCCGAGCACAATCTATTAAGTGTTTTGGACGCTTATTCGGGCTAGAACCAGATCCTTATGGAAGAGGAAGATCAGGAAAGACCCACATTCATCACCCACCAAGGAACGTATTATTATAAGGTCATGTTGTTTAGACTAAAGAACACGGGGCCACTTACCAAAGATTGGTAACGAGGATGTTCAAAGACCAGCTCGGCAAAACCATAGAGGTATACATAGACGACATGCTGGTCAAGTCCAAAAGGGGAGAGGATTACATCGATCATTTGAAAGAAACTTTTGACATACATAGACGGTACGGAATGAAGCTACACCCGAAGAAATACGCGCTCGGAGTAGCCTTGGGAATGTTTTTGGGTTTTTTGGTATCGTAGTGAGGGATCAAAGTCAAGCCAGACCAAATCAAAGCCATCGAGGGGATACTAGAACTCTTAAACATCAAAAAGCAAGTCCAAAGGCTACTGATTGTATCGCCGCCCTATCAAGGTTCATATCACGGTCATCGGATAGATGCCACAAATTTTTTGGCATACTCAAAAAGGACAACGATCTCGAATGGACTTCCAAGTGCGTTCAAGCTTTGGGAGAACTAAAGGCACACCTATCATCATTATCTCTTCTTTTAAAACTCGAGCCGGGGGAGCAATTCCTCCTCTATCTGGCCATATCCGAGGTAGCTATAAGCACAGTTTTGATCCGAGAAAACAAACGCAATCTCCCATTTATTACATTAGCAAAACCTTTGTCTACACCGAGACGAGATACCCACACCTCGAAAAATTGGCTTTGACCTTAGTCGTAGCTTTATGGAAGCTTAGACCTTATTTACAATGCCACCCCATCTTGGTTGTTACAACTTTTCCCTTGAGGAGAATTTTGCATAAACCCGAGCTATCAGGGAGGCTGGCCAAATGGGTCATCGAGATGAGTGAGCATGATATCACGTACTAGCCACAAACTGCGATAAAGGCACAAGTGCTTCCCAACTTTGTCGCCAACTTCAGTACAGAAATAATGCTTGAGGTCGAAAAGGAAGCCGTCCAAGCTTCCCTCCAAACATGAGACCTATGGGTCCTATACACCGACAGTGCATCCAACATATCAAGGTCTGGCCTTGGAATCGTACTCGAGGTCCCAACAGGCGAAGTGATTTGCAAATCCATAAAGTCCTCGGATATGACTAACAATGAGGCCGAGTATGAGGCCTTAATTGCAAGTTTAAGGCTAGAAATCAAATATGGAGCGAAACAGTTGAAATTACGCTGTGATTCCCAGCTCGTAGTCAACCAATTCATCGAGACTTTCCAAATCAAGGAGCAAAGATTGCAAAAATACCAGACCGAAATCTGTAAGCTATTGCTTAAGTTCGACGAATGTCAGCTCCATCAAATCCCACAAGCACAGAATGCCGAGGTAGATGGCCTCACCAAACTAGCCGTAACTATCAAAAGCATCACGACCAGAGACAAAAACATGGTCCATCTCCTCAACTCATCACTAGACCAAGTTGAGGTAAGAACCATAAATTTAACATGGGACTGGTGCAATCATATTATCGCATACTTACTGGACAGTACACTCTCTGGCGACAAAGAAAGAGGCCAAAAAACTAATAATGCAAGTGGCCAGACATAGTATCCTCCACAACGACATGTACAAGAGGACTTACGGCGTTCCTCTGGCGAAGTGCTTGGGCCCGAACCAAACTAAGTGTGTCATCGAAGAAGTCTATGAAGGCCATTGCGGGGCTCACTCTGGCAATCGAATACTGGTCAGATGACTCATACGGTTGAGATATTACTGGCCCACCATGAAAAAGGATGACGCAGACTTCGTGAGGAGATGCGAGCAATGCCAAAAGTACGTCCCAATGATTCACCTAGCAGGCGAACATCTCTACTCGGTCACATCCCCTTGGCGTTCATCAAATATGGAATGGACATCGTGGGCCCCCGAGCAGCATGGCGAGGTAATGTATGATTCCTTTTGGTTTTAATTGACTATTTCTCTAAGTGGGTGGAAGCAGGAGAATTTTCCCAAATACGGGAATAGGAGTTAATCACATTTATATGGAGAAACATCATCTGTGGATTCAGCCTACCCACAAAAATCAACTGTGACAACGGACCCCAGTTCACAGGAAAGAAAATTGCTGAATTCTACGAGAAAAGGCATATCAAGAGGATAATCTCAACCCCATACCACCCCGCGGGTAACAGACATGCAAAATCCTCCAATAAGTCCATACTAAATATCCTGAAGAAAAAGCTCGAAGTTTCCAAGGGACTGTGGCCGAAAATATTACCAGAAGTATTATTGGCCTACCGAACAACTCTGAAAACGAGCACAGGAGAGACACCCTAATCTCTGGTCTACGGTACCGAGGTAGTAATACCATTCGAGGTCGGAGAACCTAGCCTAAGGTATTACCATGAAAGCGACACGAGTAATAACGAGAGCAGAAGATAGGAACTCGATAGAGTCGACGAACGAAGAGGCATGGCCTACATAAGAATGATCGCCCAAAAACAACAAGCAGACTGCTATTACAACAAGAAAGAAAAAGTCAGGCCGCTCAAAGTCAGGGACTACGTACCGAAAGCCTAAACCCAAGCGATCAAAGATCCCATGGAAAGCAAGCTAGGACGAATTGGGAAGGTCCATATAAAATCACAGCCAAAGCAAACAAGGATTCATTCCAACTAGAGACAATGGAAGGAAAGCTACTACCAAACAACTGGAATATCAACCACCTCAAATACTTCAACTTCTAAGAGAAAAAGCGTCCCCCAAGTCGTACTCTTTTTTCTCTCACTTGAGTTTTTTCCCATTTGGATTTTATCAAGGAGGTTTTAGGCGGCGAAGGGAAAGCTTCGAGTCGAAGTACACGAAGGTAGGTTCGTGGTTACTATTTCATTGCTCGACCTCTCAATACTCTCCAATTCGAACAATGCAGGGACTAGATAGACAACCGGGATTGGAACGTCAACCAACACCCAAATATCTGTAAATTTCTCCAAGTGTGTAACCAAAGCAACAATGTCAAAGCAATAATAAACTTACGCTTATTAGCACACCTCTTTCGCATAAAGGTTATGTTCGACCTGGGTCGAACAAACACCTACCGGCCTTAGCCGTGATTTAATAGAAGACTATGTTCGACTAAGCTCGAACAAACACCTACCGACCCTCAGTCACGATTTAACAAAAGATTATGTTCGACCCAGGTCAAACAAACACCTACCGGATCTCGGCCACAATCTAATGAAAGGATACGTTCGATTACAATTAAACAAACATCTACTGGCCCTCGGCCGTGATTCAACGAAAGGTTATGTTCGACCTCGCTCGAACAAACACCTATTGACCCTCAGCCACATCCCAACAAAGAAATAAAAATATACACAAGTAGAGAAAATAAACCACAGAAAGAGAAGAAGATGCAAGGAACAACGTTGATATTTTCATATACTTAGAAACTATTTACAATAGGGGACCAGCAAAAAATAAACAACACAACCAAAAGAGAGAACTGTCGGCCACCATCAGTACGACCTTCAACATCCCCGCCAACTTAGCCCTCAACAACATCGCCACCATGACCATCAATATCCCCGCATTGCCACCTTCGCCCTAAGGATGCGGCATTATACCAGGCATTCTCCTCGAGCTGGTTTACACCCTTATTTCCCCATCCTCACCAGCCTCAAGCGTATCAGAATCATACCCATAAGTGACTCGAACTTCACGGGCCTTAACACAAACATCTTCGAGGGTAGCCTCAGAAACGGACCTTGCTACATGCAAATCTCAAAAGACATCTAACTGGGCCTCAGCGTGAATCCACTCCTCATATAACTCTCGAGGAAAATTGGGAAAATCTGATGTGTGGGAAGAGGATAGTTGTGCCAAAAATTGGGCCTTCTCGGCCTCTAAAGAACCAACTCGATCGTGGAGACCAGAAGTCTCTCTTTTCAACTCCCCGATCCTTTTATCGAGTCGTTCTTCTTTGAGCCTGGCCGTTGATAAATCATTTTCCCGCTCATAACGGAGAGTTCAAATTACTGCCTCGGGGGAGTCTTCCTTCCTCGAAGCCTCCAACCGTGTAGACCTTTCCTTCTCTAGATTCTTAGCGACCTCCCCACTAAAAGCCTCCGCCCTAAATTGACATTCCTCGAGCTGGCCACGCAAGGTGACTACCTGAGTTTGGAGATCACTACACTGGGATGCGACCCCCTTGCTAAGCTCAAGTTTTTCCTCGTTTCTCCTCAACATCGCCTCTAGGACGCTACACTTCCCACCATTCATACCAACTCCTCGTCTCTGGCCTTCAAGTCCTCCCTCAATTGGCGCATGTCGCCACTTTCATGAAGCTGACATTGAAGTTCCTTGTACTTCTCAAGGACTCTGAAGTACTTCTGTATCAACTTCATATAGATATCTTTGCGCCTCTACTCCTTATGAGCACTCTCAATTTCTAAAATGACTATCGACAAAACAAACAAAGGAATTTACAGATCGTGAAAGAGCAAAACCGAAGGAAAACAACTAATAACAAATGTACTTACCCGAAGGGCAAGACCGACAATGTTATTCGATAGGTCGCTGTCATTCATAGTCTTGAGGGTCGTACCCTCAACTTCAGAACTAGGAGGGACAAGAGAGGGGATAATCTTCTCGGTATCCACGAGAAGATTACGGTCTATCGGGATGGTAATAGTCCTCAAACCCCCCTCTAACCTCACTTCAAGTTGAGTAAGTCCATTGCCGATCATTCTCAACTCTTCTACATCTATATCAGAATCGGATCCAACGTCCTCCTCAGCAACGGCCTTACTTCTATCATCAGTCGAAGAAGGTACATTTGCCACAACACCAAAAGACAAGGCCTCTTCTTGTCCTGGAAGAATAGGGTCGTCACAGCCAACCACGCCTTCAATCGCATCCCCCACAGGTCATAAATCTGTATCCTCCAAGCAAATGGTCTCGGGACTAGACTCTAGGCTCTCCCTGATATGCATAGTGGTCGTCTCCCGAAGGATAAAACCATTGTCTCCCACATCGGCGGCCGCTGACCTCGCCCCCATGACATCCACGACGCTTTTCTTACGAGGAATACTAAGAAAAGGCTCGTCGTCCTCATCTATAATATGGTACAAGGGAGAAGCCGAGGTTTCCGCGACTGAAGTATCAATAGTCGAAGAAAGGACAGATTTAGATGCAGTCACTGTAGGGACTGAGACACGAGCAGAATCAGTTGCAGTCGAAGAAGAACGGGAGCCGAGGATGTAGTAGATTTCCTCTTTCGGAACGAGGGCACGGGAACTTTCGACCTCCTTGAAGATCCTCTAGCCGAATCTAAGGAAACACAAGGAAAGGGGAAAGTCAACAAAGGTAAACAAAGAAAAAAGAGAGAGAACTAAGACACCGATGATAGAAGGAACTTACCAACCGAAGGGAGAGCATTACCAAACTTCTTGAAGAAACCTAACCACTCACAAATCCCTAAGATGTGAGGAAGGAGCCGACAAACTCAGTCAAGAATGTGAGCGAGCGAAGGAGGAGGCGAGGTCTTGGCTGCAATTTAGGGGTAGGCATTATACCAACTGAATGGAAAAAAACGGCCCATCCGTAAATTACAGTTTTTTGGTGTCGGTTTAATTTGTTATTCGATGTGTGTAGTTTATATATTATTAAATTTTGGTATTCGATGCAGTAAACGGTTTTGGCATTTCAGTTTTTAGTTAACCGAAAAATCAAAGTTTTGGGTATGAGAATTGAGAAATATATGATATTAATGATTGGATTTGGGTTATCACTTTTGAACATATGGGCTCACCCACCTGGCAACCTCCTTTTTAGCTTAATTTACCCAATACCGATCCACAAATCTGAAGCCCAATTTACTCAATACCCTACAGTCTACTTAAATTACTTTCTAGTCCTACTTCTTTGAAATTAGAAATTATCTTAATTCTAATTAGGTATCTTGAGTCCTGACTTCCTTCCTCCTCTTGTTGGTTGCTGTTGTTGCGCCTGCTGTGACGCCTTCTTCATCTTCCGCCTCTCGTTTTGGTATTATTCTCGATTTTTTGTTATCTTTCCTAGATTATTTGTGGCTTTTGTTACTACAACTATTTTATTATTTGGTGAAGACATTAGTGACATTGGTGACCTTTTCTAGACTTAGATTGTGGCTTGTGGGTTGTGACTAGTTTGCCACTATTTTGTTGTTTGATAATAGTATTTTTAGACTTATTTTGGTTATCTCTTGTTGGGTTTGCACATTATTATTTTTTGTGTAATATATTAGTTTTCCAGACTTGAGCAATTAGTTTTCCAGACTTACTTTGGTTATCATTTTATGGTAGTCCCTAGCAGCCTGTAAGCAGAGGGTACTAGAGACTAACTGCTCTGCCCTTGCTATCAGCCTTCGTCCTTTCTGTAATCTGGTGGTTGGAATGGCATAATAGAGTTGACTATATGAATAAGAATGGAATGGAATTATTACAAAGTCTATGGTAAGGCACATTGAATGAATCAGACACATGGAATGAATAAAAAATTAGGTAGAGTTCATGTTACACCCCATGTTTTCGTATTTAAGAGTATGTCGTAAGTCAACTAATGTAAGACAAAAAATGAGATCATCTTTGGAAGTATATAAAGTATGTTATCATGTTACCTCATATGTTACATATATAAAAGATCATGAACAACAAGTACAAAGAGGATTGGAAGGTTTAGAAGCTAAGGAATTGAAGAAAATAGTGTTTCGTCGAAAGTCGATAAATTGGGAATGGTATAACATGTAGTTTTGGGGTGATACTAGGGTGCTTAGCATGATAAAAAAAAGGTTATGTTATGAGTTATGTTACTCATATGATAGTCGTTTGTTATGTTTAGAATTCAAGCGAGTTGTAGAATAAAAGTCGATGGAAGTCATTACAAGTTACGTTCATTACAAGCGAGTGGTACATACGTTCATAAAAGTCGACCAGTAGTGGACTTTTTACTGAAATTTGGGTCAAATGTAACTGCAATGTTCTCCCAATATACTTAGATTTACGGGGTGTTACACCCATCAAATTGAATATCTATGAGTCTATTTTCTAACGCATTAAACCGTTTGTCAATACGACATTAGAGTAGAGAGATATATGCATTTTTTCAAGACAACACATACTGCTAGGTGACAAGTAGGTGTGTCACCTACTTGCTTAAATGAGAGTCCAAAAAGGGGCCAGTTCGGGTCATCCAAAGAGACCTTTTAAAGGCCTATTTCGTTCATATAATACATTGATAAGAGGGCACAATAACCAAACCTAAACCCCTGCAAACATCCTCCCAAAAATTGAACACAAATCCTAATTGAATTTCTCTCCTTTTCAAGTTCTAGTTGGAGGAAAAACCTTGAGTTTGAAGAACCAAGATAGGAGCTGAGTTATTCAACAAATAAGGTAAGTTTACTGCTCTCTTTCATCTATTTTTTCTGCTGGATATGTTTGGAAAGTCGTTCTATAATTGTAAGAACTCACGGGACGGTGATCAGAAGCCGTGAGTTCGAGATATTCACTTGTAGCGGACTGTTTTGTGAAATATTTTGTGTTGCTGTTGGATTGCATGTTTTACTACTATTTTATGGAGTTTTGGAGGAGGAAGGGTGTGTAGAAACACCACATAAATACAGGTTGATGGGTTGGTCGTTCGTCGTAATATTTTCAGGTCATTTGACACTACTACGGTGGTCATGTTGTGTATGAAGAGATTGAGGTGTGTTGGTGTAATGACCCAGCCGGTCATTTTGGTTTTTGGAGTGTTTTGGGATACTTAGTCCCTAAACGGAAGCATAAGCCTTAGGATTTCGACCGTAGTAGGAACTATGTGAAGACGACTTCGGAATGGAATTTCATTGGTTTCGTTAGATCCATTTGGTATTTTGGACTCATAGCGTGTCCAGATTGTGTATTGGAAGTCTATTTCTGATTTAGGCTTGAAATGGTGAAAGTCGAATTTTTGGAGATTTTGACCAGTAGTGGACTTTTTACTGAAATTTGGGTCAAATGTAACTGCTATGTTCTCCCAATATACTTAGATTTACGGGGTGTTCCACCCATCAAATTGAAGATCTATGAGTTTATTTTCTAATGCATTAAACCGTTTATCAATACAACATTAGAGTAGAGAGATATATGCATTTTTGCGAGACTGCGCAAGCTGCTAGGTGACAAGTAGGTATGTCACCTACTTGCTTAAATGAGAGTCCAAAAAGGGGCCAGTTCGGGTCGTCCAAAGAGACCTTTTAAAGACCTATTTCGTTCATATAATACATTGATAAGAGGGCACAATAACCAAACCTAAACCCCTGCAAACATCCTCCCAAAAATTGAACACAAATCCTAATTGAATTTCTCTCCTTTTCAAGTTCTAGTCTGAGGAAAAACCTTGAGTTTGAAGAACCAAGATAGGAGCTGAGTTATTCAACAAATAAGGTAAGTTTACTGCTCTCTTTCATCTATTTTTTCTGCTGGATATGTTTGGAAAGTCGTTCTATAATTGTAAGAACTCACGGGACGGTGATCAGAAGCCGTGAGTTCGAGATATTCACTTGTAGCGGACTGTTTTGTGAAATATTTTGTGTTTCTATTGGATTGCATGTTTTACTACTATTTTATGGAGTTTTGGAGGAGGAAGGGTGTGTAGAAACACCACATAAATACAAGTTGATGGGTTGTTCGTTCGTCGTAATATTTTTAGGTCATTTGACACTACTACGGTGGTCATGTTTTGTATGAAGAGATTGAGGTGTGTTGGTGTAACGACCCAGCCGGTCATTTTGGTTTTTGGAGTGTTTTGGGATACTTAGTCCCTAAAAGGAAGCGTAAGCCTTAGGATTTTGACCGTAGTAGGAACTATGTGAAGACGACTTCAGAATGGAGTTTCATTGGTTTCGTTAGATCCGTTTGGTATTTTGGACTCAGAGCGTGTCCAGATTGTGTTTTGGAGGTCTATTGCTGATTTAGGCTTGAAATGGTGAAAGTCGAATTTTTGGGGATTTTGACCAGTAGTGGACTGTTTGATATCAGCGTCAGAATCTGATTCCAGAAGTTGGAGTAGGTCCATAATTTAGAATATGACTTTTCTGCAAAATTTGAGGTCATTCGGATGTGGTTTGATAGGTTTCGGCATCGGTTGCAGAAATTGGAAGTTTCAAGTTCTTTAAGTTTGAATTGGAGGGTGATTCATGATTTTAGCGTTGTTTGATGTAATTTGAGGGCACGACTAAGTTCTTATGGTATTTTAGGACTTGTTGGTATATTTGGTTGAGGTCCCGGGGGCCTCGGGTGACTTTCGGGTGCTTAATGGATCAAAAGTTAGATTTGTGTTGTTGCTGACGTTTTTGGGCATCTGGATCACACATACGGAGAGTCAAACGCAGAAGCGGAAAATGGAGGAGTTTCAAGGGGTTGCAGGTCCGAGGTGAATTCCGCATCTGCGATGTCGCATATGCATTAGAGTGTTCACATGAGCGGTGAAGGACCGCAAAAGCAGACCCAACGCCCGCCGATGCGCACGCGCAGGTGCGACCCTTTGATCCCAGAAGTGGACGTTGAGTTTTAAGTGGAATTTGCACATGCGATAAGAATTCTGCAGGTGCGATGGCAGGTCCGAAGATGCGGAAATAACTAGGCAGAAAAGAGAAATTCGAGGGTTTGATTCCCATTTCGATTTTGGGACTTTGAGAGCTCGGTGTGAGGCGATTTTTCAAGATTTCTTCGAGAAGATTGTTGGGGTAAGTGATTCTAACTCGATTGAGCTTTATTTCGTGAATCTATTGCTATCTTCTAATTAGGGATTTGAGTTGGAAATTTGGGGAGAATTGGTAGAAACTTCATAGACTAAAATTTTGAGTTTTGATAAGTGATTTGAGGTCGTATTCGAGTAATTCTTGTATGGTTAGACTCGTGAGTGAATGGTGTTCATATTTTGCAACTTTTACCCGATTCTGAGACGTGGGCCCGGGGAGACTTTTTAGAGCGATTTTCCAATTTCTTGTTTTAGCTTTGATTTTATTAGCTAGATTAGTTTCTTGTAGTTATATTTATGATATGTAATTGATTTTGGGTAGATTTGGGCCATTCAGAGTCGGATATTCGTGGAAAGAGCATTTTCACGGATTGATTTGAGCTTGGTTCGAGATAACTGGCTTGCCTAACCTTGTGTTGGGAAACTCCCTTTAGGATTTGGTACTTTTTTATATGTGCGCATTGTGTACGTGAGGTGACGAGTACGTACACGGGCTAATTGTTGTGAAAACCCGATTTCTACTGAGTAATAACCTATCTTCTTTCTATTTGAGTTATATCAGCATGTGTAGTATCCTGCTAGCTTAGAATAGTATGTCTACTTTCCTTAATTGTTTATCTTGAACTTTGTTCAGCATGTTTACTGAAATTTCCTGATTTTCTTGACTTGAACTTAGTCTAAACTATAGGTTTTCTTGTTGTAACTGTTATTTCTGTTGGTTGAGCTGCATATTTACTTTGGGACTACGGAACGGTATTACGGGAGATCCCCTGCATATTTACTTTGGGATTACGAAATGGTATTACGGGAGATCTCCCTGCATATTTACTTTGGGACTATGGAACAGTATTTCGGGAGATCCCCCTGCCTTGCATATTTACTTCGGGACTATGGAACGGTATTCCGGGAGATCCTTTTGTACATTTACATTTGGGATTACGAGACGGTATCCCGGGAGATCCCTTGTTGTTATCTCTGTGTATCGAGTTGTTACCTCTCTATGATTTCATTCTTGTTAAATTTCGGTCTTTATTTTACTGTGGTATCTCATTCTGTCTTGTTTCTATTATATATATACCAGTAGGGCCCTGACCTGACATCGTCACTACTCGACTGAGGTTAGGCTTGGCACTTACTGGGTACCGCTGTGGTGTACTCATGCCTCTCATGCACGTGTTTATCGTGTGTAGATCCAGAGACCTCTTACCAGCCTCGAGTTTAGTTGCACGGTTGCTGTTAATCATGAGACTTCAAGGTACATCTGCCCTCGTCCGCAGACCTTGAAGTCCCCCTCTATCCCTTTATGTCGATTCTTCCCTTATTTGTTTAGACACTAATGTATAGAACAGTTAGAAATTCATAGAAGCTTGTGACTTATGGTGTTTCGGGTTTTGGTAGAGTCATGTATATTTCGAGAGTTGAAGATTGTATATGTCGAGCAGCATCTCAAATGCTTATTTAGATTATCTGTTACTGTTAGTTGTTAGCTTTCTTGGCTCTTATTTCATTTTCGTAAATGTTAGGCTTACCTAGTCGTAGATACTAGGTGTTGTCATGACATATTCGCGGAGGGAGAATTTGGGTCGTGACAAGAGGGGGAGTGTCACGACCCAAACTGAAGGGCCATGACTAGCACCCGACCACACTTGCCGAGCACCAACGTACATTTCATCTAACCTTCATTATTATCTTTTAAGGCTGACGAGATCAATATAAATGGTAGACCTAGATCATGGACAATCAGCAATAAAATATGACGGCATGAACATACATAGCAGGGGATGACCAGACAATCAAGAAACTACATATAAGGTTTGAGCTACCACGCTACTATGAAAGACTATACAACAAAAACTAGCTGACAAGGCATACCAAACTATACATGAGCCGAAACCTGTCTATGAGCCTCTAAAAGAACATAAGTGTTGCAACATAGCCGGAACAGGGCCCCGACATACCCATAATGTCTATAACAAAAAATTGCATACCAAGACCAAGGCAAGTCCGGAGAAGGGATCTCGCCAATCACCGCTGAACTTGATAGTCTACTGTGGTGGGGGAGCTGCACCTGCCTGTCTATCAGGACCTGCAGCACGACATGCAACGTCCACAAATAAAAGGACGTCAGTACGAATAAAGTACTGAGTATGTAAGGCAAGGAACCATAAATACGATCAGTAATGTAAGCAAGGATAGAGAATATACAACCTGTAACATCTTAGTAACTCTGAGGGCTACTTACATGAAATGCATGATACATATGTATAAATACATAAAACTTTAAAGCATTCGCCTCTGTGGGCATCATCATCATCATATCGTACCCGGCCATAATAGGCTCGGTAAAAAAAACGTACCCGGCCATCATAAGGCTCGGTAGAATCGTACCCAGCCACGTGGAGCTCGGTAAAACCCAACTGATCAGTGGTTGCACAATAGGTGCCGTACCCGGCGAACTATAGTGTGGCTTGGTAAAGTAAAATAGATACATATATATAATGCATGCTCGACTCATGGAATCACATTCTAAACCTTTCGGAGTGACGTAAGGTCGGTATCCTCTGTACACGTTATTAGGACTAACTCTTCACTGTGAACCTTATAAGAATCAGAAAGTACCAACAACATTGATAACATAAGAATAAGAGAAGCAACATTAACATCAATCGTTCCATAAGAGGGAAAACAATGTAAGTACTGCTAGCTTCTAAGAGTAGAGTATCTTGGAAGCTCGTTCATTACATTATGTACAATTGGAGTCGTGCAAAAGAAGGAAAGGGATAGCCTCACATACCTTGTATATACTGCCCCAATCTCAAGCTATGCAATTGTCAAAACTCCTTAGTCTACAATAAGAGAAATGATACTATCGTTATCATTTAAGCGTCATAACTATTATGTATCAACCACAACCTATTTTATGATGAAACGGACAGCACCTCCCCTATATATATGACCTCACACCATTCAAAACAGTCACCAAACAGCCCAAACAACATCAATAATAAACATATTGAGCCTCCCAAAATAGTCAACGCATAGCCTAATCACTCCATACATACGACGACCACCGTAGTCGTGTCAAACGACCCGGAAATGTTACAAATAACTATCATCCCACAACCCTACATATATATGGTGTTTCTACACACCCTTCCTCCTCCAAAACTCCACAAGATAGTAGTAAAATACGCAGCCCAACAGCAATGCAAAACAGTCCACAAAACAATAACATTACAACCAAGCCTTTCGATATATATTTCACAAGTTCTATATCTCATATAGAGTAAGAGGTTCCTTACCTTTATACAGAAATAACAACTCCAATTTGACCTTAAATTTCCATGAAATATCCCTCCAATGCTGCCACAACAACAAAAAAATGAAACTAGCGATCAATTAGTGTTTTTCGGCACTAGAATCACTTTAGAAGGCTTGAAATCACCTAGGATTGATATTAAGAACATGAGGGAGTATTTACAGAACATAAACCCTTTAAAACAACCTCCCACACGAGCTGGAACAACACAAAAATGAGCAACAACAAGAAGAACAAGAGACTTACTAGCGCCACGGAATTCCCGACACTTGATTTGTGTTGTTTGCCCTTTTTGGGTCTTGAATCTTGAGAGAACCTTGAGAGGATGTTCCTAGGGTTCTAAGGTCTGAAAATAGTGAAAAGAAATGACTTAAAACGGGTTGGAGTCATCCTATATAGGTCCAAATATCTTAAACCGACTTAGTGGGCCCCATAGAGAGGTGCTTGGCGCAGTCTCGCGAAAATGCGAATATCTCTCTACTCCAAGATCGTATCGATGAACGGTTTAATGCGTTAGAAACTAGACTCATAGATCTTTAATTTGGTTGGTATATCACCCCGTAATTCCTTGTAAATTATGAGAAAAGATTAGAAACATTTGACCCAATGTTTAAGTAAAATTATGAACCTAAGTTGCGACAACTTTTGTCGACTTTTGTTTCATAACTCGTTTGACTTCATGACTTATGATACGGATATTATATGATTAAAATACATTAATAAATGACCTCTTGAGTGTATTAAGCACCACTAGATTACCTGAAAATACGAGTTACAACATCCTTGATTCGTTTAACTTCTAATACTGGTTAATCACCCTTATACACTCTTGTATCACTTAAGACCAATAGGATTGACTTCTTATCATCTCAAAGATAATTCCTTCTTGGATTTATGTTAACTAATATATGGCATGAACTAATACATGTGGATATGGGTTGTAACACCCTCCCCCCCTAGGAACATTCGTCCTCGAATGTAAGGGTTTATGGGGAGTTTAAATCATCGTGGATTCCAATGGAAATTTCCAATCAATTTTCCCCTATAAAATGGTCACTAGCAAAACTTGCAAGTAATTAAGACCAACATATGGCTTCACAAGGCTACACAAAGCATTATGCGTATTTACATTATCTACATATCACCATTTCGTATTAAGGAGGAGTATTCTCAAATTATTGCTTACCTCATAGAGCCGTTTCACCTTCCAATGTATCCTGTCTTCCACCAGCATCCTTGTTATCTTCATTTTGGAATAAGTAAGGGTATTTATACTTCATCTCCTCTTCTGCTTCCCATGTCATTTCTTCCATATTTTTGTTCCTCCACAATACTTTGACGGAAGCCTCATCTTTTGTTCTCAGCTTGCGGACTTGCCGATCTAATATCGCCACTGGCACTTCTTCATATGATAGGTCCTCTGTAACTTGTACATCTTGATAGGGACGACTCAAGAAGGGTCTCCAATACATTTTCTCAACATAGATACATGGAATACCGGGTGGACAAATTCCAATTCGGATGGCAATTCTAACTCATAAGCAACCTGTCCAATCCGTCGAAGAATTTTATACGGCCCGATATACCTTGGACTCAGCTTACCTTTCTTCCCAAAACGCATAATACCCTTCATTGGTGAGATCCTCAGGAAAACCCAATCACCAACCTCAAACTCTAGATCACGACGTCGGACATCAGAATAAGATTTTTGCCTGCTTTGTGCCGTCCTCAATCGCTCTTGTATCACTTTCACCTTCTCAATAGCTTGGTGAATCAAATCTGGCCCATATAATTCTGTTTCACCGACTTCGAACCATCCAACTGGTGATCTACATCTCCTCCCGTATAGTGCCTCGTATGGGGCTATTTTAATACTGGAATGGTAGTTATTGTTATAGGCGAATTCTATGAGTGGAAGATGATCATCCCAATTCCCCTGAAAATCTAGAACACATGCTCGTAGCATATCTTCCAGTGTCTGAATGGTACGTTCAGCCTATCCATCAGTCTGCGGATGAAATGCAGTGCTGAGATTTACCTGTGTGCCTAAACCCTTCTGGAAAGACCTCCAAAAGTTAGCCGTAAATTGAGCTCCTCGGTCTGATATAATAGATATGGGCACACCATGAAGCCTAACAATCTCCTTGATATACAACTTTGCATAATCTTCAGCCGTGTAAGTTGTCTTCACTGGCAGAAAATGGGCACATTTTGTAAGTCGATCAATTATCACCCAGATGGAGTCAAACTTATGATAAGAGCGAGGTAATCCAATAATGAAGTCCATATTAATCACCTCCCACTTCCAGGTCGGAATCTCTATATTTTGAAGCAATCCACCGGGTTTCTGATGTTCTATCTTTACTTGTTGACAATTGGGACACTGGGCTACAAATTCTGCAATAGACTTCTTCATATTATCCCACCAATATTGCTCATTGACATCATGATACATCTTTGTCGAGCCGGGATGGATGGAATATCGGGATTGATGAATCTCATTCATAATCTTCTCTCGCAACCCTGCCACATTAGGCACACACAATCGGCTCTGGTATCTTAGTGCCCCATCTTTTCCGATCCCAAAAGCCATATTTTTACACTGTTGAATGCTTTCTCTTAATCGTACTAAGATAGGATCTTCATATTGTCGTGCTTTTACCTCGGCTACCAAAGATGATTCTGATGTATTCTGTACAGTAACACCTCTGTCATCAGAGTCTAACAATATGATTCTCATATTGGCTAGCTGATGAAGCTCTTTAATCAACCCCCATCTACCTGCCTCAATATGTACTAAGCTCTCCATTGATTTACGGCTGAGAGCATCTGCCACAACATTGGCTTTACCGGGATGATACAATATCTCGACGTTGTAGTCTTTCAATAATTCAAGCCACCTACGCTGCCTCAAATTCAACTCTTTCTGCTTGAAGATGTATTGTAAACTCTTGTGATCTGTGTAGATGTCAACATGGACGCCGTATAAGTAGTGCCGCCATATCTTCAAAGCATATATTACTGCAGCCAATTCCAAATCATGGGTTGGATAATTCTTTTCATGCTTCTTCAATTGTCTTGATGCATAAGAAATCACATTCCCACGCTGCATCAATACGCACCCCAAACCTATACCTGAGGCATCACAATATACCACATAACCTTCTGTTCCTTCAGGAAGAGTGAGCACAGGTGCAGATGTCAATCGATTCTTCAGCTCCTGAAAACTACGTTCACAAGTGTCAGACCACTGGAATTTGGTAACTTTTTGTGTTAACTTAGTCTATGGTGATGATATAGAGGAAAATCCTTCTACAAACCGCCTATAATATCCTGCTAGTCCTAGGAAGCTGCAGACTTCTGATAGTGTTGTAGGTCTCGGCCAATTCTTTACTGCATCGATCTTCTGAGTGTCGACACTAATACCCTCATCAGATATCACATGGCCAAGGAATGCTACTGAGTTCAACCAGAATTCACATTTGGAGAGCTTAGCATATAACTTACGATCCTGAAGCGTCTGTAATACTATCCGCAAGTGGCCCGCATGTTCTGCCTGCGAACGAGAATACACTAGAGTGTCATCAATGAATACAATCACGAACACATCAAGATAGGGCCTGAATATAGTATTCATGAGATCCATAAAAGCTGCTGGGGCATTTGTTAGCCCGAACGACATCACCAAGAACTCAAAGTGCCCATATCTTGTCCGGAAGGCCGTCTTTGGAATATCCTTCTCCCTAACCCTCACCTGATGATACCCTAAACGTAAATCAATCTTAGAGAAATACTTGGCACCCTGGAGTTGGTCAAACAGGTCATCAATTCTTGGAAGTGGATACTTGTTCTTTATAGTATACTTATTCAACTGTCGATAGTCGATACATATCCGTAACAACCCGTCTTTCTTCCGCATGAATAGGACCGGTGCACCCCAAGGTGAAGTGCTAGGCCTAATAAAGCCCTTATCCAGCAAGTCCTTCAACTGCACCTTCAACTCTCGCAACTCTGTCGGGGCCATTCTGTATGGAGGAATAGAGATCGGTTGAGTGTCAGGTAACACATCAATGCTAAACTCAATCTCCCTTTCAGGAGGAAGGCCTGGGAGTTCATCTGGGAAAACATCTGGGAATTCGTTGACCAAAGAGATTGATTGTAAAGTAGGCGGTTTCGCCTCCGCATCCCTAACGCGAACGAGATGATAAATGTAACCTTTTGAGATCATTTTCCTTGCCTTAAGATAGGAAATAAACCTACCTTTCGGTGTAGCAATGTTCCCTTTCCATTCAATGACGGGTTCACCCAGAAATTGGAACCTAACCATCTTCGTACGACAGTCAACATTTGCATAGCATGAGGCCAACCAGTCCATTCCCATTATCACATCAAAATCAACCATTTCTAACTCAAATAAATTTGCCGAGGTTTGACAACTACAAATCATCACAGTGCAACCTCTATATACCCTTCTAGCACTCACAGAATCTCCTATCGGAGTAGATACCGCGAGGGGCTTACTTATCAATTCAGGTTCAATGCCAAACTTATTAGCCACAAAGGGTGTAACATATGATAATGTAGATCCCGGATCAATCAACGCATATACATCATAAGAAAACACAGATATAATACCTATAACAACATCTGGAGACGACTCGAGATCCTGTCGACCTACTAGAGCATAGGTTCGATTTTGAGCACCACTCGAACTCGGCACTGCACCTCTACCCCTACCACGACCTGTCGACTGCTGAAAACCCCGTGCTGGAGGTCGAACTGATGAGGAAGAACCAGACACAGATCCAGTCGGCTGAGCCATACCATCACCTCCTCTATTAGGACAATCCCGCATCATATGGCCAGGCTGCCCGCACGAATAGCATGCATCAGAACCTCGATGACACAATCCAAAGTGGGCCTTGCCGCACTGATCACAATGTGGTGTTGGGGGTCTCATCTGACTAGTATCCCTGTGATGTTGCAAGCCAAATGCCCGCGAACTCTGACCTGGACCAGAATAGGATCGATCATATCGAGGCCTCTGAAACTGTGGGGGAGCACTAGCTACAAGTGGCGCCGAACTCCTCGAAAACTGTGGCCTGATGCGGCCTCTGAAGTCATCAGAATACCCTGCAAATCTCGCCCTCTTATGCTGGCCTCTATCCTGCTCCCTAACTGCCCTCTGCTGGCGCTTACGATCCTCTAGGGTCTGGGCATAAGCTTGAATACGGGAAATATCCATGCCCTCCACCAAGGAGGCTGTCGTACACTCATTTATCAGATGTGGTCCCAACCCATTCACTAACATATGCACCCTATCACTCATCTCGGCCACCATATGGGGAGCATACCTTACCAAAGAATCAAACTGCATACTGTACTCTCGCACACTCATATTACCTTGTCTAAGGTTCAAGAACTTATCAGCTCTAGCTCGTCGTATCTCAACTGGCAAGTAGTGACGAAGAAAGGCCTCAGAAAATTCCTTCCACACAGCTGGAGGAGGGTTCGGACCCCTGGATCTCTCCCAACTATCATACCAGAGAACCGCTAAATCCCGTAGCCGATAAGAAGCCAACTCTACTGCCTCTATATCACTAAAATGCATAACCCGAAGTGTACAATGAACCTGGTCAATAAAAGTCTGTGGGTCCTCCTTGGGGTCTGATCCGGTAAACACTGGAGGGTCTAAATTAATAAAATCACGAACTCTTGTACTAACTGGTTTCTCAGCAGCACCTGTATTCTGCCTCTGAGCCTGAGCAGCTACCAAGCTAGTTAATAACTGCAAAGCACTCCACATATCCTGGTCTGGAGTGCCAGACGGAGGAACTGGAGGCGCTGAGTGCCTTCTAATATCCTCTGAAGGAGATGGAGTAGATGAGGTATGAGAGGGCATCTCACTTTGAGCCTCACTTTGTCCTGCTCTGACTTGGGGCACCTAACTGGTACCCTCTCCCGCTGCTGTATCAAGCCGTCTACTAATCGTTTGCTTCCTAGTCGAAGGCATCACTGAAAAAAACAAGGTGAATATTAGAGACGAACACTTACGACTCAACTCTACGCACGATCTAGATTCAGGAAGAAGGTAACAACCCTAGATGTCATGTAGCCTCCTGATTATAAATGTGGTGCGCTACACATCCATAATCAAGACTCTACTAGACACAGCTCATAGACAACCCCTAGGACAGACTTGCTCTGATACCAAGTTTGTCACGACCCAAACTGAAGGGCCATGACTAGCACCCGACCACACTTGCCGAGCACCAACGTACATTTCATCTAACCTTCATTATTATCTTTTAAGGCTGACGAGATCAATATAAATAGTAGACCTAGATAATGGACAACCAGCAATAAAATATGGACGGCATGAACATACATAGCAGGGGATGACCAGACAATCAAGAAACTACATATAAGGTTTGAGCTACCACGCTACTATGAAAGACTATACAACAAAAACTAGCCGACAAGGCATACCAAACTATACATGAGCCGACACCTGTCTATGAGCCTCTAAAAGAACATAAGTGTTGCAACATAGCCGGAACAGGGCCCCGACATACCCATAATGTCTATAACAAAAAATTGCATACCAAGACCAAGGCAAGTCCGGAGAAGGGATCTCGCCAATCACCGCTGAACTGGACAGTCTACTGTGGTGGGGGAGCTGCACCTGCCTGTCTATCAGGACCTGCAGCACGACATGCAGCGTCCACAAATAAAAGGACGTCAGTATGAATAAAGTACTGAGTATGTAAGGCAAGGAACCATAAATACGATCAGTAATGTAAGCAAAGATAGAGAATATACAACCTGTAACATCTTAGTACCTCTGAGGGCTACTTACATGAAATGCATGATACATATGTATAAATACATAAAACTTTAAAGCATTCGCCTCTGTGGGCATCATCATCATCATATCGTACCCGGCCATCATAAGGCTCGGTAGAATCGTTCCCGGCCACGTGGATCTCGGTAAAACCCAACTGATCAGTGGTTGCACAATAGGTGCCGTACCTGGCGAACTATAGTGTGGCTCGGTAGAGTAAAATAGATACATATATATAATGCATGCTCGACTCATGGAATCATATTCTAAACCTTTCGGAGTGACGTAAGGTCGGTATCCTCTGTACACGTTATTAGGACTAACTCTTCACTGTGAACCTTATAAGAATCAGAAAGTACCAACAACATTGATAACATAAGAATAAGAGAAGCAACATTAACATCAATCGTTCCATAAGAGGGAAAACAATGTAAGTACTGCTAGCTTCTAAGAGTAGAGTATCTTGGAAGCTCGTTCATTACATTATGTACAATCGGAGTCATGCAAAAGAAGGAAAGGGATAGCCTCACATACCTTGTATATACTGCCCCAATCTCAAGCTATGCAATTGTCAAAACTCCTTAGTCTACAATAAGAGAAACGATACTATCGTTATCATTTAAGCGTCATAACTATTATGTATCAACCACAACCTATTTTACGATGAAACGGACAGCACCTCCCCTATATATATGACCTCACACCATTAAAAACAGTCACCAAACAGCCCAAACAACATCAATAATAAACATATTGAGCCTCCCAAAATAGTCCACACACAGCCTAATCACTCCATACATACGATGACCACCGTAGTCGTGTCAAACAACCTGGAAATGTTACGAATAACTATCAGCCCATAACCCTACATATATATGGTGTTTCTCCACACCCTTCCTCCTCCAAAACTCCACAAGATAGTAGTAAAATACGCAGCCCAACAACAACGCAAAACAGTCCACAAAACAATAACATTACTACCAAACCTTTCGATATATATCTCACAAGTTCTAGCTTCAATGGCTTAGCCGCAACTTGGATAATCTTAAATACATATAGAGTAAGAGGTTCCTTACCTTTATACAGAAATAACAACTCCAATTTGACCTTAAATTTCCAAGAAATATCCCTCCAATGCTGCCACAACAACAAAAAAACGAAACTAGCGATCAATTAGTGTTTTTCGGCACTAGAATCACTTTAGAAGGCTTGAAATCACCTAGGATTGATATTAAAAACATGAGGGAGTATTTACAGAACATAAACCCTTTAAAAAACCTCTCACACGAGCTGGAATAACACAAAAATGAGCAACAACAAGAAGAACAAGAGACTTACTAGCGCCACGGAATTCCCGATTCTTGATTTGTGTTGTTTGCCCTTTTTTGGGTCTTGAATCTTGAGAGAACCTTGAGAGGATGTTCCTAGTGTTCTAAGGTCTGAAAATAGTGAAAATAAATTACTTAAAACGGGTTGGAGGCATCCTATATAGGTCCAAATATCTTACACCGACTTAGTGGGCCCCATAGAGAGGTGTTTGGCGCAGTCTCGCGAAAACGCGAATATCTCTCTACTCCGAGATCGTATCGATGAACGGTTTAATGCGTTGGAAACTAGACTCATAGATATTTAATTTTGTTGGTATATCACCCCGTAATTCCTTGTAAATTATGAGAAAATATTAGAAACATTTGACCCAATGTTTAAGTAAAATTATGAACCTAAGTTGCGACAACTTTTGTCGACTTTTGTTTCATAAATCGTTTGACTTAATGACTTATGATACGGATATTATATGATTAAAATACCTTAATAAATGACCTCTTGAGTGTATTAAGCACCACTAGATTACCTGAAAATACGAGTTACAACATCCTTGATTCGTTTAACTTCTAATACTGGTTAATCACCCTTATACACTCTTGTATCACTTAAGACCAATAGGATTGACTTCTTATCATCTCAAAGATAATTCCTTCTTGGATTTATGTTAACTAATATATGGCATAAACTAACACATGTGGATATGGGTTGTAACAGGGAGGATGTAACGACCTGGCTGGTCGTTTTGAGAGTTATAGTCCCGATCCCCTATTTATTGCTTCCTCGTGTCTTTTTCTACTTATATGACTTGCCAGGAGGTTTCGTTTGGGTTTTGGAGTGTTTTGGACACTTAGTCCCTAAACGGAAGCTTAAGTCTTAGGATTTTGATCATAGTCGGAACTGTGTAAAGACAACTCCAGAATGGAGTTTTGTTGGTTTTGTTAGCTCTATTGGGTGATTTTGGACTTAGGGGCGTGTCGGGATTGTGTTTTGGAGGTTTATAGCTGATTTAGGCTTCAAATGACGAAAGTCAAATTTTTGAAGATTTTGATTGGTAGTGGACTTTTTGATATCGGGGTCGGAATCCAATTCCAGAAGTTGGAGTAGGTCCGTAATGTTGAATATGCCTTGGGTGCAAAATTTGAGGTCATTCGGATATGGTTTGATAGGTTTCGGCATTGGTTATAGAAATTGGAAGTTTCAAGTTCTTTAAGTTTGAATTGGAGGGCGATTCGTGATTTTAGCATGTTTGATGTGATTTGATGGCTCGGCTAAGTTCGTATGGTGTTTTAGGACTTGTTGGTATATTTGATTGAGGTCCCGGGGGCCTCTTGTTAGTTTCGAGTGCTTAACGGATCAAAAGTTGGAGTTGTGTTGTTGCTGAATTTTTCAAGCATCTGGTGTTTTCGCACCTGCGGTGGGGAGACCGCAGGCGCGGGATCGCACGTGCGGAGAGTCAAGCGCAGAAGCAGAAAATGTAGGAGTTGCCAGGGGTCGCAGGTGCGAGGTGAATTCCGCATCTGCATGCCCGCAGATGCGTTAGAGTGCTAGTAGGAGGGGTGAAGGCCCGTAGAACCAGACCAGCGCCTGCAGGTGCGCACACGCTGGTGCGACCATTTGATCACAGAAGAAGACGCTGAGTTTTATGTGGAATTTGCACCTGGGATAGGACTTCCGCAGGTGCAGTGCGTAGGTGCGATGGTAGGTCCGCAAATGTGGAAATAACTGGACAGAAAAGAGAAATTCGAGGGTTTGATTCCCATTGGGTTTTGGGACTTTGAGATCTTGATGTGAGACAATATTTCAAGGTTTCTTCGAGAATATTGTTGGGATAAGTGATTCTAACTCGGATTGGGCTATATTTCATGAATCTATTGCTATTTTCATCTTCTAATTAGGGATTTGAGTTGGAAATATGAGGAGAAGTGGTAAAAAAATTCATGGACTAAAATTTTGAGTTTTGAAAGGCGATTTGAGGTCGGATTTGAGTAATTCTTGTATGGTTAGACTCGTTAGTGAATGGGTGTTTATACTTTGCAAATTTACTCGATTCCGAGACGTGGGTCCGGTGAGACTTTTTAGGGCGATTTTCAAATTTCTTGCTTTAGCTTTGATTTCATTAGCTAGATTAGTTTTTTGTACTTATATTTATGATATGTAATTGGATTAGGCTAGATTTGGGCAATTCAGAGTCGGATATTCGTGAAAAGAGTATTATTACGGATTGAATTCAGCTTCGTTCGAGATAAGTGGCTTGTCTATCCTTGGGGGAAGGGGGGAACTGCCCTTAGGATTTGGTACTATTTTGATATGTGAGCATTGTGTACGTGAGGTGACGAGTACGTACACGGGCTAATTGTTGTGAAAACCCGATTTCTACTGAGTAATAACCTATCTTCTTTCTATTTGAGTTATATCAGCATGTGTAGTATCCTGCTAGCTTAGAATAGTATGTCTACTTTCCTTAATTGTTTATCTGAACTCTGTGCAACATGTTTAGTAAATTTCCCGCTTTTCCTTGACTTGAACTTAATCTAAACTGTAGGTTTTCATGCTGTAATTGTTATCTCTGTTGTTTGAGCTTCATATTTACTTTAAGAGTACGGAACGATATTTTGAAAGATCCCCCTACATATTTACTTTGGGGCTATGGAACGGTATTCCGGGAGATCCCCCTATCTTGCATATTTACTTTGGGACTACAGAACAGTATTTCGGGAGATCCCTCTGTACATTTATGTTTGGGACTACGAGACGGTATCTCTAGAGATCCCATGTTGTTATCTCTCTGTGTACTGAGCTGGTATCTCGGGTGATCCCCTACTGTTTATCCTTGTGTTATGCGTTGCTACTTTGCTATGTTCTCTTTGTTTAAATTCTAGTCTCTTATTATATTGTTATACTCTCCTGCTTATTTATTATAT
Organism: Nicotiana tabacum; assembly: GCF_000715075.1. NCBI lineage: Eukaryota > Viridiplantae > Streptophyta > Magnoliopsida > Solanales > Solanaceae > Nicotiana > Nicotiana tabacum. Next base: position 88,027,722 of record NC_134082.1, on the reverse strand, counting down.
ACCAGTAGGGCCTTGACCTGACCTCGTCACTACTCGGCAAAGTTTAGGCTTGGCACTTACTGGGTACCATTATGGTGTACTCATGCCTCTCCTGCACAAGTATATCGTATGCAGATCTAGGTACCTCTTTACCAGTGTCAAGTTTAGTTGCACGGTTACTGCTGATCAGGAGGCTTCAAGGTACATCTGCCCGCGTCTGCAGACCTCAGAGTCTCTCTATATCCCCTTATGTCGATTCTTCCCTTATTTCTTTAGACATTGATTTATAGAATAGTTAGAAATTCATAGAAGCTTGTGACTTACGGTGTTCCAGATTTTGGGAGAGTCATGTATATTTCGGGAGTTGATGATTGTATATATCGAGCGGCATCTCAAATGCTATTTAAATTATCTATTACTGTTAGTTGTTAGCTTTCATGGTTTTCATTTCATTTTCGCAAATGTTAGGCTTACCTAGTCGTAGAGACTAGGTGCCATCACGATAAATTCACGGAGGAAGAATTTGGGTCATGACAGTTAGGCTGTTTTGTAGTATTTTATGGTGTATATAAGGTTGAAAAATAATGTATATATGTTGTTATTGTTGTGTTCTTGTGTTGTTGGTGTTATCTTGAATTTTGAAGAAGTAAGGATTATGGGGGAGATGTTGCCCGTTTTAATACAAAAATAAGCTTGTCGTTCGTTATGCGATAGTTGTACCTTTCGTAACTTAATAATAGTATTATTATCATTGTTGTAGATTAAGGTACGAAGAGAACTTCAACTTGGTGATTGGAAAGATTGTGATAATGTATATTAAGGCTAAACCTTTTCTTCATTTTGGCATGATCCCTTAACTACATGAGTTTGATAATGAGGCATAAAGTGACGTTCGTATTCCTAAACTTATGTACATTATCCTAGTCTCATAAGTTACAGTATTCTCCCTTATCGGGGCTTTATATTCAGTTAAGTATTGTCTTCTTCCAATCAAGAGAGTAGATGGTCTATATATATACAGTAGTACAGTATTTTCATCATCATCGAGCTATAATCGAAGGGCAGGACCCTATTGGGCAATCTCTAATCAGATGGCAAATTATATACCAAGCCTACTGTGGTTGAGTACATATGAGCGAGCCTAGAATGGTAGAGATACATAGCCTAGTATGGTCGGGCGTCTATGAGCAAGCCTACTACGGCAGAGCAGTTACATATACCGAGCCTTATAGGCCCGGACAACTATTTTACTTACTATATTGAGAGAGTTAAGTCAGTATCAATAGGTAAGCATATCTTCAGATTATCTTTTACTCCCAATTACTTTCAGTTATTATATTATCAGTTCAGTTTTATCTTTCAGTTATTCTGTTGCCTTAAATACTCGGTACATTATTTCGTACTGATGTCCCTTTTGCTAGGGATGCTGCATTTCATGCCTGCAAGTCCTGATTGACAGTTGAACAGACCTTCTCAGTAGACAAAGTCAAACATCACCTTAGTTGGTAAGCTCCACTTCCTCGGAGTTACCAGTCCTATATCTTGGAGTCCATTTTATATATACAAGTTTGATGGGTAGGTCGAGGTCCTGTCCCGACCATGATACAGTTCAATTATCCCTAGAGGCTTATAGATGAGTCCTGTACATTTTTTTATATCAGTATTGTGGCCTTACCAGCCTCATATAGACATTATTTTCAGATGATTTAGAATATATCCTCATCGGCCTAAGTTGAGGGTTACCCCTCCAGAGTTCACAGTTACAGAGTGGTACGCTCGGGTCGAGTATGGCATCGAATGCTGGCCACGCCTTTTCAGGTTTGGGGCATGACAGTTCAGTTGACTATATGAATTGTACATAATAAAACTTCTGCTGCATTTACTACTTTTTATACCAGGAATACAGATAGGTTTGTAACATGTATTTTATATGCTCTTTCTTATTCATTTCTCATCTCAGCTAGTTCTTAAATTCAAGATTCTTGTCCTTTTCCAAGGCAAGTAATCTGATTCTTTAAACACCTATTGATATTCCTTTTTAATTTGGCATTTCGGATTGGTAAGTTAGTTTCTACCTTGTATTAATGAGCACCAATTGACTCAATTGAATGATTGATACATAAAAATCTTACACCGTTAATAATCAAAAAACAAAATCGAAAATAACTTAATCGAACCTTGAAAAAACCATACTGAACCGTAAATAATTTGGCTTGGATTGATTATTAATATTAGAAAATCGAAAATTGATAAACTAAATTGTACTTTCATACTAACCAACCGAACTGATCAATGCCCTACCCTAGGCTGCATGAGGAAAAGACAACAGGTCAAAGCCCACGACCAAGCACATGAGAAAAATCAGATACCTACAAACAAGGAAATTAGGTACTTACGAGCATAAATCCAAGCCTCAGGAAAACTGTCGATGTTGGCACCATGTCCTCTTCTAGAAGAAGTTGAACCAGAATTGGCAGTTGGCTTTGTCATCCATCTTTACCACCAAGCATTTTCCTTATCGGTGGCGAAGATTCAACATCATCCATCTATAAAAGCTAGGAGCGAACAGATGTATTAAATGCCAATATGTTAGTTTGACCCCGGCTAGCTCGGCAAATTTAATAAGCATCCTTATAAGTTTGTAAACGTACGGTGCGAGCTGAGCTGGGGAAATGTCGTAATAGTGAAAGAATTCCTCCACGAACGGAAGGATAGGGAGGGTGTAGCCGACTTGGAAGAGGTAGGCGTAAAAGGTGCAGTACCCAAGATGGTGGACCTGCATCGTATCCCACCCAGCCGGGATTAATTCAATATGATCGGGAAGGCCGAACTTAGCCTTAAGCTCTTCTAATTCCTTCACCATCATCATGAACGAAAGGCTCTAGAGTCAGCTTCAGGTAATTTGGTGATATCAGATCTGGAATTAGGGTTTCGAGAAAGTATCTCCTCCGCCGACGGGAAGGTTCCATCCTCAATGGTGGCAGAAACACTCTCTTCATGGGAGGAAAACACCATTGTCAAGGGGGCCACATCACTTCCCTCACCAGACTCAGAAGGAATGTTAGACATAGTTTGATAAATGAAATAGAGGTATCAAACGATGAAGAACTAAGAATAATACGAATCATTGGAACGGAGAAGAGAGGTTCAAAGCAAGAAAAGAGCAAGAGAGTAATCAGTGGCGGACCCAGAAATTTGTGCAAGAGGGTTCAATCTTAGAAGTACATAACTTTATTCGTAAAATAGTAGTTGTCAAGTGGGTTCAAATAAATATTTATATAAAATTTATGCAGCTTTAATCGTAATTTATACATATATACAGTATTATTTTTTGATGAAGCGGGTTCAGTTGAACCGGCTTGCCATCACGTGCATTCTCCATTGAGAGTAATATGGTATTTCAAAATAAATAAAACTTAAACCTCAAAATCGCATCCAAATAACTCTATTTATAAGGTCTTGGCACCAGGATTGGAAACGTCTCATCATTACTAGCATCGGAACCGAAGTGACAGGTTCAATCAGAGGTCACACACAAAATGAAGCAACACATCGGGAATATGCATCATAATGATGTCATCCTAACTCGTGGACAACATAGTTCCAACGAATCGTCCGGGAAAATTGAAGCGTTTGAAATATGCAGCCCATATAGGGCCACGCTGCCAATTCACTGCAACCACCATGACCTGCATAGCTCACTCCATTGTGTTGACCACATAGAACTAAATCCGCTCACCAAACCTGCTTGAAGCCGGTCTCAATAAGCGGAGGGACTAACTGTGTGGGTCAGAATCTATCTTTAGAATTTTTAAACCAAGATAGTATTAGGGAAAGAGTTCCCAAGTGGTCATTTGTCGAAATGGCACGAGAAGCAATGAACTCTATAGTCGAAGAGTCAACAAAAGACGAAGCCGAAGAGTCAACAAGGGTCGAGGCCGAGGTAGAGTGCCTTTGACGGAGTAACAACGGCTAGTTTCAAGACATGATGACAGAGAAAATTTTAGTAGATATTCTCTGCACTTGTACTATTATGGTTTGTTGGGAGTATGTTCCCTATAAATAAAAGGCAAAATTGTCTTATGCCCACTTAAACTTGCATTTGATTGCCAACCCGGTGAAGAAACTTATAACTTCCCCATTTGAACACTTCAACTCATACATTTGTGCACTAATAAACCTCTCAAATGGAGCATGTATACCAAATACGCTGACATTATATCACGTCATATTCTAGGAATAGTTGTTGCTTGACATGTATAATTTGTGGGTCCCACTTATTTTAATAAATTTATCAAAATTTTAATTTCATGGTTTTCCTTTTCTTCTTCATGGCCTTCTATAGATAAGCCAAATCCACATTTTTTTCAATGCTCAACTCGTCACTCGCATCTCTACCACCAGCACCATCACACCACCACAAATAACTCAAAATTACTAGAATTTATCTACGCATAGACCAGAAAAAAGGGAAAAATAAGCAACAAAAATAACTCGATTAGTTGTACTCTCTAAAACAACAAGCTCACCACTCCCTTCACATCTAGACCACCACAAAACTACACCAGAATGCTCCCCCTCTTTGAAGCCATCATTGATTTTCTTCTGGAATTCCAAAATTGATTTTGTTTTGTTTTGCCTAATTCAAAATTTGCATACAAGTTTTGGATTTGTAATTTCCCTCTCAACTATAATCTTGATTTTCAATAGAAGAATAACCTAAGAGAAAACAGAAGGGTGCTTGTGAAAATAAAATTGTTGGGTTTGATTTGGAAGTAAGAGGAAGAAAATGGATGTAAGGGTTGGGGGTCGGCGTACAGTGGTAGAGGAAGAAGGGGGAAAGGGTGTAATAGTAATGAAAGGGATGGGATGTGGACCTTTATTTCTTTCGTTTTCATTTTGTTTTTTGGTTTTTGTACACGGCAAAATCAGAAGACTTGATTTCTTGTTGTCGACTCATTTCGGAAGCATGCCTCAAGACCCCGAGGACGGGAGGCCACAATCGAGTTCTGGACCTCGGGGCTCGGTGAGGCTTGACTCAGAGGAAACGTAGATTGAACCCAGGACAGAGGGGGAAGCTTCCAAGGCACACAGCTTAGACTGATAGGGTCGGCCTACCCGGAGACTATGTTGAGGCATCACGTCAAGCCATCACATCTTCGTACTTCGTACTTAGTCTCCACATACTTGAAATCGCGTTCCCTCGCCTATATAAGGGGAACTCGTGCCACTTTGTAGAGGACGGATGTTGCTCTATTTCTCCACAAGTGCAATAATATATATCTCTCTCTTTTCTTTCTAACTTGTTTGTTCTCACTAGCCTGAGGCCGCTTCAATATTTATCGTCCTCTTACTTGTTCTTCACTATATTGCTCAATATTGGCCGTATAGAGCCTTGCTTAACCATATCCTTAATTGTTATCCCATCCCCGGTTGCCCCCAATACCTCGATCTCTACCCGAACCTGGACCCCGAGGTCTCTATCAATCAGCCCTTCGATCGGCCATCAGGCCCTTCGGTTTGATTACTGCCTCGTTTTAGCTTGCTTTTCATCGTTAAATTCCATATCATTAGCACCAACTACTCTAACAATTAGCTCGGGAATAGATCACGTATTTTTAGAATTCCATTTACAAATCTAATTGTTGTTACCATTTTCACGGTAAATAGTTTGGCGCCCACCGTGGGGCTAAAAATAATAGTGATTATTTTCTTGCTAGTTTCATCACACAAACGCACATTATATTTTACACTTTTCTTTTCTAAGATCCTTTGATTTCAGGTTAAAATGTCTGGCTCGGTAAACGGAATTGAGAACGACAACCTCGAAAACCATGGGCAAAATAGCGTGGCTGTCCCGGCCGCTGGAGCACCTCCACAGAATCCTGATATCATGCCGGGACTGATTCTAGTGGATGCGGATTCACAGGATGCACCTCAAGTTGACGAAGCCTCGCGCACCGGCGGTAGCATACAGCATGTCGACCAATAGGAAGCTCAAAAAACCTCGACCCGGGAAGAACAGGAAGTTATTCTTCATGTTATTTTTGAAACATTGCAGGCACAGCGGTTGGCTATCGCTCAACTGCAAAGTCACCCGGAGACTCCCAGTGCAGTAGCGCCAGAAACATCTCCCTATGCCGAATGAGTACCCTAGAGATCAAGCAACAACAGATCGGTAACCAACCCCACCACAACGAGGATGCTTGGAGATCTCTTCGAAAGGATTGAGCCAGGTTCGTGGAAGTTCATACAGCAATCGTCTCCCGAGGAAGCGGTCCCGGAACTCGCTTCACGAAAACTCGGAACGCCGAAACTCCCCAGGTGCGACAGGCCTTGGATCCCTACGAGCGCACCACCGCTTACACGTGCTCATTCAAAGGTAGCAACCTCCAAAATGATGAGTGCGAGTCCGTCTCATTGAGGAAGTTCGAGGAAACACTCTCGAAAGAACCTCGACATAGCACCACAGTCTAGCGCTTGACTTCACAAATTCGTTTGCCATATCAGCAAATCCCTCCGCAGGAGCGCACACCGATGCCATCGAAGCAGCAATGGAAGAACTCGACACACTTGGGGCTAGACAAAGAGAGAGTGAAGAACCACGGGAAGCAGTACCTCATTTCCTGAGGGAACGAATGAGATCGCTCCCAGTTTCGGATAATTGGGCAACACAAGCTTTCACCCAAAGCTCAAATGAAGCATGCCCGACAACTCCAGGACATTTCAGACAAAGCTTGATCAAATACCCAGCCGAGACCTGGCCGGATACCCGCACCCGGCACCAGCCATGGAGTAGGACCGTGGACAACCGCCCGAGAACTTCCTCGGGCTCGGTACGTCCAAGCAGACTCCCGATGAAGAAACTTATGCCAAACAGGTGGAGGTACCATCCTTGTGCCACGTATGAGAAAAACAGCACAAGATGCAACCTACCTCGCAACAATAGGGAAATAGCTCGAGGACAACACCCTCGAGGAATCTCCAGTAGGACCATATTCAACAAGGCACAGCCGGCAGGGGAACCCCGCCCAGCTGAGTACAATCTCAGCATTGCTATACCAAACATCGTGATCACCATAAGCGAAACCAGGGACGCCAAATGACTCGGGCCTATTCGACCAAGACCCCTTCAAAAGAACCACAACCAGGCACGGGAACTGCAGAGCACGCATGACCACGGGGTCAAAAACGGACACCAGCTCGAAAGGACGACAGCTGTGATACACGATAAAAATAACTACCAAGTATCATCGAGCGGTCAGACTCGAGTCCAGCCCCAAGGAGGAAAGTCAACCGGGAAGGATGAAGTGAACAAGCCACAACTTATTACCACGACAGTGAAGGAGTGGCAACACCCTCTGTGGACTCATAAAATGGAAAGTGAAAACATGTTCGCCGTTAGGAAAAGATGGGTACAGGGAAGTGTTCTGGAGGACACCCTTACATCCCGGGAAAAGGACATCGATACTTCGCCTCGGCATCACACTGACGCATTGGTAACCCTCTCCCTCATTTGATCTATTTCAAATAAAACGTGTGTTCATGAATTCAGGTGGTTCAATCACGTACAACGACGGTACCAAACCAAAGTCAATATGGTGGTCCGGGCTAACGGACTAAATCACTCCCGCATCTCGAATCCCTGACAAATTCCTAATGACGAATCGCCACAAAGACCATTCTCTTAACACGGCCCACATGAGCTCGGGCCAGGACATCGAGCTCTGTACCATCAAAGGAGGCACAAAGCACGGACGCCTTATTCAGACGACCACCAGCACACCACCTGGAGACAGTGTCGGCCCTATTTTGCCAAAACCAAGGAACTCCTCGCAGAAAGCAGAACTAAAATAAGTCGACAGAAAGCAATACTCAATGAGAGGAAATTTTTTACCATATGATGCATCGCCGGCATCAATGCCCCCACCCTCAGAAGGATCAAAGGGTAAGCAAACCATGTCGTCAGCCAAGCCTCGTTGAACACAGTAGAAGGTTGTATTAGGGCTTGCGCCCCGGAACGAAAGAAACATACCGAACCTCGAAAGGTTATCTACACATCTCGCGGTGAGGAAGAACTACTTTACTCCTCCGTTATTTTTTTTGCTAACCTGTATGTAGACAATCAGTCGGGGATTCGGAAGTTTTAACTCCACCCTGAGATCCAAGGCCTTAACAGGCCCACTGTGCTCTCTTCCCTCAATCGGACTTCAGACCCAAAGAGGGTCCCGCCAGCAAGATTATTAGCGGAGCAGCGTACCCCCAAAGAGGGTCCCGCTAGCAAGATTATTAGTGGAGCAGCGTACCCCAAATGGGGTCCTGCCAGCAGGATCTAACAAGATCACAGGCCTTGTTCCACAGCCCGACAACGAAGCAATGATCACTTCTAAGGACACCGCCCCCTCGGGAAGACCGGGAAACGGCAGACCAAACCCCAATCGGGAATTGTGTACCGGATCAAAAAGTCCGAGAAGTTGTGCTCATGCAAGCCGAGCTCACAACGATGAATCAATGTATGTCTACACCAAGCAATAAAAGGATATCTTTTCAATATCTTATTATCCGAACGAAGGTATCTTAAGTATATCCCCGATAGGGTCCTCTCCACCAAACGCATCCCTTGATATCCGGAGACTTAGCGTCAGCAATTCAGCACCCGCACGACCTCAGGGTCGAAACTCCGGGCTCATAAAGACCCTACAAGGCAACTTCGAGCTCACGAAAAGTGATCTTCACGCTTAAACAAATTCGATGACTCAGAGACTCATTCATAGCCAATCGTCATACACTAAAAACCCTAAAACTGTAAGACCCTTAGCGGGCAGCCTCGGCGTAACCAGATCTATTCTACATTACACAAATTGTAAAACCTCAACAGGCATGACAGACTGTAAGACATCAACAGGCATGACAGATTGTAAGACATCAACAGGCATGACAAACCCAAAGTTTAGGTTATACGTCGCATTTGTAAGAATCCCTAAAGGGCATACCCTCGGCGTAGACACCTAAACTATCACTTGGGATCAAAAATGGCTACGGCCAAACGCACATGACTACGGTCAAAATGGCTGATATAGACAAAATGATGCGACTCGGAGATGCCCGACTATCGCTAAAATCCAAGGCCACTACTCTAAATATACTTCGGAAAGAACCGGCTAAAACAGGCTTCCCTTAACAGGCAAAAAACAAGCTCCGACCATGTCGGCTCAAAATTGCAAGAGCGTCAATCTACTCGACCTACGAGCTATGAACCTTCCGAGGTGCTTGAACATCGTCAATAATGACTTGAAATCTAGGTTCTCCGGAACCGCTGATAGGTCAAGAAAAAATATTCAAAAAGACCTTAACGAGCAGAAAACAAAGCCTACAAAAAAAGCCCACAGGCAAAAATAGCGTAAGAGCCATTGTCGCCGGCTAAGCAAGCCTACGGGTCACACATCAAAAGGTCTCTACGACCAAATAGCATAAGAGCCATTGTCTCCAACCAAAAATTGACAACTTGAGGATTAAAGTGACTCGAATCATAACCCAATTCGGAGACCGGTCCAAAATAGTTAACTAAGCAAGCCTACGGGCCACATATTAACCGGTCTCTACGACCGAACATCGTGAAGGCCATCGCCATCTGCCTATGCAGATAGGGAAGAACTTAAGGGTCAATTACAGCTCGAATCGCAATGCGACTCAGAGACTGGACCCGAATCAGTTAAATTACAACATGCCTAAGGGCACGGTTTAAATACCATTGTCATCAGCCGAGCAAGTCCCCGGGCCATGCGCCGTGAGATCACTTCAGCCCAAAGCATAAAATGACATCATCACCCACCCATATGGGCAGGAAATAGCTTGAGGGTCAATTGAATCTCGAGTCACAATACGGCTCGGAGACTGGACCCAAAATAGTCGAAACGGCAAATTCCCAAGGGCAAGAAACAAAAACAAATACTACCTGCCTGCACGGGCATAAAAGATTCAAGGGCAAGAAGGCTCGAGTCGAAGATCGACTCGGAGAGTGAGCCTAAACAGCCGGGCCAAACACGGAGGCCCCAGCACCTGCTCGAGCCAAGGGTCGTATGTAAGATCCCCCGGGCTTGTTCGATCAGTCCGAACCTATGTGGATCTCGCCAAACACCCGCCTACCCAGTCGAAAGCAATAACAGAAAAAAGGTAGAGAAGAAATAAAGTTTCAAGTTTCTTCCTATATATTATATAAACGAAAAAGGCGCGTTCTCCATCTATTGGCATACTCTACATATATCAGAAACAAAGCGAAAAAATGGCAAAATCTACGCTCCATACTAAAGGGCTACAGCTTGCCAAGTTTGCTCTCCGTGACATCAGTAAGAAGTGACTGAGCGTCATGCTCGTCCGCCCTTGCTCGAGCCAATTCTTTCGAGAGAACGAAGCCCCATGCACCGACCTCCTCGAGCACCTCTCTCCGGGATCTGCAACGAACATACTCCTCGATCCTATTCTCCCGATCGAGGGCTCGCCTCAGCTCAGCCTAGGCATCAGCAGCAGCCTTCATACGAATTTCCATCTCCTGATCAGCCTTGGTCCGGTTTAGTGTCGCTTCAGCCCGAGTGTCAATTATCTCAGCTCTGACCTTTGAGAGATTGGATTCAAGTTTCCCGATTATATCTGCTTGAATTTTGGCATTGTCGTAAGTCAAGCGGAGTTGGGCCTTGAAGGCAGTGACCTTGGTCGAGGCACTTAACTCCTCCAAAGCTCGAGCCTGCACTTGAGCCCTTAGCTCTCCACAAGCAACTCTGATGTGGTTGACGTCGCCTTTGAGGTACTCCAAGGCCTCCGCCTTTTTCTGCAACTGATATGACAAAAGGGGTTAGTCCTAAGGTTAGAAAGAAGCGAAGAGCGTACTACATGAAGTTACCTGCTCTATCAAGTAGTTCACAAAGTTTGAGCTCCGATACGCCTCATATCGCCAATGCACCAACTCAGCCTCCTTCTCCTTGCTAAGAAGCCTAAGGGACTCGCCCTCATTCAGGTTTTTCTGGAGCCTGTCCCCTTGACGGAGTAGGTCAAACATAAGCCCATCATAGGAATGCGCAAGGAAAACTCAATAAATGGAGGAGGGCATGACACACAGGAAAAACGCGCCTAAACTCACCTTGAAGAGGAGCCGACGGACTTCCTCTAAATCAGAACACACTCCTGTTGATCCTGCCTCTCTAGCCCCAGGGGAACCAGCCTCGAATAGAGCATATTCACTCGGAGGAACCACCGCCCGGGAATCTGATACTCCGGGAACATCAGGCTTGTACGATGCCCTCTCCTCAAAGATACAGGCCCACCCAGCATCACTAAAAGCTCTATCACACCGCGGATGCCGATCCCCCTTATCGCCATCACCCCTCGGCTTGGAGGCCGACGAATCCTTCCCCTTTTTGGAAGAGCGCTGCCTCATCCTAAAGAACCGCCCTATATCTGCAAACGGCAAATCCAGTACAAATGAAAGCGGAAAATATTACCTCGAATATACGAAGGCCAAGGCAAAGGAAACATACATACATACCTTGGTATTTCACTCCCCATTTGGTACGAAATACAAATCGCCACCGGCATTCATCGCGGGTCGAATGGGTCGCAAGCTTTCGGACCCAGCTGGCAAGTCAAAATCTTTGCCCGGCGTCCACAAAGTTGTTGCAACAAGAGAGACAACATTATTACTCAACTAATTTTCGCTATAAGGCAAAATCTGAAAAAGTGCCAGACGCCACACTCACGTGCATGATTCCATCTTTTGGGAAATGGCAAGAGCCCTGCAGGGATAATGTTAGCCGTCCGGACCCGGATAAACCAGCTGGCCCACTCTTGATCTGCATCTTCTTCGTCGTCAACAACAAGGGGCTTGGACGAACGGCACCACAGAGTTAGCAGGCCTCGATGATGAAAGGGTCGGTATAGCCTAACGAGGTGATCAAGCGTGAACTCGAGCTAAGCCTTCTCCGCAAAGAACCTTATCATCAACACCACTTGCCAAAATGACGGATGTATCTGTGCCAGAGAAACTCGATACTTCAACAAAAATCAAGTACAACCCTATCAAGGGGGCCAAATGTGAAAGGGAATAGGTATACGCTAAGAAATCCATCAGTAGAATCCGTAATACCCACATCTGGGGAAAGCTCCACGAAGGCCTAAATACAGGCAACTGCTTAGCAGAAGTCTATCTTATACGTTTTAAAGGTGCTATCTACATCAAGATCAAAAGGGGCCCTCGGGTACCCAAAGCTGATCTTCATTCAGGATAATAGTCCCGAAGGCTCCGAAATTCGACGCATTATCTCCATACAACTCGGAGGGCCTCGGTGGCCCGGGCCTATCGGATCAATCCGAGATTAGTCCGATGTACGATGATGGTTCGAAAGAGAGCCATATCGATCGGCAGAGGATCGGCAGGAACGCATGCGCCCAAGTCAGATATCAGCAATCAACAAATAAAAGAAGGCATTTGAAGGACCTCGAAGGGTATGAAAGCATACAAAAGTGAGGAAAATAGAAGTTAGTAACGTATATTCTTATTCATAAAAATTTGTGTACAAGCAGTCCTCGAGGGGTCGTTACATACAATTACAAAAGCCTACGAGGGATCTCTACGCCTAAAGGATGAGACGAGGAGATGCACACGCAAGGTGAAAGCCCGAAGACCGGCCCACCTTCGAAGGTCCGCAACAGGTGCCTCCGGACGCGCATCCTCGGAAGTTTCATCCCAACCTTCCACACTAATATCCCCAAGGGGCAAGGTGAGTGGAAGGGAGGGATGAAAAAACGCCATAGCTCTTTGAAGCTCGAGGACCCTCTTTGGCCAAGGGAACCTCGGCGAGACAGCGGACCGAACAATCCTTGGTCCCGCTTGCACAGCTACTTAGAGTCCACTTCTTGGAATGTCTAGCCATGCAAGCCCCCAACTCGGAGCAGAGCACCACGTCGAGTCGGGGTATGAAGGTGAGCAACGGTGTATAATACGAGCCCCCTTTTAAGTAGCGGTGCATAATTCGAACAACTATATACATGAGGGGGAGGCCGAATCCCCGCCCATCATCACCTCAGGCCAACAATAGCAGCCACAGTGAATGTGTTAATGGCCACAGCAGTAGCGGGACAACATAGTTATGCTCGACGAAGAGAAGCCCCGACGGAAGGCCACAACACGGTCTAAGGAAACTCCTCCAAATAGACTTGAGGTCATGAGCCCCTAGCATGATGTTGAAAGGTGAAAGAAGATGATAAGAAGAAATAGGCAAGTAGGACAACGGAGGCACTGGGATAGGAAAAGCAAAGCAAGGCACCCCCATTTATAGGGGGCCATGCCACGGTCATCTAGGCTTTGGAAGATTGACCGACGGGCGCAGTTAATGCATCCTTGGAAAAATGAACCGACAGTGGTATCTTCACCTTGGGGAGCGAGAATTAGGAATGCAATGAATGAGGTCGAAAAGCACGAGCTCGTGGGTGTCTGGTTATCCCAAAGCTCGCGCCAGAAGTCGGATCATCGATATGACATTGCCGAAAGAAGCTCGAAGAGTCAGAATCATTTCCCATCACTTCATTATGGGAAATGCGGAGACTATCTGTACGCAACAAAATTAGAAGACTTGATTTCTTGCTGTCGACTCATTTCGGAAGCATGCCTCGGTACCCCGAGGACGGGAGGCCATGACCGAGTTCCCGACCTCGGAGCTCGACGAGGCTCGACTCAGAGGAAATGGAGACTGAAGCTAGGATAGAGGGGGAAGCTTCCAAGGCACACGGCTTAGACTGACAGGGCCGGCCTACCCAAAGCCTATGTTAAGGCATCACGTCAAGCCATCCCATCTTCGTACTTCGTAATTAGTCTCCACATACATGTAACCGAGTCCCTACTCCTATATAAAGGGGGACTCACCCTACCTTGTAGAATATGGATTTTGCTCCATTTCTCCACAAATGCAATAATATATCTCTCTCTCTCTTTTCTTTCTAACTTGTTTGTTCTCACTGGCCTGAGGCCGCTTCAATATTTATCGTCCTCTTACTTGTTCTTCACTATATTGCTCAATATTGGCCGTATAGAGCCTTGCTTAACCATATCCTTAATTGTTATCCCATCCCCGGTTGCCCCCAATACCTCGATCTCTACCCGAACCTGGACCCCGAGGTCTCTATCAATCAGCCCTTCGATCGGCCATCAGGCCCTTTGGTTTGATTACTTCCTCGTTTTAGCTTGTTGTTCATCATTAAATTCCATATCATTAGCACCAACTGCTCTAACAACTAGCTCGGGAATAGATCACGTATTTTTAGAATCGCATTTACAAATCTAATTATTATTTCCATTTTTACGATAAACAGTTTTAGAAAATTTTTAATCAAAAATTACTGTACTCACGCACGCTAATTATGTCAGTTACACGCACTTTGTCCATGTCACATGTGCTCTTGCCACATAAGCATAGTCAATTGTCAGAGGTGTTTATTAGTTTACATATGTACTAGTTGAGGTATTCAAATGGGAAAGTTGTAAATTTCTTTACCGGATTGGCAATTGGGTGCAAGTTTAAACGGCCAGGAGGCCATTTAAGACACTATGATAGGGGACATGAGATATTCATTTGTAAAAAAGATACTTTGACTTAAGAAAGAGAATAGGATCTCATTTGCTAAGATACAAACATCACATTTTCACTGAGATTCTTGTCAATACTTTTTCATTTGATCCGAGAATAACTCAAATATTCAACGGATTGTCTATCATTCATCATTGTTAGAAAGAACATTCACTCACTCCATCCTTTCTTGGGTGACTCATTCATTCTATCTATTTAATTGCTATTTATTGCTATCCACTATTATTGAATGCCACATTATTGCTTTTGATTTTTGTGTACTATTCTAAATTGCTCAATTTTACCTTCTAGTTTATTGATGTCCATCATTAGTGAATCATCTCATATTTTGTTGTTGGCATTAATAGAGTTCCAGCATGAAAGATTGGGCTCCATGTATGCAAACTCTTCAAAAAGAAAGTCTAAATTTACCCTCTCAACTTTTTATTTTGGTTAAAATTAATTTCATATTGGAGCTCCTATAAAGATAAATAAAAAAAGGAGAGCTTTTCTACTGGATAATATTTAGGGGTAGGCATAGTTCGGGCAAATCCGAGATTCAAACCGAAATCCGATCTTTTTAGATTTTTGGATTGAATTTTCGGATTATGGATTGTATTTTAGATTTTATTTTAAATTTTTTGGATTTCGGATTGGATGTTGGATCTTCTACTTTGAATTTTTGAATATCCGAAAATCAGAAAATTTTATACTTTATATTTAATCCATTATCCATATGCAAATAATAATAACATCAATACCCTATCTATTAGAAATTATCTCATATATTCAATATTAATTACTAAGTTACTAGAAGAATACTGTTTACCGTGAAAATGGTAACAACAATTAGATTTGTAAATGGAATTCTAAAAATATGTGATCTATTCCCGAGCTAGTTGTCAGAGCAGTCGATGTTGAGAAATACTAAGTATAAAGATAAGAGGTGAGCAAAAATGAAGCAGTAAGCAAACCGAAGGGGTCCGCTGCCCGAGAATGGAGCGGATTGATGGGTAATCGAGGTTGAGGTTTGCACTGAGATCAAATTAATCGGGGGTAGTCGGGGAGGGGATAACCAGTAGAAATGCAATTAAGTGAGATTCTTTACGGTCAAAGTTGAGCTATACAATGAAGAACAAGTTAAGAGACAATAAATATTGGGGTGACCTCGAGGTCGATGGAGACAAATAGTTTAAGAGAAAGAGAGAGAGAGAGAGAGAGAGATATTATTGCTTTAATGGAGAAATGGAGTGTTGCCTTACAAAGTATTAATGATCCCCTTTTTATAGAAAAGGGGATGCCCAAACTTAGTATGGGATCTTTTGATATGACAAAAAGGGGATGAGATGTGACAGTCCGTTGGCTTCACGTCGTGTGAGGGCTGGCGTCGGATCACTTAAGGAGATTTGGTCGACCCCGGGTGCATTCCTGGGGGGATCCTTGCGCTCATCGTGCCTCTAGTTAATCATTTATTCTTGGCTGGGGATCGGCGGGCTCTGAGGGAGATGTCTGTATCGAGGTCCCGTGACTCCGGGGTCACTCTTCGAAATATCTTGACGAGGGGGGAAAATTGGTCCCCCGATTTTCACCGCATACAGATAGTCTCCGCGTTTCTTAGAGGGAAGTGATAAGAAATGATATGAGCACATTATTCCTTGACCCTTGGTAGCGGTATCATATCGATGGCGCGGCTTTCTTGTGATAGGTATCGGGGTATTACGCCCTTTACGCTTCCCCGGGGCAGCCCGAAAGGTCACAACCCTTGGAGTCATTGCTATCGGTTTAGTTTCTATGAACGCATTGATTGCGTCTGTCGTTACACTTTTCGAGGGTGGTAATGGCACTGTTGGTTGCATTGCTCTCCCTATAAATGGGTTTATTCGGTAGTTACCTTTCTTACTCCTTCTTCCATTGATACTCATCTCCCATTTCCATTCTGCCGCTTTGGAGTCTTTTGTTTTGCCGTGTTGGATACCTCAGACTTCATGTTTTCATACCACATGTGTTTTGACTCCTTCGGTGATCTCTTTTTGATTAAGCGAAATCGTACTGTCGGGATGCTATTATTGTTATTGATGTTGCTGTTGTTGCTATCGGCTTGTGATGATAAGGCGGAGGGTTGACTTCTTCTGATCTCGAGGAGTTTCTTTTTTGGATTATGCACTGCTGCTCAAAAGGGGGCTCGGATTATACACCACTGCTCACCCTCCTCCTTTGGCTCGACGTGTTGCACCCTTTTTGGATTACGGGGGGTGCGGCAGTGGTTCCTGCTGTTGGCTGCCTTCCGAGCCGGGGAAATGTCTCGAGAAGTGGTCTGGCGGGTTTTTCGACAGTCTGATTTTTCACCTAGCCACTTCTCGTCTCCTCACCTCTCTTCTTTTTAAAGATGACATTCTAAGGAATTGAGGTAGGGTCCCTGAGGGCCTCGGACTTGGAAGATATTGTCTTTGAGGTCATAAGCCCGAGGGGACGATGATGGAGACGTCGCAAAAAAGTAGGTTAAACCCTTATGTTTCCGTTTTATGCATATCTTTAGGTTTTTCTTCCATGTAATGATCCCCTCATGGGTCTTTGTATCATATGAAAGGACCCCTCGAGTGTCGTTTGCTTATGTATTTCTTATTAATATGAATAAACCCTTTTCAAATTTCTGCTTTCCTTGCTTCATTTTGCCTTTGAATGTTTTTTATGCCTTTTGAGGTCTTTCGGGTGTTCCCTATTGCTCGTGGACTATCGACATCTGGCTTGAGTGTGAGCATTTTTTCTGATAGGTTTGGGTTACCGGGCCCTCCGGTTTGTTTGGTGATTACTGAATCTAGTACTTTCGGGAACATTTTTTTGGGTAAGGGCCATCTTCGGGTACCCCCGGGGTCCGTCAATCTTGATGCGAATGGCCTTCTTCAGGAGCATGGGGTATACTGCATTTCATTTGTATTCTGACGCCTCATCTGACTTTTGTAAAGCTTTTGCTTAAAGAAGCAGCTTCACATAGGATTCTTCGTGCTTTGGTAAAACCAGTAACATTAGGCTGCTAGATACTTTATCACGAAGGCGAGGATGATGTCTTTTGACGCTGTGGAGGCCTTTGATAGGCGGTTCGTCCGAGGGCCGGCGAGTTTATGGGCACTGACAGTTCTTCAAAATGCGGCCTCTAGGTAGAGATCTGCCTATGATTGGATTGCCCCGATCGTAGCCCGGAGGTTGTTTCGTACGAGTGTCAATCAAGACGCCATTGTATCTGCTGGCCATCTCCTTCGGGTAGGGGACCTTGTAAGCTGACCTCGTGTAATTGAAGGCGTTGTTGGCCTTTAGGAGCTTTACTTTATTGTGATGGGGGCTTCCGGGCCGGTTATTATGCTAGCACATGATACAGTGTCGATAGCTAGCGTTCTCGGTTACTTTCGCGCCCTTGGGGGCCGTCCAGGCCTGCCTTTAATGGTCATTCTATTTGGAGGGGACGGAGACCGGGCTCAGGTGAGCCGTTCCTTCTGGGAGCAGGTGTCACGCCTTTGGTACCTTCGTTAGTTGTTTGCAAGAGAGAAAGGGTGCCCCTCGGGCTGCACGCCTAGCGTTCCGCCAGTTCTATTTATGACGATGAATATCAATAGTTGTTCTTTCCTTTCTCTGTTGCGGGGGTTTGTTGGGGTTGGGTGATTCCTAGGGGGTGTGAATGCACCTCTTCCCAGGGTTGCAGACCTCAAGGCGGGCAGCGCTGATAATGAGATATGTGGTGTGACGGAGCCTTTAATCAGGGCAAGGCCGTTTTATGCTTCCGAGGAGAATGCATCGGCTAAGCCGGGTGCCTTTGGGGCCCTCTATACCCGGGGATGTGGGAGCTATTTTCTGGAGCAGGTAGCTTTTACAATGTGTGCTTCGTCCCTTCCGTCTTTAGGGCTAACCTCCTTTCTGTCATGCGAGTTGTAGAAAAAGGTGGAGGCTTTTGTAGTACCTTACGGGCGATGTTGATCTTGCCGGAGCGGCCCGTGGATGATTAAGAGCTTCAAGTGTAGGCTTATGCTTTGGTGGGGGCGGATGTTGCGGCCAAGGTTTCTGCCTTCGGGATTTACCCCTTCTCGGCTTGCGATAGCATCAGCGCTCGGCTGGACATGTTTGAGAAGCTTTGAGTCTGATCTTCTGGAGTTTTCAGAGTTGAGACAATCACTACTCAGGCTGAAGCGGTACTAAGCCTGGATCTAAGCTAGCCGGGGGATGGCGACCCATGCGAGGGGTGTCGTTAACATCCAGGCTAGATCGGAGTGAGCTTTTGACCGGATGTAGAGAGCTGAGGAATGTGCTTGTCGTAGATCCGAGGGGGAGCATTCGAGCATATTGGTGCAAGGGATTTCATTGTCACCGAGGAGTTGGCTCGAGCAAGGAGACTAACCGTGGCGCTTTACTTCTTGTGGAGGGCAAATTTTTGGCAAGCTGAGGCTTCCTTTGGCACGGGGTGACGATTCTGTTGTTTTGTCACTTTGTTTCGAATATATGTAGGACATGCCTGTAGATGGAGAATACGCTTTCTCTGGCGAGCATGATATATAAGGCAAAATTTTAGAATTTTATTTTCTCTATACCTTTTTCCTATTGTTGTTTTTGGTCAGGCAGGCTGGTCCAGGCGTTTGGCGAGGTCTCTCTTGATCCGAAACTGGTCGGACGGCCCTGGGGACTGCTAAGTATGATTCTTGATGTGAGCAGGTGCTGGACCTTCGTGCTCGACCTAGCCACTTAGGCTTATCTTCTGGGTTGGACCCTCGCTCGAGCCTTCCTATCTTCGCATTTTTTGTGTCCGCGCTTGGGGGCGGCGGTCGTATTTGCCTTGTGCCCTCGGTCATTTCCTGTTTTGATTGCTCTGGGTCCAGTCTCTGGGTCACATTGTGACTCGATCTCCGGTTAAACCTTATGGTTTTCCTCGCCTGCATGGGCGGGTGATACTGATTTTTGTGTCTTTTGGGTGGAGATGACCTTACGGGTGCTTGGTTCGGAAGGTATACTCAGTTGGCGATGGCGACGTACACGTAATGCCCTTAGGCTTATTGTAGTTCTTGGGTCCAGTCCTCGGGTCGCGTTGCGATCCAGGCTATAATCGACCCCTTTGAGTTTCCCTGGTTTTCCAGTAGGTGACAATGGCTTATATGCCACGCTCCTGCACACCACATTTTTAGGCGCATTTGCAATTCTTCGGGTCTAGTCTCTGAATCGTGTTGTGATTCGAGCCGCAATTGCCCCATATATTTTGTCGAGTCTCCGGGTGGCGATGATGTCTTCTCATTTCCCGCCCTTGGGCGTTTGGCTGTTTTTAGGCATAGTCTCTGGGCCGCGTTGCGACCTGAGCTATAATTGACCCGTAAATCTCATTGAGATTCGGGCGACAATATCACTTATGTCGCGCCTTTAGGCGTATCGCAATCCTCGGGCCCAGTCGTCGAATCGCATTGCGATTCAAGCTGCGATCGACCCTTAAAAATTTATTTCAATTTCCTGGCGACGATGGCTCTTAAGCCATTTGGTCATTGAGACCTTTTAATTTGTGGCCCGTAGGCTTGTGTAGGTAACTATTTTGGATCCGGTCTCCGAATCGGGTTACGATTTGAGCTCATTTTAATCCTCAAGTTGTCAAGATTATTTTAGCTTACGACAATGGCTCTTACGATGTTTGGTCGTAGAGACCCTTTAATATGTGGCCTGGAGGCGATCGTAGAGACTTGTATGTGGCCCGTAGGCAGTCGTAGAGACCTTTAAGTATGTGGCCCGGAGGCTTTCTTAGTAGGCGATAATGGCTCTTACGTTGTTTTTCGCCCATGGGCATTGCATAGGCTTTGTATCCGCTCATTAAGGTTTTTTGTAGTATTTTGCATGACCCATCGTTGGTTCCAGAGGAACCTCGATTTCAAGTCATTTTCGGCGATGATTCAAGCACCTCGTAAGGTTCATAGTTCGTGGGTCGAGTAGATCGACGCTTTTGCGTTTTTGGAGCCGACATTGTCAGAGCTCATTTTTGCCTATGGAGGGAATCATGTTTTAACCGGTTCTTTCTGAAGTATATAGGAGTAATGGCCTGTTATTTTTTAGCAATAGTCGGGCATCCCTGAGTCGCGTTTATTTGGGTTGTATCAGCTATTTCGACCGTAGTCGTATGCGTTTGGCTGGAGCCATTTTGATCCCTTAGTGATAGTTTAGGCATCTACGTCGAGGGTATGCCCTTTAGGGATTCTTACAAATGCAACGTATAGCCCAAATATCGGGATTTTCATGCCTGTTGAGGTCTTACAGTTTTGTCATGCCTGTTGAGGTCTTACAGTTTTGTCATGCCTTTTGAGGTCTTACAGTTTGTCATGTCTGTTGAGGTCTTATAGTTTGTCATGCCTGTTGAGGTCTTACAGTTTTGTAAAACATATTTGGTTATGCCGAGGCTGCCCATTAGGGTCTTACAATTTCGGATTTTTCTAGTGCATGGCGTTTGGCGATAGTTTTCGACTTATCGGGCTTGTTTAAGCTTTGAATACCGTGTCTTACAAACTTTGGAGTTTGCATTCCGAGGGCTTTATAGACCTAGAGTTCCGACCCTGGAATCGTGTGGGCGCTCGATCTGTTTCAAGTCTCTGAGTATCTCGGGCGTTTGTTGGTGATACAGTTTCTCCCGAACTTTGGAGTTTGCATTGCGAGGGCTTTATAGGCCCGGAGTTCCAACCCTGGAGTCGTGGGGGCACTCGATCTGTTTCAAGTCTCCGAGTATCTCGGGGTGTTTGTTGGCGAAGAGGCTTTTTTGGTCGGGAGTATATTGCGACTTTCCCTCTTTGGGAGATGTGTTCTATTGGCACAACGCGTGTGTCGTTGTGCCGAGTCGGCCTGTTTTCGGTTGAGCGTGGCAATTTTCATTTTGCCTTTGCTTTGATAACATTTTTCCTCTTATATATATATATATATATATATATATATATATATATATATATATATATATATAATAAAAAAGGATATTTTTTGATTGCCCGATAATAGTACATGCTTCCGCTCCGACGATTTTTGATCATATCGACCGTCTGGACTTATACGTTGTTTCCCGTAGAAACCTCCGTTTTGGAGTTCCTCCACCTCCTATGGATCGGGTGGCTTCCAAGGGAATGCTCTTCGCCATTTGCAAGTTGGTTGCGAGGGCGGCTTCGATCAATCCAGTGGTGTTTTCCCCCTTTAAGCAGCTTTGCGACCGTTGCCTCGTTAAAAATCTTGCCGGTAAAATTCCTCTTTTTGCTCTGGGATAAAAAACTCGATCGAAGGAAAAGAGTGCAACGGGCATGCTTTGGGGGTCCTAGGTTATTCTGATAGCGCTATTGGTCCGATGTCTCGGGTTGGGTGCCTACATGAGGGTTAGTTCTTAATTCTGAAAATAAAATAAAAGGAACGGACGTACCTCGAAACGGGGTAGGCTGGTGGTGCCTCGGGGTCAACCATCCGGGGGCGAACATGTGATGTGGATTTTTGTTTTGCGTTGTCAGACCCGGCCGGGGCCGGGGTCTGATCCACCCGTTGGCCCCTTCGGGAACGGAGGTATTGGCGCCGGTGGCATGTCATGTATGGCGAACATTTCCCTTGCTGCATGTTGTTCCCCATAGACGGTTTTGATCCCATCCTTTGTTGAGAATTTTATCATTTGATGGAGGGTGGATGGTACCGCTCACATGTAGTGTATCCATGGTCGCCCAAACAAGGCGTTGTATCTCATATCTCCTTCGATGACATGGAATTTGGTATCTAGGGGCATGTCGGCCACGATGATTGGGAGGATGATCTCCCCTTTCGTTGTCTCGCTTGCCATGTTGAACCCATTAAGGACCCGAGCGGTGGGTATGACCCGTTCAGCTAGTCCGAGCTGTTCTATCACTTTTGACCTAATGATATTGGCTGAGCTACCTGGATCCACTAGTAAAAGTTTTATCTGAAAAGAATTTACAAGGAAAGAGATTACCAGGGCGTCGTTGTGGGGTTAGGATAGAGCCTCAGTGTCTTCCTTGCTGAATGTGAGGACGTCTTTGGGGATATATCTCCGAGTTCATTTTTTCCTAGTGATGGATATTTTTGTTTTCCTCATCATGGGCTCCTGCGGGGTATCGGCACCTCCCACGATCATTTGGATGACGTGTTGTGGCTCGTTTGCCTCATTTTTCTTGGTCGCCTCCCTGTCCCGGAAATGATTTTTGGCTCGATCACTGAGGAATTCCCGAAGGTGACCTTTGTTGAGTAGTCGGGCCACTTCTTCTCGTAATTGGTGGGTATCCTTGGTTCTGTGACCGTGTGTATTGTGGAACTCACAAACTAAGTTGTAATTCCTCTGCGACGGATCTGACTGCATTGGTCTGGGCCACTTGGCATCCCTGATTTTGCTGATAGCGAACACGATGTCTGATATGTCGATGCTGAAGTTGTACTCTGATAAATGGGGCGTGTTCGTTGGTGCCACGTTCTGATCGAACCTAGTTCTATTAATGAACCCTCGAGGGTCCTGTCCTCGATCTATCCTTCGGTCGTTGCGGGGTAAGCTGCGCCGTGGGGCGTTTCTTCTATCTTCGAGGTATGGTTGATATCTTTCTTTGTTTGGTTTCATCTCCTTTGCCAGGAGTCTGTTAGGATATACCGAGCCTGAAGGGGCTCCCAACTGGTTATCCTCAGCCCTGATTTTCGATTGGTATCGGTTTTGAACATACGACCAGTTTATTGCCGGGTATTCGATTAAATTCTATTTTAGTTGTTTTGAGGCCATTGAGCTTCGTTCGTTGAGGCCTTGAGTGAAGGCCTGCACTGCCCAATCGTCAAAGACTGGCAGTATCTCCATTCGTTCCATCTGGAAGCGGGATACAAACTCTCGCAACATCTCATTCTCCCTCTGCTTGATTTTGAAAATGTCGGATTTCCTTGTTGCAACCTTGATGGCTCCGGCGTGTGCTTTTATGAAGGAATCTGCTAGCATGGCGAATGAATCTATGGAGTTGGGAGACAAGTTGTGATACCACATCATGGCCCCTTTTGAAAGCGTTTCTCCGAATTTTTTCAACAATACAGACTCGATCTCGTCGTTTTTTATGTCGTTGCCTTTTACCGTGCAGGTATAGGCAGTAACGTGTTTGTTAGGTTCGGAGGTGCCGTTGTACTTAGGGAGTTCCGACATTCTGAATTTTTTTGGGATGGGTTTCTTGGCTGCTTCTTCGGGGAATGGCCTTTGAATGAACTTCTCTGAATCCAAGACTTTAAGGATCGGGGGTGCGCTGGGGATCTGATCGACCCTGGAGTTGTAGGTTTCGACCTTTTTATTGTTGGTCATAATCATTTTTCTCTTGATTCATTTCTTTTGGTGAGGTCCTCGAGCATTTTTACGATGGCAGGATCGGCCATCGATCCGTTGTTGCTTAACCTTTCGAGTATTTGTTCGGCAGGGGGGCGGTCTCTAGTGCAGCTGTGCTGGGGGTCATCGGGTTGCTTTGCAGCTGAGCGATGGCCAGCTATTGTGCCTGCAACATCTCGAAGATGACGTGAAGACTAACCTCTTATTCTTCCTGGGCTGGGATTTTTTGTGCTTCCTGTTGGTCGTTGTGCCTTACGCTCATGTTAGTGTGAGAGGTTTCGTCGTCTTGTTGTGCGTCCTGTGAATCTGCGTCTGCTAGGATCCGTCCGGGGGCGATATCAGGGTTCGGTGGAGGCGCTCCAGCGGCCGAGACAGCCACACCATTTTCCCCGTGATTCTCGAGGTTGTTGTTTTCGGCTCCGTTTATCGAACCGGACATTTTAGCCTGAAATCAAAGGACCTTGAACAAGAGAAGCGTGAAAGATATCACGTGTTTGTATGACAAAAACTAGCAATAAAATAATCACTATTATTTTTAGCCCCACGGTGGGCACCAAACTGTTTATCGTGAAAATGGTAACAACAATTAGATTTGTAAATGTGAATCTAAGAATATGTGATCTATTCCCGAGCTAGTTGTTAGAGCAGTTGATGCTGAGAAATACTAAGTATAAAGATAAGAGGTGAGCTAAAACGAAGCAGTAAGCAAACCAAAGGGGTCCACTGCCCGAGAATGGAGCAAATCGATGGGTCCTCGAGGCCGAGGTTTGCGCCGAGATCGAATTAATCGGGGGTAGTCGGGGAGGGGATAACAAGTAGAAATGCAATTAAGTGAGATTCTTTACGGTCAAAGTTGAGCTATACAACGAAGAACAAGTTAAGCGACAATAAATATTAGGGTGCCCTCGAGGTCGATGGAGACAAATAGTTTAAGAGAAAGAGAGAGAGAGAGATATTATTGCTTTAATGGATAAATGGAGCTCCGCCTTACAAACTATTAATGATCCTTTTTTTCTAGAAAAGGGGATGCCCAAACTTAGTACGGGATCTTTTGATATGACAAAAAGGGGATGAGATGTGACAGTCTGTTGGCTTCACGTCTTGTGAGGGCTGGCGTCGGATCACTTGAGGAGATTTGGTCGACCCCAGGTGCATTCCTCGTGGGATCCTTGCGCTCGTGGGGCCTCTAGTTAATCGTTTATTCTTGGCTGGGGATCGGCGGGATATGAGTGAGATGTCCGTCTCGAGGTCCCGTGACTCCGGGGTCACTCTTCGAAATATCTTGTCGAGGGGGGAAAAGTGGTCCCCCGGTTTTCACCGCATACAAATACTTTATATTGGACATGATTTTACTATTGGTAATTCTTATCGGCCTTATCAATGTATTTACTGCATATTTTTTATGATTATTCATTACTTGAATATTTTATTTGAATGATTGCGGTGAGAATGAGAAACTTTTGAGGCAATTTAACATGAATACATCATTTGGATGTTCATTTTTGTAAGAAGAAGAAACATCTTAACTTATAGGTGCAAAACCAAAAATCAGAAATATCCAAACCAATTAATCCGAATCTAAACTTAAAAAATCCGATCCAATCCGAGCTTATTTGAATTGGATTTGGATTGTTATTTCTTCAATCGAAAAATCAAAAATCTTAATTGAATTATTATATTCAATCCGAATTACCCGAATGCTCACCCCTAATAATATTAGAAAAAGTCAAACTAGAGGTAAATTTTGTTTCTTTCTCAAAGTAAATAAAAAAATAAACTTTACAATATCAAAAGAATTACACATGAAAGAAATACGCACGAAGTTTACATTTTATTATCTTATGACGTAATAAAATGCATCAAGAAGGGACCAATACATCTAACTATAAACTTTTGAACTCGTAGCCGATTATTTTGAATTTGAATGTGCCATTCATTTTTTCTCTCATAAAAAAATCTTTATATTAACAAAATATTAAGCTTAATCAATTTTCAGAATATACTTTATGATAAATTTCATTCAATTTAACACTATCACAAAATTCTCTCTATCAAAAAACTCTAATACCCAAAATCAAGTCTTTCACCATGAATCCGATCAACAATCCGATGGCGGGTAGCCAGCAAAGGGTGCAATTAGCACTCACCAACCCAACTGCGTATGGTTTTCTTACCAAGACAAGCTACTTGGCGGGAATTGAGGCTGCCACGAACGGAGGGGGAAAAAAGGATTGCAACTGGATCATAGGCCATATGAATTCATAGACAGGAAGGCTAAGGTTATCTTCTCTAAGGAAGAAGACGAGCTATTAGCAGAGAAGTGCATATTGACAATAGTGGGAACGTTTTCTCGAACACGCCCTCAAATTGACAAAATTAGGGATGAGTTCAAGAGAATTTTCCCGCTGCAGAGTACTATAAAAATCGAGGCATATGATTGGAGGCATGTGTTCATTGATTTTGCAGATGAAGATGATTTCAATCGATTATATGCAAAATCATCGATGTTGCTTTATGAAATGGTCATGCGAATTGATAGATGGACTAGGAAATTCAAAGCGGATTTGGAATCGAACCTAGCCCCGGTTTGGGTTAAGTAACCAGAACTGTCGTGGCACTACCATGCCTGGGCAGCGATGGAACGAATCTTGGAACCAATAGGTCCCCTGATTGCCCTAGACAAAGCCACTGTGGCGCGCACAAGGCCTACTACGACGAATGCTCGTGTGGAGTTTGACCTGACCAAACCAAGGATTAAGGAAATTCAAGTTGTACTAATAGATAACAATGGTGAATTTGACACCTTCAATCAAATCATACGGTATGAAAGTGTCCCAGAATTCTGCTACTATTGTAGAAAGAAAGGAAATTCATACGAGCAATGCAGGAACCAACATAAGAAAGAAGAAGAAGCAGGCTCATCCGGTGTGGTAAAGGAAAGACCAACAGAGAGACATACAAAAAATGGAGAGGGGGAATGGATAGAGGTCAAGAAGAATAAAATAGCAAGAAAAGGCACACAAGAATCCAACAAAAAGCAGCTGAACTTACCAAGCAATACACAAGTCACTAAGAATACAAAGCAAGTAAGACCAAAAGCCTTACATGAAGAACCAATGACTCAGGATTCTAGGCCAGAGGAAGATGAGGCAGAGCAGTACCACATGGTACTAGATAACACAATAGATGAGAATAAAATAGAAGAAATCGGGCAAAGGCATAACAAAGAAGTCAAAGAGGAAGAAGGCAAAGAAGGAAAAGAACATAACTCTTAAAACAGGTGCAAAAAAAAGGTCTGCGAAGGCTAAAAAGCACAAGGAGATTGTTCTGGAAGAGGAAAAGGAACACGACCTTATTGAAACAACAAAACTCCTCAATGTGACAGAAGATCAAGTAAGAAAAATCACCATAGGGAAGAGGAGAAAACATAGATCAAAGATCCCATCCCAAAGCCTACTTGAGTGGGATAAAGAAGACAATAATCTAGAAAGCAAACCTTTTCCAATGCTAAACCTCAAACCAGTTGAGGTTAGAGGAGAACAAGGAGAGCACAAGCTCAATACATAATTCCTATTGAAGTACACTCACTCACCAGGGAAGTCCCTAACGCATATCTCTGGTGGCATAGGTGGATACAGGGGGCTAGGCAGAACAAATAATGAAGTTGACACGGACATGGTACCAAACACTCAGGATCCAAATCCATCACAACAAAATGATGAAGATGACAAAGTCAGATCAGATGACAAAAATATGAGAAGACCACACAGGGCTAAACTTCGAAGCTGGAGAAAATACAATGTCCAATGTCCAGAATAGAATATCTCAGCTTAACAATCTATCCCCTAGGAAACACAAGGTCTTGGTGGACAAAGTCAGTGGGCATCATCAAACACAAACAAGTAGAAAAAAGGGGTCAAAGACCTCCACCCTAAATGTGTCCCATGATTAATACACTGTCATGGAACATAAGGGGCATGAGGTCCCAACAAGCTTCAGAGAGGCTTAAAACACTTCAAAACCAATACAAACTTCCACTTATAGCTTTACAAGAACCTAAAGTCAGATCAGCAAAAATTAAAAGGTTTCACTACAAAAAGAACAGTGTTTAACGATGGAATATAGTGACAAGCAATATTCTGTAGCTAAATAATGATGGATTAGCGATGAAATTTGTATTTTATCACCAAATAAGCTAGAAGATAATTTGTACCAAATATAGCGACGGATTAGCAACAAAAACTTAAATTCCTCGCTAAAATTGGCGCTAAATATTAGCACCTTTATTTTAGCGACGAATACTGGGTGACAAAAATATTGAAACTTAGCGACGGATTTAACGTCCAATAATCCATCGCAGAATTCATTTTACTTATCAAGGCATTCGAAAGTTATCTGCGACAAAATATTCCGTCGCTAATTTCCTAAAATATAATTTCATTAATTACTATTTGTGATAGAATTTCGGTCCGTCGCTATTCCATCGTTAAATTTCCGTCCCCAAAATTAAATTATCCTAGGTAAAAGACCTTCCTAACCATTAGGGCACAAACACCCTAATTTCTCCATTGTTCTTCCTATTTCTTCTCTTTCTCTTCTTCGAAGGCACAAACACTGAGACTTCAGCACCTCCATTTTTTCAGTCGACGATCCTCAACAAAGGCTGAGACCTCAGCAGCGTAGGTTTTCAGTCAAGGGTTTCCTATTTTTGCAAAGGGGTTTTGTTCTCAGAGGTATGGGCTTGCTTTCTTCTGATATTTGACAAATTAAGTGTCAAATCTTTGACAATTTCGTTACTTTTCTTGTGTTAAAAAGTGATTTTTTTATACCTATCTGAAAAATAGAAGAAAACCTTTGAAACTACAATTTTTTGCTGCGAATCTCTGAAATTCGAAGTCATGTGTTTGTAGAATTCTGAAACTCGAAGTCGTGCGTTGATTTTAAGGATTGCATGTCCTTGATAAGGTAAGCTTCTTTGTGCAGTACTTACTACCTTATTCCTGTTCTTTTGTAAATTCAATTATTTGTATTCATATAGCAGTAGTTCTTCTTTCTTCTGTGTGATTATCCTAAGTCAAAATATTTCTTATCCGCGCATGGTCTTCCTCTTCAATCTTAAGGAATTGCAGTAAATTTCTATGAGAGATTTCAAACTTCTCCTGATGTTTACTCTGTTTTTATGCTAGCTTGATCCTGACCAGTTAAAGGGCAAGTAAATGTTGTTGTCATTGTTTGCCTTAATTGGCTGCATTGTCATCATAAATGCATCTGAAATCTGCACCTTTTAGCTGAGTTGTTACTGTAACTAATGATTTATGTCCAGTTTGATCTGTTATTTCTTGCATTTGAATTGATATCTCTTGAGTCATATGTTGTAAAATGTAATACCATGATACTTTTCAGAGTGATGTACTGTTTGCTAGTAATATAAGAGTACCTTACTCAAAGATTTGCTAAGATTTGGGAGCTGTGGTTCTCTGTCCAGCTGATTTTGAGTTAGTTTCAAATTGTCACTAACCTTAAGAGTAAGGAAATGCTTAACAGAAATGCTGAAAAATTGAGAATATATGTTTTTCCATGATAGAACCAATGCAGTTTTTTAAGGATTATCATGTATGTTATGAAAAAGTGTTGAAAAGGAAAGAAATATACTTCAAGTATTTTTAACTCTTTAACATTAAGTGCCATAAAAGGACACAGGAACACCTATATGTGTCACCCTCTGTCCAGCGATTTAACACAATGGTAGAATTAAAGACCTTCTTTTTTTTTCCTACTATCACCTCCCTTTATTTAAACACCACCATTTTCACTTCAAAAACTTCATACAACAAAATACTGTTTTTCCATATATTAAGGGACAATGTGAATATTTCTGTTGTTTTCACTGTTTCTTGAGCTGTGGGATTACATTGAGTTTGTTGTTGTTGTTGAATATTTCTACGTTTGCACATTGTGTTACATAATAGTGGAATTGTAGTACTTGGTAAAATATGGCTTTGATTGGCAGAAGGTATATGATTCTGCTGCTTGTAATTGAAAGTTTTGTTTTTCTATAGATGAGTAGTGCAGTCCGTAATTAGTCATTGCACTTAGATAGGTTAGGATCAAACATCTCTGTTTGGGATGAAAGCGATTTTCCACCATTTAAGATAAAACAAGTGCAATATAGTCTTGAGATTTTGAGCAATGTGAGTTCTTTGAAAGAACTTTCTGTAATATATGCCTTCAAGTACAAGTTTAATCAAATCAATGATAACATTTATTCAAACACTTTCACTTCTTGCTGAAAAGCCTTCAATTGCTGCAGTTTGATCCTGAATTGGCAGCAGTTGTTGCAGCAGTCATAGCAGCAGCTGTTGCACCTACTTTTATACCCCCTGCAGCTTTAACAAGCTTTAACAACTTCTTGTTTATTTTAATATTAAATAGGAACATGGACAATCTAGAGCGTGATTGGATGTACAAAAGGTTGGATGGCCGAGAGGGTATTAATTCAAGTTTTATAACTGGTGTGAACAAGTTTCTCCAGTTTGCTTGTTCTCAGCGCAATCGCATGAGTGGTGACAATGTTAGTTGTCCATGTAAAAAATGTCACAACATTAAATACATGGATGTTGAAACTGTTAAATTGCACCTTTATCGGTATGGATTTGTTGAGAACTATTTTCTTTGGAAGTATCAAGGAGAAAAAGATGTGACCGGTGAGATGTCTTCTAGTTGTGATTTGCATGGTGGCGCTCAACCTGAATTGGGATATGAGAATCCATATCGACAAATGGTCTTGGATGCAGCTGGACCCAATTTTGGCCATGGTTTGAGCTGGCATTCTTATAATAATATTGAACCTAAGTCGTCTCATTCTTATGAACCTTCAATGGAGGCAGAGCCTAATCCTTCAATGGAGGCGGAGCCTAATCCTTCAATGGAGGAGGAGCCAAATCTTGAGTGCCAAAGGTTTTATGATTTGCTACAGGCCACTGATGCAAAATTATACCCTGGTTCTTCCCTCTCTCAACTCGCAGTGGTTTCCGGGATGTTAAATATTAAAATGGAGAATACTTTATCACAAAGAGGTTATAACCAAATGATGCAATTGTTGAAAGAGGCTTTACTAGAAGATAACACAATGCTTGATAACTATTACGAGACCAAGAAGCTAGTGCGTAGCTTGGGTTTGCCAGTTGAAAAGATTGATTGTTGTAATTTTGGATGTATGTTGTATTGGGGTGAAGATGAGGACCTCACATCTTGCAAGTTTTGTGGCCACTAGAGGTACAAACGTCATTTCGGTTCTCGTAAGAGGAAATTAATCCCTTACAAAACAATGTATTATTTTCCTTTGATTCCTAGATTACAGAGATTATATGCATCTCATGCTACAACCACTGATATGAGATGGCATCATGAGCACAAACAAGAGGATGGAGTAATGCGTCATCCATCAGACTCTGAGGCTTGGAAGCATTTCAATGAAACTCATCCTTTTTTTGCTGCTGAACCAAGAAATGTGAGGTTGGGATTATGTACTGATGGTTTTCAACCCTTTGGTCATTCAGGGAGGAAATACTCATCATGGTCAGTGATTGTCACTCCATACAATTTGCCTCCAGGGATGTGTATGAAAGAGGCGTACATATTCTTAACTGTCATTATTCCAGGGCCAAACAACCCTAAACAAAAATTGATGTTTATCTACAACCTTTAATAAAGGAATTGACCTGGTTGTCGGAGACGGGTGTAGAAGCATTTGACATCTCAAAAAAACAAAATTTTCAATTAAGGGCCGCTTTGATGTGGACAATCAATGACTTTCCAGCATATTCTATGTTATCTGGATGGAGTATTGTCGGTAACTTAGCATGTCCTTATTTTATGGAGGAAGCACAATCCTTCAGATTATGTCATGGTGGGAAAACAACTTGGTTTGACAGTCATAGAATGTTTCTTGACCAAAATATCCGTTTAGGAGAGATCGTAAAATCTTTCATAAAGGTCAGACTGTTAGAAGGCTACCACCACCCCTTAGGACAGGAGAGGAAATCTTGAACCAAATTTGTGAGTTGGGACTGAGAAAAGTAACTGAGCTAGATGCAGAAGAAGTTAATGGGAGAATTTATAGGTGTTGTGGATGGAAAAAGAGAAGCATTTTTTGGGATTTGCCTTATTGGAGCTCTAACATGATCCGCCATAATCTCGATGTTATGCATATTGAGAAGAACGTCTTTGATAATGTATTTAACACAGTTCTTAATGTTGATGGCAAAACAAAAGACAATCCAAAGGCACGTGAAGATATGGTAAACTACTACGATCGACCGTAATTGGAAAAGAATCCTATTGATGGAAGCTATCCCAAAGCTGCATATACAATAGAGAAGAATCAAAAAATTGCCTTGTTCAATTGGTTGGAAAATGTGAAGTTTCCAAATGGGTATGTTTCGAATTTGAGTCGGAGCCTAGACACAGACAAGTATAAATTATTTGGTATGAAAAGTCATGATTGCCATGTGTTCATGCAACGATTAATGCCTATTGCCTTTCTGAGCTATTTCCTAGTAACGTGTGGCAAGCACTTACGGAATTGAGCTTATTTTTTAAGGATCTCACCTCGATTGTTCTTCGAGTGGTGGACATGGAGAGATTAGAGGCAGGCATCCCACAGATCTTGTATAAGTTGGAGTGTATATTTCCTCCTAGATTCTTTAACTCAATGGAACATGTGCATGTACACCTACCATATGAAGCAAGGATTGTTGAACCTGTACAATATCGATAGATGTATCCTTTTGAGAGGTTATGACCTTTTTATGCTCTTATTATGACAAATATGATACACATGACTTTATAAATTTAATGGTCTATCCATTTACTTGTATAGGTACCTTCAAACTCTTAAAAAATGATAGGGAATAAAGCTAGTGTCGAGGGTTCAATTTGCGAAGCATACTTGATGATGGAATCAACACAATTGTTTTTTCATTATTTTGAACCTCATGTCATGACACGTAATCATAATGTGGCCCTTAATGATGATGGTGGTGTTATGGAAGATCTTGAAGGAAATTTATCAATATTCACCCATCCAGGCCGACTATGGAGAGAAGGAAAAAAGAGAAGTTTGTCCCTCGAAGAAATCAAGGCAGCCCAAACTTATATTCTACTAAATTGTGTAGAGGTTGAGCCGTTTGTAAGGTATCATTTTTTTAATAATAATAAATATATCCATATATTTTGAGTATGTATTTAACTTATTTTGTTGCAATGAAGTATGTACATACAACGGTTGCAAGAAGAATTCTCCAACCTATCTCAGGATCAAATAAATGAGAGTCTCGAAATGTGTTTTGCTATATGGTTCAAAGAATATGTAAGACTATAAAAATCATTATCTTTTAAGAAATTATGTACTTAAATTGGCTTGTTATATTTAACCAAGTCTTATAAATTATTTGAAATAGGTTCGATGCAACCACGTTGAGAACCAATTCTTGTGTAGTCTTGTTCATGGACCATTAATAAGCGCAAAATGTTATCCGGTGTATTTTGTTAATGGATATAAATTTCACACGGAATGTCATGGTAGTGCAAGATCAACAATTAATATTGGAGTTTGTATCTCGGATCCAATGTTGGTGACTATTATGGACGGATACAAGAGATTATACAACTGGAATACCACGAAGAACCTTTAAAGCAAATTGTATTATTCAAGTGTGAATGGTTTGATCCAACTGTGAATGTTGGTGTCAAAGAGCATAACCAATACAAACTAGTCGATGTGAACCATCATCGTCATTTTAACAAGTACGAACCTTTTATTCTTGCGATGCAAGCAACTCAAGTGTGTTATGTGCCTTATCCTAGCACGAAAAAGGACAAGGATGATTGGGTAGCTATTTTGAAAGTTAAACCTCGGGATGTTATAGAACTTCCTGATGAGGCAATAACATCAACTCTAGAACCAACTCTTCCATTCCAAGTTGAAGAAGTTGAAGTCCATTTGATAGATATGAATTTCACCACTGATGAGATATAATCTTACATGATCCAAATGGGGATATAATTGAAATGGTTGAACCCATTAATGATGGACTATTGATAGAGAATCAAGAGTTCGAAGAAGAATCTTCAGAAGACGAGTATGAAACTGAGGATGAAAATGAGGAGGATGATGAGGAAGAGTTTGAAGAAGAAACAGATGATGACTAGTGTGTTGATAATGCACTACTATATTTTTATTGAATTTTGGTTTTTTAGTAATCTGTGTGGTATGTTATAAGTCATATATCTATTTTGTAGTATAATCTATAGAGAATCGAATTGAATACCACGTTTGTAGTAATATAAATGGTATAGTACTCTTCTAGCTTACATTGTGTTGTGAATCGAATACCACGTTTGTAGCATGTATTTTTCTACTTTGTGTTGCTTCAATATTGAATTTTTTTGATGAATCTACCTTTGTTTCTTTGCTGCTAAAATGAGATAAAGAAGCAAGCTCATTAACAGAATCAGCAATTTCTTCGACACAAATGACGATATCGGTTAGTATTGATGCAACTACAGCCACTAGTATGACTTCTAGTAAGTTAATATCTTCCCAGAAACCTAATATGAGAAGTGATTTCAGGTTCTTGGCTGCTGTTTTGGCGTTTGAGACATGTTTATTAGCTGACAAGGGAGAAGTCATTGTTTTTATAGAATGTGCTAGTTCTTTTAGTGCTTTCCCAGATTCTATGCTCATTTTTATTGTTGTTTCCTTGATCATTCCCTTGATCTCTTCAGGTGCCTGCAATGGAGTCACCATGTATCTCTCTGCATTTTGTTGAATTTTATAAGCTTTCATACTAGCTTAGCTTCTGTAACTTAGCTTCTGCTTGTTTGAATTTTCAGTAAGTTAGCTTCTGTAACTTAGCTTCTGCTTGTTTGAATTTTATAAGCTTTCATACCAGCTTAGCTTCTGCTTGCTTGAATTTTCTATAACTTAGCTTCTGCTTGTTTGAATTTTATAAGCTTTCATACTAGCTTAGCTTCTGCTTGCTTGAATTTTCTGTAACTTAGATTCTGCTTGTTTGAATTTTCAGAGACTATACTACTCAGGTTAAGTTGGAGCAGCCCATTGCAGCCCAAGAAAAGGAGCAATTGGAAATATGCCTCGAGGTAGAGGTCGAGGTAGTGCAGGCCGTGTAGGTAAATCTTCAGTTAGGGGTAATTTTTCTACTCGTGAAAATATGCCTACTGTTCCCATTCCCACAATCAATCCTCAACAAGGTGGTACGAGTTCCTCAGGTGGACCGGATCACATCAATCAAGTTCAAACATTAGGTCCTAGTAGTACGCCACCTATTCAAACATCAGGCCATGGTAGTACCCCAACTATTAATTTGGAACCATCTCCAAATACCCCTAATCAGAGCAACACAATAGGCGAGGGTACATCTTCTCAAAGCAACATAATAGGCGAAACTGAGTGTAGCAGTACCCGCCGACCGCGGACGCTTCTTACTATTTCTCCTACAGGGTTAGTCCATACTTGTACTATTACTTTTGGTATATTGTTATTGATACATGGTATTCCTTTAAATAATGTCTTCTAATTTGTTCAGGTTAGAGCCTTCATATGAATGTTCTGAGTTTATAACTACGTCTTTCAAGAATGAACTTGATCCTAATGGATTCAACTAGAAAAATCAAATGAGTTAAAAATAATTATTTTGGAGAATTCAAGGTATAATCCATCACAATTAGATTTTGAAAGTATATTAACTTTTATATGTAACTTATTAATGTTATTACTTTATAAAATTATTTCAGAAGGCTTTCTACTGGGATTCTTCAATTGATAGTGCGGTGCAGATCCAATGGGAGCGTAGGGCAGCAAGAATATACAGTGATTTTGTTAACAAACTAAAAGCAAATATGGTTCAACCGGACACTATTCCAAATAATGTGTGGGAAAGTTGGTCGAGACTTTGGAAACATCCTAAGTGTGTTGAAAAGTCAGAAATAAATGCAAAAAATCATTGTGGTGGGAGCGAAATTGCCACTGGGACTCATACATGTGGCTCTATCAGTGTTGGGGAGCATCGCAAGAGACTTGTAAGTGTATTTATAACTTTTCCCTGGATTTGTACTGTGTGCATGTTCACTTGCAACCCCAGATTCCTCTGTTCCAAAAGTGGATTCTATATTTTACAAGAAAAGGGTACATATATGAACTTGAAAAGAACTTATATATGTTCATACCTTAATGTGGAAATATATTCACCACTTAGGTTGTTGTGGGATATCAATAACTTCTCCTCATAGTTTTCTCCTCCAAATATACCAATAATATTGTCCGAGCTGTGTTAAACATGAAATTACCAATGAAACTTCTGATCGAGGAGATACCATAATACCAAATAGTTGATAGAATCAAAACAGACAGTCAAGTTTCACAAGAATATTAAGCAGAAGACAAAACTGATAAGAGTGTTTCATGCTTTTACTATGAAGGCCTTTTACTCTTAAAATTTCCTACAAAAACATCTTCTCAATATATTTCTATAAAATGTAATATTGGCAATATTCTTTTCATGCATTTTACTATCAAATGTTTGTTTTGAAAGTATTTTTAGGATTTGAAGTAATTTCGATATCTGAATTCACTGACTTTTTTTCCACTGAATTATCTAATCATATGACATCACTCGATTCTGTCAAAATCATTAAAGCATTTCCTGTATGTAGGAATGAAAGGGTATATGTTCTCTTGCATAGATGCCTCACTAGTAACTTCTTTAGTTCCATCCCTTTATTATTTAGTACCTATACTAGTTTATATAATTTTTTATGTCTATCATCATTATTTCCTTTATCTTCCTCCCTCCTCCATCAATTTATCAAAGCTGTTTTGAGTAATGATAGTGTTCTGATCCATAGCTCATTTGATAGAATCTTCCATATTTTTCTTTATACATTTACTGCTCCCTTTTTTTTATTGAGTTCTTTTTAGATTTTGAGCTGCCAGTCATTTCCTAATCCATATTGAACAATTTAACTAAGTAACTTTCCCGGCTCTTTGATCATGATACTATTAGGTGTGTTGTTGAGTAGATACTCATGTTCTTAAGCTAGTTCTGCATTGTCTTTTATATTTGCCTGTTAAGTTGGTTGAAACACTTAAGTCAGCTCATTTTAAAAGCCTTTTGTCTTCAGCCAAAAGCTAAACAGCTACTAAAATCTTGGTTTTGGAAAATGTCAGATAATGGTATTTAAAGAATAATTTAGTTTCTATATTTTCACTCCAATTTGAAGTCAATATATAGATACTGACTTTAGTCTAAACTGGAAAATAGAACTAAGAAGAAAAAATATAAAAGAGAATTAACTTAGTAGATACTATAAATACTCTAGATAAGGGGTGTATTTTTAAATTAGATCTTGGTGTGTACTCTTTGAAATATAAAGTTGATAGAAATTGGGAAAAGTTGAAAAGGTCTTATAAGTATTTATTTGGTATACTTACGTTAGTTCAGGGTTGGCTGCTAACTGTCATTTGACTAACATTTGGTGGTTCGGTAAAATTTTCCATTGCTAAAATAAGTCTATAAGCTTATAAGCATTTATTTGGTATCACAAACCAGTCTGCAGCCTCATATATGCTCTCAGATATGCTCTGCAATGAGGGATGTCAAGCTCTTGATTTTGCACCTATAGACTTTCGATGTTTTTCGTGGTTAATTACCTGAAAATTTAATCAGCTATTTGAAGTAAACAAACATGTTCTTTCTTTGAAATACAAAGGAAATTAAGTTTGTGAAATTTGAAGGATTAATATTCACCTTGTCCTGATGAACAACTACCTTAGGATGTAATATCTGTGTCATTTTGTCCTCTGAATATTCAAACTGTTTCTGCTTTGCATACTTCTTGGAACACAATCCTTTCATTACCTCTGTGTATAATGAAGAAAAAGGTGTAACTACATAACACATCAAGAACCAAGATAATCCCTCCGTTTCAATTTACTTGAACTCATTTGACTGGGCACGGATTAAAAAAATCTTATTGGCTTTTGTTAATTGTTGTCATTTTAACTGATGGTGTAAAATAATTTTTGCTATTACTATATATATGTTGAAACTATTTCTTTTATTCTTTTGTGCCTTGCACACACTCTTTTTAGCGTTCAACTCCTTAGCAAACTTCAGGTTGATCGAGATTCGCTTAGTGTACCCTTTTGTTTCTCTATCTTCTTAATTGAATAATTTTTGTATAGGCTGTTAAAAAGGGTCGAGATCCAACACCAAATGAGTTGCATTTGCACGTCCATACACATGGTAATGATGGAAAATCTTTTGTTACTGAGAAATCACGAATCGTACATGTAAGATAACTTTTTAATTGACTTTACTTTCATTTTTTTTTTTGTAAATTGAATGTTCTTATTAACTCTTCTACAGGAAAAATATCAGGAGATATTACAATAACAAACACAAACTCAATCTGATATTGATCAGTGTAAAGCATATTATCAAGCCGCGGGAGGAGAAAAGAAAAAAAGAGTATATGGTCTTGGATCGCAAGCAAAATGCTTCTACGGGCCAAATCTTCATGGCTCTCGTGGATCTGATGCTACATCGTCAACAACACCTCCAAATTCTCAATCAACACCGACAGGAAATCTGGATGAGTTAGTGATGCGATTGATTCCTGCACTGACAGATCATATAGTTCCTGTAATCGTTGAGCGGGTACGCGAATTAGTTTCCTTACCCTCGCATCAGCCAAATACTGATATGGAAACTACAGTTCCAACATCTTCTACTGCTGCTAACATTGATGAGCTTCACGCATTGGGTTCTGATGATGACTGTAACTCTCCAGCCCAACGTAGTTAGCTTACTTTGTTTGGACATTATTGTTCGTCCTTGTGGATTTTTTGTACTTAATGATACTGTTATATGCATTATGCTATATATTTTGGACCTTGGAATTTATATTAATATCAGTGACTTTTTATTAAGTGTATTTAATAGTTTATATAATATGTTTGAACAGAGTACATTTAAAATAATAAATAAAAAGAATTTTAAAAAATCAGCAATATAGTAAAAATAAATCAGTGACAGATATGTTCCGTAGCTAAAATTATCGCGTAAAATTAAATCTTGCGACGAATTGGCAACAAAAGGTTTTTATTGCAAAAAGCAGGGACAATTATCTATAACACGGCTAGCAACGGACAATTTCGTTGCTATAAGAACAAACGACAAATTTTATTATGTATTGCAGCGACGAAAGACATCAAAATAGCGACAGAAACAAGCTCTATAGCGACGGATATTTCCCTCGCTAAACTTTGCTACAAAAATATGTCGTCGCTACTCCGTCGCTAATTCTGCGACGGTTTCGTATTTTTCGTTGCTATAAGCCTAGCAACGAGGATTTTAGGGACCAACTTGAATCTGTCGCTATTCCGTCACTAAACAAATTTAGCAACAAAAAACATTGATTTAGCGACGGAATACGGTCGTCCATAAACGCTATTTTTTTTTGTAGTGTTTCCATTTCGGCTGGGAATGCACCATTATTTTTACAACTGCAATAACAAAATTTGGTTATTCTGGACGTCTGACATACAACTAGATATTTTGGAATATGAAGAACAACATGTCACGTGTAAAGTTACATTACCGATGAATCCTACCCCAATTCATATTACTATAGTATATGCAAAATGTACAAGAGAAGAAAGGAGACAGCTATGGGATGACTTGAGAAACTGGGGACATAGAATTCAAGGCCCTTAGGGTGTAATGGGATACTTTAATGTGATACTTGAGGCAGAAGAGAAAAAAAGGGCAAATCTTTTAGAATCAACAAAAGCATAGATTTCATAAACTGCATAAAAGATTGTGGACTTCAAAACGCAGGATATTCAGGGAACATTTATACCTGTAGTGACAATAGAGGCTTCCCAAAAACAATCTAGATGAGGCTGGATAGGTTGCTCATAAACTCAGAATGGTTCGATATATTTAATGAAACAACGGTCCAACATCTAGCTAGACTGAGCTCGGATCATGTGCCACTGCTAATTACTCTAAAATCATCTGATAACGGGGGACCTAAATACTTTAAATTCCTAGACTTATGGTCCAAGCATGAAAACTTCAAAAAAGTGGTCCAAGAAGTATGGAAGGAGCCAGTAGACGGCAATGCCATGTGGAAACTTTATCAAAAACTCAAGAGGACATGCCAAAAACTAAGTACGTGGTCCAGAGAAGTGTTTGGAGACATATACGAGGAACGAAAGAGACTAGAGAAACACATTGCGGAGCTTGAAAAGGAGTTATATTTGGATCACTCGGCAGAAAAGAGAGCAGAGTTGAATAAGTGCAAAGCAAATTACCTCCAATTTCTCAAGCTTCAAGAGGCAGTCCTTAGACAGAAGGCTAAGGACAATTGGCTAAAAGATGGAGATAGAAACGCAGCTTATTTCTACAACACTATAAAGGGGAGAAGGAAAAGGCTGAATATTCAAAGAATACAGGACGCCAATGGAAAGTGGATAGAAGGGAGCCAGGAAATTGCAGATGCTGCTATAGAGCACTTCCAGAGAATTTTCAGTCATCATAGTGCTTCAAATAATTTCTCAGCTCTAGACAACATAACAACTCGGATTATAGAGGATGATACTTTTATGCTCATAGCAGTGCCAGACCTAGAAGAAGTGAAACAAGCAGTATTCTCCTTTAGCGCATAGAGTGCCCCAGGCCCAGATGGCATTGGTGCCTTATCCTACCAAACATGGTGGCAAATAGTTCAAAATGATGTGTATGACTTTGTGGTGGCCTTCTTTGAAGGGGATGCTATCCCTAGGTTCTTCTCACACACATGCTTGGTGATGATACCAAAAACTGAACTCCCACAACACCTAACAGACCTAAGACCAATCAGCTTGTGCAATGTGTCAAGCAAGATCTTGGCTAATATGTTGAATACAAGACTGTCTCAATTGCTGCCAAAAATTATATCTAGCAACCAATCAGGTTTTATCAGAGGTAGACTAATCTCTGAAAATATAATGTTGGCACAAGAGATACTTAAAGGAATACGAAAACCAACCCAAGGTAAAAATGTGCTGAAACTTGATATGGCAAAGGCATATGAAAGAGTTGTTTGGCCTTACCTGTATAAACTAATGGAGAAATTGGTCTTCTCAGAGGTATGGATTAACATGATCCACAGACACATATCAAGCAACTAGTATTCATTAATTATAAATGGCCCAAGGCATGGTTTCTTCACATCAGAGAATGGCTTGAGACAAGGCGACCCTATATCGCCATCATTATTTGTTCTAAGTGTCAAGCTGTTATCCAATATGCTGAATAACCTCTATGAGAATAGAAGATTCACAGGTTTCTACATTCCAAGGCAAGGGCCGCAAGTCAATCATCTAGCATTTGCGGACGACATGATACTATTTGTTAGCGGCAAAAAGAAGACAGTGAGTCTAGTTATGAAGACTTGTGACAAAATATGAAAAATTTTAGGCCAGCAGATTAGTAAAAGTAAGAGTTGTTTCATGGTGGCTCCGGGAATACCCTCAGGCAGAATAAGAAGGATTTCCTCCATTACAGAAATGCAACACAAACAATTCCCAGTCAAATAACTGGTATGTCCATTATTCGTATGGAGACAAAAGATAGCCTATTTCTCCAAGATGATCAATAAAGTAACTAGCAGAGTAAAAGGATGGCAAAATAAATTTCTTTCTCCTGGAGGTAAGGCTATACTCATTCGACATGTCCTTCAAGCGATTCCCATGAAGAGGAACGGATGGGAAAGATAGGCACCACTGGATCGCATGGAAGACACTATGTCAACCATATAGTGAAGGGGGAGTTCAAATTAGAAGACTCCAAGACATTTGCTCGGCATTCATAGAAAACACATGGT
Organism: Nicotiana tabacum; assembly: GCF_000715075.1. NCBI lineage: Eukaryota > Viridiplantae > Streptophyta > Magnoliopsida > Solanales > Solanaceae > Nicotiana > Nicotiana tabacum. The sequence goes on along the minus strand of NC_134082.1, from coordinate 87,985,845 downwards.
GGAACTTGCGAGCAGGGAACTCTCTATGGAGAAGCTTCATGATTGAAAAATATTGCAAAAGAAGACACCCACTAGCCTTACAATGGCGTGCAGGTCAGTCGCAGAGTTGGAAGGCAATGTGTGACATTAAGCTGGAAATAGAACAAAGCATGGTGTGGATATCTGGGCAAGGGAACATATCCTTTTGGTCCGACAATTGGACTAAACAAGGGGCCCTCTTTAGTCTCCTACCAGCTGGAGTCAACCCCAATGATGTCAAGCTCAATGAAGTACTGGTTGAGGTCGAATGACAAATGGAAGAATTGGTGATAGAGGTCTCAACAGCTATAAGAAATTTTTTAGAGGAACAACAAACAGTGCTCTACCCTGAAATTCAGGATAAAGTAGTATGAACTGAAAGTAGCAATGGGCAGTTTTCTGTAGCCACAGCTTGGGATCTACTAAGGCAAAGAAAAGAAGTTGCTTTCATCGATTCAAAAATGGTCTTCGTGACATGGAGGGCGCTACACAATAAATGCCCACAGATGAGAAAATAGCAAAACTTGGTTACACCATCCAACCAAGGTGCTATTGTTGCACTCCAACCTCAACAATACTAGAAACCTCAGCACATCTAATCTAGGAGGGTACATATGCTCAAGATATCTTGGAAAACATTTGCTGCCTCGTTCGGTCTACAAGTTGGAAACCAATAGTACCGCTAGATACTTCTCCAATGGTGGAACCACAGACATATGAATCTGGTGACAACCTTCATGGCTAGGGTATTACCTGCAATCATAACGTGGCAGCTATGGAGATCCAGATGTGCCTCAAAGTATGGGGGAGAAGCACCACTGAGCAGGTAATCCGAAAAGCTTATAGCTGCAAATCTAGTAGAGGTAGTTAGACAAAAGTTCGAAAATATACAACAGCAGCTCTCATGGGATCAGTTACAAAAACTCATTGATCAACCTATGGTGCATAGAACTAGCAAGCTGGTGAGATGGGTGAAACCACCACCAATGTCCTATAAGCTAAATAGCGACGGAAGCTACCAAGAAGGGAACAGTGGAGCAGGAGGAATTATAAGAGATAGTTCTGGAAATTTCGTCTTAGCATACTCATGCTTTCTGAAAAATGGAACAAGCAACGAATCGGAGGGTAAAGCCATGCTATTGGGGCTCAAGTACTGTGTGCAAATGGGCTTGAGCAGAATTATTGCGGAGACAGATTCAGCACTACTCATAGCCTGCGTCAAGGAGGAAGGTGAAATAACTTGGAGAATAATGCAGGCAGTAAGTCAAATCAAACAACTAATGAAAATCAAAGAAATTGTTCCAAAACACTGCTACCGAGAAGCAAACGGAGTTGCGGATAAGCTATCAACAATGAGCCATATACATAGAAGGAACATCATCTTCAATCAGTTTAGTGATTTACCGAGACAAGTGAGAGGACTATTGAAATTGGACAAATGGGAAGTTGCCTCCTTCAGAATCCGCCAACTCAAGGCAGCAAAGATAACATTTGAGCCACCATGAACTTAGTAAAGGCTATATAACCGATCATTTAATTGTTAGTTTACAATTTTTTTGTTTAGAAGGTTGGATTCCGGCCAATCATTATTATGGGAAGGTAAGATGAATGCCCCCTTCCAGCTATGTTCTTGCCTCACAAAAGGAAATAAAATACACATGCATTTTCTTGCTTAATAAAAGTTCAGTTACTTGCGCAAACAAAGTGTATTGAAGATAATTCTAAACAATAATCGAAAGTTGAGGGTAGCATTTGGACTTTTTTTCTCGAAATTTTTCGATACATGAAATCCATCCATTTTTAAGATGAAGATATGTTAATAATAAAAGTAAATACAAGACAATTTATGAATGGGAAAACATGAATAGAAAAAAAATTAACAAAACAATATTCAGCAATTCCAAGTACTCCCTCCGTTTCAATTTATGTGAACCCATTTGATTGGTCACGGAGTTTAAGAAAAGAGAGAAGACTTTTGAACTTGTGGTGTAAAATGAGGCACAAATATTTTGTGTGGCTATAAATCATTGCATAAATATAAATTGTTTCCAAATAAGAAAAGGGGTCATTCTTTTTGGCACGAACCAAAAAGGAAATAGGTTCACATAAATTGAAACGGAGGGAGTATATAGTACATGAGTAAATATCAACCTTTTTCCAATTATTAAATTTAAAAGTTTTCTCTTGAAAAAAAAAGTCAGTTTGTTGGTTGAGCACGCTTTGTAGTATCCAACATTTTGGCCCAACTTGCAATTCCATCCACAAGAAATAGAAAAACCCAAAAAAGGAAATTAGAAAAACGGTAGCAAAGCCGAAAAGTTTGGCGGCTTTTCAAAAGTGGGTCCCAATTAGAAGAATTAGGGGATGAGAAAAAAAGATGCTGCTGATTCAGATGAAAAGAGTCGCTTTATAGAGAATCAAAAAAAGAGTAAAAGCAGAAATATGTTATAAAATAAAGACTATAAAGTAAAGACAAGTATAGAGAGAAATTGATATATTATTTGAATTCAAATTGATGTACATAATGAACTGAAATCTCTTCTATTTATAGAAAAAAGAAAGTTGTTGTGTAAACTGCTACTATACCAGATATGGATAATCTTCTACTGAGAGCAATGTTTATCCATAACAGAGTACTGAAAGGATAAGCTTATTATACCCGATATGGATAATCTTTTACCGGGGGTAATGTTTATCCATAACTGGGTACTGAAAGGATAAGCTTATTATACCCGATATGGATAATCTTCTACCGGGGATAATATTTATTCATAACTGGGTACTGAAAGGATAAGCTTATTATACCCGGTATGGATAATCTTCTACCGGGGGTAATATTTATCCATAACTGGGTACTGAAAGGATAAGCTTATTATACCCGGTATGGATAATCTTCTACCGGGGGTAATATTTATCCATAACCGGGTATCGAAGTGATAAGCTTCTTCAGGAAGCTTATTTCCAATAGAGTACTTAAATAGATAAACATATTTACGGTGGAGTCTCATATGGATAAGCTTCTTCAGAAAGTTTATTTACAACGGAGTACTAAATGAACATCCATAATATAATATATTTATAACACTCCACCTTGGATGTTCATTAAAAGATAATGTGCCTCATTAAAACCTTACTAGGAAAAACCACGTGGGAAAAAATTCTAGTGAAGGAAAAAGAGTACACATATTTAGTAATACGCATTGTTGGCTGCCTCATCAAAAACCTTATAAGGAAAACCCTGTGAGAAAAACCTTAGTAAGGGAAAAAGAGTACAGCGCGCTTTTACTCCCCCTGAAGAAAACCTTATTTCAAATATTTGAGTCTCTTCATTCGAATCTTGTATACCATATTCTCAAAAATTGATGTTGGTAAAGACAATCTGTTGGATTGTCACTTGAACTAATTTGATGCACACCAATGTCACAATTTTCCTGAAGATCATGTATGTAGAATAATTCTGGTGAAATGTTGTTCGTGCTATCTCCTTTTATAAATCCTCCCTTTAATAGTTCTATGCATGAAACATTGCCTTTGTATAATATTGTGGGTCTTTTATCACATTCCAACCCACATGTTTCTCGAATGAATCACTGATCTCAATCATATGCACTCTCTGCTTGCCGATCTGAAATCGAGCTTTATGGGTATCGGATAAATAACCTGCATCTGCATTACCAATACGATCTGCACCACTTTTGTTAGCATTAGCAAGATAAATAAGTGCACCATCTACACCGAAATAGAGTATTTCAGGACCAAGGAGCTCCTCATCCTCTTCTAGAGGTTGGAACGGATCCTTATTCACTTCAAATGATTGAATATTCATTGGTGTACTTAATGAGTACACTTTGTCCATGTAAAAGTATTTTTAAGACCCTCTTGGAGCTCTTCCGGAGTTTGAATAAGATTTATGTCACCAACATAAACAGAAAGTGTAACAAATTTTGATGACATTTTCTTTATAAAAATACATGGAGAAATAACATAATTTATGTAACTTTCTTTCAGCAAATATTTACTGAGGCGATTATACCACACGCGCACAGATTGCTTTAAACCGTACAAAGATCTTTATAATTTGATCGAGTACATTTCTCAAGACTTTAAATTATATGCTTCGGGCATTTTCAATCCTTCAAGGATCTTCATATAGATTTAGTCAAATAAGTCATATAGGTTAAGACTTGTATCTAAATGGTATGACATCTTCAAGTGTCTGGACTGCTAGTCCGATCCTCACAATCTTTTACAATATTGTGCACTATATTGTATTAAATATATCGTCGACGATCATTTTGTGTCAGTTCCGAAGCGACATAACTTGTGGAGATCTCATCACTTTCTTTATTTTCAGGTACCTGAACTTTTTCGGGAGTTTCATGAAATGTTATGTCGTGGGCTCTTCTAGATCTTATTTCCTCCTCATTATGATCATTTTGATCATTAGCTCCTACTATTTTTCAAGGATTGTTACCTTTGGAACCGATTGGTCTACCACGCTTCATGCGTACAATAAACTCTATCCTTCAGGGACTTTAATTTTAATAGGAGCATTTGCAGCTGAAATATGATATTTAATTTTGGATCAGCAAATGCTTCTGGCATTCGACTTGAATTATCGTCTAAGTGAGGATCATGATAATTCGATTCATATAACGTATTTTTCAACTGTTTATTCCATCCCCCAAATGTTAGAAAAACTAACATATATCCCCAATCATCTTTGGGAAACATATCTTTGTGTATTATGGTAGAGAAATTAATCATATATCACACAACAAAAGATAGTAAAAATATTTGGTTTCTGATCCTAAACCAATTGTGAAGGGAGAACTTATCATATATTGTTGATCTGATGCATACAAATGCTGCTATATGCAATTTAGAAAATCTTAGACCAACACATGAAGCTTTGTTCTCATAAGCAATGGTTTAGCCATTAATAGGAGGTATTCAATGCTAAACCAGCTTGGATATAAACCAGCATTATCAACATGAACTGTCTTGATTTCATAAGCTGAAAATTTTGCTCTTAATCGAGAAAAGCAATTCCAAATGCCAAACTGCAGGTTGACAATAATTACACATGTAACCATCTCATATATGCACCTATAAGTGGTTCACATGATAGGTGAACGGGCCCATATTCACCTTTTATATATTTCAGAATCAGGGGTCTTAGTCCCAACTTTAGCTGGTATAATCAATTCATTATGAGAACAAGCAACACATGAGAATTTCTGAAGAATCTTCTAGTTCTTTAGTATATGCTTATCTGAATTCTCAAATAGCTCATTTAAAAATGGCAAATGAAAACTTCAAGTTTATCATGTCATGTGCTATCTCTTAGTAAACTTCTAGTTTACTATGTCATAAACTTTTGCTTTAGTAAACTTTTGGTTTACTGTGATACATGATATAGTACAAATTAAAGAATAAGGTGGGTAACTTCTCACATACATATTATTTTACCCCCTATGATTGTGGAAACATGAAGATTATCAATCTTCCAATCATTTGTAGTCTCAATATGATAGTCATTTGTATTAGTAAACTTCAGGTTTACTACAACATATGTTTTGACCATAATCATATAATATGAATGACATATTTGTATATAAGCTCTTCGAGAGCCTTCATTTATTATCCACAATCTAATATTTATCTGGCACTACTGGTGTCATGTATTCTTTAGGCAAACATTTAGCTCTTCAGGAGTTGTTGATACATTTTGTACTATCAAATATTGCTCAGACACTGCTGGTGTCATGAGAGAAAATCACAATCAAATAAACAATGTAAAACAATTGTTTAAGCACACGAAAACTCCTCTTCATAATATTTTTCCACTTCAGGAGGCAATTTCAATTGTGTTACTTCGTCAGGAGCAAATTTAAAATACGAAATATTGAGTATATATTCTCTCAATTATATTAACTCTTCTGGAGGTGAATTGTAATGTATTCACATCAAGAGCGCGTTCATATTTACCCGACTTATTAGTATTGTCATATTCACTTCACGGAATGGATTAATATTATCAAAAGTTCTCATCCTTCAGGAAATCGAACATAATTATCTGAATGCGCATTAATCACATCAAATTGTGATGCCTCAACCTCTTTTAAAATATTTACTACTTCAGGAGCAAATCAAGGCGTGCATTTAATATAGAGAATATTTATGTAGCTTATCTTCAATTGTAACCATAGAAAGCCTAAATTATCACTTCTGGTGATCATAGACATATACCACTTCTGGTGGTTAACAAAATATAATTACAATGAGATATATGAAATATAACTACTTCTGGTGGTTGTATATTTCTTGCAAACTCTGCTAGAGTTTAAGTTGATCTAATAATATTATCCATATTCTTCAAAATGACATAAATAAGATATATTATAGTAAACATCATTATCAAATCATAATTTTTTCTTTATGTACAACAATTACATAACCATACTATCTATTACAAACAACAAAAATTAAAATATTTACATTTCTATAGATTCAACACCGATTACATGACTTGTTTCTCCTTCTGGGAGTGCAAGGTAATCAGTTACATCCAAATGCATGAAGTCTAAATTATCTTCAGAAATAAAATTTGCTTCAGCATTTTTCTCTGTCTTCTTTAGGGAGGCTTAATAAAGCTCAACCAGGTGCTTTGGCGTACGACAGGTACGTGACCAGTGCCCTTTTTCTCCACATCTATAACATACATTTTCTGCATTTGGTGCTTGCACCGCTTCATGCTTTTGTTCCTTCCTTTTCCACTGCTGGTGGTGAGGAGTGTTCTTTGGTGCATTATTATTACCATGATTAGAGTTTCTTTCCCGACCACGACCATGACCACGACTGGGGCCACGACCTTTTCCACGTTTAGCTTGGTGGAAGTTCGTCTCATTCACTTCGGGGAATGGACAAGAACCAGTAGGTCGGCTTTCATGATTTTTCATTAATAGCCCATTATGTTGCTCGGCTATAAGAAGATGTGAGATAAGTTCAGAATACTTTTTAAATCCCATCTCTCGATATTGCTGCTGCAGGAGCATATTCGAGGCATGAAAAGTAGTGAAAGTTTTCTCCAACATATCATGATTAGTAATATTATCACCACATAACTTCAATTGGGAAATAATTCTAAACATAGCAGAATTATACTCACTGATAGATTTAAAATCTTGTAGTCTTAGATGAGTCCAATCATATCGTGCATGTGGAAGAACGACCATCTTCAGGTGGTCATATCTATCTTTCAAATTATTCTACAGTATGACTGGATCTTTAACAGTAAGATATTCCATTTTCAGACCCTCATCATGGTGAGACGTAGGAATATCATTGTTTTGGCACGGTCTTGGTTTGATGCCTGATTTTTGTCTTTGATGGTGTCTGCCAGACCCATCGCATCAAGATGAATTTCAGCATCAAGTACCCAAGATATGTAGCTTTTGCCCGATATATCTAGGGCTACAAATTCAAGTTTAGAAATATTTGACATTATTTAGGAAAAGAAAGTTCTTATCTCAGATGCTTTCAAAATATTTGCTCGAGATGGCAGAGTCTCGTGCTGATAACGTGTTATAAAATAAAGACTATAAAGTAAAGACAAGTATAGAGAGAAACTGATATATTATTCGAATTCAAACCGATGTACATAATGAACTGAAATCTCTTCTATTTATAGAAGAAAGGAAGCTGTTGTGTAAGCTGTTACTATACCAGATATGGATAATCTTCTACTGAGAGCAATGTTTATCCATAACAGAGAACTGAAAGGATAAACTTATTATACCCGATATGGATAATCTTCTACCGGGGGTAATGTTTATCCATAACTGGGTACTGAAAGGATAAGCTTATTATACCTGGTATGAATAATCTTCTACCGGGGATAATATTTATCCATAACTGGGTACTGAAAGGATAAGCTTATTATACCCGGTATGGATAATCTTCTACCGGGGGTAATGTTTATCCATAACTGGGTACTGAAAGGATAAGCTTATTATACCCGGTATGGATAATCTTCTACCGAGGGTTATATTTATCCATAACCGGGTACCGAAGTGATAAGCTTCTTCAGGAAGCTTATTTCCAATAGAGTACTTAAATAGATAAACATATTTACGGTGGAGTCTCATATGGATAAATTTCTTCAGGAAGCTTATTTACAACGGAGTAATAAATGAACATCCATAATATAATATATTTATGACAAAATAGAAAATCTCAACGCCACATACAGCTTGTGGCTCAAAATTGTTTTCTGCCTCTGACGTGGCATACCAGCCTGTATTTTACACTTTCTGCACGTAGTTTCCAAAAACAAGTTGATGATAATCCCCAAATTATTTTTTGAAAAAGAAAAATTCTCACACGGCCTAATTCGAATTTAACGGCTTTAAATTATGTTTATCAAAATAAAGTTAGTATTAATTAGATTTGATTATGTTCATATTAATCAACTAATCGTTAGAGCCGCCTTATATGGATCTGTATAATCATTTTGCTTTTGTTTAGCTATAATACGAAAATTTATCGAATAAAAAATTGATTTAGTTCAATTGATTAGTGATTAGATATGACATGGTATATTTTTGCTTATCGAGGACATGATGTACAAGTCGAAAATTAGGATTGTAGGTCAGTAAATAGTCAAACGTCACTTTTTATTATACCAGTAATATTAGTATTATTTTTTGCATTCTCTTATTCTTAGATTTATAGTATTATCTGTTATTTCTTTTGCTTCGATCGTCTTATTATTTTTACTGATTCTTTTTCTTCTATACTTTTTTTGAGCACATACACTATTCTTTTCTTACCCCACAATAAATAATAAATTATAAATCTGAATCAACCACCACTACTCAAAGTCCTACCCGAATGTGCCTAATACACTGTTGATATTCATGATGAATTTCATCTTTAAAGTTAACTCATTATATTTTTAAAATTATATATTTAAATTTTAATATTGATAAAAATTAAATACGTAGATTTTTGCATAATATTAATTTTAAAAAAAATTGAGATGTAGTTGTGACACACACATAGGGTGTTTGTGTGTGTCGGGGGTTGTATGTGTATGTGTCAGATCTGTGGGGAGTAACAGGAGAGTGAATCCCCAAAATCACCGGATTTGTTTGTTGGATTATGTTTTCTCTTTTTTCTAACTTTGTCTTAGGAAATTGAAAAAGTGCATAGCAGGAAACACCAAATATGTCGGAACTAAAAGACCCAGCCATCAAACTGTTCGGTAAAACCATTCAGTTGCCAGATATTCAAGAATCTCTTCAAGATGATTCTTCGCCTGAGGAGACCAACGAAGAAGAAGAAGAAGAAGATGTACAAACTCACAAGGTATGGATTGCAGCTTTTTGCATTTAGAGTGGAAGACTGTTGTTGACTTTCCATTTGACTCAGGTTCAGCTCATTCAGGAGCATTTACGTTAGGGTTTTGAACGAGAGACAAATTATATACTCTACTTCTTTCAATAGATTTAGAATAAATCCTTTAAAGGAAAGACCGTAGCTTTGAGTTTTTGTTGAAATTTGTCGATTTATATATTAATTAGCTCTTAAATTTATTTGGGGTTCCTTCGTGTTTTCAATTTTCAGCTCCTTATCTCCTCGAATGCTTAGTTTTTCTAATGGAAAGTTATTAAGTAATTTTACAATGGATTTAACTTATATCTACTGAAAATGTAATACAATTTTTTTTTTTAAAGATCAGTGCAATTTAACATGCTATAGAGGGTTACTTGCCTATTTTTTAGGTTACTTAATTCCAATTATTATAAGTAGTTATCTCTAATGATCTTTTAAATTGCTTGATAGTGTAAAAATTATTAAGGTATAGAAGTTGAACTCTTTTACAATTGTTTGGAGATTCATTAGAGTTCAAGTTAATTCCATCAATCAAACCATCATGGTTCAACATTTTTCACATCTCTATATCTAAGATTTGTTTTACTTTCCTATGTTTGATTCCTATAATAAGCAATCTATTAGCCTGAAAACATGGTTTAATTTCAGACTTGCTAAATGGGAAAAGTTTTAAGTTTTGGCTAGCCAACTGAGAAACTTTTTCTTCATAACTTTTATTTGTGTAATGGTATGAACACTCTACTTCCAAGCTCAGAGAGTACAGATACTTAATTTGTTATTCACTCGTGTACTTAGTCCCCCCTGGTTACTTTCCTCATTATATAACTTACTATAGCTTCTTGTTTATCCTTTGGCCTCAACATTTCTCTCGACAACTTTTCATGCTTCTTAACGATGAAGAATCTTGGTTGTTCCTTTTCTTTTGAGATCTCCCAAGTTTCCAATAATTTGAATAGAAGAGTTTGCCGACTCAATTTACTCCTCTGTGAAAATGCATCACTCATGCAGGATGACTTTGGAGGACACCTGGATGATGATAAGGATGAGATGGGAACTTTGACTGGCAAGGAGTTACAGGATCAGAATTCAGATCAATCGAGAAGTGATACTATAGAGGGGCCACCTGTTGATAACGACGGTTCAACAAGACCTTCAAAAAGTGAAGAAGAGCAGGGCGAAGCAAGTAATTCGCAAGAGAAAATCCTCAAAAGGCCAGATAAGATACTTCCATGTCCCCGGTGTAACAGCATGGAAACCAAATTTTGTTATTTCAACAATTACAATGTGAGCCAGCCTAGACACTTCTGCAAGAATTGCCAGAGATATTGGACAGCGGGTGGGACCATGAGGAATGTGCCTGTAGGTGCCGGTCGTCGCAAAAACAAGAACTCAATTTCACATTACCGACAAATATCTGTCCCTGAAACGCTTCCCAATGCACAAACAGATTATCCAAACGGAATCCAGCAACCTATTCTTGCATTTGGCTCCCATAAGCCACTCTGTGAATCAATGGCTTCAGTTTTGAACATTGCTGACAAAACAATGCATAATTGTCCACCAAATGGCTTCCATAAACCAGAAGAGTCCAGGGTTCAAGTTAGTTACGGAGCTGGAGATAATGGAGATGACCATTCCAGAAGATCTTCAGTCTCTGCCGCAAATTCAGAGGATGAAGTTAACAAAATCGGACCTGACCTGCTAAGGAAGAACTGCCCTAGCTTTCCGCCTTACTTGGCTTGCTATCCTGGGGCTGCTTGGCCATATCCGTGCAGTTCTGTCCATTGGACCTCTGCAGTCCCTCCTCCTGGTTATTGCCCTCCTGTCTTTCCTATACCGTTTTACCCAACAGCTGCTTATTGGGGTTATAATGTAGCAGGTTCTTGGAATGTCCCTTTGGCGTCCCCACCTACTGCTTCCCTAACCCAAACACCTCCAACATCTGGTCCTAATTCTCCATTGGGGAAACACTCAAGGGATGAAAACATACTAAAACCGCTGAACAGCAAGGAAGAGCCCTCAAAAGAGAGTAATCATGAGAAGTGCCTCTGGGTTCCAAAAACTCTGCGGATTGATGATCCAGGAGAGGCTGCAAAGAGTTCTATATGGGCGACATTGGGAATAAAACATGATAGTGTTGATTCGGTTGGTGGAAGTCCTTTCAGTGCATTTCAGTCGAAGAATGACGGAAACAATAGTGTTTCAGAAAACTCTACTGTATTACAAGCAAATCCAGCAGCATTGTCTCGCTCACTAAATTTCAATGAGGGCTTATAAGCAGTTGTAGAATCATTGAGAATGTTAAATATCAGAAAATGATGGCAAGGCGGCACAACAATTTTTCAGCTCAGTAACTCTTATCTACTGTTACCTGTCACGACATATTTTCGTTAGAGCCAGTTCTTCACGCGGTAGTGTTTGTGAAAGTGTAGGGTAGATTCCTTTATTTCTTTCAAATCGGAGTAGATGAATCTCTAGCAGCTAATTTCTCCTTTTTGTGTGAAAAAGAAAGGTGCTTTTTGGATGATAGTGTTTTGTTTTTTCTCTTTTTCATTTTTTCCCCACTTTGTTAGTTGATGTACATACTTGTATTTGAGAAAGTGAGAGGTAAACTAGGCTGTTTGTGTAATAAATTCACAATGTGATGAATAAGTTGAAGGTAAATTAAATGTTCTATTATTTGCTTTATCATTTGTTGTGAACGTTATTATGAATTCACTGTCCTATATATTTCCTGAGGTTGCTTTAATGAGTTATTTTAGCTCATCTCTAAGAGATGTATCTTTGCTTATTTGAAGAACCTTACCTTGCAATTCTTCCTCTAGGTGTCAGCCTTTCATGATTGTAAATTGAAGGGTAATGCATAATTTAAACTCTGTATGGTGCTTATTATACTATCTTTTCAGAGGAAGGCATAAAGGAGTTAATTCCATCCATAGCAGTAATGTATTAAGTTGCAGAAGGCTGTGCAAGAGAGACTCGGTGCATCTTTATCTTTAGCAGGAGTTCATTCTATTGAAGAAGAGACACCGCCATTTTAGTGCCAGCTCGCCAAGGGCAAAGGTAATGACTAATTTAAATGTTTCATCGTCCTTCTCCTCTTGATTAGTATACTTGTCAACCCTTCTCCATATGTATGAACAAATAGAGCCATAGAGCAATCAAGACCATGTTGTTGGGCTCATGCCCATGTTGTCCAGCCAAAGGTCCAATGGCCTAATCCTATTCTCTTTTGGTTTCCATTCCTATTTGGAATTGGATTCGATTTATTCTTATACTGAGTGGGTTTTGGCTTTAAGAGAAAGCACCACTCATAATCTATAAATATGACAACCTTGGAGAATTATTCTATACTCATTGATACAAGTCTTTAAAAGATTTAAGCACATAAGAGTGATTTTTGAGAGAGCTTTCGTCAAGAGAGAAGAGAGAAGAAAAATATTTGTTTTGCTGCAGATTTTTATTCCAATAAGCCAACATTCAAATCACGTTTTCCGATTCGTTAACCGTTGGATCGGGCTGAAATTTTGACTGAGTGTTCGTAACATCTTGGTCTTGGATTTGAACGGTGGAGATCGGATTTGGTGGCTCGTAGCATCTGATTACGAGTCTCGAACAGCAACTTCGTTTTGTGGATTATACTCTTTCTTCAATTGATTAGTTGTTGCTATTGTTGCTCCGTGTTTGGCACTTGTTGTGTAGCCAGTTTGGAGAACTTTTGTAACCCTCTTATTGTTATAGTGGAGTTTTTTGGATCTTTGTGATCCCGTGGTTTTTACCTTCGATTTGAAGAGTTTTCCACGTTAAAATTTGGTGTTCTTTATCTTCTTTATTTTCGGGTTTGCCTCTTCCTCGCCATAACAGTGGTATCAGAGCCTTGGTTATTTATCCGGGTTGTTACGGAATGGAGGCAAATATGAGCAAGATGGTATGTTTAAATGGGAGAAATTATAATATTTGGAGAAGCAAGATGAAAGACTTGTTGTTCGTGAAGAAGATGCATCTACCCATTTTTTCAGCTCATAAACCCGAGAGTATTTCCGATGAAGATTGGGATTTCGAGCACCAACAAGTATGTGGATATATACGACAATGGGTTGAAGATAATGTTCGCAACCATATTGTGAACGAGATACATGCGAGATCATTGTGGGAAAAGTTAGAGACTCTTTATGCTTCAAAAATCGGGAACAACAAATTATTTTTGCTAAAGCAATTGATGACCTTTAAATACAAGGAAGGGAGCCCTATCCTTGATCACACAAATAATTTTCAGGGCGTCCTTGATCAGCTATCTGGAATGGGAGTTAATTTTGATGATGAGATACAAGGATTTTGGCTTCTTAATACTCTGTCAGACTCTTAGGAAACTCTTCGTGTTTCTTTGACAAATTCAGCTCTTGGAGGTAAGGTGACCATGGAATATGCCAATAGTGGTGTGTTGAACGAGGAAGTAAGGAGAAAATCTCAGAGTTCGTCCTCACAAGCAGATATCTTGGTTACAGAAGACCGGGGGAGAGATAGAACAAGAGGCTCAAGGAATAGAGGTAAAAGTAGAAGTAAGTCAAGGTCCAAATACTATAATATTACATGCAACCACTGTGGCAAAAAAGGACACATCAAAAGGTTTTGCCGCAAGTTGAATCAAGACACTAGAGAAGTAAAGAAAGCTGAAAATAACGAGAACAATGTTGCTGCTATTGTTCGAGATGACCTTCTTTTTGCTTATGATGAAAACGTCATCAATTTGGTATCCCATGAGACGAGCTGGATAGTAGATTCTGGAGCTACCTCACATGTCACACCAAGAAAAGACTTTTTCTCATCTTATACTCTTGTTGATTTTGGAGTGTTAAAAATGGGCAATGCCAGTGAAGTTAAGGTGTTTGGTGTTGGTACAGTTTGTTTGAAAACTAATAATGGTTCAACGTTAGTTCTCCAAGATGTCAAGCATGCTCCAGACTTTCCTTTCAATTTGATCTCCGCAGGAAGATTAGACGATGAAGGTTACCATAATGCCCTCTTTAATGGCCAATGGAAGCTCACCAAGGGCTCGTTAGTGGTGGCTCGAGGAGTCAAGTCTGGTTATTTATATGTGACACAACTCTATTCTTAATGACTCAATAAAGCTGGTGGAAAGTGATACTTTCTCAGAATTGTGGCATCGAAGATTGAGTCATATGAGTGAGAGGGGGATTACGTGTTTGGCCAAGAAAATTTTGCTTTCTGGAGTGAAACAAGCAAAGCTGAAAATGTGCATACATTGTTTAGCTGGCAAACAGAAAAAGGTTTCCTTTCATAGCCATCCTCCCTCAAGAAAGCCCGATTTATTGGAGCTAGTACACTCTGATTTGTGTGGTCATTTTAAAGTAAAGTCAAAAGGTGGTGCACTTTACTTTGTGACCTTCATTGATGATCATTCTCGTAAGCTCTGGGTGTATCCTTTGAAATCTAAAGATCAAGCACTTAGCGTGTTTAAGGAATTTCAGGTCTTAGCTGAGAGACAAACGGGGAGGAAATTAAAATGTATTCGCACTGACAATGATGGTGAATATTGTGGTCCATTTGATAACTATTACAAGGAAAAAGGAATTCGTCATCAGAAAACTCCGCCCAAGACACCTCAATTGAATGGTTTGGCAGAGAGGATGAATAGAACTCTAGTTGAGAGAGTTAGATGCTTACTTTCAGAGGCTAAACTTTCAAATACATTTTGAGCGGAAGCACTTAACACTGTTGCCTATGTTATCAATTTGTCTCCTACAGTTGCTTTGGATGGTGATATCCCAGACAGAGTTTGGTTTGTCAAAGATGTTTCTTATGATCACTTGAGAGTTTTTGGGTGTAAAGCTTGTGTGCATGTTCCTAAAGATGAGATATCGAAACTAGATGTCAAAATTAAGCAGTGCATCTTTATCGGTTATGGTCAAGATGAGTTTGGGTATCGTTTTTATGATCCAGTTGACAATAAAATTATTAGAAGTCGTGATGCAATATTCTTTGAAAAGCAAACTATTGAAGATATTGACAAAGCTGAGAAGATAGATTCTCAGAGTAATGAGAGCTTAGTTGATATTGATCCAGTTTCAATTGCTAAGGCACGTATTGCACATGAAGGAACCCAAGACAATGATGGAGATAGTGATCAAGATCAAAATGATCATCATGGTGTAGATGTTATGGATGCTCCAGTTGATAAAGTTGTGGTTGATCAGCAACCAATTCCTGCATAGGTAACTACTCCAAATGCTCCTAAAACCTCTCTTAGAAGATCTATAAGGGAGAAGCAAAAATACATGCGCTATCCTCCTGATGAGTATGTACTTTTGACTGACATGGAGAACCTGAGAATTATGATGAAGTCATGCAAGATACTCACAAAGATCAGTGGATCGAAGCGATGGAAGATGAGATGAAGTCACTCCATGAGAATGACACATATGAGTTAGTGAAATTGCTGAAAGGTAAGAGAGCTTTATCTAACAAATGGATATTCAGAATAAAGCAAAATAACCATAACTCTGCGCCTAGATACAAGGCGAGGTTAGTTGTTAAAGGTTTTGGCCAGAAGAAGGGAGTTGACTTTGATGAAATTTGCTCCCCTGTTGTGAGGATATGTCTTCTATTCGTGTGGTTCTAGGCTTAGCTGCAAGTCTAGATTTAGAGGTTGAGCAGATAGATGTCAAGACTGCTTTTCTTCATGGTGATTTAGATGAGGAAATTTATATGGAGCAACCTGAGGGTTTTGTAACTAAGGGAAAAGAAAATTATGTCTGCAAATTGAAAAAGAGCCTATATGGATTGAAACAAGCTCCAAGGCAATGGTATTTAAAGTTTGAATCTGTCATATAAGAACAAGGGTACAAGAAAACTTCTTTAGACCACTGTGTATTCTTCCAAAAGTTCTCTGATGATGATTTTATTATTTTATTATTTTATGTGGATGACATGCTTATTGTTGGCAAGAATAAATCCAGAATTGTAGTCCTTAAGAAGCAGCTGAGCAAATCGTTTGCGATGAAGGACTTGGGGCCAGCAAAAAAAATCTTGGGCATTCAAATCCACCGACACAGAGATAAAAAGGAGTTATTTCTGTCCCAAAAGCAATACATTGAGAAAGTACTCAAGAGGTTCAATATGACAGATGCAAAAGTGGTTAGTACTCCTCTTGATAAACACTTCAAATTGAGTATTAGTTAGAGTCCATCTACTGATGAAGAGAAAAAGGAGATGCCTCGTATTCCTTACTCTTCTGCCGTTGGTAGCTTGATGTATGTTATGGTTTGCACTAGACCAGATATTGCACATGTCGTTGGTACTGTTAGTAGATTCCTTTCTAATCCTGGAAAAGAACATTGGGATGCAGTAAAATGGATATTAAGGTATTTGAAAGGTACTGCAGATTTGAAGCTGTGTTTTGGCAATAACAAGCCTGAACTTGTTTGTTACACAGACTCTGATTTAGGAGGCAATCTTGATAATTCAAGATCCACTTCCGGTTATTTGATCACTTTTGCAGGGGGAGCTATTTCTTGGCAATCTAGACTACAGAAGTGCATAGCTCTATCCACCACAGAAGCCGAATATATTGTTGTCACAGAAGGTGCCAAAGAACTATTATGGATGAAGAAGTTTATTAATGATCTTGGCTTTGAGCAGCCAATGTATATTTTATTTTGTGATAATCAGAGTGCTATCTGTCTCACCAAGCACTTCGCTTTTCATTCTAAGACCAAACATATAAATAGAAAGTATCATTGAATAAGAATGGTCGTGGAAGAGAAATTATTTGAGGTTGAGAAGATACACACTAATGAAAATCCTTCGGATATGCTGACAAAGGCGGTGGTTGTAGATAAACATGAATTTTGTAAAAAATTGGCAGGCATGAAGCCTGTTAATAGTTCCTCTACTTAAAGACACATTTGGCCCCTTAGCTGGAGGGGGAGTTTGTTGGGCTCATGCCCATATTGTCCAGCCAAAGGCCCAATGGCCTAATCCTATTCTTTTTTGGTTTCCATTCCTATTTGGAATTGGATTCGGTTTATTTCTATTTTGAGTGGGTTTTGGCTTTAAGAAAAAGCACCACTCATGATCTATAAATAGGACAACCTTGGAGAATTATTCTCTGCTCATTGATACAAGTCTTTGAAAGAGTTAATCACATAAGAGTGGTTTTTGAGAGAGCTTTCGTCAAGAGAGAAGAGAGAAGAAAAATATTTGTTTTGCTGCAGATTTTTATTCTGACCAGCCAACATTCAAATCACGTTTTCCGATTCGTTAACTGTTGGATCGGGCTGAAATTTTGACTAAGTGTTCGTAACATCTTGGTCTTGGATTTGAATGGTGGAGATCGGATTTGGTGGCTCGTAGCATCTGATTACGAGCCTCGAACAGCAGCTTCATTTTGTGGATTATACTCTTTCTTCAATTGATTAGTTGTTGTTCTTGTTGCTATTGTTGCTCCGTGTTTGGCACTTGTTGTGTAACCAATTTGGAGAACTTTTGTAACCCTCTTATTGTTATAGTAGATTTTTTTGGATCTTTGTGATCCCGTAGTTTTACCTTCGATTTGAAGGGTTTTGCACGTTAAAATTTGATGTTCTTTATCTTCTTTATTTTCGGGTTTGCCTCTTCCTCGTCATAACTTACCAGTAGCTTAGCTATGTAATGATGGATTTTATCGTGTCCTTATGAACCAAATTATCCGTGGCCTTTCATTGCCATGCAGGGGCGGATGTATAGGTAAGATAAAGGGGCACGTAAACCCATGGTCTCTTGATAAAATTAATATTTTATGTACATATTTTTTAAAATTGGTATAATATTAATTGTTGGCATTCATGCTCCAAGAAGGTTGATAGGGTACTTGGTTGAAGGTTGTGTTGTTTATCTAGAGGAATAGGGATCATTTCCACTTAATACATTTTTTCTTCCTTTTTTTGGTTGTGCACCCATGTACTAAATATTCTAGATCCGCCTCTGTCTCCAGGCTGAGCAAAGGGCAAGGGCGGATTTACCTTAGCCGAAGCGGTGTCACGTGACACTGCTTCGTCGAAAATCTTTACTAATTATTTGTATATAATTCAAATGAAAAACCAAGAAACAGATAAAACGGAATAAAGTGACACCACTTGTCATAAAGAGCTTTGTAGCATAAATGGTTAGAGACTGGAGAATTCTATGTGAGGGTGTGAGTTCGAACTTTTGTAGGCCCATTTAATATTTTAATACTTTTATGCCTCATCTAAAAAGTATCCTGTGTCATAACTAAAGAGACCAGCACAATACAATTTTTCTTCCTTTGTTACTTGTATTTTTTTATTAATATTTTTTAAAATATGATATTATATTTATTTATTTATTTATTCACGTCTAATAGTGACATTGCTTACAAAAATTCGTGCGTACGCTACTGGCAAAGGGACTGCGTGAAACCGGACCAGGCCTCATTCTTATTCAATAAGAAAATTCTAAGATGTGAAAAATTTTCATTCATTATTGCACAGAAGAGAGCATTTGGAATAAAATTTCATGTGTTTCATTAACTGAACTCTAAGATTAAGGGTTAGTAAATGACGGTGTGGCAAAAGAGCAACAACTTCTCAGCCCTGTTGCCTAGTTAAAGTTGTTTTCCTGGCTGCGAAGAAAGATGAAGCATGGCAAAATAATTAGCCTTTTATACTAAGGATGTGTTTGGTATGAAGGACGTTTTTCAAATTTTTCATGTTTAGTTGGCTTAAATAATTTAGAAAATATTTTCCTTATTGACTGATCATTTTACTACCCTACCAAAAGGAGGGAAAATATTTTCAAAATTTTCTTTAACCTTCCCCACCCACCCCCAGTCGACACCCTCGCTACCTCGCCACCGAAACCTCAGACCTACCACCCTGCATCTGACCTTACGCCAACCAACCCCGCCACAGCACCCTCCGCACACCTTTCGGTTGCCTTCCCCAATTAACCCCATGTCTCGCCACCCCTTCCCTCGCCTTCAGTCCCCCAACTCCTACCACCCTCCTTTGCTTGCCCTCGGACCTCGGGGCTCAAAACTCGAACCCAAAGGTTAAAGGGTCGAGGTTTGGGTTAGGGTTTGAGGTCGGGTTCAGGGTAAAGGTTGGGGGTCAAGGGATGGGCAAAGACGTATCCAACATTTTAAAAGTATGGGTGAAATACTATCTTTAGATAAATATATGATTTGACAATATATTTTACAATGACCCAAGTTGACGAGCAAACTCTAATATAATTAGTCCTCGACGAGTTTTCATGCTTTGAAAACTATCATTAATTTAATAGAATCATTACTTACGATTTTAAATATAAAAAGGAGTATGATCTATCCCTCTACTATGATAAATTATTTAAAGTTATCCTCCGTTATACTATTGGACCATAAAACTCTTTGTCGTCTTACTATCCTAACAAATGTATCCTTAATTGGACGGAGGGGACACGTGGTACCCATCCGTGCCCTTTTTACATCTGGGCACATATTAAGCGATTCGCTCCACGAAACACCCATATCCATAACCCGTAACCCGTGATTTATAACACAAAATAAACTCCAACCCTAAGTTATACTCCTACAACCATTTCCATCAAACCCTTTATGCTCTAAGCTCCATCAAGATTGCCCATTACAACAATTTCATCATAAATTTCTTTTTCTATTAGTGGTGGTAAAAGTTGGTCAAGTGTCGGAGTCTAATGCCACATCAAAGAGGAGGTGCTATTATGGAGAGATTGCCAACCACTTCTGATTTACCACACCTCAAAATCTCGGAAAGAGATTCTATAAATGTGCTAAACCTGAAGTAAGTTGAAATTTTTCATTTGTTTAGTTTGTTAATTGTTTGTACAAAAATTGGATTTTTATTCCTTCTAACCTAATTATTGTTCATTATCGTTAGAATGAGTCGTGTGGATATTTGAAATGGCAAGATGAACCTTTTTCGGACCGAGCATTGATAGAAATCAGTAAGTTGCAATTTAAATTAGATCCTGCTAGTGTTACAATCAATATGTTGAAGCAATTGTTGGAGTCTTACAAGTTAGAAAGGGACAAATTGTTGAAAATAGTTTAAGATTTGGAGGTTGCAAAAAATGATGGAGTGAACAAAGCACGGAAAATCGAAGATAAAGTGGTTAAGATAAAGATGTTTATTTCCATTTCAATTGCACTTTTTGTTGGATTTGTTGCGGCAATGTGGATGAAGTAAATTCTGTAAAAGAAAGATGGCATATGCTCCATATTTCACTTCCTAGTTCTTGTAATACTTAGACGCTTCTATGCTCTTAATATGGCATCCAAACTCAGTAATTACATCACCAAAAATGGCATCCAATTTCAGTTAGATTAATATGGTATCCAATTTCAGTAATTAAATCACCAAAAATATACACTTCTTCATAGTAACTCCAGTAATTACATCACCCAAAACACACACTAAAAAACTATAATTACAGTAATTACATCACTAGATCATAATATGATATCCAGACAACATTCAGAACCAATTATTAATCACAGAATACTAAATGGGAGATAATTGACTATAAGTTTGTAGTAAATACATCACACACACACAACAAAAATTCAGCTTTGTCTTTATTTTTTTCTCTTTGATTTCAGCTTACCAATTCTTTCTTGCCCTTGTTTTTCCAACTGATTTGCAGTCACAACAGCCTTCCTCTTCCGCTGTAATGTTGGGGATGAATTTGTTAGATCTGTTGGCACAATAACACTACTGTGATCATCAGTGAAGTTAATTGACCTTGCTCCAGCTGGTATTCAGACCTGTTGTCTCATCCTGAGCCTTTTAGTTACTTCTGATATAACTCTTGGCCTAAGTACAACATCTTCTTCATATCTAACTCTTGACCTAAGCATTCTTCCAGGTGTAGGCATGAACCTAAGCCCAGTGTTCTAACTTGGTTGAGTGGCTTGAGGTGCTGAACAATTGATATCATTTTCAACTTGAGGTGCTGAACTGTCCTGACTTGGTTCAGCTTCACGGAGTACCATAAAAAAAGTTGGCATTTGGCTTTGCCCTTCAAAAAAGTACCATCTAGTTGGCCTTTGGCTTTGCCCTTCAAAAAAGTACCATCCAGACCAATAAAAGGTCTCAATCCTAGATTGAAACCCATCTTCAAAGCATATAAACACACATACATCCTCAAGAACCTTCCGTTTCCTTCTTCAATGCACTTTTTGGAAGTGTAACAACCACATCACTACCAGGGTTATTTTCCCTCAATTTATTGGCATAAGCCTCAAGTTTATTGTACTCATCTGAAAAACTACCATCTAGTAACTCCAATATTGTCCTCTTTGCCCTCTTGCACTTCCCATGACTAACATTTAGCTCAAAGATTCTCTTCAAATCTAACATCAACTCCCTAACTTAGGATTATCTTGTAACTTCTTCTTGAAATAATGTGCAATAGTACTTAAATCAACAATTTTGTTATCAAATGCAGTGCCACAATCATGTTCAGCATTTAAAGTCTTGATTTTAACCCCCACCAAACTTTTCTTTTGATATTTAACAAATAAAGGGACATCCAACAATATCACAACTATACCTAAGCCTTTCTAGGTCACTCTTCTCCAGTTTTAATCTTTTCTTATTAGTCAGAGAATATAACTTCATACACTTCCTAGCTTCTGGTATGTCCTTAAAGGACATACCTTTGTATAACTCTTTGTAGTCACTAAGTTTTTCAATTATTTTCCTTTTCTTTTGTGCTTTAAGTGCTTCTAATGAAAAAGTGCAGATTCTTCAGGCAACACAAATATACTTTATTAACAAAGACAAAAAATAAACCCCATATAATCCCATAAAATCCCACAAAACAGAGAACCCCAACGAAAAATAAGCAACAAAAGTGTAAAACATGCATCCAAACACTAGAAATAGACAAGAAATAAGAATATATAACTGAAATTGCAGAAACTTAAGTTGGATGTAGATGGCAGTCAACAGAGAAGAGAGAGGTTAAAGAATTCTAGAGAGTGAAAGAGAAAGAAGAGAAAATGAATGAAATGGGTTTATTTTGTGTTATAAATCACGGTTACAGGTTATGAATATGGGTGTTTCGTGGAGCGGATAGCTTAATATGTGCCCAGATGTAAAAAGGGCACGGATGGGTGCCACATATCCCCTCCGTCCAATTAAGGATACATTTGTTAGGATAGTAAGACGACATCGAGTTTTATGGTCCAATAGTATAACGGGGAACAATTTTAAACAATTTATCATAGTAGAGGGACAGATCATACCCTTTTCCGTTTTAAATATCTTACATTATATATAGCAAGCTAAAAATTATTAAAAAAAATTCTTCGTCCATCCTATTACGTAGATCTTTTTATGTACTTATATTTAAATATAGATACGTGATTTGCATTATTAGTTTATGATTATAGTGGGAGTTTAAGATTAATTTTATTATCCTTTTCAGGTACTTTATTTCTTGACAAATATAAGCATTTTTGAGAGATTAACCTTTCAACTTTGAAAAGATTTCATGAAATATTTTAGCGAAAGGTTTTTTAAAAAAAATAACTTAAGGTCGACTAACCAAAAAAGAAACAACAAAGAAACAGAAGCATGTTTAATTAAAAAATCTAAAGGAGCAAGTAAGGAATGAACCCATGACCTTGGGGTCAATAGTGCACTCATTGACCACTAGGCCAAAGTGCCCACTTGAGCATGGGTTCACACATGCTTATTTAAGAAACGAAAAAAATAATACAAGTGTTATACATAGTTTCGGGAGAGGGGCATGGGTTCACGTGAACTCACCCCTCCAATATAGATCCACCTCTGGGGATGGGGTTCAAGGTCGCAATCAGAGACGGGGATCATAGTTCGAGGTTACATGTGGTTCTTATCAAACCTTTTTTCTTTTTCTTTTTTTGAGAGTAGGGTAAGCCCATTAATAGCGGGGACGGAAAGGTACATGAGGGAAGGGCTGAAGGGCCTTTGGAAGAATTTGAACTTTTCACCTTAGTGATTGATGTGAAATTATAAACAATAAGTTGAAACTCGAATCTCTGGTGCTTCCAATCAAAGCATGCTTAATCAGTACGCTCTTGTTAATTTTCTACTGCAATTTACAACATCATGTCTGGTAACTGCTTGCACGCATGTGAACTAGCAAGCTTCTATATTCTCTTCTATTTGTGGTTTTGGTGTTGGATTGGTTACACGTGAATTCAACTAAAAGCCATAGTTTGATTACAAAACTGAAGAATGACTAGACAAGTACTCGCTACTATTTGTAATAAGTGTATAAGTCAAAATCTATCTCTAGAATATAAGTCAAAATGACATCGATAAAGCATCTCCAGGCCGCCATAGGTCGAAGTGATCTAATCAACAATGAAGGTCATGGTCGATGAATATCAAGGATCAAGGCTGAGGTCGAGCACTCTTGACAGAATTATAGCGGCTAGTTTCAAGATAGGACATAAAAAAGAATATTCTAGTGGATATTCTCTACACTTGTACTATTAGGGTTTTAGGAACATGTTCCCTATAAATAGAAAGAGACACAATGATAGGGGACATGTGATATTCATTTTTAAAATACACTCTGACTTTAAAGAAGAGAATCGGATCTTATTGCAAAGATACAAACACAACATTTTCGCTAAGATTCTTGTCTATACTTTTCCACCAGATCCGAGAATAACTCGGATATTCAATGGATTGTCCATCACTCATCATTATTAGAAAGAATATTCAGTGATTTCATCCTTTCTTGGGTGACTCATTCATTCTATTTACTTAACTGCCATTAATTGCTATTCAACAATAGTTAATGCTACATTATTTCCTTTGACTTCTTAAGTTTTAGTTGTATGCAGCCGCCGCTATTAAAATATATCTACGTAGTATTTATTGCACTACTGAGAACTTTATCTTTGGTATATTATTGTAAACTAAGGTTGACCCTCATTTACATAAATTTAATTAGTTGAACCAAGATCTATATTTTTTGGTCATACAATTTGGCGTCGTCTGTGGAGACTTCTTTGTTAATTTTATAGTTTCCTTCAGAACCTTAACTAACACAAGTCAGTAGCTTCACAAACCTCAAAGATTTCTTCTCTCTTTGTACGTACATAAATCAACATTGTAGGTATCCACGGAGAAATGACAAGAATAACAAGTGATCTCCCCAGCAACCTCATGAATGCTATCAACGAAAGCTACGAAACAGTAGGCGAGAACGTGACACCCAACACTTCCTCTAGGCACAAGAGGTCGTATCACGACCCAAAATCCTAACCTATTGTGATGACGCCTAACGTGGTACTAGGCAAGCCGACATTTCAAAATATTCCAACACTTTAACAGAAAATAAGTTAAAGTAGTTTTAAATAATAGAAGGTCTCATAAACGGGATAGAAACCCATAACATAACGCGGAAATTCCCAACATCACTGTGTCACGGAGTACATGAGCATCTAAATATCACAAGTCTGGAAAATAGTGTCTATGATAGTCCGAAACTATATACAATAAGCAAAAAGATAGGAAAGGAGAAACAAAGTTTGCGAACACCGGGCAACTACCTTGGAATCTCTAAAGGATCAACCGCGCAGAGAATCAACACCCACCGTGTATGGAAACACCTGGATCTGCACATGAAGTGCAGGGTGTAGCGTGAATACAACCAACTCAGTAAGTAACAAGACTAAATAAAGAACTGAAAGTAGTAACGAGCTTCACAGTTACAGTTCACTTATAACGATTTCAACATAGGAAGGTAGGCATGCTATCAAGTTCGACAATTTAGGTCAAAATAGTTACTTCATGATAAGTTCAAGTGAAATAGAGCATTTCAAGACATCGATACATGGCAGATAAGTGAAACAATAATGAAATTAAATGTGTTCCCTCAGGGCAACAGTCACTCAGTCCTCCCATGCACTCAACACTCGGCACTCGACACTCAGCACTCGCACTCAATAGGTACCTACGCTCACTGGGGGTGTGTATAGACTCCGGAGGGACTTTTTCAGCCCAAGCACTATAATCCGCACGGACAACTCACGTGATGCATGTACAACTTATGTGCTATAGTATTGATATCTAGATCCGCACGGACAAATCACATGCTACACGGACAACTCACGTGCTATAGTATCAATATTTTCACAAACAGGTCCTCGACTTCACTCAATCATCAATCTCTCCAGTCTCTCGGGCTCTCAATAATCATGAAAATCAGCCCAAACAGAAATGATATAATGTATCAACAAGGAACAATAGAGACTGAGATATGATATGCAAGTAAAACGGAGATTGAGTACAAACAACAGTTTAGCAGATAATTTAACATGTAACACAGCCTCTGTGGGTCCTTACAGTACCAACCCATAGCCTAAACATAATTTCTAACATGGTTTGCAGTTTAATTTCTATAACACATGGTGAATATACGGATAAACAACATATTCTTCAATTATACAGTTCCATGGAATTTGACCAATTCACAATTCCTACGGTGCACGCTCACTCTCCTATCACCTAGCATGTGCGTCACCTCAAACCAATCACATAACACATAATACAGGGTTTCATACCCTAAGAACCAAATTTAGCACTATTACTTACCTGAATCCAAGCAAATCTCTACTCCAACACACTTTTGCCTCGTGAAATGGCCTCCAAATGCCTCGAGTCTAGCCACAAACAATTTGATACAATCAACACGAGCTAAAGGAATCAATTTCATAAGAAATTACTAAGTTTTTAATTAAAAGTCAAAAAGTCAACTCAAAAGTCAATCCCTGGGCCCACATCTTGAAATCTGGTAAAAGTCATAAAATTCGAACACTCATTCGGCCACGAGTCCAACAATATAAAATTAGTCAAATCCGATCACAACTCGACCTTCAAATCCTCTAATTATAGTTTATGAAGTTTCTATAATTTTCCCTAAATTTTTATCTTAAAACACTAATTAAATGATGAAAATAATGATATATTCATGTATATTAACCAAATCCGAGTTAGAATCACTTACCCCGATGAATTTCTTGAAAAATCCACAAAACATTGCCACAAATAGAGCTCCCAAAGTCCAAATATAAAATAATACCCTAACCCTCGTTTATATATTACACAATCTGACCTCCCATTGTGCCGACCACACATTTTTTGTGTGGTCCGCACATTCCAGGTTCCGCGGCCGCAAATCCAAATTGTGTGGTCGCACTTCAATAGTGACTGCACTATCATGCTTCAGTAAATTGACCATAACGTTCTGTACAAATATCCAAATGATGATTTGTTTTAACTTTCTGGAAACTAGACTCTAAGGGATACAACTTTCATTTTTGAATCATCTCAAAATTCTTTATAGATTAAAAGATATAAGCTTCCTAAGTAAGACTATAGAACCTGCGAATTCTCCTTTCTGCGGCCGCAAGAGGATTTCTGCGATCCGCACATTTCTTCTGCGGTCTGTACATTTCCTCTGCGGTTCGCAATTTTCCTCTATGGTCCACACCTGAGGCTTTCCTCATCACTCAAAATGTTCCCTCCGCACCTCAACTGTTCCAGAGCATCATCAGAGTGACGAAATGCCAAAACTCGTTCAAAACTCACTCCAAAACACACCCGAGCCACTCGGGACCCGTCCGAATATGCCAACAAGTCCCTTAACATAACACGGACCTACTCAAGTCCTCAAATCTCGTCCGACAATATAAATTCAATGAATCGCAACACAATTCAAGCCTAATGAGATTTAAGGAATTCCAATTTCTATATTCGATGCCGAAACCTATCAAATCAAGTACGATTGACTTCAAATTTTGCAAACAAGTCATAAATGACATAAAGAACCTATTCCAACTTCGAAACCCCAATACGAGCCCGGTAACCACAAAATCAACTCTCGGTCAAACTTCCAAATTTCTAACTTTTGCCATTTCAAGCCTAAATCAAACACGGACCTCCAAATTACTATCCGGACATGCTGCTAAGTCCAAAATCACCAAACAAAACTAGTGAAACCATCAAAACTCTATTCCGTAGTCGTTTACACATAAGTCAGGATCCGATCTACCTTTCCAACATAAGTTTCCAACCTTGAGACTAAGTATCTCAAATTATTCTGAAACCTCTCCGGACCTGGACTAACTACCCCGGCGAGTCACATAACAACTATAAAGCACAAAATAAGTAGTAAATGGGGGAATGGGTTACAACTCTCCAAACGACCGGTCGGGTCATTACATGTCGCCTCCCCTCCCTACTGCAACATAACAAAACCCAACAGAAAAGGGACCTCCATGTCCGCACAAGAAGGAACGCTCCCAGCTGTGAAAAAACTCCTCAAAGCATGGCTGACTGAAACGGTGGTGAGCGTCCTCAACAGACCTGCTCCAGGCATAACTACAGAAACCGCAAGAGCTTGCACGATACAACAAACGGATGAGTAGTGCAACTGACCAAGTCCTCCGAAGACAGTTATAATTCACAATATCACTAATAGTGTAGGTGACAATGCCCTTACTGCCATTCTAAAGAAGTTGGAAAAAATGGAGAGTAAAAACAAAGCACTCTAAGATTAGATGAAAGAACACCAAGAATGAGTTAACAAGATACCGGGTGCTCCTAAGCTGTTGCCAAAAAGGGATGCCAGAAGGTTCGTAGAGAAGCCGTACAACAATAATGCAGCCCCGCATGCCATACCAAATACCTTTAAAATGCCGCCCTACCTCAGGATATACGATGTCACGATGGATCCTGAGGATCATATGACCCATTATTCCACCGCCGTGAACGACAATGGCCTCACCAAGGAACAAGTGTCCTCTATTTTGTTGAAGAAGTTTGTCAAACCCCTTACGGGAGGGGCATTGACATGTTATTCACAGTTAGGACCCGCTCTATAGAGACTTTCGAGGAAATGGTCGATAAGTTCGTAATTGTCCATGCTGGAGCCAAAAAAGCCGAAGCAAGAGTAAATGACATATTCTCTATCAAGCAGTCCTTGGGAGAGGGACTAAGGGACTTCCTCGCTCGATTTAACAGAGTAAGGATGACTCTGTCGAACGCATATGAAAGGATACGGTCACGGCCTTCTAGAACGGGTTGAGTAGAGATGGTTCGAGAGTGACTAGAAAATTGTTGAACTAATTGATGAAATATCCTCCAACTTCTTAGGACGAGATTCATAATGTCTATTGGCTGAGGTTCGAGCATATGAAGATGACCTTAACGGACTAACTCACCGACTAACCTCAGTACAAATCGAATCCAGAAAAGAACGAAGAGACAACATCACGAGGGATCACCCGATTTTGCAACCCAATAGGGATTGGCACTAGGTTTATGCCATGACGGTTGTTGCACCTCCCCCCACTATGAAGTAGGCCCATCTAGGCCGAGAACAGGGACTCATCGGAATGAAAGAGGTATGCCCCTTTATTATCTACTCACAATTTTTGTTTGTCACCTATAGAAATAGTCTACGCTCTTGAGAAACTGGAACAAAGGTGAAGTGGCCGCCAAAGATGAGATCAGACCCGAAAACCAGAAAATCTTTCGCCCTCTTTGAGTTCCACCAGGAACGCGGGCACAAAACAGAAGATTGCATTGCCCTCAGACAAGAAGTCATTAACATGTTGCGGCAGGGACACCTCAAAGAGCTGCTAAGCGACAAGGGTAGAAACAACTTCGCCAGAGGACGCGAACACCAAGGCTCTCCAAAGCCGCCATCACCAGCTCGTACTATTAACATGATCATCGGTAGTGACGACGATTCCTCTATCAACGACATGAAGTTCACCACCACTCACAAGCTCAAGCGGTCTATCGCCCACGAATGGTACGACAGACTCGAAGAAAGTACATCTTCGATGAGTCAGATGCCTATGGTTTGACTTTTCCTCATAATGATGCCCTCCTTATTAGTGTACATATTTTATATATCGATGTCAAACGTATCATGGTAGACGATGGAAGCGGCGCATCCATTATCCATCCCTGAGTCCTTACCCAAATGAGACTCGAGGATAAGATAGTCTTGCGTTGCATCACGCTAAACGATTTTAATAATGCAACTAAGTGGATGTCACGGGAAATTACACTCTTCGTCTTGGCCGGTGGCATGACTTTGGAGATGACATTCCATATCATGGACTAGGTTACCGTGTACAACGCCATCATGGGACGACTATGGATACATCCCATGAGAGCCATCCCCTCCAGCCTATACCAAATAATTATGTTCCCAATACCATGGGGAATATTCAGCATACGCGGGGAAAAAAACATGTCCCGAGAATGCTACTATATTGCCATAGACAGCACGATAACCCAACAGAAAAAAGACAAGGAAAAAGAGGCATAGCAATCAACAGGGCCGAGGTCGACGCAAGAAGAGACTAGAGACGTCATCATGGACCCCGAATTGGTCGAGGTTGAAGATTCGACCATAGAAGATCTCGACCCATTCAATTTGACCTCAACGACCATAGCAAAAAGGCCTATATCAGCTGCAAACTCTGGGAACCAGGTAAATTCAGTCATTCTTAATAACTAATACAAATTTGTTTGCCTTCAGCCATGTAGATATGTCGGGTATCCCAAGGGAAATTGCCACACATAAATTAAATGTCGACCTGTTCCACCCCCCAGTTAGACAGGTTAGGCATAAATTTAACCCCGCCATCAATGATGCAGTCCGCGAGGAAGTGGAAAAATTATTAGGGAATGATTCTATTAGGGAGTCGAGGTTCCCTAAGTAGATCGCCAACATAGTGATGGTGAAAAAGAAAAAAGGGAAATGGCACATGTGCGTGGACTTCACAGACTTAAATAAGGCATATCTGAAGGATTCGTTCCCATTACCTCACATCGATCAACTCATCGATGCAACAACCGGACACGAGCTGTTAAGTTTTTTGGGCGCTTACTCGGGCTATAACCAAATTCTTATGGAGAAAGAAGACCAGTAGAAGAACACGTTCATCACCCACCAAGGAATATATTGTTATAGGATCATACCGTTTGGGACGAAGAATGCGGGGGCTATATATCAAAGATTGGTAACAATGATGTTCAAAGACCAACTCGGTAAGATTATGGAAGTATATATATATGACATGTTGGTCACGTCCGTAAAGGCAGAGGACCATATCGATCATTTGAAGGAAGATTTCGACATACTAAGACGGTATGGGATGACACTAAACCTAGAGAAATGCACATTCGGCGTAACCTCGGGAAAGTTCTTAAGTATTTTGGTATCGC
The DNA here is from genome assembly GCF_000715075.1 of Nicotiana tabacum. Taxonomy (NCBI): domain Eukaryota; kingdom Viridiplantae; phylum Streptophyta; class Magnoliopsida; order Solanales; family Solanaceae; genus Nicotiana; species Nicotiana tabacum. The sequence continues at coordinate 87,955,138 of NC_134082.1, read as the reverse complement.
AACGAAGGATCAAAGTTAAGCCGGACCATATCAAAGTTATCAAAGGGATACCCGAGATCTTGTCTACCAAGAAGCAAGTCCAAAGGTTGGCTAGTCGAATCGTCACCCTATCGAGATTCATCTCGCATTCGTCTGATATATGTCACAAATTCTTTAGCATGCTCAAAGAGGACAGCGGCCTTGAATGGACTCCCGAGTAGGTCCAGGCTCTGTGAGAACTAAAGGCATACCTATCATCACCACCCCTACTTTCAAAACCCGAACCTGGGAAGCAGCTCTTCGTATATCTAGCCATCTCTGAAGTAGCGGTAACTGCAGTCCTGATCCGCAAAAACAAAGGAATGCAATTTCCCATCTATTACATTAGCAAAACACTTGTCGATGCCGAGACGAGGTACCCGCACCTTGAAAAAATGGCTTTGGCATTGGTCGTAGCTTCACAAAAGCTTAGACCCTATTTCCAGTGCCACCCCATCTCGGTCGTCACGACCTATACCCTAAGAAACATTTTGCATTAACCCGAGCTATTGGGGAGGCTGGCCAAGTGGGCCATCGAGCTAAGCAAACACAATATCATATACCAGCCGCGAACGACGATAAAGTCGTAGATGCTCACGGACTTCGTCGCTGACTTTAGTGGAAAAATAATTCCTGAAGTCAAAAAGGAAGCCGTCCAAGCTTCTATCCAAGCACGAGACTCTGGGTCCTATACACTGATGGCGCGTCCAACGCGTCAGGTTCCGGACGGGGACTCGTACTCGAGGTCCCTACATGCAAAGTAATCCGCTAGTCTATAAGGTGCTTGGATATGACTAACATTGAAATTGAGTACGAGGCCGTAATTGCAGGATTGAGGCTAGCATCCAAATACGGGGTGAAGCAGTTGAAACTTCGGTGTCATTCCCAGCTCGTAGTCAACCAAGTCACGGGGAATTACCAAATTAAGGAACAAAGGTTGCAAAAATATGAGACTGAGATGTGCAAACTACTGTTTGAGTTCAACGAATGCCAACTCGACCAGATCCCACGGGCGCAAAATGCCGAAGCGGATAGCCTCGCCAAATTGGCCTCAGCTACCAAAAGCATCACGACCAAAGATAAAAGTGTGTCCACCTCATCAACTCGTTATTAGACCAAATCGAGGAAATAACCATAAACTTGAATGGGGATTGGCACAATCGTACTATCGCCTATTTGTAGGATGGCACACTCCCAGCCTCCAAGAAAGAAGCTAAGAAACGAAGAATGCAAGCGTCTATATATAGTCTCCTCCATAGCAACCTATACAAGAGAAATTACGGAGGCCCCCTAGCAAAATGTCTGGGCCCAAAACAGAACCAGCGCATCCTCGAGGAAGTCCATGAAGGCCATTAAGGTGCTCACTCCGGCAATCGAACACTAGTCAGATCCTCATATAGGTTGGATACTATTGGCCCACCATGAAAAAGGACGCCGCAGACTTCGCGAGGAAATGCGAATAGTGCCACAAATATGCCCCAATGATTCACCAAGCAGGCAAACACCTCTACTTAGTCACCTCCCCGTGGTCGTTCATTAAATGGGTAATAGACATCGCGGGCCCCCTCCCAGCAGGGTGAGGTAATGTACGATTTCTTTTGATTTTAACTGACTATTTCTCTAAATTTGTGGAAGCAGGAGCATTCGTCCAAATAAGGGAACAAAAGGTAATAACCTTTATATGGAGAAACATCATCTGCCAATTAAGCCTACCCAAGGAGATCAGTTGCAACAATAGACCCTAGTTCATGGGAAAGAAAATCGCCAAATTTTTTGAGAAATGGCATAACAAGAGGATATTCTCAACCACTCACTGGGTAACAGACAAACAGAGTCCTCCAACAAGTCCATACTAAATATCTCGAGGATGCCAAAGCATTATGGCCGGAAATACTACTATAAGTATTATGGGCCTACCGAATAACTCCAACAATGAGCACATAAGAGATGCCCTACTCTTTGGTCTATGGGATCGAGGCAGTAATACCGGTTGAAGTCGGAGAACCTAGCCTAAGGTACTCCTACGAAAACGGTATGAGTAACGATGAGAGTATAAGGCAAGAACTCGACGAGATCGACTAATGAAGAGATATAGCACACATAAGAATGGTCGCCCAAAAACAACAAGCAGAATGCTATTACAACAACAAAGCAAAGATATGTCCACTTAAAGTAGGGGACTACGTGCTGAAAGCCAAAACTCAAGCGAGCAAAGACCCTCGGGAATGCAAACTGGGAACAAATTGGGATGGTCCGTACAAAATCACAGCCAAAGCAAACAAGGGATCATTCCAACTAGAAACAATAGAAGGAAAGCAACTACCAAACAATTGGAATATCGGCCACCTCAAATACTTCAACTTTTGAGAGAAAGTGTCCGCCAAGTCGTACTTTCTTCCTTAGTTTGAGTTTTGTCCCATTTGGGTTTTCTCAAGGAGATTTTTAATGAGGCGGCAAAGGGAACACAACGACTCGAAGTACTTGAGTGAGGGACCTGTTATTTTCATTGCTCGACTCCTCAATACTCTCCAAGTCTAACAATGATGGGACTAGGTAGACTCGGACTGGAAGACCAGCCAACACCCAAAATCTTTAACTTTCTCCAAGTATGTAACCAAAATAACATCGTCAAATTAATAAGAAACTTATGCTTATCACCCTTTTCTCCTTTTTGTATCAAAGTTATGTTCGACCTCGTTCGAACAAATACCTACCGACCCCGACCACAATTTAACGAAAGGTTATGTGCGACCTCATTCGAACAAATACCTATCAGCCCTCGGCCGAGATTTTAAAAGGTTATATTCGACCTCGCTCGAATAAATACCTACCAGCCCTTAGTCGCGATTTAACGAAAGGTTATGTTTGACCTCGTTCGAACAAACACCTACCGGCCCTTGGCCGTGATTTTAACAAAAGGTTATTTTCGACCTCGCTCGAACAAACTCCTACCGTCCCTTGATCGCGATTTAACAAAAGGTTATGTTCGACCTCGCTCGAACAAACATCCATAGGCCCTCGGTTACATCTCAACGAAGAAACGCACGCGATCTATGAATATTCGGCTTCAAGGCCACAATCAGCTAAAAGACAACAACAATAAGGACAAAAAGCGAAACGAGCATACAATAGAAGCAAAAAACATAAAAGTACAAAAAATAAACCACAGGAATGGAAGAAGATGCAAGGAACAACTTTGATATTTTATACTTAAACTTTCTACAAAGGCTCATGAAGACACCGACAAAAATACACAAAAAGGTCAAAAATAAATTTACTGGTCATCGCCATCATCTGCCTTAGTACCCTCACCAGCTCGGTCTTCAACATTGTCACCACCCTGACCATTGATACCCTCACCATCTCGATCCCTCTCGCTGTCGCCACCTTCGCCCTAAGGATAAGCGGTATCATACCAGGCGTTCTCCTCAAACCGGTCTACACCCTCGTCCCCAGCCTCCTCATCAGCCTCAGGCATAACGGGATCATATCCACAAGCGACTCGAGCTTAATGAGTCTTAACATGAACATCTTTAAGGGTAGCCTCAGAGACGGATCCCGCTCGAAATATATCTAATTGGGCCTTGGCATGAATCTATTCTTCATATAACTCTCGAGGTACAACGGGAAAATCTAAAATACGGGAGGAGGATAGGTGTGCAAGTAATTGGGCCTTTTCACCCTCCAAAGCGGCCACTCGATCAAGAAGAACAGAGTTATATTTCTCTAACTCTCTGATCCTTTCCCCAAGTCGATCTTCCTTGGTTCTCGTTGTTGATCAATCATTCTCCCGCTCGGCTTGGAGAGTCCTATTCGGCAACTCGAGCATCTCCGTCTTCCTCCGAGCATCCAAACGAGAAGACTTCTCCTTCTCGAGCTCCTTTTGCTTTTCGACAATCTCACTATCGAGGGCCTACAGCTGAAGTCGGTACTCTTCTAACTGCCCCCACAACTAGACCACTTGAGCTTGAAGGTTACTGCATTGGGCCTCCACGCCCCTGCTGACCTCAAGCTTCTCTTACCTACTCCTCAACGTCCCCTCAAAGACGCTACATTTATCGATGGCCTTCACAATCTCATCATCCTTCTCTTTCAATTCATCCTAAAGGGCCTGCATATCGCCGCCTTTGAAATCGCCTGCGGAGATCTCGATACTTGCCACGATACTCAAAATACTTATCTTTCAATTTCACAAATATTTCTTTACGCCTCTTCTCCCTCCGGGTGCTCTCAATCTCCGAAATCACCGTCTACAATCATAAAGAGGAAAGAGAAAAAAGAAGTTAAAACCAAAGACGCCCTGAAAAACATTAAAAAAAAAGAAAAAAGAGAGAAAAGAGGTTGAAGCACAAACACTCACCCTAAGAGCAAGGCCAGCAATGCTCCTCAACAAAGCACCATCATCTATTTTTTAAGGGTCTTACCCTCTATCTCGGAACAGAGACGGTCGAGGGTAGGGACTACCTCCTTGGTGTTCTTCAACAGGTCACGATCCATGGGGATTGCAATAGTCCTCGTAGACCCCTCCAACCTTATTTCAAGTTGTGTAAAACATTCTTCCATCATCCTCAGTTCATCCGCATCAATGTCGGAACCTGATTCATTTCCCTCCTCATCGACGCTTTTGCCCTTCTCATTGGCCGGCAATGAGGCATTTGCAGTTGTTCGAGAAGTCGATGCCTCCTCTCGCTATGAAGTGTCAAGAACATCAGCAGTCGCCCCTTCAGCTTCCACCACTGCAGAAGGAAGAGACACATCTATATCGTCTCCCCTATATCGAAACCTCGGGACTTGGCTCAATATCATCTCCCACAAAAGTGGTCGTCGTCTCACGCAACAAAAAGTCCCCTTCAGCCGCATTAATGACCCATATGACTTTGTCACCAACGTCTACGAACCTCCTCTTTTGAGGTAGGAGATCTCTATCACTAGGCAAAGGTTCATCGTCCTCGTCGATGAGAGAATACAAAGGAGAAGTCGAAGTCTCCGCGACCGAAGCAAGAACAAATTCGAACGCGGCGATAGAGGAAACTAGAAAGACAATAGGATCAGGCGCGCTCGAAACAGGGGCAAAAACTGATGGCGTAGTAGCCTTCCTTTTCCAGAACAAGGGCTCGGAAGATCTCGACTTCCTCATAGAACCCCTGGCTGAAGCTTGAGAAAAATAGGAAAGGGGAAAATCAGCAAAGAAAAACGAACAAAGAAATCAAGACACTGATGGTAAAAAGGAAATTACTAGTCGAAGGGAGAGCAGGCCTGAATTTATTGAAAAAACTTGGCCATTCACAAATCCCTACGATGTGAGGGAGGATCCGCTCGACCCAGTCAGAAATGTAAGCGCCTAAAGGAGGAGGCGACATCTTGGCTGCAAAAGAAGAAGGCAAGAAGTCAAAATTTAGGACCAAACACGGGGGAGAAACCAAAGTACTTATGAGTGTAGTTCCAAGCCTCAAGAAGGACGTTGACATTGGCCACAATATCCTCGGTTCTGACGAAAAAGAAGTTAAACCAAAATTGACGGCTGGCCTTGTCGTCCATCTTCACCATCATGCATTTTCCCCCTCGGTGGCAAAGTTTCAGCGTCGTTCCTCTGTAAAAGCTGGGAGCGAACAGATGAATTAAATGTTGCAGTCTTAGTTCGACCCCGGCCAACTCAACAAACTTAGTGAGAATCTTTATAGCTTTATAGATGTGCAGCGCGAGCTGAGCAGGACAAATGCGTAGTGACGACAAAAATCTTCCACCAACGGAAGGATGGGAAAAGAATAACCAACTTGGAAGGGATAGGCGTAGAGCGCAACTCCAACATCATGACATCATCTGAACTCGTGGACATCATAACTCCAACCAATTGCCCGGGAAATTCGAAGCATTTGAAATGTACGGACCACAGAGGGCCACGTGACCTGCTCACCTCAATAACCACGACCTACGTAGTCCACTTGATTAGCTCGACCACCAACAACACGATCCGCTCATCGAACCCAAAGCTGGCCTCTTAAGCGGAGGGACTAACTATATGGGTCAAAATCTATCTCAAGAATACAAGTCAAAATGGCATCTATAAAGCATCTTCAGGTCTCCATGGGTCGAAGTGATCTAATAAAAAATGAAGGTTGTGGTCTAAGTGTCATCAAGGATCAAGGCCGAGGTCGAGTACCTTTGATAGCGTTATAACGACTAGTTTCAAGATAGGACATAAAAGAGAATATTCTAGTGGATATTCTCTGCACTTGTACTGTTAGGGTTTTTAGGAACATGTTCCCTATAAATAGAAAGAGGCACAATGATAGGAGACGTGTGATATTCATTTATAAAATACACTTTGGCTTTAGGAGAGAATCGGATCTTATTGCAAGGATACAAACACAACATTTTTGCGAAGATTCTTGTCTACACTCTTCCACCAGATCCGAGAATAACACGGATATTCAAAAGATTGTCCATCACTCATCATTGTCAGAAAGAACATTCACCGATTCCATCCTTTTCTTGGGTGATTCATTCATTCTATTTACTTAAATGCCATTTATTGCTATTCAACAATTTTTATTGCTACATTATTTCCTTTGACTTCTAATTATTGGTTGTATGATGCCGCCACTATTAAAATATATCTACTTAGTATTTATTGCACTTCTGAGAATTTTATTTTTGGAATATTATTGTTAAATAAGATTGACCCTCATTTACATAAATTTAATTAGTTGAACCAAGATCTATATTTTTTTGGTCAAACTATAAGGAGCGAGTACTTTGTGTTGGTGACAGCCGCAAAAAGGATATATTCATCTCATTAAATGGATATAACATGTGTCATTTTTGATTGGCAGAATACATTGACAATCCTTTAAAGTTATCCACACTTTTTACTTAGACACTTTATCTTAAGTTCGTTCCATTTGAATATTTCAACCACATCTCAAATGTTTCATTTATACACAAAATTGATAGTTAGACAAACACAAAAGACGTGTGTTATTCACATACCAGAATGACAAATAAGACCGATACACGTGGCTTAAATTAAGTAAATAAAAAAACTTTTGAAAAAAAGAAAAAACTTAAAAGAAATTTGATTTTCGAAAGCACTGTTTCTTCACAGCACACCAAAAGCCCTTTCTTCGTCAGCCGACATCGGCGTTTCGTCCTCAGACCTCAGTGCCTTCTAGCAAAGTCCCGTCGGCAACTTATACAACCAGCATAAAGAGGTTCACGAGCTCACATGAGCAACAACAACAAACCACTGCACATTCCGGCGGCAACCACCGTGAACCGTGCCATCTTTCGAACCCATGTCGGACGATGAATCTTGGCCCGATAAAAGTGGTTGTTGCCGCCGTTCCATTGATACAGCTAAATCTCCTCCTAATTCTCGAGACATCTTAGAGGAAATCGATCACGAAACACCGACCACTACAACTCGTTCTCGCTTCTCCTAACATAGCCATAGCTAAATCCAAAAACTTCTCAAAGATTTTGCAGATCTCTTGATTGATATATTAGAAGTATTAGCTTTAGTATTTTTGTAGAAAGCTAAATAACCATGGTGCCGACCGCTAAGCTCAAATTTGTTGACTGCCACATGCTTTTTTAGTCATTTTCCCTATTCCTTTATTTTCGTAGCCGGAGCGCTGATGATTTTTTCAGTTCCGGTTCATTTCACATGCTCTAATCAGAGTCATTTTAAGCCTTTTCTCTTGGCCTTTTTATATGTAAAGTATTCAAATTGCAACGGACACATGTTTGGGATTTTCCCGGCAATTTCCATTTAGTTCGGCAATGAAAACTAAGACAGTTAGGTAAATGGTGGTGGACCATTGGAGGGAGAGAGAAAGGGGATAATGTGTGAAAGAGTAGGAGGAAAAGAAAGAGAGAAGAATTTTAAAAAGAAAAAATGATCTCTCACGCTCTGAGAAACGGTGTAATACACGCACTACGTCACATCACGAAATTGTATTCATGGACTTAAAATAAAGTGTTTAAGTAAAAAGTATGAACAATTATTTACTGCTTCATGCATGCTTAAAATGCCAATAGTCGTTTACATTTTAGCCATTTAGTAAAATCCGGATAAAGAGTGTAGATGGCATGATTTGCTGCGGAATTCTTGGTTGAACTTGTCAATTAGATAAGGAGGAATTTTAATGGTAATTTTCAAAGTTAAATACATTGAGAAAGGACCTACGCATTAAATGTTGATAAATGATACTAATACAATGAACAACAGACAAGTATTTTTTTTACATATATTTTTATCACTTAATCACGTTAATAATTGTATATTTTTGCCTCAATATATCATCTAACAATGATTAAATCAATTTATTTAGTATAAACATTGATTGTGCATAAATTAGTTTCAGATAAATATTTATCCACATCGAATATTTACATCGAATCAAATAATTTAATCTTAATAATTAAAATTAAATTGAAAAGTTAAGTAATAAATATATGTATGAAAGACGTGTCTTGCATATATTTATTTGGTGGAAAGCGAGCATATAAGTTTCTAGGTTATTTCCATGTATTTATGAGCATCTTCATATTTTGTTTGTTGATAGCTCTACGGGTGACAAATCTACGTAGTTTTCGTCACTGACCCAACCAAAAAAGGATCCTAATTGAACTACACCTCTTCAAAAACACCCACCCCCTAAACACAAAACCCCATAATTCCATTTTCAGAACCCCTCAATTAATTAAGCAAAAACCAAAGATGGGGCGTTTCATTTCTCTTGCACTTGTCGTAGCTGCTTTTCTAATGATTTCCTTCTCTCAATGTCACGGTTATCCATTCTTTCTTCTTTTTGTTTTCCATGTTTTTTCCCCCTTGGATTCTTACTTTATTATTAGAAATTGGCAACAAAATTTGGATTAGTAATCTGTGTTGAAATTTTTCTTTGTTCACTAACTTTATTCTGCTGTTTATTGTTTAGGATCCGGTAGAAAAACATTGGGATCTTTTGACTATGGACACACCCATAGAGTTTTGATTGAGGTTCGTTTCTTTTTCTTTTTTTCTTTTGTGATTTTATTTGTATGCTTTCTATCCCAAAATTAAAGGAACATTATTATTTGGCCATGAAAAATGTTTCTACTATGAATAAATATCATGTACGGTAGAATGAAATGGTTGAGTAAATTAATCTACATTGGTTGTTGAGATTAATTGAATTTTTTTGGGGTCGTAGATCTACAAAAAAAGAAAGTGGTTTTGGTTATTCCAGGGGATATGAAACACTCTATGTTGATTTTATATGATACAGTTATTATTTGTGAATTATATATATCTTCTGTTTTTACCACTTCTTCATACTTCTCAAAATCATCTCTGGTTATAAAATTTTAGTACTTATAGTTCTTAGAAAATTGAGGTGTCGAAGTCCAATTGAGACCGATATTTAGACGATCTGATCCTTCTGCTCCAAAATCTATTTTTCTTTTTTAAATAGAAGGAAATATTTTTTTTATGTATTCTCTAAATTTGTACATCTTATTTCAAAAGGATTAAGAATTGACCTGTAAATTCACTTTAAAAATTAGATGTATCTTCGTACTTCTAATTCCGAAGCTCTTTTTGAGATGGAAGGTGTATAATATTTTCATCGTGGTTCATTTCATATTTTTCCTGGACTCTCTTTGAGGTTCATGCGGATAATTTAAGGGCAAGTTACACATTTGGCCGGTTGGCCCAAAATAATTACATTGGCTAACTTATATATGCATAAAAATATGACTATTTTTTGTATATTATATATTCATATACAAAAAATTTACATTTCGCCTGCAATTTTGAGAGGCACTATGGTGTGATTTTTCCATAATTTAATTTAACGTGACAGGAGAAACCAAGGACAGCGTACGAGGCGGACTATGCATATGCTGGGCCAAACTTTAATTCCCATTCTGGTTTTCTTTTTTCTCCACCTTACCCTCCGCCACCTCAAATTCAAGACATGAATTGACCTTTTAAGCTTCATGAGTTTGTCTCTTCTTTGTGGAGCAATTGAGGCAATAGGCTTTGGTGCTTGGGCTTTATTTGGTTAGTTTATGATTGTTCATGTTAAGTTTATGAGATTTGCAAATTTTTTATGATTGTTTTCATATGCGCAAAATATAACACTCTGAAATTAATTGCATTTGTCAGCCGAAAAGTGAATAAAATATGTATTTTTTTTTGTATGAATATATACATATATACCAAAAATATACATTTTGTCGGCTATTATTTATGGAAGCGGCTAAAAATATGCATTTCTCCTTTTCATATTCTGGATTTTCATCACCAACTAGACTACCAAAAGTTTTGGAACACTATAAGATATCCAAGGTGGAGTCATGCAGTAGTAGTTATACCAACCTTCCTTTTATGAATAAAACCTATAAGAAGCCATTTGACTCTTAAGCCCGAAACAACCTAACACATACTTGGTATGACTGTAATTGACTTTTAAGTACTGAAAGTACAATTCAGGGTATAGACACTAAACATTCTTTTATTTAAATTTTATTCATAAATAATAGGAGAGTAAGGAATATTCTACTTAGCAGCAATTTGTTAAGAGCAACTATGTAGTTGTAACATTACAATTTAAATTGTGACATCTTTATTTATGAATTGGTCCCTTAACAACAGAGGCGAATCCATGATTTAAATTCTATGGGTTCAATTTTTAAGGTTTTTAACATTGAACTCATTATATATTTAAAGTTATGAGTTCAAATCTATTATTTTTGCAATTTTAATAAATTTTTACACATAAATTTCTACTCCGTGTTAAAAGTTATAGATTCAATTAAACCCATAACTCTCATACTACATCCGCCTCTGCTTATCAGGGGCATGCCTATTGTTACAATATAATAGAGACTATGTCATATTTCTTTTTGTACCATTTTGCCTAACTACAGACTATAGAGTATAGAGTATTGAAATATTATGAATCCAAAAGAAGCATTTATATTGAGCTTATCTCTAATCTCTGCTAGTTTGATATTGAGGGGTAATTGATTTTGTTGTAGTATTAGGACAACAGGTCAATGCTTTCTTGCCTATTGGCTCCTGTAAAATGGGAGACAAAGAAAATTGCACCCAAACCTAGAGTTCTTTTTATTTCTTCTTTTTTTTCCGGTTAGAGATGTATATTACAAGATCTTCGATAGAGCTGTCAAAACGGGCTAACACATTCCAACCCAGTCCAAGCCTCGCGGGCTTTTAAATTTGGTGGGATAGGGCGGGCCAGCCCTCTATCTATATATGCCTTAAAATGGCTAGCCTAACCCAGCCCAGCCCTAAGAGGGCAGGCCGGCCCTTCATTTTTTTTAGGAAAAAATAGTTCTTCAAATCCTTAGATATTTTTTCGTGACATAATCTCTTAATCATATGAATGAGCAATTTAATAATTAATAATAAATTAAAGTAACCAAACTGATCATTGTCCACTTAAAGTAATATTTTCTTTTGAAAAAAATTATTATGGGCCATTTAAGACTTTCCTAGTTCGTTGTTAATTAAGCAAAAGAAAAACTAATCTTGTCATACTACATGCATATCAAAAATATAAATTGTAGTTGGTATGGAAGGATAAATGAGCGATGTAAGGTTGGAAAATGGGGATTATAGTTAATATTTTTTTTTCGTTTTTACTTTTTTTAAATATTTAAATTTGAATTTAATTAATTTTTGGCTCACGTGGCGACCAGCCTCGGTCAAGCCTCAAGGGCCAGCGGGCTGACTTGGGCCGAGCTTATAAGCCTCACTTTTAAATGAGTTAAAAAAATCTCAACCCAGCCCTACTCAAGTAGCAGGCTGAGTTGGGCTGGCTTTACGGGCCAAGCCTATTTTAACGGTTCTAATCGTGGACGTGATTAATAAAAAAATTGATTTGTACCCTCTTATCGATTCCACCATACTAATTGGCACCGAAGGATTTTCGTTATTTGCAAATAGATACTCCAAATGAAACATGCATACTAAACTTCCCAACTTCGAAGGAATTTTATACACCACCTGTTACAACAGTCTCTATCGTTATTTTTATTTTTATTTTACCTTTTTTTTTGGGGGGAGGGAGGGGGGGGGGGGGGAGGGACCATTTCTTCCAAAATGAAAAGGGAAAAGGGAAAAAAGAAAAAAAGAAATCAGAAGACAAAGCCATTTCTCCATTATAAGAACAAACTAAGTGGTTCTGATTTCATGTTGTAAATAGCTGCAACTTGTCAATTCTTTCTTAAAGCAGAGAAGATAAAATGCAGAAGAAAGTTTTCAAAAGAAAATGTGCAATAGCTGCCCAAATTGGACCTTAGAATCAACAATATACACCTGCGTGTGTCGATACTAGTGGTTCTTCAATCTGAAGTAGCTGAAGGGACATTGAATTTCTGAAGAAAAAAAAAGTCCACTCTGTCGAATTAATATCATTTAGAGCGTAAATTCTATTTGATTACAAGTGTCTTCAAATATTTTTAAAATTTTTTTAAGCATGAACTATAAAGTATTGTGATTCATTACATTTTAATGTAGTTTCAAAATATGTAACTTATATTTATTTATTTAAAAATAAAACAAAGAATCGAATTCTCATCAAAATTAATTTTGTGAAATTTAGTTTAAGTAGTGATTTTTGTTCTTGGTTTTGAAAAGTGGTACTTGTTTTCCAAGTATTTAGAGAATTTTGTTTCAATTTATATGAATCTTTTCGGAATACAAAGGTCAAATTAAACCCAAAGAGTAAAAAGTCCACATAAAGTGGAATAAACGGAATATGATTTTATGGACATAGTTTTGATTGGGGGTTTCAAGTACCAAAGGTTTCAATTTGAAATCAAGGACTAAATATTGGGCTGGGATAACCTCCAGCTAGGGGTGTACAATGGAAACCGACAAATTGCACCAATCCGATAATTCGAGTCAAATTGAAAAAAAAAATTCGACTATGGTTTGGTGTTGGAAAAAAAAAAATCCGACCATAATTGGTTTGGTTTGGTTTTAACTAAAGAAAGTCAAACCGAAACCAAACCAACCTGATATTACATATATAGAAATTTTAGATATATTTAATATATAAATATACTTATTGTGATGTAATTTAGAAATATTTCTTAAAAATTTTCATAATTTTATCTTTTAAGGTATTACTTCAAGGTTGGACTTAGAACTTTTGAATGCTCCAATAAGTTTTATAGCCATTAATATTAGTAAATTAAATAATGCTAATAAAAGCCCAAACCAAAATTTAATCAATAATAATGCTAACAAAATACATTCAATTCAATATTACGAACGTGAATGTATTGAATATCTATTTTTTATTTTACAATAATTTAGATAAAAATACATAACCTATTTTTATTTTTCTTTAGCGTTTAGTCATGTAATTAATACTCCCTTGTTAGTCTATTTATTTTAGCAAGACTTAGTACTTTTAGATTATATTTATTTTTATTATGCCTTTTTAATTAGCAATATTTATATTACATAATTTTATTGTCTTTATTGTTGAATATTTTAGGATAATGCCATGACACATATCATATTTTGTATTATTTTCTTGGAAAATACTTTATATAGTTGTATCTTACTAGGATTAAAGAAATATTTTGAGCATATGTTATATGTTTTGTTCTACGAAGATTTTACCGGAGAAAAAATCCAAATTAACCAGAAAACCCGAGAAAAACAAGATTGAAAAACCCGGGTTTTATTGATTTAGTTTGGTCTTAAGATTTAATAACCCGACACAATTGGTTTGGTTTGGTAATTATAAAATCCGAACCAACCTGACCTATGTACACTCCTACCTCCAGCGATGTTTGGTTCAATATTGTTTAGTAGGGTGTTGATTTTGTCACACGGGTCCTATATATTAATCAATGGACAAGATCTCTTTAGCTAAAAAGCTAGTTTAACTATGGATCTATTTTTCTTCTCTTAGTTGTTCTTCTTTAACCCTTTTCAAGCTATTCTTTCGTCTTCTTTTTTTTTTCCTTCTTTGGTCTCTATGACAGTATTTCTTTTATTTTTGCAATATTTTGCAATATTAATTATTGGATGGTGGAGGGAGGACTCTTCTTAACAAACATATGCACTTGCCTCACTTTATTCAAAGTAGTACAGGTATCTATGGCGATTAAAATAAGAAAAGTAAAAGATAATGTTTCATATTTCAATTGCCCACTTTGCATTCAATTACTCAAAGAGGCTGAGGCAGTCTTTTATCGAAGACTTTTATTGTTGTGTTCAAGATTGATAAACATTGCCATCATCAAATGCATGTCAGATGTTTTATTGTTTGAGATCCTAAATCGTTTTCTTTTCGAGGGTATGGGTGAGATGAAAAATGACATCCTACATGAATTTGTTTTGCGGCTATGCATGAGATAAAATTAAAATGGATTCGAACGTCACTAAACTCAATCCTGACATCTCAGAAAGAAAATAGCCCTAGGTGATTTTATATCCTTTTTACCGATGCTAAAATGGACGTGAACAGATTCAGAAAAGAACCATGATTCATAATTCGCATGAAGTGAAAGAAAATATGTTTGGTAGTCTTAACTACATGGACGTAGACAAGAAGAAACCATGGTTAAACTAGATTTTAAGTTTAAAAAGATCTTGTCAATTGATTAGTATATAGGATACGTGTGACAAAATCAATACTCTATTGAACAATATTGGACCAAACATCACTGGAGGGGATCCCAGCCGGTAAATATTGTATGGAGAGTGTGAGAAAAAAATTATTTAGACCATTATTTATGTCATATCACATTATTTTAGCATCTTAAATGATAGATTGAGGTGATTGTATAGGTCGAAATCTGTCTCAGTACTTAGTGCAAAGTAACATCACGGAAAGAATCAACCGAGGTCAATCAAAAGATAGCGAGGCTTGTGGTTAGGGTGCAAACGATGGTCGATGTCGAGCACTGCAAAAAGAGCTGTAACGACTAGTTTATTGGAATAGGATATTGAAGAGAATATTCTATTGGATATTCTCGGCATATGTACTATTAGAGTTTATTAGGGGTATGTCCCATATAAATAGGAAAAAGGTCAATGAATGAGGGCATGTAATATTCAATTGGTAAGAATATTTTTCGAAAGAAGATTCTCTCTCTAGCAAAGATACAAATTTTACCTTTCATCAATATTCTTGCTCACATTATTCCATACTTTTCCATCAGATCCAAGAATAGTCGGAACATTCTAAGATTTATCTGTCATTCATCGTTGTCAGGAGGAACGAATCTAGTTCATTCATTATTGGATGAATCGCTCCTCATATTTACTTAAATGTCATTTATTGTTATTTATTACTAGTTACCCCTCCATTACTGTTCATACCTTTTGAAATATTAAATGCATGTTACTGTCAATCTTCCACTAACTCAGTCTCGTGTAATTCGTGCTTTCAAGATCTATATCTAGGGATATTATCATTAACTAGATTTAATCCTTCATTACATAAAATTTAATAGTTTAACCGAAAGTTAATATTTTTTTATCAAACCATGATAATATATATAGTATGCACACACACTAATCACCCCAATAATAATAAAGCACATATTCTAGATTTATTAATTTAGTAAACATACTCAATCCACCCTTACTGCATAAAAAGCAACGCATTAAGAAGAAAAGATGACGTGAAAGTGCACTATCACAATCCGCAGAGCAACTTCCTCGTACTTTCTTTCTCAGAAATAGTCAAATACTAGTAGTAGTACTGATTAAAACAGTCAAATCAAATAATAAAACGACCAAAAGAAAAAGAAAAACAGGACACCAAATTTCCATCCAAAAGGCCATAAGGCAAACGACTCCAACAAGAATACCCCCATGTCTCTTTAGCATTTTTTGACACTTGGGGCAATAACCTAATCTTGATTAATATTCTAACCCACTGACTGAAATCAATGGAACCCAACAACCACATTCCTCAATCATCCTTTTTCCACTTTAGTGCAAATGAAGAATAATAAACTATTCGTCACTCAATTGTTGATCAATTTTAATCCTTATATATGGCACATTCAACTTTTTAATTTATTTAAACATGTATTTTTTGTCTTTATGTTGTCTTCGTTTTACGTTGTTGTTCGACACTATTTCTTTATTATTCTGTTTTAAATAGAAGAACACATTTTTATATTTTTTTAATGAGAAATTTTTATAATTACATAAATATTATCAAATGTTTAAGATTACAACAAACAAAAGTCTTATATCCACGATTTATAGCATGTTTAAGACAACAACAATAACAACAACAAAAAATCCAATAGTTTCCCATAAGTGGGATCTCGGGAGGATAAGATGTAGAAGCAATGATGGACGCACGTGGTGGACGCTTCATCAAAAAATAATACTGTATATATGTATAAATTACGATTAAAGTTGTGTAAATTTTGTATAAATATTTTATTTGAACCCACTTAACAACTATTATTTTACGACTAAAGTTATGTACTTCTAAGATTGAACCCGCTTGCACAAAATCCTGGGCCCGCCACTGTGTAGAAGGGTGCATGTTTAAGATCACAAGTTCTAAATTTTTTTATTTTTTCTTAAACTTTGTGCATAGTAAAAGGTGGTAAATATAAATTAACACATAAAGAGTATAATAATTCTGTTATATTAAAATTATTTTATTATACTATTCTTAAATATAAAGTAACATAACACATGAGTAATTAAATGATATAATAATTAAAATAATTCATTAAATTCATGAAAGTTCACAAGCAATAAAAATCGAAGTGCACATCCCCATAAATTGAAAGTAAAAGTTTAACTATTTGTTGATATTTAAGGGACTAAAACTGCAATTTCATCAACTTTCTAATTAATGGTTACTTAGGTTTTCGGAATAATAAAGCCAAAAAAAAAAAAAACTTTCGTTATATATACGTACACATAAGCATTATTCCCTACCATTCCTCTCCACCCTTCTCGCAAACCTGAAGAGAAAAATACCATCTCTTTCCTCTCTCTCTTTTTTGGTATTTGCATGCCTTAACATAACCCTTATAGAACAAGGAGAAAGGAGAAAATTCTGTAATTTTCTCCATCCTCAATCACAGAGAAGCTCCATTAGGCAATATAGCCAATGGCAGCTCCTAGCTATCTCAATCGCTTTACATTCAAGAAGTTACCTTTAACTACCGTCCCAGTCCCTTTGCTAATTCATGGCTTAGTTGGTTTCTTCTTGTTGTACATAATCTTTGATTGGGGAAGAAAATTTATCAACTTTTTGTCCCAAACACAAAATTCTAAAAAATCCAAGGTGGGTCCATCAGATTACCTGGAAAAAAACAAGAAAACAACCCCTTTTACGATAGTTGATGGAAGCTTATGCAGAGAAGAGGTAGAGATTATAATGGCTAAACTGGGAATTTTTTGCCACCCTGAAGGTGAAAAACTACAGGAGAGGTTTGATTTAGACAATTTATATGACTTGTTTGGAGAAGAAGAATATAATATGCAGGATTTAGGAGAAGCTTTTGATGTATTTGATGAGAACAAAGATGGTTTTATTGACGAAAGGGAATTGCAGAGAGTTCTGTACGCTCTTGGATTGAAGCAAGCTGCAGAATTGGAAATTTGCAGAAAGATGATCTTGGCTTTTGATGAAGATGGAGATGGGAAGATCGATTTTGAGGAATTCGTAAATATGATTTAAAGATTTTTGTTAAGCTTAATTTTGCTGGATTTTATTCTTTTTGCCTAAACAAGAAAATATTATAATTACTAATGGCTGATCCCATTCTTTGTTGGATATATGTGCTTTTTTTCCCCTTTTGGTATTAGTTTTCTTTTTTACAAAATTTTGCGCGACTATTTTGTTCCAAGAATCTCCTAGTTCCAAACACGTCTTTATTGTGTTAAAATGCTGTTATGGGTCATTTGGTAGCGTGTGTAAGAATGCTCGGATTAGTTATACTAAAATTATTTCTATTGATTGTTTGGTGTATTAAAAATAATATGCATTTGCATATTTTTTTTAAAAAATATTTATTTACAAAAATATCCTCCATATTCTTTGAAAATGATCTCATACATGCTTATCCATATTTAAAAATTATGGTATTGCCAATATCATGGTTTGCTATATATAAAAATAGTATTGAATAAGGTGTATATATAACTAATACATGTACATATTACTTATACATAAGTGAAAAAAATACTATTATACCAAATGAGGAATTAATAATACCAAAGCCAAAAAATATATTATTTTTCCTAATAAATCATACTCCTTTAGATCCTTATTATTATTATTATTATTATTATTATTATTATTATTATTATTATTATTATTATTATTATTATTATTATTATTAGTTTATTTGAATAAAATCTAAAGCAACTTCTTATAGTACCTAACTATATTAAAAGGCACAAGTCACTGTACAAGTATTTTAGCACACTTATAGTATGTTTGGCCA
Source organism: Nicotiana tabacum (assembly GCF_000715075.1). Classification (NCBI taxonomy): domain Eukaryota; kingdom Viridiplantae; phylum Streptophyta; class Magnoliopsida; order Solanales; family Solanaceae; genus Nicotiana; species Nicotiana tabacum. The sequence goes on along the minus strand of NC_134082.1, from coordinate 87,936,655 downwards.
AGTTTATTTTTTGGCCAAAAGCACTTTTTTTTTTTAGTCAAAAGTATTTTTTTGCCAAAATTAAGGTGTTTGGTCAAGCCAATGTTGCCTTGCTATGAAGCTAATGAGTTGCATATAAAATATTAATCATGCAATAGTTCCTAACTATGCGTGGCTTAGAAAACTTATTCAATCACATAGTTTCGCCAATAAGAGTTTCATAACTCACCAAGTACTACTCCCCTTCACTTTATGGCATTTGTGAAACATTAGAAATAAAAACATCTTCGAAAATTCCAAATGTACACCCAATATTATTTCTATAAATCAACTTGCAACCAAATTGTTTTCACCTAACCAATAGTTCCACACACAAAAAATAATTGTTACCAATGTATATCACGTGGGAACCTCCACCAATGGGTTATTTCAAATTAAACACGGACGGGGCAGTCGAATCGTCAACTACTAATGTTGGATTTTTTTTGGGGGAGGGAGGGAGGGGGGATGTTCAGAGATACAAATGAGAGTTGGGTGATGGGATATGCGAGAAACCATCCCACAACAAACGTCACTAATATAGAACTTGTGGCGCTGCTTCGAGGATTACAATTAGCAGCAGCTCAAAACCTCACACCATTGCAAATCCACACGGATGCAAAAGAGGTGATTTCCATGCTTAATAGAACATCCATAATGCACTCACACTTGCTTAATGATTGAAGATCCCTGATTCAGACACTGAGTAATACGTCCGTAATCCACACTTACAGGGAGCTGTCCACAGTAGCTAACAAACTAGTACATTTTGGAATGGAACTGATGGGCAGCAATATCACCTTTTTGCCAACTCTACCAAACTTTCTATTATAAGATCTTCTTGAAGACAAACGGGTCTGTAGCAGCTTAGGCATATTAAACAACAAATCCTACAACAACAGGATCACGAGTAGATTTTTGTAACTCTTTTGATGTAGCTTTTGGTAGTCATATGTAATGATCCGGCCGGTCGTTTCAAGAGTTATAGCACCGTTCTCCTGTTTCCTGCTTCTTTTATGTTCTTCAGCTGAATTTTTACTTACTGAGTTAGTTGATTCGGATCCGGAGTGGTTTTAGAGCAAATTGAGACACTTAGTCTCTTATTTGGAAGCTTAAGTTGGGAAAGTTGACCAGATGTTGACTTATATGTAAACGACCTCGGATTTAAATTGTGATGATTCCGTTAGCTCCGTTAGGTGATTTTGGATTTAGGAGCATGTCCAGAATGTGATTTGGAGGTTTGTGGTAGAATTAGGTATGAATTGGCAAAAGTTAGAATTTTGGCGATTTTGGCCGGTAATGAAAATTTTGATATCGGGGTCGGAATAGAATTCCGGAAGTTGGAGTAGGTTCTGGTGTCATTTTTGACTTGTGTCCAAATTTGAGGTCATTCGGGTGTGATTTGATAGGTTTAGGCACCGTTTGTGGAATTTGAAAGTTTAGAAGTTCTTAGGCTTGAATCCGAGGGTAATTTGTATGTTTGATGGTATTCGAGGTGATTTGGTGATTGACTAAGTTCGTATGATATTATGTGACATGTTGGTATGTTTGGTTGAGGTCCCGAAGGCCTCGAGTTGATTTCGGGTGATTGACAGAGCATGTTTGGAATTGGAGGATTTGCTGAAGTTAAACTCAGCTGTCATAACCACACCTGTGGAGTGGGAACCACAGGTGCGAGCCTGCAGAAGCGGAGAAGGAGCCGCATATGCAGCCAAGGATGAGGTGAGCTGGAGCTCAGGTGCGAAGGAATGGTTGCATCTGCGAGCTCACAGGTGCGAGACCTGGGGCGCAAATGCGGAAGAAGGGAGAATGGCCAGTTCCGCAGAAGCGGAAGGATGTGCACAGGTGCGCCCGCAGGTAGGGAACTTGGGGCACAAGTGCAATTTTGAGGATTTAAGTGGTTTCCATAGGAGAGGATATATGGCCGCAAATGCGATTTTACTGGGAAAAACCTATAAATTGAAGACTTCGCGAATTTTGCTCATTTCAACCAATTTTGAAGACGAGTTTTGGAGCTTTTGGATTGATTTTGAAGGGAGATTCAAGGGGTTTTCAGTGAGGTTAGTTGCTTGAGCTCTAATACTCCTATCTATGGTATTTTTTCATTATTTTATTAATTAATTAGTGGAAATTAGGGGGTGAAAATGAGGTGTTAGGGCTTGGGATTTTGGAGAGTTTAATTTGAGAATTTGAGGGACCAAATGAAGTCGGATTTTGATGAATTTTGTATGTATAGACTCGTGAGTGAATGGGCTTTCTAGTTTTGTGATTTTTGTAAAATTCTGAGATGTGGGCCCGGGGGCCGAGTTTGAGTGACTTTCGGGAATTTGTGTCCAATTAAGTAATTTTTCTTATGGAATTGGTTCCTTGGCGTATATTGATGGCATTGTATTGTTTTTGACTATATTAGGGATGTTTGGAGGCCGATTCTGTCACGACCCATTTCCATAATAGGTCATAATAGCGTCCAACACCATTTCCGAGCAAGCCAACGCGGAAAAATACTAAATAAGTTCTCATTTACTTTTACCCAAAATAGTTGAAATGATTCTTTAAGTTGAAATAAAATCAGAAATGATCAGTAAAGTCAAAAATAATCATACAATCCCAAAATAATACATGTCTACTAATGTGTGCCCCAAGACCTGGTGTCACAAGCTGTGGGCAACTAGTAGAATATACAAAAGAATCACACTATCCTACTGTCCGAAACAGAATAGACAGCAAAAATACATAAGAGAGACTCCTTCAGGCTGTTGAACGGCACGGGAAGGGAAATAGCTCACCGTAGAAGTCTCGAAATCCTCTCAGGGATGCGCACCAGACTGATAGCCAGATACACCTACCTCAGATCCTATACAATTAAGTACAGAAGTGTAGTATGAGTACATAAACAATATGTACCCAGTAAGTATCCCATCTAATCTCGAAGAAGTAGAGATGAGAGGTCGACTTGATACTTTTTAGGGTCAAATAATATGAGAAAGAATTTATAATAAGCATGGATAGCACAATTTATTAGTATCGTATGGCAAGGAATAACAATTCTTTTTCCAAATAATATCATGGGTATCCATTTACGTTTCAAGGCATATATGAAGTTCGGTCCACAGAGAAGTACTAAGTAAAGCATGCGCAAGTAACACCGAGGGTTGTACGGCCCAATCCAACATGAAAGTAAATTGTGCACTGCCGAGGGTCAAACGGCTCAAATCATAGATGCATCTATTACCCCGCCGCGAATCACACGTGCGACGCGGTCAAATATAAATAAACTCATCAACAAGCAGACCATAATGTATATCTGAGGAGTAGTTATTCACAGGAATATTCAAATTCTCTTTTAAAACGCCAAGCAAGATAAGGTTCCTATACTAGTCTCATTTACCTTAATCAACATAATTTATACGAATCCGAATTTATCATCAAGTTACAAAAATACCACGTAGAGCATGCTTTTGGGTCCTAGACTACCCTAACTTAATATAATAGTAGCTACGCACGAACTCTCGTCACCTAGTGCGTACATAGCCACCACATATAATAGCAATTAATTCAATTATTATACCTATGGGGACAATTCCCTCTTACAAGGTTAGAAAGGAGACTCACCTTGCTCCAAAGTGCACTTCCAATACCAAGAACGAGTCCAAGCCCTCAATTTGGAGTCGAACGATTCCAAACTGGTTAAATGAGTTAGGAACTAGTCAATATAGACTCACAAGATCGAATTCTAGCTATTTAAGCAATTTTCCAACCTTTAACACAAGTTTCCTAAAATCCGACCCCGGGCCCACGTGCCCGGATTCCAAAAATTTTTCGAAGGAAGTTGTTCTCTATAACCTAAGGATCAATAATATATGATTTCTAATTCATTCCATAATAAATTTCGTGGTTAAATCTAACTTTTATTAAAACCCTAGGTTTTTCTCTAACCCCTAGGTTTTACCTAAATTCTAGTGTTTAATCTACCTAAAACACAAGTATTAAACTAAGAATTAGTGGGATAAACTTACCTCAAGATGCTAGGTGGAAGTCTTCTCTCAAAAGCTCCCAAAATTGCCAATGGAGGAGTGAAAAGTGGTAAAAATTGACTTAGAACCCGTATTAAATGAAGCTCACCGCTTCAGCGATTTTCGCATCTGCGGTCAGGGGACCGCATCTGCGGTCCCGCTTCTGCGAGGAAGGGACCGCATCTGCGAAAACGGGCCAAGCGGGCTGGGACCGCTTTTGCGATCTTGAAGCCGCTTCTGCGGTTCCTGGCCTGCTTCTGCGATTGGAGGACTGCTTCAGCGGTCTCGCACCTGCGGTCAACCAACCGCAGGTGCGGTTATGACAGAAGCAGATGCTTCAGCACTTCTCCAATTTCCCAACTTCATTCGAGCCTCGTCCGTTTGACGCTCGGGGCTCCCGGTCCCCGCCCGAACATACCGACAAGTCTGAAATCACGAGACAGACCTACTCGAACCTCCGGAATACCCGAAACAACACTAAATCTAATATTCAACCCCTAAAACCAAATGAATCAAATTTATGAACTTCAAGTTCTTAATTTTCCTCTAACGAGCCGAAACACACTTAAACTACTCGGATTGACACCAAATTTTGCGGGCAAGTCTTAAATGTTATTTAGGACCTGTACCGGGCTTCGGAACCAACATACGAGCCTGATGCCCATGTGATCAATCATTAATTAGTTTTTTTAAATCCTTAAAACATCAGATTAACAATTTCTAATAAAAATTCATTGCTCGGGCTAGGGACCTCGAAATTCGATTCCGGGCATATGCCCAGGTCCTATATTTTCCTATGGACCCTACGGGACCGCCAAATCATGAATCCGGGTCCGTTTGCTCAAAATGTTGACCAAAGTCAAACTTAGCCTTTTAAGAATATCCTAAGGAATCACATGGGCATATTTCACTCTAAACTCTTCCAAATCCCAAACCAACTGTCCCCGCAAGTTGTAAATTAGCTAAAGCAAGCGCGGGAAGTTTTATTTAGGGCAACAGGGTTCTAAATGGCAAAACGACCAGTTGGGTCGTTGCATTCTCCACCTCTTAAACAAACGTTCGTCCTCGAACAGACATAGAAAATTACCTGAGCTACCGAATAAATGTGGATATCTGCTCCGCATGTCCTCCTCGGACTCCCAAGTCGCCTCCTCGACTGGTTGGTCCCTCCACTGGACCCTTAACGCAGAAATCCTCTTGGACCTCAACTGGCGATCCTGTCTATCAATAATAGCAACTAGCTCCTCCTCATAACACAAACTCTCATCCAACTGAATGGTACTAAAGTCCAACACATGGGACAAGTTGGCATGATACTTCCGAAGCATTGATACATGAAAAACCGGATGAACTCCCGATAAGCTGGGGGTAAAGCCAGCTCGTAAGCAACCTCTCCAACTCGCCTCAACACCTCAAATGGGCCAATAAACCTTGGGCTCAGCTTGCCCTTATTCTCGAATCTCATAACACCCTTCATTGGTGAGACTTTTAAGAGGATCTTCTCGCCAACCATATATGATACATCACACGCCTTCTGATCTGCTTAACTCTTCTGTCTGGACTGAGATGTGCGAAGCCTCTCCTGGATCAACTTTACCTTGTCCAAGGCATCTTGTACCAAATCTGTACCGTATAACTTAGCCTCACCAGGCTCGAACCACCCGATAGGAGAACAACAACGGTGACCATATAAAGCCTCGTATGGAGCCATCTCTATGCTGGACTAATAGCTGTTGTTGTATGCAAACTCCGCCAAAGGTAAGAACTGATCTCACTGCCCTCCAAAGTCAATCACACATTCTCTGAGAATGTCCTCCAAAATTTGAACTGTCTGCTCCGACTGCCCGTCGGTCTGAGGATGAAATGTTGTGCTGAGCTCTACACGATTCCCCAACTCACTCTGAATGGCTCTCCAGAAATGGAAAGTAAACTGAGGGCCCCTATCTGATATGATGGAAACAGGCACACCATGCAACCGGACTATCTCCCGAATGTAAATCTGAGCATACCTCTCTGCTGTATAAGTAGTTGCCACTGGAATAAAGTGGGCCGACTTGGTCAACCTGTCAACAATGACCCATACTGAATCAAACTTCCGCAAAGTCCGCAGCAACCCAACTACGAAATCCATGGTGATGTGCTCCCACTTCCACTCTGGTATAGGCATCTGCTGAAGTAGGTCACCTGGCCTCTGGTGTTCATACTTGACCTGCTGGAAATTCAAACACCTAGCCACATACTCTACTATGTCTTTCTTCATCCTTCGCCACCAATAATGCTGCCTCAAGTCGCGATACATCTTCGTAGCTCCCGGGTGGATGGAATACCGCGAATTGTGTGCCTCATCTAGAATCCTCTTCCTCAGACCATCAACTTTAGGAACACATAAACGACCCTGGAGTCGCAAAACACCATCCTCGCCAATAGTAACCTCCTTGGCACCTCCCTGAAGCACCGTCTCTCTAAGTACCACCAAATGTGGATCATCGAACTGCCGGGCCTTGATCTTTCCCAATAATGAAGACTGAGCAACCACACACGCGAGAACTTGTCTGGGCTCTGAAATATCCAACTTTACAAGTCTGTTAGCCAAAGACTGAATGTCCAAGGCTAGTGGTCTCTCCTCTACTAGAATGAATGCCAAGCTACCCATACTCTCTGCCTTTCTGCTTAGGGCATCCGCAACCACATTTGCCTTGCCCAGATGATAAACAATGGTGATGTCATAATCCCTCGGTAACTCAAGCCACCTACGCTGCCTCAAATTAACATCCCTCTGTTTGAACAAATGTTGTAAGCTGCGATGATCAATATAAACCTCCATACAAATAATGCCTCAATATCTTAAGAGTATGAACAATCGCGACCAACTCTAGATCGTGTACAGGATAATTCTTCTCATAAACCTTCAGTTGGCACGAAGCATAGGCAATAACTCGCCCCTCCTGCATCAATACACACCCGAATCTAACGCGTGAAGCATCGCAATATACCGTATACATCCCTGAATTGGAAGGTAACACAAGAACTAGTATTGTAGTCAAAGTTGTCTTGAGCTTCTGGAAGCTCTCCTCACAATCATCGGACCAACAGAAAGGAGCACCCTTCTGGGTTAATCTAGTCAAAGGTGATGCAATAGATGAAAAGCCCTGCACGAATCGTCGGTAATAACCTGCTAGCCCTAGGAAACTCCTGATCTCGGTCACCGAGGTAGGACGTGGCCAACTCTGAGTTGCCTCAATCTTCTTGGGATCCACCATAATACCCTCTCCTGACACAACATGCCCCAAGAATGCCACTGACTCCAGCTAAAACTCACACTTGGAGAACTTAGCATATAGCTTCTGCTCTCGCAAGGTCTGAAGCACTACTCTCAAATGCTGCTCGTGCTCCCGCAGGCTACGGGAGTATATCAAGATGTCGTCAATGAAGAAGATGACAAATGAATCAATATAAGGCCTGAACACCCTGTTTATCAAGTCCATAAATGCTGCTGGGGCATTAGTTAAGCCAAAGGACATCACCAAAAACTCATAATGGCCATATCTAGTCCGGAATGCAGTCTTTGGAACATCCGAATACCGAATCCTCAACTGATGTACCCTGACCTCAAGTATATCTTAGAGAACAACCTAGCACCCTGCAACTGGTCGAAAAATCATCGATACGAGGCAATAGATACTTGTTCTTGATAGTGACTTTATTCAACTAGCAGTAATCAATGCACTGGTGCACCCCAAGGTGATACACTGGGTCTAACAAACCCATTTGCTAACAACTCCTAAAGCTGCTCCTTCAACTCCTTCAACTCCTTAGGATCCATGCGGTATGGTGGAATAGATATAGGCTGGGTGCTTGGAGCCAAATCAATACAGAAATCAATATCACGATCCGGTGGCATGCCAGAAAGATTAGAAGGAAACACATCGGTGAACTCTCGAACCACTGGAACTGAATCAATCGTCGGAGACTCTATGGTGGTGTCCCGAACATAAGCTAGATAAGCCAAACACCCCTTCTCGACCATATGCTGAGCCTTCAGGAAAGAAATAACCCGACTAGATATATCAACTATGGAACCCTTCCACTCCAACCTCAGTAACCCTGGCATCGCTAATGAAATAGTCTTGGCATGGCAATCTAGGACGGCGTGATATGGAGACAACCAATCCATGCCCAGGATGACCTCAAGGTCGATCATGTCAAGCAACAAGAGATCCGCTCTAGTCTCGAAACCACAAAATGTGACCATACAAGACCGGTAGATCAGATCCACAACCACAAAATCACCCACAGGAGTGGACACATGAACAGGAGTGCCCAAAGGCTCAAGAGAAATAACCAGGAAATGAGCAAACAGAGATGATACATATGAATAAGTAGACCCTGGATCAAATAATACTGAAACATCTCTACCACCGACGAAAATACTACCTGTGATGATGGAATCTGAGGCCAATGCATCTGGCCTAGCCGGAAAGGCGTAGAATCTGGCTGGCTGGCCTCCACCTGACTGAGCAATAGCTGGTTGACCTCTCCCTGCCTGGCCTCCACCTTTAGGACGGCCCCTGCCAGTCTGCACTCCACCTCTAGGTGGCGGGGCAGCCAGTGCTGAAATCATAGGCTGATAACCCTGCTGCACTGCTTTGCCCTGAAGTCTGGGGCAGGTCCTCTTCATATGACCCAGATCTCCACACTCGTAGCATACTCTCGGTACCATAGCCTGTTGCCCTGAAGTCTGAGCCTGCTGACCCGAATACCCACTTGAAGAGCCTTGGATGGCTGGTGGGCGATATGAACTCTCTGGCACGACATTGAAGTGAGCACTGGAAGAATATTGATGACCAGAATACCCGCCGAAGGAACCCTGAATAGCTGGTGGGCGGTAAGAACTCTCCGACATCGCACTAAAATAAGGCCTCACTGGAGCACCTCAGGGAGGGGGTGATGGTGCTGAGTACGGGGGTCTGCTGGGCTGACCCCTCCCGAAGTGACCTCTACCCCTTGCTGGGGCACCTCTGAACTCTCCCGAAAACCAGGCCCTCTTGTCGTGCTGAATATGCTCTCTACCCCTCTGGCAATACCCCTCAATCCTGCGAGCAACCTCTACCACTAGATGATACTCATTACCCATCTCCACCTCTCAGGCCATTCTAGCTCGAATACCGGGGTGCAACCCCGCAACAAATCTCCGCACTCTCTCTGCATCTGTGGGAAGTATCATAAGTGCATGGAGAGACAACTCAGAGAACCTCGCCCCATAATCGGTCACAGACATCTGATCCTGCTCAAGATGCTCAAATTGATACTGTAGCTCTTCCCTCTCCGAGGGTGGAATATACCTATCCAAGAATAACTGGGTGAACTAATCCCAGGTGAGGGGAGGAGAACCTGCTGGCCTGCCAAGAACATAGGACTGCTACTATCTACTGGCCCTGCCCTTAAACTGAAAAGTAGTGAAGTCAACTCCATGCGACTCCAATATCCTCATGTTGTGCAATCTGTCCCTGCACCTGTCAATAAAATCCTGGGCATCCTCATGACGCTCACCCCCGAAGCTGTCATAAAGTCCGCCGGGGTAGGCTCAACTACGAGCACCTTGCTCTGCTCCTCGATAATAGGATCTCCCGCGGGATCTGCTGGTGGTACTACTAGAATAACTCTGGGACGCCCTCGTCCCCTACCACGGGCTGGTGCCCTCCCCCAGCCTCTGCCTCGGGCTCTAGCAACAGGGGGAGCAGCTCCGCCCGGGTCTAGAACATCAGCCGTGCGTGTCCTCACCATTTGTGAGAGAATAGAATAGGGAAATTTAGTATACCAACCATAGCACGATAGAAAATGAATAAAGAGTAGTTTTCCTAACACCCTATAGCCTCTCGAAGATAAATACAGATGTCTCTGTACCGATCTACAAGACTCTATTAGGTTTGCCCATAACTCGTGAGACCTACGTAAACCTAGTGCTCTGATACCATGTTGTCACGACCCATTTCCATAATAGGTCATGATGGCGCCCAATACCATTGTCGGGCAAGCCAACGCGGAAAAATACTAAATAATTCTCATTTACTTTTACCCAAAATAGTTGCAATGATTCTTTAAGTTGAAATAAAATCATAATTGATCAGTAAAGTAAAAAATAATCATACAATCCCAAAATAATACATGTTTATTAATGTGTGTGCCAAGACCTGGTGTCACAAGCTGTGGACAACTAGTAGAATATACAAAAGAATCACACTATCCTACTGTCCAAAACAGAATAGACAACAAAAATACATAAGAGAGACTCCTTCAGGCCGTTGAACGGCACGAGAAGGGAAGCAGCTCACCATAGAAGTCTCGAACACTGATCAAGAATGCGCACCAGACTGGTAACCAGATGTACCTGTCTCAGATCCTGTACAATTAAGTGCAGAAGTGTAGTATGAGTACATAAACAATATGTACCCAATAAGTATTCCATCTAATCTCGAAGAAGTAGAGACGAGAGGTCGACTTGATACTTACTAGGGTCAAATAATATGAGAAAGAATTTATAATAAGCATGGATAGCACAATTTATTAGTATCGTATGGCAAGGAATAACAGTTCTTTTTCCAAATAATATCATGGGTATCCATTTACGTTTCAAGGCATATATGAAGTTCGGTCCACAGAGAAGTACTAAGTAAAGCATGCGCAAGTAACACCGAGGGGCGTACGGCCCGATCTAACATGAAAGTAAATTGTGCATTGCCGAGGGTCGAACGGCTCGAACCATAGATGCACCTATTACCCAGCTCGCGAATCACACGTGCAACGCGGTCAAATATAAATAAACTCATCAACAAGCAGACTATAATGTATATCTGAGGAGTAGTTATTCACAGGAATATTCAAATTCTCTTTTAAAAGGCCAAGCGAGATAAGGTTCCTCTACTTGTCTCATTTGCTTTAATCAACATAATTTTTACGAATCCGAATTTATCATCAAGTTACAAGAATACCACGTAGAGCATGCTTTTGGGTCCTAGACTACCCGAACTTAACATAATAGTAGCTACGCACGGACTCTTATCACCTAGTGCGTACGTAGCCACCGCATATAATAGCAATTAATTCAATTATTATACCTATGGGGACAATTCCCTCTTACAAGGTTAGAAATGAGACTCACCTCGCTCCAAAGTGCACTTCCAATACCAAGAACGAGTCCAAGCCCTTAATTCGGAGTCGAACGATCCCAAACTAGTTAAATGAGGTAGGAACTAGTCAATATATACTCACAAGATCAAATTCTAGCTATTTAAGCAATTTCCCAACCTTTAACACAAGTTTCCTAAAATCCGACCCCGAGCCCACGTGCCTGGATTCCGAAATTTTTCGAAGGAAGTTGTTCTCTATAACCTAAGGATCAATAATATATGATTTCTAATTCATTCCATAATAAATTTCGTGGTTAAATCTAACTTTTATTAAAACCCTAGGTTTTTCTCTAACCCCTTGATTTTACCTAAATTCTAGTGTTTAATCTACCTAAAACACAAGTATTAAACCAAGAATTAGTGGGATAAACTTACCTCAAGATGCTAGGTGGAAGTCTTCTCTCAAAAGCTCCCAAAATCGCCAATGGAGAAGTGAAAAGTGGTAAAAATTAACTTAGAACCCATATTAAATGAAGCTCACTGCTTCAGCAATTTCCGTATTTGTTGTCCCACTTCTGCGAGGAAGAGACCGCATCTGCAGAAACGGGCCAAAAGGGCTGGGATCGCTTCTGCAGTTCCTGGCCTAGCCTGCCCTGGGCCGCTTCTGCGATTGGAGGACTGCTTCTGCGGTCTCGCACCTGCGGTCAACCAACCGCAGGTGCGGTTATGACAGAAGCAGATGCTTCAGCACTTCTCCAATTTCCCAACTTCACTCAAGCCTCGTCCGTTTGACGCTCGGGGCTCCCGGGCCCCTCCCGAACATACCGGTAAGTCTAAAATCAAGAGACGGACCTACTCGAAACTCCGGAATGCCTGAAACAACGCTAAATCTAAGATTCACCCCCTAAAACCAAATGAATCAAACTTATGAACTTCAAGTTCTTAATTTTCCTCTAACGAGCCGAAACACACTTAAACTACTCGGATTGACAATAAATTTTACGAGCAAGTCTTAAATATTATTTCGGACCTGTAACGGGTTTCGGAACCAACATACGAGCCCGATACCCATGTGATCAATCATTAATTAGTTTCTTTAAATCTTTAAAACTTCAGATTAACAATTTCTAACAAAAATTCATTACTTGGGCTAAGGACCTCGGAATTCGATTTCGGGCATACTCTTAGGTCTCATATTTTCCTACGGACCCTCAGGGACCATCAAATCATGAATCCGGGTCCGTATACTCAAAATATTGACCAAAGTCAAATTTAGCATTTTAAGAAAATCCTAAGGAATCAAATGGGCATATTTCACTCCAAACTCTTCCAAATTCCGAACCAACCATCCCCGTAAGTCGTAAATTAGCTAAAGCAAGCACGGGAAGTTTTATTTAGGGGAACAGGGTTCTAAAAGGCAAAATGACCAGTCGGGTCGTTACAGATTTGAGAGGCAAGGGTGTCGCAGAGTAGGATTTTGGCTTGGTTTGAGGTAAGTAACGCTTCCAAACTTGATTCTGAGGGTTCAAAACTCCCGAACTATGTGTTATGTGATTAGTCTTGAGGTGATGCACATGACAAGTGGAGGGCGTGCGGGTGTGCATCGTGAGAATCGGGACCTGGTTCATTCCATGGCACCGTTTAGTGACTCTTTCTTGCTGATATCCATGTTTCCATCATGTGATTAAGTAATTGAGCTGTAAATCATGGTAGATATCATGTTGGGGCTTTACGCCAATACTGTTGGGACCCGAGTGGTCGTTTCTTACTGTCAGCTCACTCTTTTCATTGATATTCTGTACTTAGTCTTATTCATGCATTTCATATCATGTCTCAGTCTCAGTTGTTATTTATTGGCACATCATATCATTGTTCCGGGCTAGTTTCATGGCATTGTGAGCCCATGTATGAGACTGGAGAGTGATGACTGAGTGGGACCGAGAGCCTGATTATGAGTGGTAGTTATGGGATCGGGTTGCACGCCGCAGCAGTTATGTTGATGATTATGATAGCGCTTGGGCTATAGGAGCCCCTCTGGAGTCTGTAACACACCCCCAGTGAGCGCAGTTGTTATTATTGAGGGATGGATCTTACTAGGACATGGGTCTTGTCCGAAGAATTTATACCTGGAAATGGATCTTCTCCACAAGGCTGGATTGACCTTCCTCGATACTGAGTGACCGTTGTCGGTGATGTGTATATATTCCGGGATGGATCTTCCCTGGGCCGGATGGCCATATACAGTACCGAGTAGTTGAGCACTTGAGAGTGGAGGTACATGGTACATTTTCATACATTATGTGCATTGACACGTAAAGATTAGCTGAGCTTTATACTTCACATTGTCCAGATCTGTATTTACTTTAATGCTTAAGCTGAATACTTGAATTGAAAGCATGCCTACTTTTCTGCACAATTTATTTTTGTTACTTGTTGAGGTTAAGTTCGTCACTACCTATCAGTCCATAGTTTGGACTTGCTAATTATTGAGTTGGTGTACTCACGTCCCCATGCACCTTGTGTGCAGATCTAGGTATCTCTGGATACGGTAGCGGTTGTTGATTTTACTCAATAGCGGATCATCGGAGATAGCGAGGTAGCTATCTGGCGATCACAGTCCTGCTTTTCTCCTTCTTTATCTTCCCTTTAGTGTATTTTGGTTATTCTCATACTACGTTAGTGTTGCTATTTTCAGAACAGTTTGTAGTAGTTGCTCATGACTTAGTGATACACCGATATCGGGCTTTCTTTTCCGCACTTTTGTTTTGATTTGAACTCCTTATGAAGGTTTTATATTAAATAGCTTTGGGATTATCTTGAAAAATAAAAATATTGTTTTGTTTTGGTAATGTGTCGGCTTGTCTAGTACCACGATATGCGTCATCACGACAGGGTTAGTTTTTGGGTCGTGACATCATAACACCTAAATACTTTTTTGTAATAGAGTAGTCGCTCAAAATGACGCTCATCATCCACTTACTAACAATAATAGTAGTGTTGTTCCAACTTTTTTTTATAACTGCGTCTTCACAGATGCTCCCTGTATTTCATCGGTAATTAATAGAATGTAGTCTTTTAAACCAAAAAAAATCTAATCCATGTAACTAGTTCTTCGGCCGTGGCCCGTATGTTATATACCGTAGGTCCTAAAATTTTTAATCAATATGATAATGTAAAGAAGACCATTTCAATTTGTTTATTTTTTTCATGAACCATATGAATAGGGGTTCAGCTCTTCTGTCCTTTTTCAAAAGTTAATGTAATTGAATAACTCGTTATCTTTTCTTTCATCCCTTTTTCTAGGGTGCTTATCACTTGAGTAATCCTCTTTAATTTTTTTTTATTTTTTTTTATTTTTTTTTTATGGTGTCTTCTTTACGTTAACACAAAGAGGCTACCAAAAATAAGAATGTCTTCGTTCATTTGGAATTCTCGATGTTTTCGTACGAAAAGGGCCTCTTCATACAAAGACCAACATCTTAGCTCGTGAAATATGTTTTTTTTTTTGGTTAAAACATGAAAGGAATAATATTATGACTTAATCAAGGTCATTACAGATGGAGGTGCTATATAGCGCACATAAGTTACCTATGGGGCCGAATTATTACACGTGCTAGCTGATATAGTTCTAACAAAAGTAATCGTGATATTGTTGAGTTGATGAAACAAACAATCTTCTATATTATATTACGGGAAAATTTCAGATTAAAATAATTGGGTTCCATACTTTTCAATTTTATAGCCCATATTCAATTTACAACCAACTAGCCCAAAAATAATAGGCTAAGATTCAATATTCAACTCCAATAAGTTCTTAAAATTACTACTTTATTTAATTTTTAAAAAAGATTCCCCAAGCTTTTAAATTAATTTTCAATTCAGTAACTGTGACTCAAATATTAATTCAACAAATCAAATTCATTTGGGTGGTGAAAATTAGTTTTTTAACAAGCTTAAATATGTGGGTTTAGATTCCGAATTTGATTTTGTGAGAAATTTGGAGTGGATGTTATTTAGACTTGTTAGAAATAGTATAAGGAAGCTGTATATAAAATTTGAAGTCACTTAATGAAGATTTGGACTGGTTTTGAACAAGAATTGCAACTGAAAATTGTGGAAGAAGTTCGTCTACAGATGCTTGTATAAAAGCGTATAAAAGTGTATAATAGCGTATAAGGTGTGTTTCGGTACTCATATACACTATTATACAAGATTATACATAATTATAAAAAAAATCGACTTCATCCTCTTCCTTGCGTCTTTTCTGAAATTTAACTCAAATCTTGCTCAAATCTACTCCAAATCACTTCAAATTTAAATTTTGAACTCCTTTTGATATTTTCAATCAATTAGAACAACACCCAATCCAAACAACTAACAAATTCAAAAAAACACATTTTCAAAAGCAAAGCTTTGAATGGTCTTCAATGGTGGACTTCTACTCTTCAATTTTCTTACATTGCTAGCAGGTGACACAAGAGGAGAAACAGAAAATACACGGCCCCTTGAAGCATATGTAGAAGATGTGAGAAGAAGAGAAAGTGAAAGCAATGGTTGTGAGAACAAAGAATTAACTTCATAGCTTTTAGAAGCAATGGTTGTAAGAACACAGATTTTAAATTTGCAAAGTGCTTTCAAAATATGTACAATGTGGGCTAGGTGGGGTAAAACTTAAAAACATGGGCCATTTTTTGTTATGGTGTGAAGTCATGTGTATTTTATTGTAATTTTTTCTTATATTAAAAGTTGGGTAGTGAAGCATGTGGTTAAGCCAAGTGACAAGCATGTGGTTAAGACACTTGACAATTTTAATACAACATTAATAATTTAAATTATAAATGGAAACATAATTAATGAAAGTAGTAGTTCAATAAGAATTATTTTTTTAATTATGATAGAAAATATTTTTGATGTCTGTTCACTAATCAGAATCTATATTATATTATTAAATATAGATTTTAATTTGAAAAATAAATAACATAGAGTAGTATAATTTAGTTAACCTTTTTTGTATAATTATGGCAGGACGTCTGTTGACTAATCAATTAAAAATTAATGAAGTATTCTTTAATTGATCAAGCTTTGTATCTGACCTTATTTGGATACAATATACCGTTAAGGAAAAAGAGCTTCTTGCTATTGTGTTTGCAATTGAGAAGTTCTACCCGTACTTGATGGGTGCAAAAGTCATGTCCACGCGAATCATGGGGCGCTTTGTTATATTATGAGCAAGAAAGACTCCAAAACTCGGTTGATGAGATGGGTGCTTTTGTTGCAAGAGTTTGATATTGAAATCCAAGATAGAAAAAGGAGCGAAAATCAAGTGGCGTCGTACCACTTGTCTCGTTTGAAGGAGGAAGGGAGACGACATGATAGCCTTGAAATCAATGACTCCTTCTCCGATGAGCAACTCTTGGCTATTTCAATAAAAAAGGTGCCATGGTTCGCAGATCTAGCAAATTTTCTTGTGTGTGGAATCATTCTGGATGAGTTCTCTTCAAACCCAAGGAAGAAGCTCAAACGGGATTGTCAAGATTATTATTGGGATGAACCGGACCTTTTCGGATTTGTACGGATAGGGTAATTAGAATATGTATGCCGAAAGAAGAGCAAAGTGAAATTCTTGGAGTTTGTCATTCTTCGCCATATGGTGGTCATCATGGTGGAGCGAGAACGACAACCAAAGTGCTTAGTTGTGGTTTCTAGTGGCCCACTGTTTACAAGAATGCAAGTGAGTTAGTGAAAAGATGTGATGAATGTCAAAGGGCCAGTGGAATCTTAAAGAAAAATGAAATGCCTTTCACTAATATTTTGGAAATTGGTATTTTTGATGTGTGGGGTATAGACTTCATGGGTCCTTTTGTGAGTTCTTATGGAAATACCTGCATTTTGTTCGCGGTGGATTATGTGTCCAAATGGGTTGAGGCCATTACTTTACCCGACAATGAGGGGAGAAGTGTTGTGGCGTTCTTGGAGAAGAATATTTTCACAAGATTCAGTACTTCGCGGGCTATTATAAGCGATGAGGGGTCACATTTTTGCAATATGGCTTTCGACACTTTACTTAGAAAGTATGGTGTTACTCATAAAGTCATGACTCCATATCATCCACAAGCTAGCGGTCAAGTGGAAGTCTTCAACCGGAAAATAAAGAGTATTTTGTCCAAAACATTGAATGTGAATCGGACGGTTTGGTCCAAGAAGCTTGATGATTCATTATAGGATTACCAGACAACTTACAAAACACCTATCGAAATGTCACCATACCGGTTGGTGTTTGTGAATGCTTGTCACTTTCCGGGGGAACTTGAGCGCAAGGTCATGTGGGCTCTAAAGAAGTTGAATCTTGATTGGGATGTAGCCGCTAACTTGAGGGCTGCACATTTGAATGAATTGGATGAGCTCTGGAACCATGTTTATGCAAGTTCGTCCTTGTACAAAGAAAAAATGAAATATCTTCATGACAAATACATTTGAAACAAAGAGTTTAAGGTGGGTGATATTGTATTGTTGTTTAACTCGAGGTTGAGGATGTTTCCCGAGAAGCTAAAGTCTAAATGGACTGGTCCTCTTGAAATTATGGGTGTAGCACCTTTTGGTGCATTGGACTTGAAGAATAAAAACAATAAAGTATTTTGAGTCAATGATCACCGAGTGAAGCACTACTTGGGAAAGTTAGAGATAGCCATATCGTGGCGGTCATTCATTTCAATTGATGGAATTTTGCGTCGTGCCGCAACGTTAAATCAGGCGCTTCTTGGGAGGCAATCCATGTTTCTTTTCCTTTTACTTTTGTAGTTAGGTATTGTTTTTATTCTAACTTGATTTCAAGTATGCTACAGGGCTGAGTATGACTTACAAGAATTGTGGACAAAAATTTGCTAAGTGTTGCAAGAATTGCGGACAACACATTTTTGGGTGCTATAGCAAAAGAACATTGCGGCTGCACAATTAGCTTGCGGACCTCACAAATGAGAGGTTGAAAATACCAACTCTCTAAAGTTTAGCTTGTCAGAGAAGAAGTCGATATGCGACCGCACAGGAAATTTGTGGCCGCACATGAAATTGTGCGGACCACAGATGAGATGCTGAGATAAGATTACCAAGTAACAGAGTGCGGATCGCACATGAAATTGTGCGACCACACTCTCCCGTCTTTCTCTTGATAAACAATAAGTATAAATAGAGGAACAAGGGCATTTGTTACATTTTTTCACTCTCTGAGCATACAAAATAGTTCTCTGTTAAAATTTCTTGGTGATTTCATTTGTCCACACGCCCAACAACTTTTATCATTCACTCATTACACTTATTCATTTGGTATGCTTCAATTCCTTGTTAATTTTTTTATTTTAGTTTAATTTGTAGCTTTTTAGTTATTTTTAGGCTATTTGTCATTAGAATTCAATTGTGGGTCCATGCTCTATAGGGACTAGGTTAGCATATTTTCATGTTTTTATGATGTTGCCATGTCAAAGTGTGCACAAAATTAAAAAATCTAGATAGAAAAAAATTGATCTGTACGTAACTATTGAATTCTGTGGCTGCACTTGAATCTGTGCAGTCCACGGATGTGGAATTTAGGGCAACTTAGTAAAGTACTCATTCTGCGGCTGCGAGATAAAATGTATGGACCGTAAAATTCTCATCGCTGCTGCAGAACAACTCATTTACTGTCATGAGAGAGTCCATACTTTTTGACTCCAATGTGCGGCCGTATGTCTAATTATACGGAACGCAGAAAACATGTTTGGCCGCATATCAGCCAATTATCTGTCATCAGAGAGTTGACATCTTTTGGGTTTCAAAGGTGCGGCTGCAAGTGAAATTGTGAGGACCACACTTCACTGTTGCGGCCGCACAACAAAATTTTGCGGTCCGCAAATGAAATTGTGCAGATCGCAGATCACTTCCCTACAAGCATGTTCTAACTTTGTACCGTGTCTTCTAGTTTATATATAACTTGCATGTCTCCTATGTATGTTTAAACATTGAATTGCAACTAACAATCGCCTTTTGCTTGATAAAGACAATGGTTCGATCTATGGGACGAGGCGACACTTCTAAAAGGAGCGGTGAACCTTCTCGGGATGAGGCAAGAGGGCCTTACCTCTTGGCCAACAAAAGGAAATTAGAAAGAAGGTAACAACTGGGAGAGGGAGAGGTGCACACCTCTCTGAGACAAGCATATATATCCCATCTAGGGAAGTATCAGAGGGAAACTCACCCTTTGTTCAGGAGCAGCCGTCCATACAATTAAGGCCGCAAGGGAGATACCAACTTAGAGACGAGTTGTCCTCATCTCACAACACTTTTGAGGGATCAGAGACTACTAGTCAGGCTTCTGAGACATCGGCCACGCCAAACCCTATGACACAAGATGCACCAGTTCAGGATACTCCCGATGATGGCAGAGGGGGAGATGTTACAACTACCGGGCTTGAAAGAACAAAGAAGAAAGAGGTTTGGGAGGACCGTTTCGTCAGCCTGGCTACTTTCACTAGCTTCCGTACATGGTGACCATCGAGGTTGCTAACCCTTAAGCGACAGTTCCTATTGACAGATTTGGAGAGGTACAACCCACCCGTGTTGAGATAGTTCAGGGAACGCGAGGGGTGGATGTGATTCACTCAGAGTGTAGTGGACGCTAAAGAGTACCTTGTCCGTGAATTCTACGCCAATGTGGCGCATATCAACAAGGGGATAAAGGTGACCAAAGTGTGTAACCTCAAAGTGAGATATGATCAGCATACACTCAACACGTACTTGGGCTTCAAAGATGTTGAGCTAAAGGAATATTTGGAGAAGTGTGCACTGGGAGACACAGTCCGACCTTGGTTAGCGGAGATTCTAACAGCACCAAGGCCACCACCACCATGGATTGCCGCTGGGGTTCCTATCCACCGAAGCACTCTGAGTTTCGAGGCAAAGGGGTGGCAAACCTTTGTTTGTAGCAGACTAGACCCGAGCCAAAATAAGACTCACCTTCGGATTCCTCGGGCAGTTCTAGTTACTTCTATTATGGTCGGGTACCCTATAAATGTGGGTGTCGTGATATCAACCAACATCTCAGTGATCACTCAGCAAGATGACTCATCCTACCCGTATCCTAACACCATTACAGAATATCTCATAGATGCAAGGGTAGAGCCGAGGGATTATAATACAAAGGTGAAGCTGAAGAAGCCTTTCTTTTGGTACTCACTGATGGATGCGAACAACCCAAAAAGGAAAGTTCAGCCTTCTACCACCACATGCAATTTTGATGAGCCAGCCAGCTATGGTAGCTGAGGCAGTTGATGTTCCATCTACTTCAGTCGAGCCTTCCTCCAGTGTCGCAGCTATGCCTTCACCATCATCTACAGCCCCTACTGCAGCTCTTACCATAGCTCCCACATTGGCTTTGAAGCCAGTACCCATGCCTACTATCCCAATCTCTATGCTGCGAGTCTCCTAGACATTGGCGAGTCTCAACAACTAGATGCAGATAGCTACTAGAAGGCTGTCTGACTTATCTAGTACTGTTGCAGCATAATATACTGCTCATGCATCTCAGTTTCCCCTGACCATTAAGGAGACAATACTGAAGCTCCTAAAGAACCAGAAGATAATCATGAACACCTTAGTACAACACGAGTCAGTAATCGAAGAGTTAGGAAAGGAAGTAAAGAAGATGAGGAAATCACCGGCTAGCAAGAAGTCAATGGATAAGCTCTGTAAAGAGGTGATCAGAATTGCTACAGCCGGAGATCTTTCATTTGATATGTTACTTGATCCACACTAGTCGGCACCAGATCCTTCGCCCCATCTGCACCAGTAGCACTAGCTGGCCAGTCTGAAGAGCCAGACCTTGTTGCTGATACTACTGAGGTAGTGTGTCAGATGTTCGCCAACCCAGCCATACCTAGATTCGAGGATGAGGAGATCCAATTGGCTGAGCTGGAGGGTGTTGACATTGCTGGGGACATAGAGATGTCCAAGGAGCCATATGAAATTTTCTTCACTCTTTTCCCTCTTTTACTCTTATTTTGCTAAGCATTGAAGACAATGTTTATTTTTATTGGGGGGGTGGAGTTTATTTGTTACATTTGATACATTCTGAGATAATTGACATGTAATAACTTGATAATATTCTCTCTTTTCTTATTTGTATGTATATATGTTCTCTCTCTCTCTCTCTCATTATGTATATTCATTCTATTTTTAATAGTTTTTTGCTTTTTAGCTTCTTCATTATTGTTTCTATATTAGTTCGTATTTTATTAAGTAACTTCTTTTTGTGTTCTAGTAGATAATAAGCCTTTGATATTCTTAACGCCTCGGTTCTTTCCAAAGGTAGTTGTTGTGTGAATCGTGTGACTTGTCCCAATGATGAATAGCGTGACAACCTTCTTAAGGGAATGAGTCCATTTTTATGTTTAGGTAATAATAGTAGTAGTAATGAATAAAAAGACCTAATTAAGTCATGCTCGAAGAGTCAACCATGCTTCATTGGCACCAACACACTTAACTACGTGCTTATGGTTAGACAAGGTTTTTCAAAAGAAATATCTCTAGTTAGTGACTTTGTGACTCTTGTGTTGACTTTGGTAATCATCGAGTGGTTTAATTGGACCATAGTGATCTTTAAACTTGAATATGGTCATCGTAGGCTCTTGACTCTATCCTCTTTTACAATCTAGTTGCGTGAGGCGTGAGATGAATTGTTGCTAGTCCAAGTATCTGTGCGAAGGGTCTAGAACTTTCCCTGAATGTGTTTCAAGGAGAAATCCTAAGTTTTCCTTGGTTTGAGAAGTGATTGTAGGCTCTACTTGGCCCGTTGAGTTTTCTATTGCCAACTAATATCATTATCTCTAGTCAACCCCTTCAAGCCTCTAGCCTTCCTCATTTGATAACCACGTACAAACCTTTACCCATTTTATCGTGACCCTCTCTTGACCCGAGCTTTCCTTAACACTTTTGTGAATCAAATAGCTTAAAACATAAGACTGGGGGAGAGATGAGGAAGTTGAAATAAGGTATCAAGGTGCAAAAAGATAAAAGAAATGATCTCTATGAGAAGAGAAGGCAAGAAAAGAAAAGAACAAAAAGAAAAATGCAAAAAGTGAATAAGTAGAAGGGTTGAATGGATTCAAAAAAAGGCAATGATCTCAAGCATTGAGAAATCTAAAAGGGATATAAAGAATGAAATGATCAAGGAAGAGTGATATTAAGTCTCTCTAGTCCCCATTAAAAAGAAAGTGCCTCTAAGAGTTGGCAAGAGTGAGCCGAGAAATGAAAGACGGAGTGCTTAAGGAAAGGTGCAACCACTTAACCATACAATATCCTACCCTAACCCAAAAGCCTTCAGTACATCTTGAAAGAAGTCCTACTTGATTTCAAACAAAGTGATCTTACATTAGTGGCCATCCACATGAGAGGCAAGCCTATGGTACTTGAAGTCGTAGTTGTGACATTCTCTTGTGAGAGATGAGTGAACCTTTCATGAATCTTTAGATTGAGTGCTAACTTCTTAAGTGAGCTTGAAAAATGGAAAGTAGAGGAGGAAGAGTTTCGAGTCCACCGTGGACTACATGATAGATCAAGAGTCCTCGATGAGTGAAATCAATTCTTGAAGCTCAAATATCATAATAGAACTATATGCATGCGCATGAATGCTTTACGTGTCACCTTGTTCATAACACATGAGTAGTGTAAGTAATTGTTGGTCCTAACTGATGTGTGAATGACTCACACTTGACTTGCTGAAATGACCCTTAACTTTTGAAGGTGGGGACTAATTTATTTGCTTGAGGACAAGCAAAGACTTAAGTTTGGGGGAGTTGATAAGTAGGGATTTTAACTGATTATTTGCACCTTTTTGCTCTTGTCTTAGACCGAAAATATCGAATTGGGTTCCCAAAACTAATGAAATCGTGCAAATTGCAGGAATGCTGGAAGTTTGGTCTCCCATGAAGAATTTTGACTCAAAAAGGAGTGTTCCAAAACATAAGGCAATAAAAGGTGCAGAAGCATAGATGTGCGGTCCATAGAAGAAATTGCGGGCCACAGAATTCATCTGCGGCCACAACTCAAGCTAAAGAGCTCAACATGAGTGTCAACAATGTGCGGACCGCACATGAATTGTGTGGCCACGGAACTGGTCTTGCACTGACAAATATTTTCAAGTTCAGAGAATGTGCAAAATTCCAAATCCTGACCCCTAGCAGAAGTGCGGACCGTGCAATAATTGTGTGGCCGCAGAAGTTGTTTCGCAATCGCAGTCCAGAAATGTGCGGCTGCAGACTCCTCCTTCCTGCCAATTGAAGAAATCTGTGGACCGCACATGGAATTGTGCGGCCGCAGAACCTACTCAGGGGCATCTTTATTCGCGATTTTTCGCTAGTATAAATGGATAAATTTCACAAATTTAGGTCAAGTTCGAACATTAAAAGCTGATGTAGCCATTTCTTTTTACTATTATTGGAAGTTTTAGCTTATTTGAATGTTTTAACATTAGATTTCATCATTTTAATCTTCCATTATAGTTTTATTATCTTTTCTTCTGCATTTTCTACAATTTTCATTATGAGTAGCCAGATTTTTACTAGGGTTGTGACCCAACCCTAGTGTGTAAACCTTATGGGTATTTAATTTAGTGCTTGTTTATGATTGTGTGTTAATTATTTAGCTTAGTTCATGCTTCAATTTTGGAATTAATGGTTGCAAACATTGATTCATGCCTATTTGACTTAGTCTCTACTTGAGAAAGATGGACATAGTCTAGGATAACTTGGCGAACGAGGAATTGGGTTAACTAAGAGATTGATTAACCTAATTAAATGGTTCAAATTAGAGGTAGTAAGGACCCGACTTGAGGTCATATCAACTGTTCTAATTGATACCTATTTGGACTTGAGAAAGTCAATTTGGGCAAAATCACTCTCTAGCTGAGAGGTATAGAGTGGGTAATGTAGAGTTGAGAGTTATACTTGTCACGACCCAAAACTGACTCGGACGTGATGGCGCCTAACGTGAAACTAGGCCAGCCGACAGAAACCCCAAAACCAACCAGAATTTATAATAAGTCATTCTAAGCCATTCATTAGCTAAAATCCCATAATATAAGTTAAAATAAGCAGTGCAAAAATATAACACAAACCCGACATCGGGGTGTCACCAGTCATAAGCAACTACAAACTCGTCTAGGAATAAGAAAGGACAACATAGTCTGAAAATAAAATACTAAGACAGTCTAAATAAGATAGGAAGGAGAAGCACTAGGATGCGAACGCCAAACAGCTACCTAGTCAACTCCGGAGACCTGCTGGAAGACTGATCAACACTCACTATCGCGTCTCGAGACTCCTAGATCTGCACACAAGGTGTAGGAAGTAATGTGAGTACTCCCACTTAGTAAGTAATAAAAGTAAGGGCAGCTGAGCAGTAAGAAAATAGGTAATTCCACGTCATACCACTACAACAAAATAGTATATGTCCAGAACAATACAGTAAAGCAATAAAACTCGTAAAAACAACTCAGTTCAGTAAAACCTTTTTAAAACATATTTCAATAGTTTCAAACGAGTGATGAAAATAGTGAGTAAAAGTGATGAAAACATAAACAGCCCATCGGGCAAAACATGTAGCTCAACAACCCCTCGGGCTACCTCACAGTCACTCATAATCAGCCCCTCGGGCAACATCATGAAACAACATCAGCTCCTCGGGCAATATCACATCTCTCACACTGGGTACCTGCGCTCACTAGGGGTGTTCAGACTTCGGAGGGGCTCCTACAATCCAAGCGCTATCACAAGCCAACTCGAGGCATAACAATTCAGGCCCTCGACCTCTCATATATCACAAATCAGTACACATGTTGCGGCGTGCGAGCCCGATCCCATAATATCTTGACTACACAGGCCTTTGACCTCACTTGGTCAGAAATCTCTCAAGCCCCTCGGGCAATAGTAAAACATGATGCTCAGCCCAAAATATCATTTAAATATATCAAAATGGAGTAAATATGGCTGAGTTATATATGAAAACAGTAGAATACAACATGACTGAGTACATATATTAAGTTAAAACAGTGAGGAAAAGCAGTAAAAAGCCCCTAAGGGTCCAAAACAGTTGGCATTCAACCCAAATATGGCATTCAGCCCAAACATGGTAATACTTTCCAAAATACGATGATATCAAATAGGTTTCAATTAAATACGCAACTTAACAGTCGCACGGGACGGACCAAGTCACAATCCCCAATGGTGCACAACCCCACGGTCGTCATCTAACATGTGCGTCACCTCAAAGTAGCACAACGATGTGAAATCCGGGGTTTCATACCCCTAGGACAACATTTACAATTATTACTTACCTCAATCCGGTCCAAACTTTAGCCCGCGAAGCCTTTGTCCCTCGAATCGGCCTCCAATTGCTCCAAATCTAACTAAAATCAGTATCATGCCATTAATACGTGCTAAAGGAACAAAGCCCAAGCGAAAATAATCAAATTACATCAAAAATCCCGATATTGGCCAAACCCGACCCCCGGGCCCACGTCTTGGATTTCGATAAAAATCACAAAACTAGAATCCTTACACTCTCACGAGTTCATACATACCAAATACATCAAAATCCGACCACAAACGACTCCTCAAATCCTTAAATCAAAGTCTCCAATTTCAAGCCCTAATTTCCCAATTTTAGGCTTTAAATCCCACTAATTTCATGTCTAATTAGGTAGAAATCACCATAGAATCGAGTATTGAGTTCAAAAATCTTACCTCCAAGTGTTTCCATTCGATTCCCTCTTTAATCCCTCTCAAAAAGTTTCAAAACCGCTCAACAATGGTCAAAGCCTCGCATTCGCGAAGCACAAAAATCCACTGAACAATTATTCCTCCTTCGCGAACGCGACATACTCCACGCAAACATGATGCTTCAACCGTCCAAGCCTTCACGAATGCGACCATACCTAAGTGAACACGAAGCACAAAACTCTTGGGATCCCAGCTGCTCCAATTACCCTACGCGAACGCGACTCCTCTCACGCGTTCGTGATTCACTGGAATCCAAACTATGTGAACGCGACCTCAGGCTCGCGAACGCAAAGAATATTTTCTCCTCTAGGTCCAGCTCTACTTCACGAACGCGAAGAACAATTTCTTCTGTAACAAAAACCAGAAAATCTGCAACTCTCCAAAACCAAAAATTGGTCTGTTAACCACCCGAAACTCACCCGAGGCCCTTGGGACCTCAACCATACATTCCAACACATCCCATAACATCATTCAAACTTTTTCCAACCTTCAGAACACTCAAAATAACATCAAAACATCAAATAACGCTCGGATTCAAGCCTAAGAATTCCAAGACTTCCAAATTCCGCTTCGGATCATAAAGTCTATCAAACTCGTCCGAATGACCTGAAAATTTGCACACACATCCCAAATAACACAATAGACCTACTCCAATTTCTATAATTTCATTTCGACCCCTATATCAAAATTTCCACCACCAACCGGAAAACGCCAAAATTTCAATTTTGCCAATTCAAGCCTAAATCTACCCCGGACCTCCAAAATGCATTTCGATCATGCTCCTAAGTCCCAAATCACCTCACGAAGCTACCCGAACCATAAAAACTAAGTTTTGAGATCATTTACTCACAAGTCAACTCTCAGTTGACTTTTCCAACTAAAAGGCCAACTTAAGAGACTAAGTGTCTCATTTCTCTACAAAACCACTCCGAACCCAAACTAACCATCACGAAGCGATGAAATACAACTGAACAACACATAAAGAAGCAAAAATAGGGGAAACAGAGCGGTAACTCATGAAACGACCGGTCGGGTCGTTACATTCTCCCCCTCTTAAACAAACGTTCGTCCTCGAACGGGTCAAGAAACATACCTAAAGCCTCAAACAGGTGAGGATATCTACTCCACATCTCCCACTCGGTCTCCCAGGTAGCCTCCTCCATAGGCCAACCTCTCCACTGCACTTTCACTGAAGCTATATACTTTGACCTCAACTTTCGGACTTGCCGCTCCAAAATAGCTACCAGCTCCACATCATAAGTCAAATCACCATCTAACTGAACTGTGATGAAATCCAAACATAAGACGGATTGCCAATATACTTCCGGTGCATAGAAACATGAAATACCGGATGCAAACTCGACAAGTTAGGTGGCAAAGCAAGCTGATAAGCCACCTCCCCAATCCTCCGAAACACCTCAAAAGGCCTAGTGAACCGAGGGCTCAATTTACCCTTCTTTCCAAATCTCATAACACCCTTCAAGGGTGAAACCTTCAATAGAACCTTCTCCCCAACTATGTAGGACACATCACAAACCTTCGTGTCACTGTAACTCTTTTATCTCGACTACGCTGTACGAAGCCGCTCCTGAATAACCTTCACCATATCCAAAGCATCCTGCACCAAGTCTGCACCCAAAAGCCTAGCCTCACCTGGCTCAGACCAACCAATTGGAGATCTACACCATCTCCCATACAAAGCCTCATATGGTGTCATCTGAATACTCGACTGATAATTGTTGTTATAAGAAAACTCTGTGAGTGGTAGAAACTGATCCTATGAACCACCGAAATCAATGACACAAGAACGCAACATGTCCTCTATTATATGAATAGTGCGCTCGGACTGCCCATCCATCTGAGGGTGAAAAGTTGTGCTCAACTCAACCTGAGTACCCAACTCTCTCTGCACGGCTCTCTAAAACTGCGAAGTAAACTGAGTACCTCAATCTGAAATGGTGGAAACTGGAACACCATGCAAGCGAACAATATCTCGGATATAGATCTCTGCCAATCACTCTGAAGAATAGGTAGTACACATAGGAATGAAGTGCACGGACTTGGTCAGCAGATCCACAATCACCCAAATAGCATCGAACTTCTTCAAAGTCCATGGGAGGCCAACCACAAAATCCATGGTAATTTGCTCCCACTTCCACTATGGGATATCCATCTGCTGAAGCAAGCCACCCGGTCTCTGATGCTCATAATTTCACCTACTGACAATTGATACACCAAGCTACAAATCCCACAATGTCCTTATTCATTCTCTTCCACCAATAATGTTATCTCAGATCCTGATACATCTTCGTGGAACCCGGATGGATGGAATACCACGAGATATGAGCCTCTACCAGAATCAACTCCCCAAGACCATCTACATTAGGTATGCATATTCGGCCTTGTATCCTCAATACCCTATCATCGCCAATAGTTACATCTCTGGCATCGTCGTGATGAACTTTGTCCTTAAGGACAAGCAAATGAAGATCATCATACTGGCGCTCTCTGATGCGATCAAACAAGGAAGACCGAGAAACCACACAAGCTAAGACCCGACTGGGCTCTGAAATATACAATCTTACAAATCGATTGGCCAAGGCCTGAACATCAACTGCAAGAGGTCTCTCCCCAACAGGAATATATGCTAAACTGCCCATACTCACCGTCTTCCTACTCAAGGCATCGACCACAACATTGGCCTTTCCCGGATAGTACAAGATAATAATGTCATAGTCCTTTAGCAGCTCCAACCATCTGCGCTGCCTCAAATTGAGATCCTTCTATTTGAACAAGTGATGGAGGCTACGATGATCAGTAAACACCTCACAAGACACACCATAGAGATAATGCCTCCAAATCTTTAATGCGTGGACAATGGCAGCCAACTCCAAATCATGAACAGGGTAGTTCTTCTCATGGGGCTTCAACTGACGAGAAGCATAAGCAATAACTCTCCCCTCCTACATTAACACACACCTAATACCCACTCTCGAAACATCACAATACACTGTATATGAACCTGAAGCTGATGGCAAAACTAACACTAGAGTTGTGGTCAAGTTAGTCTTGAGCTTCTGAAAGCTCACCTCACACTCATCCGGCCACCTGAATGGAGCACCCTTTTGAGTCAATTTGGTCAAGTGTGATGCTATAGATGAAAATCTCTTAACGAACTAACGGTAATAACCCACCAAACCAAGAAATCTACGAATCTCTGTGGCTGAGGACGGTCTAGGCCAACTTTGAACTGCCTCTATCTTCTTTATATCAACCTGAATACCCTCACTAGACACCACGTGCCCCAAGAAAGCCACTGAACTGAGCCAAAACTCACATTTGGAGAACTTTGCATAAAGCTTCTTCTCTCTCAATCTCTGCAACACAACTCTCAGATGCTCCGCGTGCTCCTCCTGACTACACAAGTATACTAGAATATCATCAATAAATACAATAACGAACGAGTCGAGATAAGGCCGAAACACGCTGTTCATCTAATGCATGAACGCTGTTGGGCATTGGTCAGCCCAAAACACATCACAAGGAACTCATAATGACCATATCGGGCCCTGAAAGTTGTATTAAGAATATCCGAGTCCCTGATTTTCAGCTGGTGATACCCTGAACAGAGATCAGTCTTGGAGAACACTCTTGCTCCCTGAAGCTGGTCAAATGAATCATCGATATGAGTCAAAGGATACTTGTTCTTGATTGTAACTTTGTTCAACTGCCTGTAGTCAATGCACATCTTTATCGTGCCATCTTTGTTCTTCACAAATAGAACAGGCGCACCCCAAGGTGACACACTAGGCCGAATAAACCCCTTATCAAGGAGTTCCTGAAGATGCTTCTTCAACTCCTTCAACTTCGCTGGTGCCATATGATACAGTGGAATAGAAATAGATTGAGTGCCCGACACCAGATCAATACCAAAATCAATATCCCTATCTGGTGGCATGCCCGACAAGTCTGTAGGAAACACATCTGAAAAGTCCCTCACTACCAGGACCGAATCAATGGTAGGAGCCTATGCACTGACGTCCCTCACAAAAGCTAAGTATGAAAGACAACCCTTCCCAAACCTCCGTTGGGCCTTCAGAAATGAAATCACCCTACTGGGAACAAAATCAATCGAACCTCGCCACTTAATCCGTGGCACACCCAGCATAGCCAACGTCATTGTCTTAGCATGACAGTCCAAAATAGTACAACACGGAGATAACCAATCCATGCCTAATATTACATCAAAGTCCACCATACAAAGCAACATAAGGTCCACTCGGGTCTCCAAACCCCCAATAGTCACCACACACGACCGATATATACGGTCCACAATAAAAGTATCACCCACTAGAGTAGATACACAAATAGATGAAACAAGAGACTCACAGGGCGTATCCAAATAACGAGCAAAATATGATGACACATATGAAAAAGTGGAACGCGTATCCCTGTCCAGTGGCATGCCCGGCAGGTCTGCAGGAAACACATCCGAAAAGTCCCTCACTACCGGGATCAAATCAATAGTAGAAGCCTCTGCACTAACATCCCTCACAAAAGCTAAGTATGAAAAACAACCCTTCCCAAACATCCGTTGGGCCTTCAGAAATGAAATCACCCTACTGGGAACAAAATCAGTCGAACCTCGCCTGTCACGACCCCCAATACCGGTCGTGATAATGCCTATCACAGTACTAGGCAAGCCGACAACCCATAATCACAACTCGTTTATCAACAACATTAAGCCATTTTTCTAACATAAGTTTTAAATGCGGATTTCTTTATAAGTGTTATAATGACAGAAATATGCGAAAAATCGAAATAACAGATACTACACAGCCCCAACAATCTGGTGTCACAAGTCTAGAGCCTCTAATACAAGTCTGAATATCCTACTACATAGATAGTCTAGAAATGCGGAAAAGTAATAGGATAGAAGGGAGAAATCAGGGCTGCGGACGCCATGCATCTACCTCGAAACTCCCGGCAAATACTGGATAACAGCTGAAGCTCTCACTCCGCCCCTCGGCACCTGGATCTATACACAAGGTGCAGGGAGTAACGTGAGTACGCCAAATCAGTAAGTAACTAAAGTAAATAATGGACTGAAAGTAGTGACGAGCAGTTCAAAACATATAACTTTTAAATCAGTTCTGACATAAATTCATCATTTTCAGTTTAATGCTTTGAAATCAGTTATTTAGCAACATAACCAATAGAGGTTTAGTTTAAAAGAAGAGTGAAACAGTGAAAAATAGTATAATAAGGCCACTCGGGAAAGAAATCACTCAGAATATGGCCCCTCAGGCAGCCTCTCAGTCACTTGTGACTCAACTCTCGTCACACAGTACTCACGCTCAGCACTCGACTCATTTAATCTCATAATGATAGAAATCATGGTAACCGTTGCGGCGTGCAGCTCGATCCAATATATAAGTATCGTTATGGCATGCAGCCCGATCCATATCTCATATCTAAATATATAATTATCCTCACAATTAGGTTCTCAACCTCTATGTCAGTCATTACCTCACAGCCTCTTGGGCACAATAATAGAAATTAAGGAACTCAGCCCAACAGTTCTCATAATTAGAAGTAGAGTTATAAAGCCAATTTTAAACATTTAAGCAGGTAAAACATGACTCAGTATATGCTTCTAGCAAGTGAAGTGAGGAAAGTAGTCAAAATGCCCCTAAGGGTTTCTACAGATCGGCACAAGGCCCCAAACATGGCATATAGCCCATAATACAGTATAAATGATTGAAACATAGAATAATATAGGTTTCCAAATCAATTACGCGGCCTAATAGTCGCTAAGAGACGGACCAAGTCACAATCCCTACCGGTGCACGCCCACACGCTCGTCACCTAGCATGTGTGTCACCGTTTTCATCAAATCAAGTCAAATACTGGGATTTTGTACCCTTAGTTCCAGATTTACAATGGTTACTTATCTCGAACCGATGAAAATAATACTCCGCGACGCCTTTACCTCTCGAACTGGCCTCCACTCGCGTCGAAACTATCCAAAATCAGAACGAACACGTTCACAATATGCTAAGGGAACAAAGTCCAAGCGAAAACAATCGAAAATACCAAAAATCCCGAAATTAGTAAAACCTGAGTCCCAGGCCCACTTCTCGAAACTCGGAAATTTTTGCATCATTAGGTTCCTTATCTCCCCACGAGTTCATACACATCAAAAGTCCTCAAATCCAACCCCAAATGGCCCTTCAAATCCCAATTCCAAAGTCCAAAATTCCAAGCCCTAGTTTCTTCCATTTTTAGCTTAAGTTCCATGATTTTCTAGGTAGATTTCACAATAGAATCGAGTTTTAGGTCCGAAATTCTTACCTCCAAACGTTTCTCCTTGGATCCCTCTTTAATCTCCTTCAATAAGCTCTCAAAATGATCAACTATGGGGGGAAATGAGCCCCAAAATCGTGGATGAAATGACTTAAAACATTCTGCCCAAGTCTGACTCCCCCTTCTTTGCGATCGCGGTCAACACCTCGCGATCGCAAGGCAAAATTTTTTGTTGACCAGCCTTTCCTCCACGCGAACGCGATATACCCATCGCGAACGCGATGCTTTCTCCTCCTACACCTGCGCGAACACGATGCCCCTTATGCGAACGCGATGAATAAATTACCTAGGACCCATCTGACTCAAATCCTTCTTCGTGATCGCGTATAACCACTCACGAATGCGATGAGATCCATTCACAAGCCTTCGCGAACACGGCCTAGACTCTCGCGAACGCGTAGCTTACAAAACCCATCCCTTCGCGAATGCAAACTCCCTTTCGCGAACGCGAAGGTCAAAATACCTGCAACTGCTAGAACAAAAAATCTGCAACTTTCAAACTCCAAAAATGGTCCGAATGAGCACCCGAAACTCACCCGAGGCCCCCGGGACCTCAACCAAAGGCACCAACAAATCCTAAAACCTTGTTCAAACTTGTTCCAATCATCAAAATGCCTCAACCAACATCAAATCCCTCAAAACACATCGGATTCAAGCCTAAGTTTTCTAAAATCCTTCGAAATGCGCTTTTGATAAAAAACCCAACTAAACCACGTCCGAATGACCTGAATTTTGAACACACATCCCAAATGGCACAATGAAGCTACTGCCACTCTTGGAATTCCATTCCGACCCTTATATCAAAATCTCACCTATCAACCGAAAATTGCCAAAATATCAACTTCGCCAATTCAAGCCTAATTCTACTCCGGACCTCCAAAACCTTTTCCGATCACACTCCTAAGTCAAAAATTACCTCCCGAAGCTAACCGAACCATCGGAACTCACATCCGAGACCTCTAACACATAAGTCAACATCCGATTGAGTTTTCCAACTTAAACCTTCTTAAAATAGACTAAGTATCTCAAACTTCACCAAACTCCTTTCGGACTCAATCCGACCAACCTGATACCACAAAACATAGATAACGAAGCATAAAGAAGCAGAAATAGGGGAAACAGAGTGGTAACTCATGAGATGACTGGTCGGGTCATCACATCCTCCCCAACTTAAACAAACGTTCGTCCTCGAACAGGTCAAGAAACATACCTAAAGCCTCAAATAGGTGAGGATATCTGCTCCGCATCTCCCGCTCTGTTTCCTAGGTAGCCTTCTCTACGGGCCAACCTCTCCACTGTACTTTCACTGAAGCTACATCCTTTGATCTCAACTTTCGAACCTGACGACCCAAAATTGCTACTGGCTCCACATCATAGGTCAAATCATCATCCAACTGAACCGTGCTGAAATCCAGAACATGAGACGGATCCCCAATATACTTCCGAAGCATAGAAACATGAAATACTGGATGCACACTCGATAAGCTGGGTGGCAAAGCAAGCTCATAAGCCACCTCCCCAATCCTTCAAAGTACCTCAAAAGGCCCAATAAACTGAGGACTCAATTTCCCTTTCTTCCCAAATCTCATAACACCATTCATGGGTGAAACCTTCAACAAAACCTTCTCGCCAACCATGTAGGACACATATCGAACCTTATCAGTATAACTCTTTTGCCTCGACCACCGTACGATGCCTCTCCTGAATCACCTTCACCTTCCCTAAAGCATCTTGTACCAAATCAGTCCCCATGCTCGAACCAACCAACTGGAGATCTACACCTCCTCCCATACAAAGCCTCATATGGAGCTATCTAAATACTCGACTGGTAACTGTTGTTATAAGCAAACTCCGCAAGAGGTAGAAACTCATCCCATGATCCTCCGAAATCAATGACACAAGCACGCAACATGTCCTTCAATATCTGAATAGTACGCTTGGACTGCCCATTCGTCTGAGGATAAAATGTTGTGCTCAACTCTACCTGAGCACCCAACTCTCTCTGCACGACCCTACAAAACTGTAAAGTAAACTGAGTACCTCTATCTGAAAAGATGGAAACTGGGACACCATGCAAGCAAACAATCTCTCGGATATAGATCCCTGCCAACCGCTCTAAAGAATAGTTAGTACACACAAGAATGAAGTGCGCGGACTTGGTCATCCGATCCACAATCACCCAAATAACATCGAACTTCTTCAAAGTCCGTGGAAGTCCAACAACAAAATCCATAGTGATCCGCTCACACTTCCATTCAGGAATAACCATCTGCTGAAGCAGGCTACCTGGCCTCTGATGCTCATATTTCACCTGCTGACAATTGAGACACCAAGCCACAAATCCCACAATATCCTTCTTCATTCTTCTCCACCAATAGTGCTGCCTCAGATCTTGATACATCTTCGCGACACCCAGACGAATGGAATACCGTGAGCTATGGGCCTCCTCCAGAATCAACTCCCGAAGCCCATCCACATTGGGCACACAAATCCTGCCCTGCATCCTCAACACCCCATCATCACCGATGGTCACATCTCTGGAATTATCATGCTGAACTCTATCCCTAAGGACAAGCAAATACGGGTCATCATACTGGCACTCTCTGATACGATCATATAAGGAAGACCGAGAAACCACACAAGCCAATACCCGGCTGGGCTCTGAAATATCCAACTTCACGAACTGATTGGCCAAGGCCTGAACATCAACTGCAAGAGGTCTCTCCCCAACTGGAATATATGCCAAACTCCCCATATTCACCGCCTTCCTGCTCAAAGCATCGGCCACCACATTGGCCTTTCCCATATGGTACAATATAGTGATATCATAATCCTTAAGCAACTCCAACCATCTCCGCTGCCTCAAATTAAGATCCTTTTGCTTGAACAAATGCTGAAGACTGCGATGATCAGTGAACACCTCACAAGATACACCATACAAGTAATGCCTCCAAATCTTCAATGCGTGAACTATGGCAGCCAACTCCAAATCATAAACAAGGTAGTTCTTCTTATGGGGATTCAACTGACGAGAAGCATAAGCAATAACCCTACCCTCTTGCATCAATACACAACCAATCCCAACTCTCGAAGCATCACAATACACTGTGTATGAATCTGAAGCTGATGGCAAAACCAATACTGGAGCTGTGGTCAAAGCTGCCTTGAGCTTCTGAAAGTTCACCTCACACTCGTCCGACCATACAAATGGAGCACCCTTCTGAGTCAACTTGGTCAAGGGCGATGCGATAGATGAGAATCCCTGAACAAACTGGCGATAATAGCCTGGCAAACCAAGAAAGTTGCGAATCTCTGAGGCTGAGGACGATCTGGGCCAGTTTTGAACCGCCTCTATCTTCTTTGGATCAACCTGAATACCCTCGCTGGACACCACGTGCCCCAAGAAAGCCACTAAACTGAGCCAAAACTCACACTTGGAGAATTTTGTATAAAGCTTCTCCTCCCTCAATCTATGCAATACAACTCTCAAATGCTCTGCGTGCTCCTCCTAACTACGCGAATACACCAGAATATCATCAATGAAGACTATGACAAATGAGTCAAGATAAGGCCGGAACACGCTATTCATCAAATGCATGAACACTACTGGGGCATTGGTCAACCCGAAAAACATAACAAGGAACTTATAATGATCATATATGGTCCTGAAGGCAGTCTTGAGAATATATTCGAGTCCCTGATCTTTAATTGGTGATAACCCGAATGGAGATCAATCTTGGAGAACACTCTCGCTCCCTGAAGCTGGTCGAATAAATCATCAATTCGAGGCAAGGGATACTTGTTCTTAATTGTTACCTTGCTCAATTGCCTGTGATAAATGCACATTCTCATTGTGCCATCCTTCTTCTTTACAAACAGAACCGGCGCACCCCAAGGTGACACACTATGCCGAATGAACCCCTTATCTAGGAGCTCCTAAAGCTGCTCTTATTCTTTCAACTCCTATGGTGCCATACGATATGGCAGAATAGAGATGGGCTTGGTGCCCGGCACCAGATCAATACCAAAATCAATATCCTTGTCCGGTGGCATACCCGACAGGTCTGCAGGAAACACATCTAGATAGTCCCTCACAACTGGGACAGAATTAATACTAGGAGACTCAAGCCCAACATCCCTCACAACGGCTAAGTATGAAAGACACCCTTTTTCAACCATACGCTGGGCCTTCAAGAACAAAATCACTTTGTTGGGAACATAATCAGTCAAGCCTCGCCACTCAATCCGTGGCACACCTAGAATAGCCAAAGTGACTGTCTTAGCATGACAATCCAGAATAGCATGACACAGAGACAACCAGTCCATGCCCAAAATGATATCGAAGTCCACCATACACAATAGTAAAGATCCACTCATGTCTCCAGACCCCTAGTAGTCACCACACATGATCGATACACACGGTCCACAACAGTAGTATCGCCCACCGGGGTAGATACATAAACAGGTTAAATAAGAGACTCATGGGGCATATCCAGAGAATGGGCAAAATATGATGACACATAGGAAAAGGTGGAACCAGGATCAAATAATACAGATGCATCTCTGCAGACTGAAACAATACCTGAAATCACGGCATCTGAAGCAGCGACATCTGGTCTACCTGGGATGGCATTGAAACGAGCCTAACCACCGCCTGATCTACCTCCCCCTCGGGGGCGGCCCCTGGCTTCCTGACCTCCACCCCTAGTTGGCTGGGCCGGTGATGAAGTAATTGGAGTAGAAGTTGAGGGTTGACCCCTCTGCTGAGACTGTTTATCCTGAAGACGAGGACACTGCCTCCTCATATGCCCAAACTCTCCGCACTCATAACAACTCCTCGGTGCTGGAGATGGGGACTGAAGGGAACTCCTGGCACCGGAAAGACTAGCAGAAGAACCTGGTATGGAAGAACCCTGGACTGACGGAGCACGAGACGAGCTTTGAGCTGGAAGGGCACTAAGTGATGACTGGCCCTGCTGAGATCCATGATAACCATGACCCGAAGATGCTCCACGGTAACTTGGGCGAGCAGAATGTGCCTGCTTGAAAGAATGGCCTCTGCCCTTCTGGGACTGACCCCTCGAAGGAGCACTGCTGAAGCTACCAGATCTCTAAGGCCTCGTGGCCTTCCTCTCCTCTCACTCCTGCTGGCAAACCGACTCTATATCACGGGCGATGTCAACAACCTCCTCGAAGGTAGCACCTGTCATCCTCTCTCTAGACATAAGGATCTGAAGCTGGTACGTGAGGCCATCAACAAACCTTCTGATCCTCTCTCAATCCGTGGGAACCATCTAAACTACATGTTGGGCTAACTTAGAGAACTACATCTCATACTGCATCACTGACATCTCCCCCTGATGCAACTGCTTAAACTGCCTACGCAACTCCTCCTAGCGCAATTGCGGTACATACTTCTCTAGGAAGAGAACAGAGAACTACTGCCAAGTAAGGGGCGCTACACCAACAGGCCTACGTCTCTCATACGCCTCCCACCAAGTGAAGGCATCCCCAGAAAACTGAAAGGTGGTAAATGCCACACCACTAGTCTCAAAAATCCCTGTTGTCCGAAGCATCCGCTGGCACTTATCTAGAAAACCCTGGGCATCCTCTCCCTCTGCACCACTGAATGATGGAGGCTGGAGCCTACCAAACCTCTCAAACCGATGCTACTCATCATCTAGCATAACTGGTACTACAAACTCCTGAGCTGGTGCAACTGACTGGGCTGGAGGTGCCCTCGATGTCTGTAATCCTTGCACTACCTGCTCAGGTGTGCGAGCAACGGGAGTCTGGGTGCCTCCCCCGGCCTGGGAAGTAGATGCGGCCGTAGTAGCTGAAACCGCCTGTGCCAAACCGGTATACACTGATAAGATCTGAGCTAAAACCTCCTAAAGGC
The DNA here is from genome assembly GCF_000715075.1 of Nicotiana tabacum. Lineage (NCBI taxonomy): Eukaryota > Viridiplantae > Streptophyta > Magnoliopsida > Solanales > Solanaceae > Nicotiana > Nicotiana tabacum. The sequence goes on along the minus strand of NC_134082.1, from coordinate 87,898,428 downwards.
CTAGAATTACAATAGGCACAGCTAGTGCCTGCACTGGTGCTGCTAAAGCATCCACAACTGGGACCTAATCGGGAACTGGGGCAGCTGGTGGATCTGCCGGTGCTGCTCTGCCCCTGCCACGACCTCGACCGCGACTTTTGCCTCTAGTGAACCCAGCTGGTGGCACTGGTGGTCGTCCACCCCGTCCGGTAGCTCGTGTACTCACCATCTGTGAGAGAATAGATTAACAAAAATTTAGTACTTGGATCAACATGTTCGCACGACAAGAGTTTCAAGAATGTGAAGTTTTTCCTAAGGGTTATGCAGCCTCTCGAAGATAAATACAGACGTCTCTGTACTGATACGTGAGACTCTACTAAACTGGCTCATGACTCGCGAGACCTATGTAACCTAGGCTCTGATACCAACTTCTCATGACCCTAAACCCAGACCCGGTCGTGATGGGGTATGGCCATTATGAGTTTCTAGTGATGTCTTTTGGCTTGACTAATGCCCTAGCAGCATTTATGGATTTGCTGAACAGGGTATTCAGGCCTTATATTGATTCATTTATTACCGTCTTCATTGACGAAATCTTGATATACTCACATAGCTTGGGGGAGCACGAGCAACATTTGAGAGTAGTGCTTTAGACCTTGCGAGAGCAAAAGCTATATGCTAAGTTCTCCAAGTGTGAGTTTTGGCTAGAGTTAGTGGCATTCTTGGGGCATGTTGTGTCAGGAGAGGGTATTAAGGTGGATCCCAAGAAGATTGAGGCAGTTCAGAGTTGGCCACGTCCTACTTTAGTGACCAAGATTAGGAGTTTCCTAGGGCTAGCATGTTATTATCGGCGATTCGTGTAGGGCTTTTCATCTATTGCATCACCTTTGACTAGATTGACCCAGAATGGTGCTCCATTCCTTGGTTCGATGATTGTGAGGAGAGCTTATAGAAGCTCAAGACAACTTTGACTACAACACCAGTTCTTGTATTGCCTTCTGGCTCAGGGATGTATACGGTATATTGCGACGCTTCACGCATTAGTTTGGGGTGTGTATTGATGCAGGAGGGGCGAGTTATTGCATATGCTTCGCGTCAGCTGAAGGTTCATGAGAAGAATTATCCTGTGCACGATCTAGAGTTGGCTGCGATTGTTCATGCTCTTAAGATATGAAGGCATTATCTTTATGGGGTGTCATGTGAGGTTTATACCGATCATCACAGCTTGCAGCATTTGTTCAAGCAGAAGAATCTTAATTTGAGGCAGTGTAGTGGCTTGAGTTACTGAAGGATTACGACATCACCATTCTTTATCATTCAGGCAAGGCAAATGTGGTCGCGGATGCCTTAAGTAGAAAGGTAGAGAGCATGGGTAGTTTGGCATTCATTCCAGCAGAGGAGAGGCCACTAGCTTTGGACATCCAGTCCTTGGCTAACAGACTTGTGAGGTTGGACATTTCAGAGCCCAGCCGAGTTCTTGCGTGTGTGGTTGCGCAGTCTTCACTATTGGGGCAGATCAAGGCCCGACAGTTCGATGATCCACATTTGGCGGTTCTCAGAGAAACGGTGCTTCAGGGAGGTGCCAAGGAGGTTACTATTGGCCAGGATGGTGTTTTGCGACTCCAGGGTCGTCTGTGTGTTCCTAATGTTGATGGTCTAAGGGAGAGGATTCTAGAGGAGGCTCACAATTCGTGTTATTCCATTCACCCGGGTGCTACGAAGATGTATCATGACTTAAGGCAGCATTAATTGTGGTAGAGTATGAAGAAAGACATAGTGGAGTATGTGGCTAGGTGTTTGAATTGCCAACAGGTCAAGTATGAACACCAGAGACCGGGTGCCTACTTCAGCAGATGCCTATACCATAGTGGAAGTGGGAGCGCATTACCATGGATTTTGTAGTTGGGTTGCCGCGAACTCTGCGGAAGTTTCATTCAGTATGGGTCATTATTGACAGGTTGACCAAGTCGGCCCACTTTATTCTAGTAGCGACTACTTACATAGCAGAGAGGTATGCTCAGATCTACATCCGGGAGATAGTCCAGTTGCATGGTGTGCCTGTTTCCATCATATCAGACAGAGGCCCTCAGTTCACTTCCCATTTCTGGAGAGCTGTTCAAAGTGAGTTGGGGACCCGTGTAGAGCTCAGCACAGTATTCCATCCTCAGACCGACGGGTAGTCGGAGCGGACAGTTCAAATTTTAGAGGATATGCTTAGAGCATGTGTGATTGACTTTGGAGGGCAGTAGGATCAGTTCTTTCCTTTAGCGGAGTTTGCGTACAACAACAACTATCAGTCCAGCATAGAGATGGCTCTATATGAGGCTTTATATGGTCGACGTTGTCGTTCTCCTATCAGGTGGTTCGAGCCTGGCAAGGCTAAGTTATACAGTAGAGATTTGGTACAGGATGCCTTGGAAAAGGTAAAGTTGATCCAGGAGAGGCTTCGCACAACTCAGTCCAGACAGAGTTACGCGGATCAGAAGGCGTGTGATGTATCATTCATGGTTGGCGAGAAGGTTCTCTTTAAAGTCTCACCAATGAAGGGCATTATGAGGTTCAGGAAGAAGGGCAAGTTGAGCCCAAGGTTTGTTGGTCCATTTGAGGAGTTGAGGCGAGTTGGGGAAGTTGCCTATGAGCTTTCTTAACCCCCAACTTATCGGGAGTTTATCTAGTTTTTCATGTATCGATGCTTCGAAAGTATCATGCCGACTTATCCCATGTGTTGGACTTCGGTACTATTCAGCTGGACGAGAGTTTGGGTTATAAGGAAGAGCCAGTTGCCATTATTGATAGGCAGGATTGCCAGTTGAGATCCAAGAGGATTTCTGCTGTAAAGGTCTAGTAGAGGGGCCAACCAATCGAGGAGGCGACTTAGGAGTCCGAGGAGGACATGCGGAGCAGATATCCACATTTATTCAGCAGCTCAGGTACTTTTCTATGTCCGTTCGAGGACGAACATCTGTTTAAAAGGTGGAGAATGTAACGACCCGACTGGTCGGTTTGCCTTTTAGGACCCCGTTCACCTAAATAAAACTTCCCACGCTTGTTTCAGCTAATTTACGACTTGCGAGGATGATTAGTTAGGGGTTTGAAAGAGTTTTAAGTGAAATATGCCCATTTGAGTCCTTAGAATTTTCTTAAAAGACTAAGTTTGACTTTGGTCTACATTTTGAGCAAACAGAGCCAAATTCGTGATTTGATGGTTCCAGAAGGTCCGTGGGAAAATATGGGACGGAATTAAATTCCAAGGTCCCTAGCCCGAGTAATGAATTTTTATTAAAAATTGTTAATTTGAAGTTTAAAGGATTTAAAGAAACTAAGTAATGATTGATTTCATGGGTATCAGGCTCGTATGTTGGTTCTGAAACCCGATACAGGTCCGAAATATCATTTAGGACTTGAAGATTCAAAGGTTTGATTCAATTGGTTTTAGGGGGTGATTCTTAGATTTAGCGTTGTTTCGGGTGTTTCAAAGGTTCGACTAGGTCCATTTTGTGATTTCAAACTTGCCGGTATGTTCGGGCGGGGCCCTAGAGCCCCGAGCGTCAATCAGACAAGGCTCGAGTGAAGTGGAAAAATTGGAGAAGTGCTGAAGGTTGCTGCTTCTGTCATAACCACACCTGCGGTTGGTGGACCGCAGGTGTGAGACCCAGATGCGGTCCTTGTATCGCAAAAGCGGCCCAGGCAAACCAAGCTAGGAACCGCAGAAGCGGCTCCCAAGCCGCAGATGCGGCTCTGCGGCCGCAGAAGCGGTCCTAGCCCTTTCTCCCCATTTCGCAGATGTGGTCATCTTCTCGCAGATGCGGTCCTCTGACTGCAGATGCGAAAATTGCTGAGGTAGTGAGGTTCATTTAATACGGGTTCTAAGCCATTTTTATCACTTATACACTCTTCCATTGGTGATTTTGGGAGTTTGGAGAGAAGACTTCCACTTAGCATTATGAGGTAAGTTTTTCCCACCTATCCTTAGTTTAATACTTGCATATTAGGTAGATTAAATACTAGAAATTAGGTAAAATCAAGGGGTTAGAGCAAGACTTAGGGTTTTAATAAAAGTTAGATTTAACTACGAAAATTGTTATGGAATTGATTAGAAATCATATATTATTGATCCTTAGGTTGTAGAAAACAATTTCCTTCGAAAAATTTCGAAATTCGGGCACGTGGGTCCGGGGTCGGATTTTAGGAAACTTGTGTTAAGGGTTGGGAAATTTCTTAAATAGTTAGAATTCGATCTTGTGAGTCTATATTGATTAGTTCCTATTTCATTTAACTAGTTTGGGATCATTCGGCTCCGAATTGAGGGTTTGGGCTCGTTCTTGGCATTGGAAATATACTTTGGAGCGAGGTAAGTTTCCTTTCTAACCTTGTAAGAGGGAATTGTCCCCATAGGTATAATAATTGGGTAATTGCTACTAAATGCGGGGGCTACGTACGCACTAGGTGACGAGAGTCCGTGCGTAACTACTATTTTGTTAATTGTCCCGGTAGTCTAGGACCCACATCATGCCATATTTGTAAATATCTCTATATTTTCTTGCTAATGTGATCACTTAGGATATGCTAGAGGCTTGAAAAGGAATAAGAGTGAACATGTATACTTGTGGAACCCTTGTATGAATTTATTTGAATATAAATGCGCTTTCGTGTGTATTCTTGATATTTGTGGATCGGACCGATCGCTAGGTATAAATAGATGCATCTATGGTTTGCTCCATTCGACCCTCTGGCAGTTCACAGTTTATTTTCTGTTGGATCGGGTCGTCGACCTCGACATAATGTGCACATGATATCTATGTGAAATCTTATACATGACTTGTTTTGCTAAGTATTTCGAAATGTAAATAGCTAACTAAAATATTGTTAAGAACATAATTTTTACCTCTTGTTATAAACTGTTGATTATTGGTGATCCCCATGCTTAGCATAGCACTTTATTATATTATTTGACACTAGTAAGTATCAAGTCGATTTCTCTTCTCTACTTCTTCGAGATTAGATAGGATACTTACTGGGTACATATTGTTTATGTACTCATACTACACTTCTGTACTTAATTGTACAGGATCTGAGGCAGGTACATCTGGCTATCAGTCTGGTGCGTGCCCCTGATTCATAGACAGAGACTTCTACGGTGAGCTGCTCCCTTCCTATGTTGTTCAGCAGCCGGATGGAGTATTTTCTTACTTTTGTTGTCTATTCTATCTCAGACAGTAGGATAGAGTTATTCTTCTGTACATTCTACTAGTTGTCTATTACTTGTGACACCAGGTCTTGGCACACACATTAGCAGACATTTATTTTTGGATTGTATAATCATTTTGATACATTATTGATCACTTCTGGTCTTAACATTAATTTGAGAATCTTCTACACTTATTTTTGGTAAAAGTAAAATAAGAACTTAATTATGTTTCCGCGTCGGCTTGCCTGATAATGGTGTCGGGCGCCATCATGACCTATTTTAGAAATGGGTCGTGATAGTAAATGTCCAAAATACGGAATATTATAAGATTTCAAATCAAATACGCGGCTTAATAGTCACTACGGGACAGACCAAGTCACAATCCCTACCGGTGCACGCCCACATGCTCGTCACCTAGCATATGCGTCACCTCATTTATCAAAACAATTTGAAATACCGGGGTTTGTACCCTCAGTTCTAGATTTACAATGGTTACATACCTCAAACCAGGTAAATCACTACTTCACGATGCTTTTACCTCTCGCCTCGGCCTCAACTCGTGCCGAATCTACCCAAAGTCAAAATCATAACATTAGAATAGGCTAAAGGGACGAAGCCCATGCGAAAATAATCAAATTCTACCAAAAATCCCGAAATTGTCCAAACCCGATCCCCGGGTCCGCACCTCGAAACTCGATAAAAATCAAATAAATGGAATCCTTATCCTCCCACGAGTTCCTACATACCAAGAATACTGAAATTGGAGTCCAAATGACCCCTCAAATTCCCATTTTAAGGTCTCTTATTCTCAAGCTCTAATTCCCAATTTTTAGCCCTTAATTCCATTAATTACAGCTCTAATACGTGATATAATACCATAGAAACATGGTTTAGGTCCAAAATCCTTACCTCAATTAAATCCCCTTCAAATCCTCCTTCAAATCGCCCAAAGAGCTCCAAAAATCGACTTAGAAATGGTGGAATAGCTCAAAAATCGCGAAGGAAATAATTTATACCTTCTGGCCCAGGGATTTCACATCTGTGGCTAGAATCCCGCTTCTGCGCAACCGCTTCTGCATTCCCAAGAGCTGCATCTGCATCCTTACTTAAGCTGCCCAACTCCGCATCTGCGATGCATAATCCGCACCTGCGATGCATAATCCGCACCTGCGCCATCGTAGGTGCGGCTCGTTGACCGCTTCTACAGTTCCTGCCTTTCATAGGCTCTTCCTCTTGTGCAACAAATCTTCTGCATTTGCGGCGTCGCACCAGCGGTCCCCAATCCGTAGGTGCGGAACAACACACACATCAAAATCTGCAGCTCCACCAAACTCCCAAACTCTCTGTCAATCCTCCGAAATCACCCCGAGGCCCCCGGGACCTCAACCAAAACACAAACATATCCCATAACCTTATTCAAACTTATACCAATATTCAAAACACCTCAAACAACATAGAATCAACCAAAACACATCGTATTCAATCCTAAGTTTCAAAAAATCTTTCGAATTACACTTTTGATCAAAAAGTATACCAAACCACGTCCGAATGACCTGAAATTTTCCACATACATCCCAAATGACCCAACGTAACTACTGCAACTCCCGGAATTCCATTCCGACCCCCATATCAGAATCTCACCTAACAACCGGAAAACGCCAAAAATCCAATTTCGCCAATTCAAGCCTAAATCCACTCTGGACCTCCAAAACACATTCCGATCACGCTCCTATGTCCAAATTCACCTCCCGAAGCTATTTGAACCATCAGAACTCATATCCGAGCCCTCTAACACATAAGTCAACATCTGGTTGACTTTTTTAACTTAAGCTTCCTCAAAAGAGACTAAGTGTCTCAAACTTTACCAAATCCTTTTCGAACCCGAGCCAACCAACCCAATCACATATAGAATGGATAGACAAAGAAATAAGAAGAAGAAATGGGGGAAACGGAGCGGTAACTCATGATACGACTGGACGAATCATCACAACCTCCCCCTCTTAAACAAATGTTTGTCCACGAATGAGTCAAGAAACATACCTGAAGCCTCAAACAGGTGAGGATATCTGCTAAGCATCTCCCACTTTGCCTACCAGGTAGCCTCCTCCACGGGCTGACCTCTCCACCGCACTTTCACTGAAGCTATATCCTTTGATCTCAACTTTCAAATCCGACGCCCCAAAATAGCCACTGGCTCCACATCATAAGTCAAGTCACCATCCAACTGAACCGTGCTGAAATCCAGAACATGAGATCGATCCCCAATATACTTCCGGAGCATAGAAACATGAAATATCGGGTGCACACTCGACAAGCTGGGTGGCAAGGTAAGCTCATAAGCCACCTCCCTAATCCTCCGAAGCACCTCAAAAGGCCCAATGAACCGAGGACTCAATTTCCCTTTCTTCCCAAATCTCATAACACCCTTCATGGGTGAAACCTTCAACAGAACCTTCTCGCCAACCATGTAGGACACATCCCGAACCTTCCTGTTACCCATAATTCTTTTGTCTCGACTGTGCTGTACGAAGCCTCTCCTGAATCACCTTCACCTCTCTAAAGCATCCTGAACCAAGTTTGTCCCCAATAACCTAGCCTCACCTGGATCAAACCAACCAGCTGGAGATCTACACCGCCTCCCATACAAAGCCTCATATAGAGCCATCTGAATACCCGACTAGTAGCTATTGTTATAAGCAAACTCTGCAAGCAGTAGAAACTGATCTCATGACCTTCCGAAATTGATGACACAAGCACGCAACATGTCCTCCAATATCTGAATAGTGTGCTCGGACTGCCCGTCCGTCTGAGGGTGAAAAGTTGTGCTCAACTCCACCTGAGTACCCAACTCTCGCTGCACAGACCTCCAAAATTGCGAAGTAAACTAAGTGCCCCTATCTGAAACGATGGAAACTGGGACACCATGCAAACGAACAATCTCCCAGATATTGGTCTCTGCCAACTGCTCTGAAGAATAGGTAGTACACACAGGAATGAAATACGCGGACTTGGTCAGCGGATCCACAATCACCCAAATAGCATCGAACTTCTTCAAAGTGTGTGGGATCCCAACTACAAAGTCCATGGTGATCTGCTCCCACTTCCACTCTGGAATATCCATTTGCTGAAGCAAGCCACCCGATCTCTAGTGCTCATATTTCACCTGTTGACAATTGAGACACCGAGCCACAAATCCCACAATGTCTTTCTTCATTCTCCTTCACCAATAATGCTATCTCAGATCCTGATACATCTTCGCGGCAACCTGATGAATGGAATACCGTGAGCTATGGTCCTCCTCCAGAATCAACTCCCGAAGCCCATCTACATTGGGCACACATATCTGGCCCTGCATCCTCAACACCCCATCATCACCAATAGTCACATCTCTGGCATCATCATGATGAACACATAATATAGTGTAAATGTCTAAAATACTGAATATTATAAGATTTCAAATCAAATACGCGCTTAATAGTCGCCGCGGGATGGACCAAGCCACAATCCCTACCGGTGCATGCCCACACGCTCGTCACCTAGCATGTGTGTCACCTCATTTATCAAAACAATTCGAAATACCGGGGTTTGTACCCTCAGTTCCAGATTTACAATGGTTACTTACCTCAAACCGGGTGAATCACTACTCTGCGATACCTTTTGCCTCTCGCCTCGGCCTTAACTCACGCCGAATCTACCCAAAATTAGAATCATAACATTAGAATAGGCAAAAGGGACGAAGCCCATGCGAAATTAATCAAATTCTACCAAAAATCCCGAAATTGGCCAAATCTGATCCCCGGGCCCGCGCCTCAAAACTCGATAAAAATCACATCAATGGAATGCTTATTCTCCCACGAGTTCCTACATACCAAGAACACTGAAATTGGAGTCCAAATGACCCCTCAAATTCTCATTTTAAGGTCTCTTATTCTTAAGTCCTAATTTCCAATTTTTAGCCCTTAATTCCATTAATTACAGCTCTAATCCATGAGATAATACCATAGAAATAAGTTTTAGGTCCAAAATCCTTACCTCAATGAAATCCCCTTGAAATCCTCCTTCAAATCACCCAAAGAGCTCCAAACACCGACTTAGAAATGGTGGAATAGCTCAAAAATCGCGAAGGAAATAATTTGTACCTTCTGGCCCAAGGATTTTGCATCTGCGGCCAGAATCCCACTTATGCACAACTGCCTTTGCGGTCCCAAGAGTCGCATCTGCGTCCTCACTTAAGCTGCCCAACTCCGCATCTGCGATGCATAATCCGCACTTGTGCCATCGCAGATGCGGCTCTTTGACCGCTTCTGCTATTCCTGCCTTTCCTACGCTCTTCCGCTTCTGCGACCAATCTTCCACATTTGCGGCGTCGTACCTGCGGTCCCCAATCCGCAGATGCGGAAACAACATAAACAACAAAATATGCAGCTCCACCAAACTCTCTGTCAACCCTCCGAAATCACCTCGAGGCCCCCGGAACCTCAACCAAAAAACACAAACATATGTCATAACCTTATTCAAACTTATACCAATATTCAAAACACCTCAAACAACATAGAATCAACCAAAACGTATCAGATTCAAGCCTACATTTCAAAAAATCTTCCGAATTACGCTTTTGATCAAAAAGTATACCAAACCATGTCCGAATGACCTGAAATTTTGCACACACATCCCAAATAACCCAACAGAACTACTGCAACTCCCGGAATTCCATTCTGACCCCTATATCAAAATCTCACCTATCAACCGGAAAAAGCCAAAAATTCAATTTCACCAATTCAAGCCTAAATCCACTCCGGACCTCCAAAAGATATTCCGATCACGCTCCTAAGTCCCAATTCACCTCCCGATGCTATCCGAACCATCGAAACTCTTATTCAAGCCCTCTAACACATAAGTCAATATTCGATTGACATTTTCAACTTAAGCTTCCTCAAAAGAGACTAAGTGTCTCGAACCTTACCAAATCCTTTCCGTACCCGAGCCAACCAACCCGATCACATATAGAACCGATAGACAAAGCAATAAGAAACAGAAATGGGAGAAATGGAGCGGTAACTCATGAAACGACTGGTCGGGTCATCACAACCATCGCTCCGGGGCGTTTTTATTGCGCCTCGCCCCAGGGCTCGCCCCAAAAATGCCTTTTAAAACACTGCTCATATATTGCTCTTTCTTCATGAGAAATAACAAATATCCAACTGCTAGTGATATTGATAAAATAATAATAGTAGAAAACGAGATGAAGCAGTTGATCCTCGTTATTATAAGGCCATGAAAAGTTTCATAATGCATGGCCCATGTGGTTCTACAAGAAAATATTCTCCTTGCACGCAAAACGGGAGATATACAAAGTACTTTCCAAAAAAAACGTTTATTGAGTCTCACAATTTATGGAGATGGTTATCCTATTTATAGGAGAAGTGATAATGGAAGAACTATCAAAAAGGATGGTATTGACTTGAACAATAGGTATGTAGCGTCGCACAATTGTTTCTTATTATTGAAACATGGTGCTCACATCAACGTGGAGTGGTACAACCAATTGAGATAAATTAAGTACTTATTTAAATATGTTAACAAAAGAAATGATCGAGCCACTCCTGGTTTTTCTAGAAGTGTGTAAGAGGAGAGTTCATCAGTTGTTGATGAAATTAATATGTACTATGATTGTCAATACATATCACCTTGTGAAGCTGCTTGGAGAATATTTAAGTTTCCTATTTTACTATAGACAACCTTCAAGGGAAAGACTATTATTTCATCTTTCAAATGAACAACATGTCATATTCTCTGATGATGACCCAATTGATGATGTTGCCAGTAAACCCCCTACAAGGGAATCAATGTTTCTAAGTTGGTTTGAGACAAATAAAAATGCTTCTGAAGCAAGATAATTAGCTTAGCAGAATTTTCGCTTAAGTTTGTGTGGAAACCAAAGTAAAAGATGGGAGAAAAGAAGAAATTCTGCATTTTCAATTCGAAGGATTTTCTTTGTTCCGCCTGGAACTAGTGAGTTATACTACCTCAGATTGTTGTTAAATGTTATTAAAGGTCCAAAATGTTATGAAGATCTTAAAAAAATCAACAATCATGATCATCTAACATTTAAAGAAGCATGTTATGTACTTGGTTTAATTGATAATGACAAAGAATATGTGGATTGCATAAAGGAGGCAAGTTGCTAGGGTATGCCATCGTATCTAAGGCAATTAGTTTCTATGTTGTTGTTATCGAATTCGATGTCATGATCTGAAAATATTTGGCAAGCAACATGACAATTATCAAAAGATATCTTCCATGAAGAAAGAGTTTTACTGACTAATCCAGGTATGTCCAAACTTATGTTTTCAGTTATGATTTTTTACATAATTTCAGTATGCATATGAGGATATAAATGGATTTATTGAGCCGTAGATAATAAAAATATATACTTATAAAGAGGAAACATTATTTCCGTCTAGACAATGTGTTTGTCAGTTCCCAACATGCACATAATGCACAATAATTGCATCCACCTGCATGAATTAAAAAAAATACTTGCTCCTATAGTACAAAGACTAATGACATGAGTGACTGGACATGCATTTAGATTTAATTTTAGTATAATGACTAATGACGTGAAATTGTTTACGTATTTCTGTTTAATTAAGATTGTTAATATTGTCTTTTTCTTTGGAGTGTAGAATTTATGTGGTTTAAGTTTTCCTTAATCTAAAGTACATACACATGCTTTAAATCATTTGCAGAAAAGAGAAATGCTAAAAATTATCTTAGTTCATAATGACAACCAGTTAAATTAGATAGTATGTTTTTAACTCTACATCTAACTGAATGTTATTGGTATAGAATATAACATCCATAGGTCTAAACCATAACTATAACTAACTATAACTTGAGTAAAAATTAATTAATTTGGATTTTTTTTAATAATCATATAATATCTTTTATATATTATAGTAATTCAAGTTCTGTAATATTTATGTTTTTCTAAGGCGGAGCTAAATCGTTGCTCACAAAAGTTGAGGTTGCGGAAGAAGTTTTCAGGATTCTCCAACAATGCCAAGACCTCTATACATTGAAGGAGAAGGTGCCTATAGCAATCAATTAATCCATGATAAATTCCTTTATAATAGACGTTCAATGTTTGAGAAACATCAATAATTATTAATGAATTTGGCGGCTGAACAAAAGTCAATTTATGAGAAAATTATAGCAACAGTGGATGAAGCCAAAGGTGGATTGTGCTTTTTATATGTTTATGGAGGAACTAGTAAGATATTTATTTGGAAGACTCTATCTTCAAGCATACGATCTCGATGAAATATTGTGTTAACTGTTGCATCAAGTGGGATTGTATCTCTTTTGTTACCGAGAGGTCGAACATCACATTTGAGATTTGTAATTCCTCTCAATCCAATTGAAGATTCAACATGCAATATAAAGCAAGGTAGTCCTCTATAAAAATTGATCGTCAAGGCAAAGTTGACTATTTGGGATAAGGCACTAATGATGCATAGATACTGTTTCGAAGCTCTTGATCAAACTATTAGAGATATTCTTAGATTTAAAGACACATCTAGTCTAGATCGACCATTTGGAGGTAAAACAATTGTTTTTGGAGATGACTTCAGACAAATTTTGCCAGTCATTACTGTGAGCACGTGATTTTTGCCCTATGAGAATCACTCCCAAAAAATTCAAAATAAAATAATTTTTTCCGTTGTTTGCAATTTTGTGGATTTTTATAGTATTTTATGTCATTATTTGCATGAGTTCGTGCATGTTTATGTTTAAATAAATGAAAAATACAAAAAAAAAATAGTTTGCATTTGCATTTAGGATTTAATTTTATAATTTTTTAGTTGAGTAGTAAATTAATTATTTTTACAAAAATGAAAGAATCAAAAAATAACGTATTTTGCATTTTTAAAGTGTTTAATGTCAAATTGTGTGATTATTTTATTTTTTTAGTATTTAATTACTTGTGATAAATATTATTTAAAGTGAATTAGTATTTTAAGTCAATTTTGGTTTTATAATTTGAGTTAGGATTTTTTGTTTTAATTTTGAAGACAATTTACGAAGAAAAAGAATTAACAAGAGAAAAGGAAATCAAATTGGGCCAAACTCAATTTAACCACCAAAGCCCAAATCAAATACACCCAAACCCGCCCTAAATCAGCCCCAAAACCCTTCCCAACCAGTCCGGCCCTATACTGAACCAAACTACGTCATTTGGACTCGCCTCAATCCGAACTGTTAAATAATTGTTCATCCAACGGTCTAGAACACACCTCGTCGCTCGTATCTGACCCCAACCCGTTTTTCAGAGACCGATCCGGTCTCAAAAGAGTCTAAAACGGTATCGTTCCATTTAGTCAGATGATCCAGGTCGTTGATCTCGTTTGATCGAACGGTCTGGATCCAATTCCACCCCCAGTATATATGTGTCCAACCAAACCCGCTCCCTTCAGAACCCCTCAACCCTTTCGTCTCTAACCAAACCCAAAAGACGCCGCCACCATACCCTCACCACCTCAGGGTGGCAGCGCCAGCTCCGTTCACCCTCATCTTTACACCATAGAACCACCCCGAGCCCCTCTTACCAAATCCATTATTAGTTTCCTTCAAATCTGACCAGAACTCGTCGAATTTTAAATCTAAGTTCGAACCTAAAAGTTCAAAATCAGTTTCCGTTGAGCCTGATGACACGCATCGATCCAAACCTCTGTTTTGTGATTAGAAGGTCAAGTCACTACAAAACCGATGTTGGTCGTTTGTTCTTAATAAAGAACAAATGATTAGCATCAGTTTGGGGTGAGTCACAGTATCAAAGCCAAACCTGAGTTCAAGCCTGTTTGGTGAGTTCCCTTTCATTTTTCTGTTCATTTTTTAATTTGTTTTCCCTTTTATTCTTCTTCTTTTCTTCTTGTTTTCTTTCTTCAGCATCTTTCTCAGTTATCCTTCTGTCCACAAGTCTATTTTCTTCATCTGCATTAATTTTGTTCCAATAGCATTTTCGGATTTATAATCATATAAGAAAGGTCTAGGTTTAATTCAAGCCTCTCAAATTGAATTGGTCGAGGCTTATTCGAATGTGTTTTGGAAATCGTCAGTCTTCTAGCATGTTTGAAAGTTCCATTTAGAGTTCTTATAATGGATTAATTCTTCAAATGAGTTAATGTGATTCAGTTGTTAGGTGCTTTCTTAATTTCGGAGTGCATTTATATTGATTTGTGTGTCTTTTATTTATAAGTATTCAGAATTTTAGGATATATTAAATAACATTGTATCTTAAGGGTAGGCTAGGGATTGTATAGATTCAAGTGCTTACCCACTTAAGAGGTTGTTAACCAGTGGTAGGGTCTAGGAAATGCACTAATGAACTAATAAATTATAAGCACTAAGTAGTGGAATGAATTAAAAATGAAAAGGAGACTGACAGTGGTTAGCTTAATGCCTTTTTAGAGTTGGAATGTAAGATAACATGGGGGGACATTTCGAAAAAGGAAAACAATACAACTGTAAAGAAAAAGAAGAGCTGGAAAGGGGTAGTTTATGAAGTATATACAGACACACACAGATAAAGTAAAAGGGGAGGGGGGAGAAAGACTGAGATATAGATTTTTGGTGAGAGTGAGAGTTTAGACCTTCTGAGATCAAAACTGCCCAAAGGATTAATAAGAAAAGTACTGTTCCATCAAAATCTTTTGATTAATTTCTGATAAAACTGTTGAAACTACTGATCCATTGGTCTTTTGGGGTTAATCTCTTGGGTTCATTTACCAAGTTTGGGCTGTGTTTGTTGCTGTTATTGTTGTTGATATCTGCTACTGCTACTGCTGATTCTCCATAATTTGTATCTTTCCATTTCCAGGTACACACTTTTGATCTTTGGCATGCATAACTGAGTATGGTGGCTACTCATTTCAGGAATGAGGTTGTTTGGTTTGTTGTTGAAAGTATTTGTAGCCATAAATTGTACATTGGCTGATTTGGTCCAACTCATATTGTAGTAGTTCTAGTTTAGCTTTGTATCACTCTTTAATTGCTCTAGAAATCTGCTTACAATAGAGGTAAGATATAGCATGATATTTTGGTCTTTCTCATACAAACCTGCTATTCTGCAAACATAAACATCTTAGAGTTCAATCAGATCTTGAATGAAACTTGATCTTGTCTCATAAATTCTTAAAGTTTGATTGTTTCTTTACATTGGATATTCCAGCAAGTATAATTCATATATTTTTAAGGCCACCATGAAGCCAGAATACCCTAGGTGAACAAGAATTGGTTGAAGCTGTGAGGTTATTTGTTGTTACTGGAAATTCAATACGAGTTTCGTTTGGGCTTGTTTGGACCCAGTAGTCATTTTAAGTGATATGGTCATGATAGTTTAGAATAATTTTGGATCTAGAGTAGGTTAACAAATCGGCTTCTAATTACTCTTTTTGGGTGATCAGAATTTAAATACGGGGCTGTTGGTATTAATTGAATATCATCTTGAATTAGAACAATAAGTTTGGGTTGCAACCTCTATAGTTGAATTAATATGAATTCGAGAGGGGGGGGATTCGATCTAGGTTCCATATAACATTTCCTTCTCCATTGTTAGATTTGGGCTCAGCTTGGGCCCCAAAAACCTTAAAAATCATTGAGAAATAGGCAATAACAGTTCTTGTTATTATGTAAGCTTTATAGGATCAATGTTTAATTCTAATGAGTGTGTGTGCAGCTTTGGGTTCTAGCAGGGACTCAACCATGGGTCCCAGCGCTATAGCTGCCTCTATTTGTAGTGTTAAGCCTCATATGTAATGCGATTTAAGTCACCAAAAATCTCTGATTCAGTAGTATATACAACAAGTAAGTGGGCTCCCCTTTGGGCCCAATTTGGAAGGGGATTGGGTCTTTTAATTATTTGTTCTTGTAACGTGAGTCTAAATTTGGCATAAAAAGTCCTTTGAATTTTTTAGTGTTCATTAGTTAGATTGTTAACTAGTTGGGATGTGCCTTATTGAATAACATAAACAAATTATACCCCTCATAAATTAGTTTAGAAACTTTTAAGCTTTAATGAATTTGAGGTGTGCCGTGACAAACAAAAAAAAAGCACAATTGCGCGATTTTTATTTTAATTCTATATTGATCCTTAGAATTCGAGGCGTGCCATTTAATTAAAATTTCATGGCCCCCGCAAATTACAAACGTGTAGTCATTTTTAGGCGCGTTATTTTAATAACTGATTTACCTAAACTCGGGTGCGCATTTATGTGACCCAAATCCAAATCTCAACGATGTCCAAAATATGTCAAAAATTACGGGTGCATTTATGTGACGTGGTTCAAGACATATTTTAAATGACGTTGCAATCTTCCTAAAAATGAATAAGAGCGGTTAATAAGTTAAAATTGAACCATAGGCTAAAACATGTATTAAAATCAGATAATAGGCCAATTATAATATTTGAGTGGCCGTGTTAGAACTACGGAACCCGGGAATGCCTAACACCTTCTCCCGGGTTAACAGAATTCCTTACCCGGATTTCTGTGTTCGCGGACTGTAAAACAGAGTCAATCTTTTCCTCGATTTGGGATTTGAACCGGTGACTTGGGACACCATAAATTATCCCAAGTGACGACTCTGAATTTTTAATAATAAATGAATCCTGTTTCGATTGTCACTTTAAGTTGGAAAAAACTCCCTTATACCCTTTCCGGGGGTGTAGGTAAAAAGGAGGTGTGACAGCTCTGGCGACTCTGCTGGGGAACGAACCCAGAATCTCTGGTTCAGGGTTCAGAATTCGAGCTTAGGATAATTGTTATATTTGGCTTTATTTATTATCTGGTCTTATTTACATGTTTGGGCCTAATGTGCTAAATGTTGCTTTTTACCGCTTTGATATTATCTTAACTGTATATAAATTGCTACGAAACCCCTCTCTTCTCTCTCCCGAGGATTGCACGCTCGTCGTGACTTCTTTCTATTAGAGTCTTATCCCAAATAGAATGAGGTTCGGAGAAGTTGCAAAGCCGGATGATTTTTTGGTTACCGGTACGCAGCCCCCCCTCGGCTCGAGTTGTCCACTCGGGTAAGCCAGGTCTAGAACAAATAAACCCAGGTTTTTAACCTAGTATAACAAGACCTCATGCCGGATCCCTAGTAGGAACGTTTTTCTGCATCACGTGCATTTTGACTTTGGACACTCAACACAGGGGTTGGGTCTGTCTAGGACAGGTGTGCAAAAAATGAAAAGACCATCCTGATGCATCTTACTTGCTACTTTTGCATTTATTTGCTTCGGATTTGCATGTTGACCGGCTTTTGAATAAAAGAAAAGAGTTTGGAAAAGAAATAGCAGTGTGAGGGCTAAGGGAGGTAATTACCTGTTTTGAAAACCTATATATACCGAAACTCTGCCGAAATTTTGAAAAAAAAAACAAAAAAAAGAAGAGAATTTTATTGTTTTCAAAAAAAAAAGAGTTGGTTTTTGTGTTGTCAAAATTGCCCGAACTACGCCAGTTTGATTCTCACAGGATGTGAGATACGAGGCAACCCCCATCGGGTCCAACTTCCTTTTTGCGAAAATAATCCAAAAGAGCAAAAAAATTTACTTTTATTTGAAAATAGTTAGGGTGATTCCATTCTTGTCAGAAATAGCCGAATGTCCCTAAAAGAGCGCCGAAAGGCTGTTTTTGCAAGAACAACTGCCTGTGCCATTTTTCAAGGTTTTCACCGGTTAGCCAAACACAGCCTTAAAATCTTCGTCTTCGAGGTACTGAAAGGCCGTATTTGCAAAATCGGATTTTATTTTTTGAAAAAAGGGGGGGAAAGAAAAAGTGTGTCAATTTTGTCTTTGAGTCAAATGAGTCTTGATTTTTGCTTAATCACCCTAATAAATGTGTAGAATGAGCACGAGTCCAAGTTTGCTGATAGCAATCATAAACAAGATCCCTTTGGAGTTGCACATGTGGTGTGAAGATCTGGGAAAATCAGAGCAAGATAAGGTCAATCTACATTTGGGGGGTCTCACAGGGTTATTAAAAATCAGACCTAGAGGAGACATCATAAAGGCTTTGGTTACGTTCTGGGACCCGGACCATAACGTATTTCACTTCTCGGATTTTGAACTCACCCCGACCTTGGAAGAGATAGCAGGTTATATGAAAAGTACTGCAGGTTTGAGGCATAACTATCTGATCGCTCCAAGGGCCGTTGTCGACGCCCCTTTTTTCTCTAACCGTGGGGTCAGAAATCGGGTATATGACATTGGGATGACAACTCTATTCCCTTTCGAGAATTGGGTTTAGAAGTTGAAGAGTTGTCACCTAATGATTATAGTGCATTAGGACACTTTTTGGAAGAGTTTGAGATGAAGAGACCAGAGATTAGGGTAAGGGCTAGAAATTATCCCAAGGAGAAGGTGTTAGGCACCCCTCAGGATCCACAAGTGTGGTTCCCGGCCATGCTACAATTGTGACTTTACAAGTAAACAATCAAGGCTCAAATAAGGACTTCCATACAACATTGCAATTAGGTTGAAACTTATGAAAGTAAGTAGAAAGAGAGCAAGGATTTGAAAAGTTTTAAACAACTCTGAAGGAAGCGAATAAAGAAAAGGGGGTCCTAGGTTTGTGATTAATATGGATCACTTCAATGCAATATCCAGCAATCACTCCTCAGAAGAGGGGTCATACGTGATAT
This sequence comes from Nicotiana tabacum, assembly GCF_000715075.1. Taxonomy (NCBI): domain Eukaryota; kingdom Viridiplantae; phylum Streptophyta; class Magnoliopsida; order Solanales; family Solanaceae; genus Nicotiana; species Nicotiana tabacum. Next base: position 87,879,557 of record NC_134082.1, on the reverse strand, counting down.
TAGCGTACCGGTCATCATATCCATATTCTACCCTTCCCGCCCTGTTAAGGTATTAAAGCACAGAATGGTATCGTTACTTATTGCATGCTATTACCCGTCCCAATCCTATCAATCTCGGAGGCATTGAGACTACTAATCCTGAAGGGGAGGGAGTTGGGCTTTTATGGTTTTAAAAGGATAAAATTCTAGGGCGACAAACAAAATACATAAAGCAGATATGGTAAAATACATAACCGTTGAAAGGCTCAAATAAACCTCCTCAAGTCAGAAAAGCATAGAGTTTAGCATGTCTTACATGTACTGATTAGGTCTGATGTAAGCTTAAAAAATGTGTGAGGCAGACTGATTTATTACATACTTCAGATAAGAAATCCGAATCAGACTTGCCCGCTGGTTGGAATTGTCAAAGACTGATGCACTTATGGCTTTTACCCTAAAGCTTGCATAGGTGAAACCTATAGGCATGATGTCTAATAATGCAAAGTATACTGATTTTAAGGAAAAGCTTTACTGATTTTAGAAAAAAAGGGATCCGCAGATTTTAAGACGGGTTTTAGATTCGAAACGAGGCTGATTCGATTAACTGATCCTATAGGCATGGTTTCTAAGTGTCATTGATCTTAAACAGTTGCAAGAATCCTATAGACATAATATCTAGGCGTTACTGATTTTTAAACGTTTATAGAAGTGCAGAAGTCCTATAGGCCTGGTGTCTAAAATACTGATTCCTATATACACGTTTGCCTAATGATAGATGCATATGCAGAATACAGAAAGTCCTATAGGCATGGTGTCTATATGAGAATGCAGAAAATCTTATGGACATGGTATCTATGTGAGAATACAGAGTTTCAATGATTTATAAAATGCAGAACTTTAAAACATAGTAGTTCCTATAGGCATGATCTCTAGATGAGATGCAGAATTTTATAAATGATAACCCTTGTAGGCATGATATCTACCCCTTGCATGCATAATTCCCCACCTTTTTCCACTAGCCGACCCCAAATGTTTATTACAAGATTATTACAAACCAGAATTGATAAAAGAAAAATAAAATAAAAATTACATCAGAAAACTAAAAGTCCCAACCATGGAGAGCCTGATTCGTACTTCTGTCTGAAGTATGAAGTAAACCAACTCCAAAGATCAAGTTCCAAAGCCTTTCTCTTATTTGGGATGTGTCAAAGTTCCCAAGAGTCTCAAAGGGGCTCCGAGCAATGCTTAACCCCAAATATATTTCAGAATCAAGGACATAGTGCAGTGTGGAAGGGTCAGCCCTCAAATGTCCAAGTTCAGAGGGAACTCAAGGTCCCAAAGCAAGGCTCACAGGAGGGGGGCAGAACTTAAAATATAAGAGTAGGTGCAAGTGCAGGGGAGGGGAGTGATGAGCTGGTGGTCATGCCAAGTAACTTGAAGTACTGGCACACCCCAGACCAACTTGTCATTTCAAGTTGAGGAGTTAGGGCTTATTTAAAGCCAGTCTCAGGCCTGGGCAGCCATTTAAGAGGCTACCAGATTATGAGACTTAACTCAGCATACATAGGGGGTAAGGGTAGGGGATTCATAACAGAAACAATAGACAAAGGAAAAGTGGGCAAAGGACATGATCAGTAATAAAACCTACTAACACCCTTTACTTGGGTTTAAAATTCCGTTCATGGACAACAACTCATGTTGCCATGCCCTGAATCCCCATTTACAAACACATAGAGGGTAAAGGTATAGGGATCAAGCATTCACAAGAAAGTAAAGCAAACAGCAGTATATGAACATGTCAAACTTTGCAGGTAATAGGCATAGATGTAAAGGTTCTAAGTAAACACATTAGGATGATTGCTAGGAAATGAATCAAGACATACCAGTAAAAGAGCAAGAGCAGGATGCAAAGACAAAGTAGTAGTAGTATATTAGCCTTGACTTTCACCCAGCTAATAATAAGCAGGAGCAGAGAACAGCAGTAGAGAAGAGAGCAAGAGGGAATGCAGGTTTTGAAAGTAGTAGTAGTGTGTAAGAGTATGCAATTCGAAGTGTGTTGTAAAAGTATTGAATTGTAAGTTAAGGATCATCAAAGTGCAGAAGGGTCGTGCCCCTTTTATAGTGCAGAAAACAAGTGAGAAAAGGTAAGGAAATAACATTGAAATCAATCTCCCTTTAGTTAAGGGATTCTGATTTCAATGGGTAAAAGCCAATTAAGGAAAGCAGTTTTGATTAAAACCTTTTCAAAGTAGCACAAAAGGGGTAAATATAGAGAAGTTATTAAAGGAAAGAATTCAATAGTACACGGCTTGGAAAAAATAAGGAAAGGGAATCAATCAAACAGCCAGGGAAATCAAAATTACAATTCAATTCGAATGAACCAAGTCAGGAAAAGGTAAAGGAGGTTCAATTAAAGAAAAATCAGTAACAATCAATCAAACCCCATTAGAGGATTTCAGAATCAATCAAAAACCTTTGAAGGCAGAGTCCTTATATATAAAGCACACAAATATATGAATACCAGAGGGATTTGTCAAATTATTTAGAAGAGAGTGTAATAAAGAAAGGTTCAGAATCATAAGCAAGAAGAGGTATAAGTCTAGTTCACAGACTCACAATGAGTCTGAGAGTCCAGGGTCCCAAAGTGGAACCTAACTCGCACACAAAAGATCAAAATGCCAAGGAATCCCCGAACCTTAGGGTTTCGAGTTGAGTCAGACAATAGAGATGAGAAGGCAAACCATTCAATAGAGGCTCAGGAGTCTTTTCCAAAGACTTATGAGAAACAAACAGACATGATACACAGTCAAAAGCATGGAGAACACGTTTTGAGAAAAACTCAGAACTTAAACAAGTTCAGAAGAAAAAGTGATACAAACTTAAGAAGCAGTAGATGAAACACATTTAGCAAGAACACGAACAGAGTTCAGTAAAGCAAACAAAAATCGAAGAACTTAACAGTCACAAATAGTAGAAGAGTAATGAAAACATAACAAGGATAATCATGTGAGCACAGGAGTAACATGTATAAAAGAAAAGTAGAAGGACAATACAGGCGTGGTAGAAAAGAAAACATACGAATGTAGTATATACGCATACATACAAAGAAAAGAAAAGGAAGAGCCAGAAAAACATTTTAAGCTTTCAGAAACCCTAGATCAGAAAGAAGTAATTTTTGAAAGAAAAATTGGGGAAAGCGTTTTAAAACTCCAGTAAAACACAGATATAGCATAGATTTAAAAGAACAATCAGAGAAAACACCGAATAGCTAGGGTTTCAGAGGAACCCTGGAATGAGAAAGGCTTGGAAAGATGTCCGATCTAAGTCGGATGAGGTCAGAAACAGGCTTAGAAAACTAAGAGCCACCGGAGCAAAGTCGTAGATGGCCGGAATCTTCGAATCGGTGAAGGTTTAAGTGAAGACCTTTGAGGTCTGGCCTCGAACCTTCGAGCATCAGGCATGCAAGAGCCGGAGGAGGTGAATATAGGTTGTTCATGGCCTGAGAAGCCATGGATTTCGGTGAAAACATGGTGGAACAAGGCAGGAGGAGGCTAGGGTTTGAGTTAGTGGAGGGTTGCAAAGGCGGCGGTTGGTGAGAATGAGGTAGGGTAAAGGGGTCGTTTGAATTAAAAAAGGAAGAGGATGAGGGGAGCCGTTGATCTAAAAGATCAACGGTTGGGATTAAAAGAAAATCGGGCGGGTCGGATAAATAGGTAAAAGGGTTGGGTTAAATCGGAATTGGGCCGGTCCAATTGGGTTTGATTGAAATACAATGGGCCAGATTTTAAATAGCCAGTTTTTTTCCTTTTTATTTTTATAACAATGGTAAAATGATCTTGAAAGCAAATTAAAAGTACTGATCCAACAAACAATATATAAATATTAATTTAAAAATATTGGAACCAATTTACAATTATAAAATGCTATTAATCTTAAAGTAGGCTACAATTGCAATTATATGCAATTTAGCTTTTAACATACTAAATAAATTTGTAAAAATGTACAAAAATTATCTAAACTATATTTTGGTATAAATATGGGAATAAAAATAAATTATTCACCAAAACTGATGATTTTGGGAATAATTATGGATTTTGCACTACTAAAATAGACAATAAATTGATTTCAAAAATCTTTAAAATTAGGGAAAAAATACCAAAACTCTTGGGGCATGCTTATATGTGCATGTACATGCTATTTTGAAAGTATTTTGTATAAAAATACATAGGTAAAAATTGGGTATCAACAGCTGCCCCTCTTTACCCGGGAAGGATGAAAGAGTTGTCGGGTAAAGATAAGATGGCCAATTTTGATCGGAAGTGGCCATTTGAAAGGAGTTTGACCGAGCTCTGGTTCCTGCGCTGCCTACATATCCCTGGTCTCACCGGAGTCAGACCATATGTAGTTCAGGATCCATTGACGGAATATGCTGATAGAGATTTTCGAAAGGAACGAACGCGAAGTTTATGTTGCGAAAGGTGGTTGAAATCTAATAGACTGCGGGAACTGGAGTGGGATCGCTCCTGCTGAGATGGCTGTTGATAGTCGGTGTACCTGCAAGTGAGCAATACAAACATATATCGTGCATAAACTTAAACGTGATGCAAGTTCTCGTTGGACCATGAATGCTGTCTTCGGACGGGTAGGATGATGTCCTCGGACCATGATGTCCTGGGCCATGAAGCGTATGATAAAGGATTCACAGGCTATGAAATGACATTCTTGGGCTATGAGAATGATGCCTCTGAACTATGATGCCTTTGAATAATGATATGCAAAAGATAAAATGGGGTCCTCAGGCCATGGCATGGCATTTTCGGGCTATGCAAATGTTGCCTCCGAACAATGACGCCTTTGGACAATTTGGTGATCTTTCAGCCCATGAAATGTAGAAGGTGGCGATCTTTCAGCCCATGAAATGTAGGATTCGGCGATATTTCAGTCGATGCAAGACGTAAATAAAAGGTGGTGATATTTCAGCCATGCGAGAAAGATAAAGTGGCGATCTTTCAGCCGATGCAGGATGGAGACAGAGCTTAGTCTCGGAAGGTAGAAAGGTAGTCTTATGCAAAATGCAGAAAAATACCGGATGGAGATAATGCTTAGTCTCGAAAGGCAGAAAGGTAGACTTATGCGATGCATATGGAGGTAGAGCTTAACCTCGGAAGGTAGAAAGGTAGCCTTATGCAATGCAGAGAAATACAGATGGAGGTAAAGCTTAACCTCGGAAGGCAGAAAGGTAGCGTTATGCAAAATGCAGATGGGGACATAGCTTAGTCTCCAAAGGCATAAAGGGTAGCCTTATGCGATGATGATGGAGGTAGAGCTTAACCTCGGAAGGCAGAAAGGTAGCCTTATGCAAAAATGCAGATGGAGGTAGAGCTTAACCTCGGAAGGCAGAAAGGTAGCCTTATGCAATGCAGAGAAATGCAGATTGAGGCAGGGCTTAACCTCGGAAGGCAGAAAGGTAGCCTTATGCAAAATGCAGATGGAGGTAGAGCTTAACCTCGGAAGGCAGAAAGGGTAGCCTTATGCGATGAAGGAAATGCAGACGGAGACAGAGCTTAGTCTCGGAAGGCAGAAAAGTAGCCTTATGCAATGTAGGAAATGCAAATGGAGACAGAGCTTAGTCTCGAAAGGAGGATAAGTAGCCATATGCAGATGATGATGGAGGTAGAGCTTAACATCGGAAGGCAGAAAGGTAGCCTTATGCAAAAAATGCAGATGGAGGTGGAGCTCAACCTCGGAAGGAAGAAAGGTAGCCTTATGCAAAATACAGATGGAGGTAGAGCTTAACCTCGGAAGGCAGAAAGGTAGCCTTATGCAGTGCAGGAATGTAAAAGGATGATCAGTAGTAAGATTTCTTAGCTGATAGCCGATTACGACAATATGACTCCTGGGGAGATTATGTATGGATAGCAATTGCGGGCAAGTGATGATTCTGAGAAGTTGCATTCTTGGGAAAGTATGTGTACATAAATATACCTGACGATATTGCGAGTCGAGTGCCTGCATCCAAAGAAAATCGTGAGTTCTGTGAGGGGAAAGGTTAGTTCGTCTTCCCCAGGCTCTTGATATTGTGTGTCATTAGGGTAGCGTCACTAAACAACAGCAATCCGGATAATAGTTATGCATGATTTAGTAAATATAACATAAGTATATAATCGAAAATAGGTTTCTTTAGATGATCCAACGACTGCGATGTGGTTCAGGACATTGCAACCTCTTTTCTCGGGAATTTTGAGGGTCCTCCTCAAAATTCTGCCCCAGTTTGCTGAGCGGACATTTTTGACGGCTGTGCTAAATGACTAAAAAACATCTCTGGAATTTTGAGGGTCCTCTTCAAAATTCTGCCCTTGCTGGGCCGGCGCTTCTGGCGATGCATGAACTAAAATTAACTTCGGAATTTTGAGGGCCCTCCTCAAAATTCTGCCCCGGTTCCAATAGCGGGGGAAAATGGAATTTTTATTAAATTATGACCGAACCCATAAGGCTGCCTACGTATCCCCTCTTAAACGGGAATCAGGTCAGGCATAGTTCAAATTACATCGTTAAGGGAATCATAAGTGGTTACACATAATATCGTTTCACTACATCTGAATTGATTGGCTTCGGCCAGACTTCCCCATCCATTTCTGCAAGAATAAGGGCTCCTCCAATTAGAACCCGGTGGACCATGTACGGACCCTACCAATTGGGAGAGAACTTCCCATTGGCTTCGTCTTGATGTGGGAATATTTTCTTCAACACCAGCTGCCCCGGTGTAAACTTCCTTGGCTTAACCCTTTTGTTGAAGGCTTTGGACATTCTGTTCTGATACAACTGACCGTGGCAAACCGCATTCATCCTTTTTCCATCTATAAGGGCTAACTGCTCGTAGCGACCTTTTACCCATTCTGCATCATCCAATTCTACTTCTTGTATGATCCTTAAAGAGGGGATTTCTACCTCGGCGGGGATGACCGCCTCTGTACCATAAACCAACATGTAGGGAGTTGCTCCGATCGATGTACGGACTATAGTGCGGTATCCCAATAAGGCGAATGATAACTTCTCATGCCATTGTTTTTGCCTTTCGACCATCTTCCTTAGTATCTTCTTGATATTCTTGTTGGTTGCTTCCACAACTCCATTTATCTGAGGCCTGTAGGCTGTAGAGTTCTTGTGTTTGATCTTGAAAGTTTCACACATTGCTTTCATCAAGTTGTTGTTGAGATTGGAACCATTATCGGTGATGATTGATTCCGGAACCCCGAACCGACAAACAATGTGGTCGCGGACGAAACCTGTCATAACCTTCTTAGTGACCGCCCTATATGATGCTGCTTCGATCCATTTGGTAAAATAATCAATTGCCACTAGGATGAACCTGTGCCCATTTGATGCGGCAGGCTCGATAGGTCCGATAACATCCATTCCCCAAGCGGCAAATGGCCATGGTGAGCTTGTCACAGTGAGCTCGTTTGGAGGCGCCTTTATCATGTCTGCATGTATCTGACAACGATGGCATTTGCGAACATACTGGATACAGTCTATTTCCATAGTCATCCAAAAATACCCTGCTCGAAGTATCTTCTTTGCTAAGACAAAACCATTCATGTGTGGCCCGCAGATCCCTGCATGCACTTCGTCCAATAGCCTGGACGCTTCTTTTGCTTCGACACACCTTAGTAAACCCAAATTGGGAGTCCTCCTGTACAGGATTCCTCCACTGTGAAAAAAGTTGCTGGATAGCCTACGAAGTGTACGCTTCTGAGTAGCGTTGGCAAGTCCTGGATATGCCCCTATTTTCAAGTACTCCTTGATGTCATGGAACCATGGTTTTCCATCCGCTTCCTCCTCAACGTAGGCACAATAAGCTGGCTGATCATGAATCTTTACTGGGATGGGATCAATGAAATTTGTATCTGGATGCTGGATCATGGACGATAAAGTAGCTAATGCATCCGCAAATTCATTCTGGGCTCTAGGGACGTGCTGAAATTCTGTCTTTGTGAACCTTTTCCTCAACTACTGTATATGATGCAAATAGGGAAGTATCTTAGAGTTCTTGGTTACCCACTCTCCTCGAACCGTATGTATGAGCAAGTCTGAATCCCCGATCACTAGCAACTCCTGAACGTTCATGTCAATGGCCATTTTGAGCCCCACGATGCAGGCTTCATATTCGGCCATATTATTGGTGCAAGGGAACCTGAGCTTGGCGGATACTGGGTAGTGCTGGCCGATTTCTGATACTAAGACTGCTTCTATACCAACTCCTTTGAAATCTGCAGCTCCGTCGAAAAACAACCTCCAACCATCATAGGATTCTGCAATATCTTCTCCTATGAAAGATACTTCTTCATCGGGAAAATATGTTTTTAGGGGCTCGTATTCTCCATCCACGGGATTCTCAGCGAGATGGTCCGCCAAAGCTTGCCCTTTGATTGCTTTCTGGGTCACGTAAACAATGTCGAATTCACTTAGTAGGATCTGCCACTTGGCGAGCTTGCTAGTTGGCATGGGCTTCTGGAAGATATACTTCAGAGGGTCCATTCTGGATATGAGATAAGTAGTGTAAGCACAGAAGTAATGCCTCAACTTCTGCGCGACCCAAGTCATAGCACAACAAGTGCGTTCTAAAAGAGAATATCGGGCCTCGTACGGTGTGAACTTCTTACTGAGATAGTAGATGGCTTGCTCCTTCCTCCCTGTTTCATCATGTTGTCCTAGAACACAACCGAATGCTCTATCCAATACCGCAAGGTAAATCAATAGGGGTCTTCCTAGCTCAGGCGGAACCAAGACCGACGGCATTGATAGGTATTCCTTGATTCGGTCAAAAGCTTTCTGACAATCATCAGTCCATTTGGTAGCAGCATCCTTCTTCAACATTTTGAAGATAGGTTCACAAATGACCGTGGATTGAGCTATGAACCGGCTGATATAGTTGAGTCTTCCCAGGAAACTCATCACGTCCTTCTTGTTCTTTGGCGGCGGAAATTCTTGGATAGCTTTGACCTTTGATGGATCCAATTCTATTCCTCGACGACTCACGATGAAACCCAATAATTTTCCAGCAAGAACCCCAAATGCACACTTGGCAGGATTCAGTTCAGATTGTACCTCCTCAGTCTGTTGAAGAACTTTCTTAGATCTGCCATGTGATCCTTGGCTTTCTTGGATTTGATGATGACGTCATCCACATATACCTCGATCTCCTTGTGTATCATATCATGAAAGATGGTAGTCATGGCTCTCATTTAAGTGGCACCAGCATTCTTCAAACCGAATGGCATCATTTTGTAACAGTACATTCCCCATGGCGTGATGAAAGTTGTTTTCTCTGCATCTTCCTCATCCATCCATATCTGATGATACCCAGCGAAACAATCAACAAAAGACTACAACTCATGCTTGGCGCAGTTGTCGATAAGAATGTGTATGTTAGGCAAGGGGAAGTCGTCTTTGGGGCTGGCCCAATTAAGATCCCGGTAGTCAACACAAACTCTAACTTTCCCATCCTTTTTTGGCACTGGCACGATGTTGGCTAACCATGTCGGATACTCTACTACCCTGATAACCTTGGCTTTGACTAGCTTGGTAACCTCTTCTTTGATTTTCACACTCATGTCGGGTTTGAATTTCCTGAGCTTTTGCTTTACCGGCGGGCATGTTGGATCTATCGGCAGTTTGTGAGCTACAATGGATGTGCTGAGACCAGTCATATCATCATATGACTAGGCGAATATGTCTTCATATTCCTTTAGGAACTCCGTGTACTCTTTCTTTTCTGATGGTGACAGGTGAACACTGATGCGCGTTTCTTTGACATTCTCTGTATCTCCCAGATTAACGACCTCAGTTTCGTCCAAGTTAGACTTAGGCCTATTTTCAAAATTCTCAACTCCTCTGACGACCTCTTCTGGTAAATCATCCTCTTCTAAGTTTGTATCCGTTTGTTGCGTTGTCTCATTGCAAGTCACAATCGTTGGTTCATCATCAAGGCAAGTAATAGTAATGCTGTGTAAAAATAAAGTGAATGATAGAAAAATAATAAGAGCGAGATATATAATAAACTGAAATGCTTCGATTAAATTCGTAATTATTCTGAATATCAGAGCTCTTTTCAGAATTAAAGACAATGCGGAAATAAAATCAGTTGGTAAAAAGTAAAATGTGATGCATGGTGCTTTTGTTTAGCCTTGCTACCCCGAAGCCTTTCGGGCCCTGGTGGTTCTGATTGACCAATTGTTGAGGCGCTCTCCTCGGTTCACAACTTGTATAGAAGGGCCTTCCTCCCCTTCCTCCTCTAAAATAACACTGCAATCCATATCATTATCCTCTAGGAACAGATTCTTCACGGCTGCCAATGCTTCATCTTCCTCCGACCCATATATAGTATCTGCCGGCTGGAAAGTCTGCTTCAGGTGAGGTATCGGGTGCTCCAGTGGGTAGTAGGGACCGCGCCATGGTGGCGACCAGTGATTGAACTCCTCCCAAGTGTACTCATACCCCAAACCAAATGTAGTGTCATGTTTCTTCAGCTTGATGGGTTTGGCGATTCCCTGGAGGTTTTTGCCGAGTCCCTTTCCAGGTTCGTATCCACACCAATTCAGGATACTTTCAATCTTGTTATCCTACCATTTATCTTTGTCTACAGCGTTGACTCTTTCAATATGGTGGTATGTTTCTCCGCCTATTCTCCTTCTGCCTCCAATCATCGGGATGGTCTGGCGACTATATATGGGGTTGCTACCATTGCCATGAATGATCACCTCTTGGTGATTCCATTCGAACTTCACTGCCTGATGCAGGTTCGATGCTACAGCTCCAGCGACATGGATCCATGGTCGTCCTAACAGCAAATTGTAGGATGCTGGGACATCTATCACTTGAAAGTCAACGTCGAACCAGGTTGGCTCCATTTGCAAGCATAGGCTGATCTCTCCGATAGTAGACCTTTGGGACCCATCGAAGGCTTTGACATTGATGGCCCCATCTTTGATCTCGTACAGGCTCTTTCCCAATGTTCTAAGACTTATCAATGGATAGATGTTGAGGCTGGAGCCTCCATCGATCAAGACTCTAGTGATGAAGTAATCCTTGCATTGCACGGTGATATGTAGGGCCATGTTGTGACTCAGTCCTTTCGGCGGCAGTTCATCTTCATGGAAGGTGATTTTGTGGCTTTCCAGTATTTGTCCTACCATATTTGTCATTTCTCCCCCAGTTATGTTGCTGGGCACATAAGCTTCGCTCAATATTTTCATCAAGGCATTTTTGTGTGCGTCAGAGCTTTGTACAAGAGCTAAGATGGAGATCTGTGCTGGTGTTTTGTTCAACTGCTCAACGACCGAATACTCCTTAGCTTGTATTTTCCTCCAAAGATCATCGGGACAAGTTTTAGTAGTCTGTCCGAGGCTTGCTTACTAGACTCAGCTAGGTGCTCTGGTGTGTAAACCCTGCCTGTTCTGGTCATACCCTACGCAGCAATTGCTTCTCCCGTCTTGGTCTTTCCTTTCCTCCTTGCTTCAGCTGTATAATCCCATGGTATGACATTTGAGTGGAACGGTGTTACGTCTGACATTGCTACAGGAATGGGTACCCTCGGTGGTAACACAGCAACTTCAAAGGGTACAGGTGCCTTTGGAACCCCAAACTCAACCTCAATTGGCCCGGCCACCTTCGCAGAAGAAGGTGCTTCAAATTCGAGGGGTATAGACATGTTTACTTCATCTCCCATGGAGGGCTGGTTCTGTACAACAATCGGGTTAAGTGTGAATGTCGGTTTCTTTGGCTCATCATCCTCAACAATCAATCCTATCGATCCCTTGGAGTCCCAGTCATCTTTGATCTCGATCATGTGAATGTCCCCACCTATGTGATCAGGCAGAGGGTTGTTGTGGACATTAGGAACAGGCTCCTTTGCTATGATAACCTTATTGTCGATCAGAGTTTGAATCTTGTCCTTCAACGAGCGGCACTCATCAATGGTATGTCCCTTCATGTCGGAGTGGTACGCACAGGTCTTATTAGGGTTGACCCACTGGGAAGGATTTTCTGAAGTTATGGCGGGGATAGGGGAGACGTAACCAGCAGCTTTAAGTTTCTCATACAGCTGGTCAATTGGCTCAACGATGGATGTATATTGTCTGGAAGGTCTGCGGTCAAAATTTGGTCTGGGTCTGGGGAGATTTTGGCGAGTGGGAGTGCTTGGTAGTGAGAGGGTTGGGCATTATAGGCTTGGTAAACAGGTGCAGGTTGAGAGTATCTAGATGAAGTGGGTTTATATGCAGGAGGTGGAGATGATTGGTAAACGGGTGATGGATTTTGGTAAAAGGGTGCGGGTGCTTGGTGATTTGGGACAGGCTGATATGTAAGTGGAGGTGACAGGTAAGTGTGGTATTTTAGTGGTGATTTGGCTCCCTGTGCGACCATCACGGCATTGACGTCCTTCTTCTTGGACGTGCCACTAGACTGTAAAACCTTATTGGTGGCCTGCAATGCTTCAAGATTAGTAACCATACCATTCTTAATGCCTTCCTCAATGCTCTTTCCCAGCTTGATGATATCGGAGAATTTCTGGCCCTCGATCAGCATCAACCTCTTATAATATTGTGGGTCCTGAGCCCGGACAAAGAATTTGTTCATCTGTTCCTCTTCTAAGGCAGGCCAAACCTTAGCGGCCTTTGATCTCCAACGAGTAGCATACTCGTGGAATGTCTCGGTAGGCTTCTTCTTTAGATTCTGGATGTAGAATAATTCCGGTGCATTCTCTGTATTGAATCGGAACCTATCCATGAAATCTGATGCCATACCTACCCAGTTTATCCATTTCTTAGGGTCTTGACTGATGTACCAGGATAAAGCATCCCCCTTCAGGCTTCTCATGAAGAGTTTCATACGGATTTTCTCATTCCTTCCGACTCCAACCAGCTTATCACAATATGTCCTCAAATGGACTCTGGGATCTCCCGTGCCATCGAATAATTTGAACTTGCGAGGTTTGTATCCCTCCGAAAGTTCAACATCTGGCTGAATGCAGAGGTCCTCATAATTCAGCCCCTCTATGCCTTTGTTTCCTTCCATGCCCTGGACTCGGCTGGTTAATTTCTTGAGTTCTGCTGCCAAGTTTCTGATAAGAGAGTCCTTGTCATCAGACTCAGGTGCACTTGAGATTGGTTGAGTGTAGTGGGGTATGGTATCTACGTAGATGGGAGTGTTGTGGGAGTGGTCGTTTGGGGTGTTTAGTGGTTCAGGAATGGGTAGTGGGGTGTGGCATGTGTTGCAGTGTTGAGCATGAGTGGGTTGCATCTGTGGTTGTGGGGTGTTCTGTGGAGGTGCAGGATTTTGAGAATTTGGAGTGTTGACATTAGGAGCGGTGAGAGTGAATGATAAATTTGCCAAGTTTCGAACTTGATCCAGTTCTTCTTGAAACTTCAACAGTTTTTGCTCAAGTTGGGCACCAATTTCCTTAGCAACCGGGGTACCCTGAGGAATCTCAATTCTTTCAATTTCCTTTCTGGCACTTGAATCTCCCATTCTACCTTTGCTCTTGTTCCGGATAGGACTTGGAGGAGGAGGAGGTGGAGGGCCCTTGAATCTCATACTATATGATGATGGTGCCAGAATGCGCGAACTAACCTTTGGGGAGGGGAATAAAAATAAAGAAAACAAAAAGTAACAAGTTAGTGTGGGTTATGAGAAGAAAATGTTGCAATATTTAAACACATTGTGCAAGAATATAAATCGCGTCCTAATTTGGGTGCCTCGTTGTGCCCGAGGTAGGCCTAGCAACAAATTAATTTGGAGAACTTATAATGCTAAATGCCTCATTTTATTGATAAAAATAAGACGAATTCACAGCGATGCTAAGAAAATAAAATGTCACTAGTGGCCATTGGCCTTATTACATCATTAAAAGCAAAATAAAAGACTCCTAACTACTTGGTCCCAGAAGGACCTTCCCCAGATTTGGCATCTTTATCCCCCTCGAACAGCTTCACCAGCTCGCGCAGTCCTAGCAGTAGATAAGCTTGGGCCAAATGTCCGCCTGCATTCCCTTCAGCGTTCCGACAATCTTCAATCCTCTTGAGGAACTTTCCTTCTAGCTCCACTAGACCCTGCTTCAAATACCCTAGTCATTTGTTGGCGCTGACAGCCATATCCTTCTATTCCTCGATCAACTTTTGATGGGCTTCTTGTATTTCCCGATGCTCACTTTCACACTCTCGAATTCTCTTGCGCAGTTGATTGTACTTAACCTATGCTTCAGTTTTCTCGTTGATGATTCTGTGTCCGTGAATGAACCCGGGCTGACCCATACCATTGTGATTATCTTCCAACCAACCCGAATAGTGCAGCACGCAACCAGCATGATACCTGTCTGGCTCAATAGATTCTTTCCCTAAAACGAGCTTGCAATGCCACATGTGTTGAGCTTGGCATTTGTGAGGGCTATCATCGTCCTGGAAATCGGCCCTAAAGTGACTCATTTTGTCGACCCTTGCTATGATTTGCTTTCTTCCAGCCTGCCTCATGGCTCGGAGGGGAACGTAGGGATATGTTCCTCTTAGACCAATGAGTATGAGAAATGGTGCGTCTCGGGATCGAACAATGAATTCTTCCGTAGGGAACCATTCGACCATCCACTGTACCTGGTCTTCTTTTAGATTCTCAAATAGCTCCACCCATCTTCCAGCGTCCTCTAGCTGAGCGAACATGTTAGGCATATAATTCATACGCCTTGGCTGGTGGAAGGCAATGTGATCATCCCAGTCTCTGCGTAAGATCTCTTGTCGGTATTCTCCTTTCTGGAGGTGCTCCATGAGCCAGAGCTGAAGTAACAAATTGCATCCCTCAAAATGACTGGCCTTTCGCTGGCAGTTGTCCAGAGCCTGGTATATCTCAACAATAATCATGGGCACTGTACTGAAAGGCTGTCCGCCAATTCCTTTCATCAGAGTCTTGGTTACCATGGCCAGTCTAGTGTGGATCCTAGCCTTTTTCGTAGGGAACACTATCATCCCCAGGAAACAAAACATGAATACGAAGACCCTTCTGTGAATATGCCCCAGTGAGGTAAGGGAAAATTCATCTGAGTAGGTGCGGTATGACTTGATATGGTCGTACCTCTCGTACAGATAGTCGAATGGGATGTAGGAGTCTTTCAAATAGGTCAAGTCTGGGTTCTTCTTCAGTCCCATCATCTTAAGGAAACCCCTACCCTTGCGATTCTCTGGCATAAGCAAACCCGGAGTCTCCCAAGGAATACCAGCTAAGCCTCCTATTTCTTCGAGCAAAGGAGTCATTTCAAGGTTCCCGAAGCGGAATACGGACCTGTCACTATCCCAGAACAGAGTTGCAGCCTCTATGATTTTGTTGTCAGGCTGGATTTCTAGAAGAGAAGGCATATTCCCTAAGTATTTGCGGACGAGTGTCTGATCACTGGAGTGGAGATCTTCCCACCAACTCAGCAGCCTTGGATGAATGTTGGTTACCATGCCAAATCTGGGGACTTCGTGCCTCATTTTCTGCAAAACAGTGTGTTAGACCCTTACCCTTCTAGACTCGACTATTTAAACCAATAATTAGCATAAAAAGCATTTAGTTCTCCAAATAAATGCACAGAACATGTAGGTGTCCGTTTGGGTTTCAGGGAAACCCGATGGACTTTGGACAAGGCTATCTTAATGAGTCATTATGTGGACAACATAACTAACTCAGCTAGGTTTGACCATGATGCATGCACAGTTAGACAGAGTAAGTTTTCTATTGGGGTATTAGACAGGTACCCTTGAGCGGACAACTCAAGAGGGAAAGGCACGGAACCGTCGACTGCACCGCTGATCGACTGGTTTTACCGCAAATACGCCTTTGCCTAATTTAAAAGGTGATAATATTGGAAGAGCGCAACCACTCATTATAAGCGTTGCTATGGTGTTTGTTTGGCACGAGTGGGATATAATGTTGAAGATGCAGTTTACAAGAATGAAACAAATTGACATGTATCTTCACGTTCATAAGATGAATGATTACAATAATTGCAGTAATTACAACAACATTGAAATAAAGTAGTAAAGGAAAGCAACTAAAGGAAAGAAAAGACATGAAGAGCCAAGTCAGTTTCGTAGTGAAAGAATAAAAGACAGTAAGTAAAGCAATTAATGAGATAATAAAGTCACAAGCAATGTGCAATGGTAAAAGCCTAAAGAAAATCCCCAGCAGAGTTGCCATGCTGTCGACGCCCCCTTTTTCTCTAACCGTGGGGTCAGAAATCGGGTATACGACATTGGGAGGACAACTCTATTCCCTTTTGAGAATTGGGTTTCGAAGTTGAAGAGTCACCACCTAATGATTATAGTGCATTAGGACACTTTTTGGAAGAATTTGAGATGAAGAGACCAGAAATTAGGGTAAGGGCTAGAAATTATCCCGAGGGGAAGGCGTTAGGAACCCCTCAGGATCCACAAGTGTGGTTCCCGACCATGCTACAATTGTGACTTTACAAGTAAAAAATCAAGGCTCAAATAAGGACTTCCATACAACATTGCAATTAGGTTGAAACTTATGAAAGTAAGTAGAAAGAGAGCAAGGATTTGAAAAGTTTTAAACAACTCTAAAGGAAGCCAATAAAGAAAAGGGGGTCCTAGGTTTGTGATTAATATGGATCACTTCAATGCAATATCCAGCAATCACTCCTCAGAAGAGGGGTCGCACGTGATATTAGCGCACCGATCATCATATCCATATTCTACACTTCCCGCCCCGTTAAGGTATTAAAGCGCAGAATGGTATCGTTACTTATTGCATGCTATTACCCGTCCCAATCCTATCAATCTCGGAGGCATTGAGACTACTAATCCTGAAGGGGAGGGAGTTGGGGCTTTTATGGTTTTAAAAGAATAAAATTCTAGGGCGACAAACAAAACACATAAAGCAGATATGGTAAAACACATAACAGTTGAAAGGCTCAAATAAACCTCTTCAAGTCAGAAAAGCATAGAGTTTAGCATGTCTTACATGTACTGATTAGGTCTGAATTAAACTTAAAAAATGCATGAGGCAGACTAATTTATTACATACTTCAGATAAGAAATCCGAATCAGACTTGCCTACTGGTTGGAATTGTCAAAGACTGATGCACTTATGGCTTTTACCCTAAAGCTTGCCTAGGTGAAACCTATAGGCATGATATCTAATAATGCAAAGTATACTGATTTTAAGGAAAAGCTTTACTGATTTTAGAAAAAAAGGGATCCGCAGATTTTAAGACGGGTTTTAGATTCGAAACGAGGTTGATTCGATTAACTAATCCTATAGGCATGGTTTCTAAGTGTCATTGATCTTAAACAGTTGCAAGAATCCTATAGACATGATATCTAGGCGTTACTAATTTTTAAACGTTTATAGAAGTGCAGAAGTCCTATAGGCCTGGTGTCTAAAATACTGATTCCTATATACACGTTTGCTTAATGATAGATGCATATGCAGAATATAGAAAGTCCTATAGGCATGGTGTCTATATGAGAATGCAGAAAATCTTATGGACATGGTATCTATGTGAGAATGTAGAGTTTCAATGATTTATAAAATGCAGAACTTTAAAACATAGTAATTCCTATAGGCATGATCTCTAGATGAGATGTAGAATTTTATAAATGATAACCCCTGTAGGCATGATATCTACCCCTTGCATGCATAGTTCCCCACCCTTTTTCACTAGTCGACCTCAAATGTTTATTACAAGATTATTACAAACCAGAATTGATAAAAGAAAAATAAAATAAAAATTACATCAGAAAACTAAAAGTCCCAACCAAGGAGAGCCTGATTCGTACTTCTGTCTGAAGCATGAAGTAAACCAACTCCAAAGATCAAGTTCCAAAGCCTTTCTCTTATTTGGGATGTGTCAAAGTTCCCAAGAGTCTCAAAGGGGCTCCGGGCAATGCTTAACCCCAAATATATTTCAGAATCAAGGACATAGTGCAGTGTGGAAGGGCCAGCCCTCAAATGTCCAAGTTCAGAGGGAACTCAAGGTCCCAAAGCAAGGCTCACAAGAGGGGGGAAGAACTTAAAATCTAAGAGTAGGTGCAACTGCAGGGGAGGGGGAGTGATGAGCTGGTGGTCATGCCAAGCAACTTGAAGTACTGGCACACCCCTGACCAACTTGTCATTTCAAGTTGAGGAGTTAGGGCTTATTGAAAGCCAGGCTCAGGCCTGGGCATCCATTTAATAGGCTACTAGATAATGAGCCTTAACTCAGCATACATAGGGGGTAAGGGTAGGGGATTCATAACAGAAACAATAGACAAAGGAAAAGTGGGCAAAGGACATGATCAGCAATAAAACCTACTAACACCCTTTACTTGGGGTTAAAATTCCGTTCATGGACAACAACTCATGTTGCCATGCCCTGAATCCCCATTTACAAACACATAGAGGGTAAAAGTATAGGGATCAAGCATTCGCAAGAAAGTAAAGCAAACAGCAGCATATGAACATGTCAAACTTTGCAGGTAATAGGCATAGATGTAAAGGTTCTAAGTAAACACATTAGGATGATTGCTAGGAAATTAATCAAGACATACCAGTAAAAGAGCAAGAGCAGGATGCAAAGATAAAGTAGTAGTAGTATATTAGCCTTGACTTTCACCCAGCTAATAATAAGCAGGAGTAGAGAATAGCAGTAGAGAAGAGAGCAAGAAGGAATGCAGGTTTTGAAAGTAGTAGTAGTGTGTAAGAGTATGCAATTCGAAGTGTGTCGTAAAAGTATTGAATTGTAAGTTAAGGATCATCAAAGTGCAGAAGGATCGTGCCCCTTTTATAGTGTAGAAAACAAGTGAGAAAAGGTAAGGAAATAACATTGAAATCAATCTCCCTTTAGTTAAGGGATTCTGATTTCAATGGGTAAAAGCCAATTAAGGAAAGCAGTTTTGATTAAAACCTTTTCAAAGTAGCATAAAAGGGGTAAATACAGAGAAGTTATTAAAGGAAAGAATTCAATAGTACCCAGCTTGGAAAAAATAAGGAAAGGGAATCAATCAAACAGCCAGGGAAATCAAAATTATAATTCAATTCGAATGAACCAAGTCAGGAAAAGGTAAAGGAGGTTCAATTAAAGAAAAATCAGTAACAATCAATCAAACCCCATTAGAGGATTTCAGAATCAATCAAAAACCTTTGAAGGCAGAGTCCTTATATATAAAGCACACAAATATATGAATACCAGAGGGGTTTGTCAAATTATTTAGAAGAGAGTTTAACAAAGAAAGGTTCAGAATCATAAGCAAGAAGAGGTATAAGTCTAGTTCGCAGACTCACAATGAGTCTGAGAGTCCAGGGTCCCGAAGTGGAACCTAACTCGTACACAAAAGATCAAAATGCCAAGGAATCCCCGAACCTTAGGGTTTCGAGTTGAGTCAGACAATAGAGATGAGAAGGCAAACCATTCAATAGAGGCTCAGGAGTCTTTTCCAAAGACTTATGAGAAACAAACAGACATGATACACAGTCAAAAGCATGGAGAACACGTTTTGAGAAAAACTCAGAACTTAAACAAGTTCAGAAGAAAAAGTGATACAAACTTAAGAAGCAGTAGATGAAACACATTTAGCAAGAACACGAACAGAGTTCAGTAAAGCAAACAAAAATCGAAGAACTTAACAGTCACAAATAGTAGAAGAGTAATGAAAACATAACAAGGATAATCATGTGAGCACAGGAGTAACATGTATAAAAGAAAAGTAGAAGGACAATATAGGCGTGGTAGAAAAGAAAACATATGAACGTAGTATATACGCATACATACAAAGAAAAGAAAAGGAAGAGCCATAAAAACATTTTAAGCTTTCAGAAACCCTAGATCGGAAAGAAGTAATTTTTGAAAGAAAAATTGAGGAAAGCATTTTAAAACTCCAGTAAAGCACAGATATAGCATAGATTTAAAAGAACAATCAGAGAAAACCTCGAATAGCTAGGGTTTCAGAGGAACCCTGGAATGAGAAAGGCTTGGAAAGATGTCTGATCTAGGTTGGATGAGGTCAGAAAAAGGCTCAAAAAACTAAGAGCCACCGGAGCAAATTCGGAGATGGCCGGAATCTTCGAATCGGTGAAGGTCTAAGTGAAGACCTTCGAGGTCTGGACTCAAACCTTCGAGCATCAGGCATGCAAGAGCCGGAGGAGGTGAATATAGGTTGTACATGGCCTGAGAAGCCATGGATTCCGGTGAAAACACAGTGGAACAAGGCAGGAGGAGGCTAGGGTTTGAGATAGTGGAGGGTTGCAGAGGCGGCGGTTGGTGAGAATGAGGTAGGGTAAAGGGGTCGTTTGAATTAAAAAAGGAAGGGGATGAGGGGAGTCGTTGATCTAAAAGATCAACGGCTAGGATTAAAAGAAAACCGGGCGGGTCGGATAAATGGGTAAAGGGGTTGGGTTAAATCGGAATTGGGCCGGTCCAATTGGGTTTGATTGAAATACAATGGTCCAGATTTTAAATAGCCAGATTTTTTCCTTTTAATTTTTATAACAATGGTAAAATGATCTTGAAAGCAAATTAAAAGTACTGAGCCAACAAACAATATATAAATATTAATTTAAAAATATTGGAACCAATTTTACAATTATAAAATGCTATTAATCTTAAAGTAGGCTACAATTACAATTATATGCAATTTAGCTTTTAACATACCAAATAAATTTGTAAAAATGTACAAAAATTATCTTAACTATATTTTGGTATAAATATGGGAATAAAAATAAATTATTCACCAAAACTGATGATTTTGAGAATAATTATGGATTTTGCACTACTAAAATAGACAATAAATTGATTTCAAAAATTTTTAAAATTAGGGAAAAAATACCAAAACTCTTGGGGCATGCTTATATATGCATGTACATGCTATTTTGAAAGTATTTTGTATAAAAATACATAGGGAAAAATTGGGTATCAACAGTCGTTAACTCTCACAAATTCATGGATTTGCGAAAGAAGCAAGGGAATCCCATATTCCGTGTTGGAAGGGGGTTTTTCCACTCTACGTTTTATATACCAGAAGTATGGGCATGTAGGAGGGTTCAATGATATAGAAAGCGAGGTTTGTAGTAAAGGGAACCGAGCAAAATGGGACGAGCATAGGCGTTTCGCTTCATGGTAGCATTCTTAGGCCTTGTGGTATTTCCCCGAAAAGACGGGAATATCTATTTGCGGGTGGCTGGAGTCGTCAAGGTCCTGGTTACCAATGCCAAGAGCACTCTCGCCCCTATGATAGTTTCTGAGATATACTGAGCTCTCACAGCTTGTAAAGCTGGGGCAGACTTCTTCGAGGGATGCAATTTCCTATTACAAATGTGGATGATCGAGCACTTGTACCACCACCCTCAGTATATGAGTTATGGGTCCGCAGAGAAAAGCTGCATTGAAGAATTCAACACAAGGGTTTCAAGGTTCAAGTTACCGAAGGGGTTTGGAGAATGGATAGCCTGCCTTCGCCCCATCACTACGGGACAAATAGAATGGACACTAGGTTAGCTTCCTGTTGAAGAAATTGTGTATATACCTGCCATAGGTCCTTACTTCCTCCTAATGGGTCTTCGAGGTATTCAACCTTACACTCCCTACCGAGTGATAAGACAATTAGGAAGGTGTCAGGTGATGCATCCAAATGAAGATCTCAGTATCCACGGGGTTGAGATTAGTTCCGACAGCCAATTTCACGAAGAAACAGTTCATTCTATTTGGAACGAGTGCCAGTATTTGACAGCAAGCACCCGAGTGCGGAACCTATCTAAAGGCGAGGTCTCACCCACCTACCTTGCCTGGTATAGAAAGAAGAACACTGCAAGGGACGAATCAGAAAGACCGGCCAAAAAAACGCACATTCAGGAATTCGTCGAGGCATCGCAAAGACATTCAATTCGAGAATGGCTTACAATCAGCGGCAGATGAGGGTGAAAAGAAAAGGCTAGCCAAAGAAAATGAGGCCCTTCGAGCTCAAATTCAGAAACTGAAAGTAGCAGCAGAAAATCTAGTCCGAAGTAACAGAGATGAAAAGCTCGTAGCTAACCTAAGGCCGAAAGTGAGTAACTATAGTTTCTATTTGAACAAAGTAGAAAGTGAACTAGCCAGGGCTCAAAAACAATTGGCTAAAAATGCAGATGAACGGGTATGCCTAGTTAAGCAATTAAGAGAAAGGTACGATGATGAGGTCGCGGGGTTGAAGAAAAGGGTCATCGCCACGGAAAACAAAATGATCAAGCAGGCAAAAGACTTCAAGATTGAAAGGGAATGCTGTTATACGACATTGGCGCAGTTAGAAATAGACTTGCAACAACTTCAGGAACAAAATTATGCAGCCAAGCAGGCTTTGGAGGCCAGGACCCGGCAGATTGGGCGTTTGTTACAAGAAAAGGGCGTCATAAGAGGGAGAATTAGAAACATCACAGACTACATCGTTATGAAGTGCCACATTTGTGAGGATATGACTCGCACTACGTTCTTTGCAGCGGTGATGACCTTTGTTAAACAAATAATGAACAACTTGGACCGATTTCAAAGGGATCTTGCACATAGACCCGTGACGAGACCGAATGATGTCCCGCAGGCACCAGGAGCATTGATATACTCATGATTTTCCGTTTGAGTCGGTATTTCCTTTTCTGTCAGAGTCCGTATGTCATGTTGGGTTTATATTTTCTTTCTGTTAGTCTGTATTTCTTTAAAGTATGATAGTTTAATTTCGGAGTCTGTATTTTGTCTTTTGCATCAGAGTCTGTCAGTCTTTTGAAATTTGTTAGTATTGAGTCTTTGTGATCAAAGCATCTGTTTTATAAAAGCTGAAAATCCCAAAAATGTTTTATTTACTTTCACGCTTATCTGCTAGAACTACGCACGGTCTGATTCATGCGGGGACATGATACGTAGGCAATCTCTATAGTATTCAACCACCACTAAAAAGAAAAAGAGGAGATGAAAAATAAATAAAGGAGGATGGAATAAAGGAAGCTTAAAAGAAGGGGCACAATTATGAGAGGCCGAAATGACGCACGCAACTGAAGCAAATGCATGATAGAAAATGGTTAATTGCCTAGGTGCATTGCATCCCAACGTGTAATTGCATATGTGTTAAACTCTAAAAACTAACAAGTTTGTTGTTTTCCAGAGAATTTAAGCAGTTAGTTTATTTAGAGGATACTGGCACATTATCATTACCAAACCAGATCAAAGGGACCAATACCAGAAATCATGTCTATCCCGGATGTCGACACTAGTGTTGAGGTAGAGGAGTTGGACGTCAATAAAATGAAAAAGGAGATGCTCAAAATTAAGCAACAGATGACCGAAATGTACCAAGCCTGGTTCAAAGGGAAATCACCGCCGTCTTACCTAGCCAACCCGGCTTTTACCCCACCATTAGCTCAGTCTCAGGATCATCCGGCCACCGATCCAGGTTCCCGTTTATCAACACTACCATGGCACTACTTCTCATATGCCACAAGCTCCACCACCAAAATCAATTCCATACCCTCCTCAGCCAGTCACCCCTGTCTTTGTGGCATCTCCACCAGCTGCACTCCATAGATCCCTGAGTGAACCTATGTTACAAACTCAGGACAACCAGTATTATCCCCCGGAGCCCACCTTTAAAGCTCCCGAAACCTACCCCTATGATCCACGTTCTGATCTCTCGAGAGAAGCTGAGAGACCAGCCAAAAATTCCGAATATGAGGAGATGTTCAGAAAAATGAAAAGCATAGAACAATCATTCAGGGATATGAGAGGGCTAGGAGGTCAGGTAAGCGTGGCTTTCAATGACCTGTGTTTATTCCCAAATGTACAACTATCGGCAGGGTTCAAAATGCCCAAATTCGACTTGTACAACGGACACGGTGATCCGGTGGCTCATTTGATAGGTTTTACAGTAAAATGAGAGGAGCCGGAGGAAAGGATGAATTACTAATGGCCTACTTCAGTCAGAGTTTGTGCGGATCAGCATTGGAGTGGTACATCCGCCAAGATCACGGAAGATGGTACACATGGGATGATTTGGCACAAGCATTCGCTTGTCACTTTCAGTATAATCTTGAGATCATTCCAGACCGACTATCTTTGACTAAACTAGAGAAGAAGCACAGTGAAAGCTTTAGAGAATATGGTTTCCGGTGGAGGGAGCAAGCAGCAAGGGTAGATCCCCCAATGAAAGAAAGCGAGATGGTTGATTACTTTTTACAGGCTTTGGAGCCAACTTACTTTGGTCATTTGGTGTCCGCAATTGGAATGTCTTTTAATGAGGTTGTAAAAGTGGGAGTCATGGTCGAAGAGGGGCTTAAGTCCAACAAAATCATGAGTTATTCAGCGATCAAGGCAACCACTCAGGCCATTCAAAGCGGCACTGGGGGTGTACTTGGGAAAAAGAAGAAAGAAGATGTCACGACTATTAGGTCCGTAGCCTAGTTCGGATCTAAAGGCCCATCACCCTACTATAACCAACCCCGACCCTACCACCAAAATTACCCCCGCACTCCATATAGCCCTCCACAACATTACTACCCACCGCCAGATCCCTATTTTTCTGTCCATCATGCACAAACCTATACCCAAACTCCGACACACGCACAATGGCGTGCGTCGGCTCCACAAAATCCATACCCAGCTTCACAAAACACATATCCACCCCCAAGAGCCTACAGAAATCCCCCCGGAACGGGTTTCCGACCAAACCAAGCCTTCAAGAATGAGAGGTTACAGAAGCAAAAGACTTTCACTCCACTGGGGGAATCATATACCAGTCTTTTCCACAGGTTGAGGCAGTTGGGCATGCTGAATCCAATTGAGCCTAAAATGCCAAATCCCCCTCCTAGAAATCTTGACCACTCGGTGAGTTGTGAGTACTGTTCAGGAGCCCCGGGGCATGATACAGAGAAGCGTTGGAAACTGAAAACAGCTGTGCAAGAGCTTATTGATACTCATCGGATCGAGGTTCAGGCCCCAGAAGCACTAAATATCAATCAGAATCCACTGCCAACTCACCATAATACCCATATGATTGAGTTGATGATACACAAAGAGGGGGATCCCAGGAAGCCCTCACAGACGGTAATGATGATCCGTTCCAGCGAAACCAGCTCAAAAGAAAAGGTAACTAGCGGGAAATCAATGGTCCAATTGAAAGGGGTAGTCGATAAGCCCACTGTGGTAGCCGAGAGAGGGTCGTCAAGCATTGTTGCAGTGAAACCAGAGAAAGCTAAAGTGGTAGTGCCAGGGGTCGCAAGTAAACCTGTTGTGGTCGTGAAGGGTGCTCGCATAGAGCCTGTTATTATAAAACCAGTAACTCAGCTTCCAGTGATCAACAACAAGGCTGTTCCTTGGAATTATGAACGGGTGACAGTGATTTGAAAAGGGAAAGAAGTCAAAGAAGAAGTTTGTGAAGCGCAAGGTTTGACTCGCTCAGGAAGGTGTTTTACTCCCGAGGAGTTAAGAAGAACTAAAGATAATCCAATGCCGGTAAAGAAAGCTGTAAATAAAGAAGAAGCAGAGGAATCTTTGAGGAAAATGAAAGTGCATGACTATTCTGTTGTAGAACAGTTGAGGAAAACGCCTGCTCAGATCTCATTGCTCTCATTGTTAATCCATTCAGATGAGCACCGTCGGTCACTGATGAAAATCTTAAATGAGGCCCATGTCACCGACAAGATCTCGGTAAACCATCTGGAAAAGATAGCCAACAAGATTTTTGAAGTAAACAGAGTCACTTTTTCCGATGATGAATTGCCCATAGAGGGTACTGAGCACAACAAAGCCCTTTACCTGACAGTAAAATGCAAGGATTCTGTGGTTACCCAGGTATTGGTTGACAATGGTTCAAGTGCGAACATTTGTCCTCTCTCCACTCTAAGCAAGTTGAAAGTAGAAGATGAGAGGATCCATAAGAACAGTATCTGTGTGCGAGGATTTGACGGCGGAGGCAAAGACTCAGTCGGGGACATAATGTTGGAACTGACTACAGGTCCAGTAGAATTCACAATGGAATTCCAAGTGCTGGATATAGCTATTTCCTACAATTTGCTATTAGGGAGACCATGGATCCACGCCGCCAAAGCAGTACCATCAACACTCCATCAGATGGTCAAGTTTGAATGGGACAGACAGGAAATAGTTGTGCATGGCGAAGATAATTTGTGTGCTCACAGCAACACCATTGTGCCATTTATTGAAGTGGAAGATGACAAGGGACCATGGGTCTACCAAGTTTCTGACGCAATGTCAGTCGAGAAAGTTCCAGAAGGGAAGTGTATCCCAAATCCGAAGATAACCGCCGCATCAGTCATGGTAGCGTATGAAATGTTGAAGAATGGTTTTGTACCAGGAAAGGGTTTGGGATCAGCTCTGCAAGGCATCATACAGCCCGTGTCTCTTCCCGAAAACTTGGGAACATTTGGTCTAGGATTCAAGCCCACAACCGCAGACATAAAAAGAGTCAGGAAATTGAAACAGAGGGCATGGGTCCTTCCAAATCCGGTCCCACGTCTTTCCAGATCATTTGTCAAGTCCGGTACAAGGAATCGCCCAGTGACAGCAATTCCCAGTTCTGTGATTGATCCGGACAAGGAGTTAATTGAAAGATTTGAGAAGTTGTTGGACAGTGTGAACATGGTGGAAATTGGAAAAGGTTCTAGCAACGCGGAAGTGCAATTTGTCGGGCCAACAAGAAAGCTTAATAATTGGAAGGCTACTCCTCTCCCTACTCGGAAGGAGTCTTGGTAGTTTGCTTTGATTTTCCTTTAAGTTTGTATGGATTATTCCAGGGTTGTATTCCGGATTTCATTTTTTAGTCTGTTTGAGTGTGCAAACCTTGTTATCTTTTATCATTCAATAAAATACAATTTCCCTTTCTTCATCATTCCTGATGGTTTTCCTTTTTGTTTTGTTTTCTTTTCTATACAGTTCTTTTTACACTAGTTCTAATGACATGGTATGCATAAGGAATCCTCAGCCCAGTCTTAAAAATCAATCTGATTCCAAAATATTAGTTCAAGAAGTAGATTGTAATTACGAATCAGAATACGTTGATGAGGATGAAGCCTTTGAAGAGATTAGTAAGGAGTTAATTCACTTCGAGGAAAAACCCAAACCCAACCTAAATGACACAGAAGCCATCAATTTAGGGGACACAGACAATGTCCGAGAGACTAAAATAAGTGTCCACCTCGAGCCAAAAATACGGGAGGAGTTAATCAAAACACTCATCGAGTACAAAGATATTTTTGCGTGGTCATATGATGACGTGCCGGGTTTAAGCACTGATTTAGTGGTCCACAGATTGCCTACTGATCCAGCATTCCCTCCCATCAAGCAAAAGTTGAGGAAATTCAAAACTGATATGAGTGTGAAGATTAAAGAAGAAGTTACCAAGCAGTTGGATGCAAAGGTTATTCGGGTCACTCGATATCCTGTTTAGTTGGCTAATGTCGTGCCTGTACCGAAGAAGGATGGCAAGATCAGAGTATGCGTCGATTACCGCAATCTCAACAAAGCAAGTCCGAAGGATAACTTCCCACTACCCAATATTCATATTTTGATCGATAATTGTGCCAAGCATGAGATTGGATCTTTTGTGGATTGCTACGCCGGGTATCATTAGATTCTAATGGATGAAGAAGATGCAGAAAAGACTGCATTCATCACGCCATAGGGAACTATTGCTACCGGGAAATGCCATTTGGTTTGAAGAATACTGGGGCAACTTATATGAGGGCAATGACTACTGTGTTTCATGATATGATACACAAGGAGATTGAGGTATATGTAGATGATGTGATCATGAAATCAAAACATTAGGCCGACCACGTCGGGGATTTGAGGAAATTCTTCCAGAGGCTTCGCAGGTACAACTTCAAGCTTAACCCCGCCAAGTGTGCATTCGGTGTTCCATCCGGAAAACTGTTGGGATTCATAGTCAGTCTGCGAGGCATCGAGTTGGACCCATCGAAGATCAAAGCCATACAATAATTGCCACCTCCGAGGAACAAGACTGAAGTGATGAGTCTGTTAGGAAGGTTGAACTATATTAGCAGATTTATTGCTTAGCTCACGTCAACTTGTGAGCCTATTTTCAAGTTGCTGAAGAACGACGTTGTGATCAAGTGGACTGAAGAGTGTCAAGAAGCATTCAATGAGATAAAGGGATACTTGTCTAACCCGCCTGTGCTGGTACCGCCAGAACCGGGGAGACCTTTGATTCTTTACTTGACTGTCCTGGAAAATTCATTTGGCTGTGTACTGGGGCAGCATGACGTCACCTGCAGGAAAGAACAGGCCATCTACTATCTTAGAAAGAAGTTCATGACTTATGAGATTAAGTACACTCACCTGGAAAGGACATGTTGCGCCCTAACTTGGGTGGCACAGAAATTGAAACATTATTTGTCATCCTACACTACTTACCTCATTTCACGCTTGGATCCATTGAAATATATCTTTCAAAAGCCAATGCCGACAGGAAGACTTGCGAAGTGGCAGATTTTGCTCACAGAGTTTGACATAATCTATGTGACTCGGACTACGATGAAAGCCCAAGCATTGGCCGATCATTTGGCCGAGAATCCGGTTGATGATGAGTACGAGCCATTGAAAACTTACTTCCCCGATGAAGAGGTGATGCATATCGATGAACTAGAGCAAATTGAAAAACCAGGCTGGAAACTTTTCTTTGATGGGGAGGCTAACATGAAGGGAGTCGAAATAGGAGTTGTGCTTATTTCTGAAACAGGGAATAACTATCCTGTCACGGCTCAACTTTGTTTTTATTGTACCAACAATATGGCTGAGTACGAGGCATGCATTCTAGGTTTGAGGCTAGCTGCAGACATGGATGTCCAGGAAGTTTTGGTCTTGGGAGACTCGGATCTTCTGGTACATCAAATTCAAGGAGAATGGGAAACACGAGATTTGAAGCTCATACCATACCGACAATGTTTGCATGATCTTTGTCAACGGTTTCGATAAGTGGAGTTTAGGCATATTCCTAGGGTCCATAATGAGGTCGCTGATGCTTTAGCTACCCTAGCGCCAATGTTGCACCATCCGGACAAAGCCTATGTCGATCCTTTGCATATTCAAGTACGAGATCAGCATGCTTACTGCAACATGATTGAAGAAGAACTTGATGGCAAACCATGGTTTCATGATATCAAGGAGTACATCAGAATGGGGATATATCCAGTGAAAGCCATGGGGGATCAGAAGAGAACAATTCGACAGTTGGCGAGTGGATTCTTCTTAAGTGGAGGAGTTTTGTATAAAAGAACACCAGACCTTGGATTTTTAAGATGCATAGATGCTAGACAAGCTACGGCTATCATGTCCGAATTACATTCAGGAGTCTGCGGACCACATATGAGCGGATATGTGCTGGCAAAGAAAATTCTCCGAGCAGGTTATTATTGGCTCACCATGGAGCAAGATTGTATCAACTTTGTGCGCAAATGTCTTTTTGAAATCCGATCGGTGTAAACATGATATTAATTAATCTTTGTCCTTTCTTAAGAGACTCTGGACGCTCCTTGTCCTAAGCCCCAGGCATCCGGTTGCCTTTTCGGATCTCCGCCGCCTGCTTTTACGCTATTGTTACGTACGACGCCAGATACACGGAGATTTGATTCATTCTCCGCCATCGGAGCTGCATACGATGTCGGCACCATGGCCCTTCGTTGCTTGGGGCATGGATATCATTGGACCAATTGAGCCAGCAACGTCTAATGGGCATAGATTCATTCTGGTAGCCATTGATTATTTCACCAAGTGGGTTGAGGCCAAAACTTTCAAATCGGTGACCAAGAAAGCAGTGGTCGATTTTGTTCACTCCAATATCATTTGTCGATTCGGAATCCCAAAGGTGATCATCACGGATAATGGTGCTAATCTTAACAGTAAATTGATGGAAGAGGTATGTCAACAATTTAAGATTACACATTGCAATTCTACTCCATACCGTCCCAAGGCGAATGGAGCAGTTGAGGCAACCAACAAAAACATAAAGAAGATACTTCGGAAAATGGTAGAAAGTTCCAGGCAATGGCATGAAAAATTACCGTTTGCGTTGCTGGATTATCGCACTACTGTCTGTACTTCAGTAGGTGCAACTCCTTATTTGTTGGTATATGGAACTGAAGCAGTGATACCTGTGGAAGTTGAGATCACGTTCCTTCGGATTGTCACTGAGGCTGAAATTGATGATAATGAGTGGGTCAAAACCCGTTTGGAGCAGTTGAATTTGATTGATGAAAAAAGATTGGCAGCAGTATGTCATGGCCAGTTATATCAAAAGAGAATGGCAAGAGCATACAACAAAAAGGTACATCCCCGAAAGTTTGAAGTGGGCCAGCAGGTGCTGAAACGTATCCTTCCACACCAGGCTGAAGCGAAAGGCAAGTTCGCCCCAAATTGGCAAGGGCCATTCATTGTGACCAGAGTATTGTCCAATGGTGCTTTATGTTTAACAGATATCGAAGGAAAATGCATATACATGGCTATCAATGCTGATGCAGTAAAAAGATATTATGTATGATTTTTTGGTATAATTGTTGATTGTTTGTATTTAGCATTATTTTGAAGATTGAAATGACGAAAGCAATTTATTCTTCTATCTAAATACTTTACCCTTTTGTTCCACCTTTTGAGCCTTATTTCTTTCTTTCATACCCCTCTTTTGGAATCAATAACGAAAAAGAGAGAAAAAGAAAGAAAAGAAAAAGAGAAAAGAAAAGAAGTAAAAAGTATGACAACAAGGAAATTCATGTGTGAACTACGTTTGACCTGATTCCTGTTAAGGATACGTAGGCAGCTTCCCGGCTCGGTCATAGTAAAATAAAATATCAAAAGATCCCCAAGCAAGAAACTGGGGCAGAAGTTGTACTTGTAATAAGAAATGTGATTCCAAGAGTTGTAATTTTAAACCCGTGTCAAAATTGTTTTGAGCCTTTGATACCCTTTCTTTCTAACCCCATCCAAAAGCCCACATTACGGTCCAAAGAAAGACCTTCCGATCAGTCTTCGAGAGATGCCAAGTCGATCAATGTACAGAGAATTCATATCAGGGGCAACACTCCAGTTTAAGTAAGAAAAATCAAAAAATGAGAGAGTCTTATTGGTGAAAACCCTCATGGGCACCATGAGGAGAAGAAAGCTGAAAGAAAACAAATGAGAGAGGTTTGTATGTGAAAACCCTTCAGGGCACTGCAAGTCGAACAAGGTTCGTAAGTTGGCGAAAAGTAAAATTGGGTTGTGGAAATCTTGGAGAACAAAGTAAAACAATTGGAAAGGAGATTGGTTAAATAGACTGGGCTGATTAATCTGAATGCATACCATGATCATTGGTGCCGGTGATTCCGCTCAGATAAGTCCCTTTTCCTATCTCCAACAGTCATCCAAATTTGGATTCTTTTCTTTATTCTTAAAATCCTTGCATTTCATTGCTGTTAATTTTACTTCTCTAAAGCTCTTCCAAGTTTAGCCTTGTAAGAAGGAATTTCAAAGCTTACAACCAGTTTCGGAATTGCACAAAGCAAAATGCAGCTAGAACATGCCAAAGATGAAAAATGGGACCTATGGTGTAAGCAAAAGTTAAAACTGTGGAATGGTTCAGTAATGTCGTGGGAGATGTACGGCTTCAGGCAGAAAGGTCAGGAGGGGAGAATAGCAGTTGTGGATCTTGCAGTTAAGGATCAGTCAGAAGGTCAAAACAATCTTTTCGATCAGTTCAAGGCGTTTGGACGAAGCAAAGAATGGCAAAGAGAAAACCGCCTCCAACAAGAATGCCACGATGAACCACCACGTTTTTAAACTGACGAAATTTTCTTTGATTTGAAACAGGGGCAAAAATGGCATTTCTTTCGGGAAATCATCCGTAGGGAGAGTAAGTACTGGGCAGATTTGATCGCGAAAATTCTCAGGACCCTCCTGGAAAATAGGACTTAGTTTAAAATTCAAAATAATCATGAGTAGCGAAATTTGGCATGAATGCACCCTAGAAGATTATAAGTGGAACTTTGAAGTTTGTATGTTTGAGATACACTTTGGACATTACCCCATGAGAACAAAGATTCTGACTTCTCTTCTTTCCCAGATTAATGATTATGATTTTCTGTTTCCTCAACGTTTTCCCCAAGCAGAAACACCATCTTTTTCCGTCTTTTCCCAATTTAGTAGGAAATTCTCAGGACCCTCCTGGAAAATGGGACCTAGTTTTTAAAAAAAAAATCGAAACAATCGTGAAAAACAAGATCTAGCATAAGTGTACCCCAAAGGAACATAAGTTAGTTTCAAAGTTTGCATGTTTTAGATAGGATTCAATTAGGAATTTTCAGGACCCTCCTGAACAATGGGACCTAGTTTTGAGAGTTTTCATTAAATAACGAGATTTAGCGGAAGTCACACCTTTAAAAGATATAGCTTAGATTTAAAATTGTCAAGAGTTGTTAGGACCCCCTAGATAACGAAACCTAGTTTTTAAATGTTTATTGATATTTGGTAATGTGGTTCGTTTTACACTTGCATATGTGCCCAGATACCCAAACTGGGGCAGAAAATTTTCTTTGTTTTGTCTATTTTGAAGTCAGGAGCCTGTCTGGAGAGCATGGGAATACATTTCAAGTTTAGCAATCAGGATCCCGCCTGGAAAGCATGGGAACACATTCAAGCGCAGCAGTCCGGAGCCCGCCTGGAGAACAAGGGAGTATAATTTAAGTTTTAATTTTCAAATTCTTGGTTTGTCTATTTTGACGTCAGGAGCCCGCCTGGAGAGCAGGGAATACTTTCAAGCGCAGCAGTCAGGAGCCCACCTGGAGAACAAGGGAATACCATTCAGATTTCAAGTAATCAGGAACCCGCCTGAAAAACGAAAGGAAGAAGCAATTCAAGTTCAAGCAATCAGGCGTCCACCTGGAGAACAAGGAAAGGCAGTGGAAGATTCAGCAATCAGGCGTCCACCTAGAGAACAAGGGAATCCAATTCAAGTTCAGCAATCAGGTACCCGCCTGAAGGAGAGGGAAAGCATCTCAAGAATACAATTCGAGTCAGTAGCAAAGGAACAACTAAGGGAAATACAAATCAACAAGGCAACAACAGTCACAAGACCAAGTTTGAAAATAAATCATTGTAAAGCATAGATTATAGCTTAGTCTAGCTTCTTTATTTTGTCATGGTGTAATAAGGAGGTCAGTAAGCAGTATCAGCAACAGCAGCAGTAACAGTGAAACCACAGCTCATGGTAGTCCCAGCTACCGAAACTTCCCGAACTACATTGACTTGATTCCTTTATAGCCAAGGATATGTAGGAAACCTTTGAAGCGGAGGTTCAGTCAAATCTTTCAAAAATGCTTCCCACGGAGTATTCAAAACGGGCAAAAGTCGCTCGTATCCGCTCACTTTATCTTTGCACAAAAACTCTTTGTGTTTTCGGGCAAAGAGGGGCAGCTGTGAGACGTGATTTTTTCCCTATGAGAATCACTCCCAAAAAATTCAAAATAAAATAATTTTTTTCGTTGTTTGCAATTTTGTGGATTTTTATAGTATTTTCTGTCATTATTTGCATGAGTTCGTGCATGTTTGTATGTTTAAATAAATGCAAAATACAAAAAAAAAATAGATTGCATTTGCATTTAGGATTTAATTTTATAATGTTTTAGTTGAGTAGTAAATTACTTATTTTTACAAAAATGAAAGAATCAAAAAATAATGTATTTTGCATTTTTAAAGTGTTTAATGTCAAATTGTGTGATTATTTTATTTTTTTAGTATTTAATTACTTGTGATAAATATTATTTAAAGTGGATTAGTATTTTAAGTCAATTTTGGTTTTATAATTTGAGTTAGGATTTTTGGTTTTAATTTTGAAGACAATTTAGGAAGAAAAAGAATTAATAAGAGAAAAGGAAATCAAATTGGGTCAAACTCAATTTAACCACCAAAGCCCAAATCAAATACACCCAAACCCGCCCTAAATCAGCCCAAAAACTCGTCCCAACTAGTCCGGCCCTATACTGAACCAAACGACGTCGTTTGGACTCACCTCAATCCGAGCCATTAAAGAATTGTTCATCCAACGGTCTAGAACACACCCTGTCTCCCGTATCCGACCCCGACCCGTTTTTCAGAGATCGATCCGGTCTCAAAGGAGTCTAAAATGGTATCATTCCATTTAGTTAGATGATCCAGGCCGTTGATCTCGTTTGATCGAACGTTCTGGATCCAATTCCACCCTCAGTATATATGTGTCCAACCAAACCCGCCCCCTTCAGAACCCCTCAACCCTTTCGTCTCTAAGCAAACCCTAGAGACGCCGCCACCATACCCTCACCGCCTCAGGGTGGCGGCGCCGGCTCCGTTCACCCTCATCTTTACACCATAAAACCACCCTGAGCCCCTCTTACCAAATCCATCATTAGTTTCCTTCGAATCTGACTGGAACTCGTCGAATTTTAAATCTAAGTTCGAACCTAAAAGTTCAAAATCAGTTTCCGTTGAGCCTGATGACACGCATCGATCCAAGCCTCTAGTTTTGTGATTAGAAGGTCGACTCACTACAAAACCGATGTTTGTCATTTGTTCTTAATAAAGAACAAATGATTAGCATCAGTTTGGGGTGAGTCACAGTATCAAAGCCAAACCTGAGTTCAAGCCTGTTTGGTGAGTTCCCTTTTATTTTTCTGTTCATTTTTGAATTTGTTTCACCTTTTATTCTTCTTCTTTTTTCTTCTTGTTTTCTTTCTTCAGCATCTTTCTCAGTTTATCCTTCTGTCCACAAGTCTGTTTTCTTCATCTGCATTAATTTTTTTTCCAATAGCCTTTTCGAATTTATAATCATATAAGAAAGGTCTAGGTTTAATTCAAGGCTCTCAAATTGAATTGGTCGAGGCTTATTCGAATGTGTTTTGGAAATCGTCAGTCTTCTAGCATGTTTGAAAGTTCCATTTAGAGTTATTATAACAGATTAATTCTTCAAATGAGTTAATGTGATTCAGTTGTTAGGTGCTTTCTTAATTTCGGAGTGCATTTATATTGATTTGTGTGTCTTCTGTTTATAAGTATTCAGAATTTTAGGATATATTAAATAACATTGTATCTTAAGGGTAGTCTAGGGATTGTATAGATTCAAGTGCTTACCCACTTAAGAGGTTGCTAACCAGTGGTAGGGTCTAGGAAATGCAATAATGAACTAATAAATTATAAGCACTAAGTAGTGGAATGAATTAAAAATAAAAAGGAGAATGACAGTGGTTAGCTTAATGCCTTTTTAGAGTTGGAAAGTAAGATAACATGGGGGGACATTTCGAAAAAGGAAAACAATACAACTGTAAAGAAAAAGAAGAGCTGGAAAGGGGTAGTTTATGAAGTATATACAGACACACACAGATAGAGTAAAAGTGGAGGGGGGAGAAAGACTGAGATATAGATTTTTGGTGAGAGTGAGAGTTTAGACCTTCTGAGATCAAAACTGCCCAAAGGATCAATAAGAAAAGTTCTGTTCCATCGAAATCTTTTGATTAATTTCTGATAAAACTGTTGAAACTATTTATCCATTGGTCGTTTGGGGTTAATCTCTTGGGTTCATTTACCAAGTCTGGGCTGTGTTTGTTGCTGTTATTGTTGTTGATATCTGCTACTGTTACTGCTGATTCTCCACAGTTTGTATCTTTCCATTTCCAGGTACACACTTTTGATCTTTGGCATGCATAACTGAGTATGGTGGCTACTGATTTCAGGAATGAGGTTGTTTGGTTTGTTGTTGAAAGTATTTGTAGCCATAAGTTGTACATTGGCTGATTTGGTCCAACTCATATTGTAGTAGTTCTAGTTTAGCTTTGTATCACTCTTTAATTGCTCTAGAAATCTGCTTACAATAGAGGTAAGATATAGCATGATATTTTGGTCTTTCTCATACAAACCTGCTATTCTGCAAACATCAACATCTAGGAGTTCAATCAGATCTTGAATGAAACTTGATCTTGTCTCATAAATTCTTAAAGTTTGATTGTTTCTTTACATTGGATATTCCAGCAAGTATAATTCATATATTTTTAAGGCCACCATAAAGCCAGAATACCCTAGGTGAACAAGAATTGGTTGAAGATGTGAGGTTATTTATTGTTACTGGAAATTCAATACGAGTTTCGTTTGGGCTTGTTTGGACCCAGTAGTTATTTTAAGTGATATGGTCATGATAGTTTAGAATAATTTTGGATCTAGAGTAGGTTAACAAATCGGCTTCTAATTACTCTTTTTGGGTGATCAGAATTTAAATATGGGGTTGTTGGTATTAATTGAATATCATCTTGAATTAGAACAATAAGTTTGGGTTGCAACCTCTATAGTTGAATTAATATGAAATCGAGAGGGGGGGGGATTCGATCTAGGTTCCATATAACATTTCCTTCTCCATTGTTAGATTTGGGCTCAGCTTGGGCCCCAAAAACCTTAAAAATCATTGAGAAATAGGCAATAACAGTTCTTGTTATTATGTAAGCTTTATAGGATCAGTGTTTAATTCTAATGAGTGTGTGTGCAGCTTTGGGTTCTCGCAGGGGCTCGACCATGGGTCCCAGCGCTATAGCTGCCTCTATTTGTAGTGTTGAGCCTCATATGTAATGCGATTTAAGTCACCAAAAATCTCTGATTCAGTAGTATACACAACAAGTAAGTGGGCTCCCCTTTGGGCCCAATTGAAAAGGGGATTGGGTCTTTTAATTATTTG
This sequence comes from Nicotiana tabacum, assembly GCF_000715075.1. NCBI lineage: Eukaryota > Viridiplantae > Streptophyta > Magnoliopsida > Solanales > Solanaceae > Nicotiana > Nicotiana tabacum. The sequence goes on along the minus strand of NC_134082.1, from coordinate 87,842,844 downwards.
TTCTTGTAACGTGAGTTTAAATTTGGCATAAAAAGTCCTTTGAATTTTTTAATTTTGATTAGTTAGATTGTTAACTAGTTGGGATGCGCCTTATTGAATAATATAAACAAATTATACCTCTCAGAAATTAGTTTAGAAACTCTTAAGCTTTAATGAATTTGAGGTGTGCCGTGCCAAACAAAAAAAAGAACAATTGCGCGATTTTTATTTTAATTCTGTATTGATCCTTAGAATTTGAGGCGTGCCATTTAATTAAAGTTTTATGGCCCCCGCAAATTGCAAACGCGTAGTCATTTTTAGGTGCGTTATTTTAATAACTGATTTCCCTAAACACGGGTGCGCATTTATGTGACCCAAATCCAAATCTCAACGATGTCCAAAATATGTCAAAAATCACGGGTGCATTTATGTGACGTGGTTCAAGATATATTTTAAATGACGTTGCAATCTTCCTAAAAGTGAATAAGAGCGGTTAATAAGTTAAAATTGAACCATAGGCTAAAACATGTATTAAAATCAGATAATAGGCCAATTATAACAGTTGAGCGATCGTGTTAGAACCACGGAACCCGGGAATGCCTAACACCTTCTCCCGGGTTAACAGAATTCCTTACCCGGATTTCTGTGTTCACGGACTGTAAAACAGAGTCAATCTTTTCCTCGATTCGGGATTTGAACCGGTGACTTGGGACACCATAAATTATCCCAAGTGGCGACTCTAAATTTTTAATAATAAATGAATCCCGTTTCGATTGTCACTTTAAGTTGGAAAAAACTCCCTTATACCCTTTCTGGGAGTGTAGGTAAAAAGGAGGTATGACAATTACAAAAGGTACTCGACAACATATTGTTAATGCTACTCTAAACTCTTCATATTTATGGTCCCACTGTGAAACATTAAAACTAATAAGGAATATGAGATTGCAAGGAAATCAGTTAGAGCCACATATAGATGAGTTAAAAGAATTTTCAAATTGCATTTTAGCAATTGGTGGCAAAAGAATTGGAAGTTCTATTGATGGCAATGAAAATGTCAGAATCCCTAATGATCTTCTCATACATAATTGTGATGATTATATCTGCAATTGTAGAAAGTACTTATCCTGATTTTGTGACGACCCAAAGGGTCATCACCTGTTTTCTTATCCATTCTGTGCTTCTAAGGCCTTGAAAACCTCATCTAAAGTTATCTCGATTTGCGTGCGTAGTCCGGGCGCGTAGCCGGAAAGCTTAAATATGAAATTCTGTGAAAAATACTAAGTTTTGAGTTTAAAATGAATAAATTTGACTTCGGTCAATATTTTGGGTAAACGGACTCGGACCCGTGATTTGACGGTCCTAAAGGGTTCGTAGGAATATATGAGACTTGGGCGTTTGCCCGGAATCGAATTCCGAGGTCCCAAGCCCGAGAAATGAATTTTTGAGTAAAATTATTTTTCTAAAATTGTTAAGGAAAATTGAAATGAAATTTGATTAGAACGTGTTGGTATCGGGCCCGTATTTTGGTTTCGGCGCCCGGTACAGGTCTTATATATGATTTAAGATGTTTCTGCAAAGTTTTGTTAAAATCGGACTTCGTTTGACGTATTTCGGACTTGAAATCCTAAATTTAAAACTTGATGAAGTATTTGGAAAAATTCTTGATTTTTAGGTTTGATTCATTGTTTTTAAGGTTACTTTGGCGATTTGATCGCACGGATAAGTTCGTATGAGGTTGCTGAGTTAGTACATGTGTTTCGTTAGGAGCCCCGAGAGCTCGGATGTGTTTCGGAAGGTTTCGGACTTAAGAAAAATTGCAGAAAAAGCAGTTCAGGTGTTCTGGTATTTTCTTCTTCGCGTTCGCGGGATGGCCCTCGCGAACGCGATGTGTAAAATGTTGCTGAAGGAACTTCCTTCTACCCGAACGCATAGCCCAGGTCATGAACGCGAGGCAGCAGGGGGCTATACCTTCGCGTACGCATTCCTGGCCACGCGAATGCGAAGGCCAAATGGGCCTGGGCAGGGGAAGGGGTAGTTACCTTACGCGAACGCGACCTGTAGGACGCGAACGCGAGGGATCAAGAAGCTAAAGCTTAGCGATCGCGAGCCCGTTAACGTGAATGCAAAGGATAACCAGCCTGACCCATCGCGAATGCGAAGGGACTGTCGCGAATGCATAGAGTAAAATCGCTTAGTGATTTTTAAAAGCCAAAAACAGAACACATACGGGATTTCTCAAAACCTCTTCTTCTCCAAAACTCTTAGGCGATCTTTGAAGCAATTCTTAACCATAATCTCTTGGGTTAGTAATCTTTAACTCGTTTCCTTCATTTTTTATCATCATCTATTGAAAATCTAGGCCTAAAACATGTAATTAAGGACAGAAATTAGAGAATTAGGTAGAGTTAGGGCTTTTTGATTTTTCTTAATTTAGACCTCGATTTGGGATCGAATTTGAAAACAAATTATGTATTCAGGCTTGTGGGTGAATGGGTGATTTGATTTTGGTCCGAACCTCGTGTTTTGACCAAGCGGGCCCGGGGTCGATTTTTGGGTTTTTGGAAAGCTATAATTAGGCATTGGGTTCGCATTGTTTAGCATTTAGTGATATATTGAAGTCGTTATTGTATAGATACAATCAATTTGGAGCCAAATTCGAGAGGAAAAACGGTAATTGAGGATTGATTTGGCCGTGGAAGTTTGAGGTAAGTGTTTGGTCTAACCTTAGCTTGAGGGATTAGGAGTTGAGTCTTATTTGCTACGTGCTAATTGTCGAGTACGATGTATAGGCATGGTGACGAGTATCGATACGTTGGTGTCTAGCATGACCGTGAGTCTTTATTTTGCGGATATTCTGATTTTGTTGTATCTTTCATATCTTAATGATGATTTCTATATATTGTAGAAAGCATGTGAAAGAAATTGTTATCTTTGAACTTCGAGGAGCATTGGCTCGAGTTATAATACGAATTGTGAGGGTATATGAAATAATTGAACCCTTTGGAGCATTGACTCAAGTGGTAAAGTGAATTTTAAAGTAAGAAGTGAAAGAAAGAGAAAGAGTTATCGAATGGTTCCCTTGCCGGGATTTAGCTGTTTAATTGTATTCCCTTGCCGGGATTTCTACCATTATTTGTCTACTCCCTTGCCCCTTTGTTGTGATTGTTGTTAGGGTGAGGAAGAGTGTTAAAAGCACGAAGGGTGATGATGTACCCATTATGATGATACGATTGATTTGGTGAGAACAAGAGTAAAAGCACGAAGGGTGAGGTCGTGCACATTTTTATTATTGATATTGTTTGGGTGAGGACAAGAGTAAAAGTACGAAGGGTGATGCCGTGCAAATTGTTGATTTCTGATTATTTTTGACATTCTGGCTTTGTTGCTTCTTCCTTTTATTGAGGTTTTCTATTTGAAACTGTTACCTCCCCCAACATGTTTCCCCTTCTCACATTTACTGGTTATTTCTGTATTTTTCCTTTCCGTTGTACATATAGATATTTGAACTGCACAGGTTATTTGGTAGTCTAGTCCTAGCCTCGTCACTACTTCGTCGAGGTTAGGCTAGGCACTTACCAGCACATGGGGTCGGTTGTGCTGATACTACAATTTATGCTCTTTTGCACAGATCTAGGTATTGGACAGCAGCAGTAGCGCGGGAACCAGCCTTCAGTCCACCGAGATACCGAGGTAGCCTTGCAGGCGTCCGCAGGCCCGGCATCTCCTCTATCTTAAATTTCATTCTGTTATCTTATGTATTCGAGACAAATAGTGTTATATTTCTTTCAAACGGTTGTATTTAGTACTCTTAGTAGTTCGTGAGTGATGTGACACCAGTTCTCTGGTAGAGGCATATGTTGACTTTCATATTATTGTTTAGCTTATTTAATTTAGGCCTTCCACTTATTTATTTAATTCCGTTATTTTCATGTTATCGCTGATAATTGTTAAAAAAAGTAATTTGTTAATGAAAAAGGTAGTTAAGGATTGGCTTGCCTAGCTCTCACTAGTAGGCACCATCACAACTCCCGAGGGTGGGAAATCCGGGTCGTGACAGATTTCTTTAACCATTCCAATGACATAGATTACCTCCAGCAAAGAGCAATTCTTGCTTCGACTCTTGACATGGTGGAATCTATCAATGAATATATGGTTTCACTCAATCACAATCCTGAGAAGGTGTATTTGAGTTCTAATGTGTTTTGTATGTTTGATCATGCTTTTACAGCTTTGGACCACATGCATACACTGAAATTCCTAAAGAATATTAAATGTTCTAGAGTTCTAAATCACTCTATTACTCTAAAGGTTGGTGTTCCTGTGACAACAGCAACAATAACCCAGTATAGTCCCACAAGTGGGGTCTGGGGAGGGTAGTGTGTATACAGACCTTACCTCTACCCCGATGGAATAGAGAGGCTGTTTCCGATAGACTTTTGGCTCAAGAAGAAGAAAAGATGAAAAGAGACAATATATTAGTCCTATCAATAAAAAAATATGGAAATAATAATGACATCATAAGAACCAGTGAATAAATGGAAAACATAAGTAATAACCAGCAAATAAGGCCCTAAACTATGAAAACGGAAAAGTAGTGAAAATACAACACCGACCACTAGCAGTCTAAGACTAAATCTTAAACACAACACAACCTTTACGAGGTTGTGTTGTGTTTTAGTCTCCTATCAGCCTATCCTCATACTGGTAGACTAAATAAACTCAATTACGTCCTAACCTACAACCTTAATGCTCGACCTCCACAGCTTCCTATCGAGTGTCATGTCCCCGGAGATCTGACGTCTCGCCATATCCCATATGATCACTTCTCCCCAATACTTCTTAGGCTGCCCTCTACCTCTCCCGTACTCACCAATGCCAGCCGCTCGCACCTCCTTACCGGGACATCCAAGATCCTCCTCTGAACGTGCCCGAACCATCTGAGCCTCGCTTCATGCATCTTGTCATCAATAGGAGCCACGCACGCCTTCTCCCGAATATCTTCATTCCAAATCTTATCCATCCTAGTGTGCCCGTACATCTACCTCAGCATCCTCTTTTGGGTATGTGAGTTCTTAACTGGCCAACACTCCGCCCCATACATTATAGTCGGCCTAACACCGCTCTATAAAACTTTGGTGCTCCTGTGACGTTACTAAGAAATATAGATCATTCATTGAGATTATGTAACGGTACAAGGTTGATCATCACAAGACTTGGAAATCGGGTTATTGAAGCCAATATTTTATCAGGTACATGGCTGGAGAAAAAGTATTTATTCCAATAATGACGTTTACTCCATCTGATGTGAGAGTATCTTTTAAATTCCAATGATGATAATTTCCAATTGTGGTATCTTTTGCCATGACAATTAATAAAAGTCAAGGCCAATCAGTGTCTCATGTGAGGTTATTTTTGAAGAAATCAATGTTTACACATGGACAATTGTGTGCTGCTCTTTCACAGGTGACAAGTAGAATAGGGTTAAAGATTTTAGTTTATGATAATAATGGACAAATAACAAATGAAGCTAGAAATGTAATGTACAAAGAAGTTTTCTGTAATTTAATTTAATACGTTATTAAATGATTTATCATTTAATTATTATGTATTATTAGTGTCTTCTGATTCTTTGGTCATATGTATTATTTTTTAGTTAATATTTTAATTTGGTATAACATAAGAAGATGTAATTTGCAGTTGGAACTCTGAACAAATATTTCTGAAGACAATAAACAAAGAGAAATTGAAACCTATTTGCCATAGATAGTGACAATAGCAATAATAAATTGGGTGATAGTATTTATTCTGTGTGAAACTTCCAGCTTGCATATACATGCTTTAGCTTAAACTTGCATATATGTGTGAAATTGAAACCTACTTGTAGAGTCATGAGTGATGTCTAGATTACCAGCACCAAGTCGTGAGTAATATCTGGATATTTTGTGTGAAACTAAAACCTGCTTGCATATATACATGCTTTAGCTTGAACTAAAATGTCACGACCCAAAATCCACTAAGGGTCGTAGTGGCACCAGACACGGCTATCAGGCAAGCCAACCAAAAATACTTAATTAAATTCAAATTTTAGTGCTTGTTGAAATCATTTTTCCTTATACATTTAAGTAATAAATAGTAAAATTTACAAAAACAACCATGGAGTCTTTAACAAACTTCATATTGAATAATCCAAAAATTATCTCAGAACCCGGTGTCACAAGTGCATGAGCTATTTCTAGAAGGCAATACAATACAACAATCGTACGGAATACAATGGACAGAAAGTAAATACAATACGCTGAAAGAGACTATACTAGCTGCGGGTCGCCTCGAGAACTGCAGCTCACCTAGTCCTCGTATCATCCACGCTGCTATGCTCAGTAGGCCACTAGAAGTACATGTGCATGTGCAACAAAAAGGCACAGCAAGTGTAGCATGAGTACGAAAACAACGTGTACTCAGCAAGTATCCCGTCTAATCTCGAAGAAGTAGAGACGAGAGGTCGACTTTGACACTTGCTAGTGGTCCAATAATAATATAGTGAAGATGTGAGGAAAATCATGGATTTACATAGCAACTATAACTAATAAGGCCGGAAAGCAGGTAAACACCTTCTCAAATAATAAGGAATTTTCAAGATTTACTTTTCATTATCTTTATCAATTTACATCGGGCCATGAAAGGCAATATCAACATTTAAAACTCTCAGGCAAGCAATACAAGCATGCGCATATCATGCCAAGGACGTACGGCCCGCTCCAACAATATTTAAACTGTGCATAAAATAAAATAAGAATTTATCGGGGAACATAAAATAAACAAACACCCTGCTCGCGAATCCTACATGCGACGCAGGTACACATAGAAATACATGCTCAAACAGCCAATTAAGAATTTATCGGGAAACATTTATCAAAATAAAAGCCAATTCTCTTTTTACAATTTAAGAAAATAAATTTTAATCCTTTTAGAAATTTGTTTACTAATTCGATGTGATTTAAGCAATTCAAGCTGTCAATAAGTTTACAATAAATCCAAGCATAGCATGCTTTTGGGTCCTAGACTACCCGAACAATAGCATAATAGTAACTATGCACGGACTCTCGTCACCTCGTGCGTACGTATCCCCCCACAAATAGGAGCACATAACCAATTAACTCACCTATGGGGACAATTCCCTCTTACAAGGTTAGAAAGGAGACTCACCTCGCTCCGAAGATCCATAACCAGCATTCCACGCTCTTTTGAAGACTCCAATCGATGCACAAAGCTCCAACTCTAGCCAATAATAATACCAATCCATTAATATATACTCAATTACTCCTAATGATCCAATTCATAGCAATTCCTAACCCCCAATCGAAAAGTTGACAAAATTTCCCTCGGGCTCATTCCTAAGTTTTTCGAAGATAAAGTTTACCCATGAACTCACAAACTCAAATATATGATTTTCACTTAATTCCATACCCAAAATCGTGGTTAAATTCCAAGAATATAAATTCTAGGTCTTTCTACCAAAACCCCAAATTTCTACCAATTTACATGCTAAAATCCATACATAAACGATGTATTTAACTCAAGATGGATGGGATTAGCTTACCTTATCGTTGATGATGAAAATCCCACTTGAAGCTCTCCCAAAATCGCCCAAGCCAAGAAAATATGAGAGAAAATAGCCAAATCCCGATTTTTAAAACACCTCTCTGCCTCCAGCACTTTCCGCACCTGCGGTCACTTGACAGCTTCTGCGGTTCCGCAAGTGCGGCCACACTACCGCATCTGTGGTCCTTCCTAGGCCCCCTTATTTCTGCTTCTGTGCCTCCTCTACCGCAGGTGCGGTCCCTTCGCTCCTGACCCAAAACCGCATTCGCGCCCTCCTAGCCGCTTCTGCGACTCCGCACCTGCGGCCAAACCCTCGCAGGTGCGGTTACACCAGATACCAGCAACTTCAGCCTTTCCAAAAATTCTATTTTCGATCCGTTAACCACCCGAAATCCACCCGAGGCCCTCGGGACCCCATCCAATCATACCAACCAGTCCCAAAACACATTACGGACTTGCTCGATGCCTCAAATCATATCAAACAACACAAAAATCATGAATCGACCTCCAATCCACGCTTATAAACTTTAGAATTTCAAACTCCAACTTTTGATGCTTAAACATATCAAATCACGTCTGACTAACCCCAAATTTTGCACACAAGTCATATTTGACATTACGGACTTACTCCAACCTCCGGAATTGGATTCCGACCCAGATATCAAAAAGTCCACTTCTGGTCAAACTTCTCAAAAACCTTCAAATTTCTATCTTTAGCCAAATGACTTCAAAATGACCTACGGACCTCCGAATTCACTTCCGATCGCGCTCCCAGCTCCAGAATCACCATACGGAGCTATTCCCAGACTCGGAATCCCAAACGAACATCGATAACACTGAAATGCACTTTAAGCCAAACTTATAAAATTCTTCAAAAAATCCTAACTTCCACAATAGGCGCCAAAACGCTCTCGGGTCATCCAAAACCCGATACGGACATACGCCCAAGTCCGAAATCATCATACGAACCTACCGAAACCTTCAGATCCCGATTCTGAGTTCGTTTACTCTGAAATCCAATCTTAGTTAATTCTTTCAACTTAAAACTTCCGAAATGAGAATTATCCTTCCAAATCAACTCCGAACTACCCGAAATGCAATTCCGACTATGCGCACAAGTCATAATACCTGAAATGAAGTTGCTCATGGCCTCGGACTACTGAACAACACGCTAGGACTCAAAACGACCGGTCGGGTCGTTACATAAAACCTGCTTGCAGAGTTATCCCCCGGTGACAATAAAGATATTCAACACCAAGTCGAAATCTCTTAAGTCACAGAAATGACTAACTTGCATTTTAGCGGTCTTGAAATGGAGCAATTGTTGTCCAATTTTACTGCCTAAAAGGGCTTTTTGTTTCTACGGCAGTTCACCAGAGGTAATAGATTCCCATTTTTCCAGTGCCTCACTCCTAGAATCTTGAAGCCAATAAAGAATTGGCTTATTATAATCTACGGCAGCAGGATGCCTCCACAAGGAAATAGCCCGAAGGATTATTCTAGTATGTCTTCTTCATTATCTCATTAGTAATACAATATATGTTGTCTTTCGTTTACGTCAAAAATTGTCGCCCAAGGACAAAAAAATTTTGAGCTTTTACCCATGTCTTTTTTGTAATGATAAACCTCAATAAATAGGACAAATTCTGGAAAATGCACCACAATATGTCCATGAGCATTTGCTACAATAATGTTACCTTAAGCACATGCTTTATATCAAGCAAATTGTATAATATTATTATTTTTCGTGGAACATTCATATCAAGCAAATTGTGAAACATCCTTATTTTTTATGGAACATTGACTCTGAAAATGGAATAAATGTTTTACCGGAGTCTCAAAATATTTTTAATGTTTGGCTATCAAGAAGGTATTAACCCTAACAAATTAAACTTAATGGTGTAGATCATTCTTTTTAATTATCTATGCATCACGTAGGTATTAATACTAGTGAAGGAATTAATAGATAAGTAAAAGTATTAAAATTGACCCATTTAAATGCTTTCTTAACTAGTAAATTAGCAAATACTCGTGAAATATGTTACTTCCACTCCAAGAAATGCGTTAAGTTAAATTAGCAATTCTTAACATAATGGATCAAATGAGTAGTATTTTCAAGTGCAAGCACAAGTCGTTTAAAATTATGAGTAATTTTCACAAACCACTATGTTTAGTGGTTATTATCTAGTTGTAGCTATTATTTACTATATTACTTCCTATAGTTCGGTATGAAACATGTTATTACAGCTAGACAGATTATTGTATTCGACTGTATTTACGGCGAGAAACAGGGGATTACAACTAGACAAATTATTGTATTCGACTGTATTCACGATATGTATTTGTGAATACAGTAACATAAATAGCGCAATTCATGGTCTATTCAGCTGTTTTTAAACGGAAAGTGAATAAATTAATATAATAAACTCCTAATATAACTCAAACTCAATTATAACACACAAAATTTGTATTTCCAGTTATAAAAAAGATTTTCAATTGAAAAACACCGAAAACAATAGAAATCTTCAGAGAAATTATATAATTACATTGAATACAGTTAAATACATAAAAATACATTGAACACATGAAGTATAGCAGGTCATCTATAGTGCAAAAACATATGAATACATACTGTAGATACATTTGAATACATACATACATACATATATATATATATATATATATATATATATATATTCTGAATAATCCATTATATTAATTAAAAAAATATATGAATGCATTCATGGAATATAGAGAGACAGTAAATCTATACTATACTAAAAGCACGAAGGCCCTTAGCGAAATATCGTTCGTCTTTTTTACCCTTTCAAAATAGATTTCGCACTAGACAAACTAGTAATTTAGTTCTTTTTCTAATAGTTAAGTGTTTGAAATCAACTAAAATATTGACTACTAAATATTTTCCTATTAACTTGTACGAGTCCTAATTTGCACATACATTGTATCTTTAATTTATAAAAGCTTTATTTTTATTTCCTTATATTAATTAATACTTCTAAGTTTTATACAAGGAAATTAATTGATTTTTACGGAAGTCAAATCTCCTACTCCTAATAATTGTCTAACGAAGTAAAAACAAGTTATGTAAGGAAAATATATTTCTACGGGACTCATTAATTAATTAATTAATACTTTTTCTAAGTTTTATACGAGAAAATTAATTGGTTTTTACGAATGAATCCCATTATGCTACCTCATAATTATAATTACACAATATTAAAGAGGCACGTAAATATTATTAAATAATATATTTGAATTATAAAATAAAAATTTAAAATGTATAAGTCATTGAAAATAATAAATAATATATCTCGAATTTCATGAGTGACGATTGAAAAATTTATAATTATTCAAGTTCTTCACTTGTACGTTATTCAAGTAGGATTACATTTATAACCTGTGCCAATTAAAAGAAGGCAATAATTGAGTTTAGTTTATATAGATGTTAAGCCATCAAAATATACATGTCAAAAGGAAGGTCCTAGAATTTCCTCAATTTCTGCTAAGTACTTTTGATCATCTTTTAGCAATCAAAAAAATAAAATAAAGAGGATTGCTATATAAAAAATTAAATGTTGCTGCAAGCAAATTCATGTGTATCAAATCAGTATCGCCTTATCGCAGTTTGCACTTACTATGCAACAAATCGTACCAGAAACCATTCATGAACACGCATATAGCCTAATAATATTTCATAGACATTTAAAAGTTAGAAGGAACTATGTTATTTAAGAAATGAGACTTAATTCACCTTCTGCATAGTGATATATGTATAATTAAAAACAAAGAGTACAATAAAAAAAATTAAAATAAGACACAAGAAATTTGCTCCAGAAAGGGATGAATGTAAGCAACTTGTGGGCATAAAAACTGTATCCAATTATGATATTTACATGCACAAATTTTAATTTACTTAACACTAGAAACAAGTTCTTAATAGTCTAAACAACCTCATAATTTGGCACTTGGCGGAAATAATTTTTTTTCATTAAATAATTTTACTGAAAAGTCCTCTGTCATCTCAGTTTGAAATAATAAAATACAAAATGTATCCTAATTGTATAGATTAACTTTTATCTTCCAATGAAGACTTGATATATTCGAATCTATTTATCTATCTATACGATATTAAAAGTATGGAGCTCCTATCAAAATATCATTCACCTTTTTTCCCTTTAAAAACAAATTTCATATTACACAAAATAGTCATGTAATTAAAAAGTCCTAATATTTAGGACTCGAAAATTAATTAAGATCTTGATCGTACTAGGACTTTCAAATCAACCATAAATTTGTCGAGTATACATTTTTGTAAATCACCGCCGCTACAGAGATCATTATTTGTAATGGATTTTAATTGATAGTTCCTCTATGAAAACTTAAATAGAAACAAATTGTGGTAATTTGTTCTTACATGTGATTTTGCAACAATTGTCATTTGATAGCATACACTTTTTGTGAGATCAATATGCCATCAATGATAAACCGTAAGAATCTCTCTTTTGTGTGTTTGTCGCATGAATCTATATCTTGATTGAGTCAGTGGTTTTATATGAAAGTCATTTAGAACAATATTTTCACTTTTTTTTTTTGAAATAAGTGTTTGGCCATAAAATTTTCAATTTTCACTTGAAGATAAATTTTGAAAATTTTCGAAAATTTGAAAAACTCCAAAACAGTTTTAGGTTGATTAGAGTTCTCAAATTTTAGGGTTGTGTTTTAGTTTCTCCTTTCTTTTTTTCCTTTTAATTTAATGTTTTAATTATTTCCGTTATATACTTATATGTCCATATATTTTTTTTCCCAAAGTTATCGAACCTACAATAGCCCGTAGAATGGATTCGTTAAGATAATGTAATTTGGTTGTTTAGTGACTTTTTGATGCCTCTATAAATTGGACGATCAAACTTTAAATTGAGTTAGACAAATTAAAAAAAGTCGATTCCACATTACTCACATCCAAAATAGGTAGGCAAGCCTGTTTGACCAAGTTTTTAGAAAGTCAAAGGTAAATATTTCTTTTTAAATATACTTATTTTAGAGAGTTAAGGTGTTTTGAGGTATTTTCGAATAGTAGTAAAAGCTTAAAAAAAAGTACATTTTCCGATAAGCATGGCCAAAGTGCTTCTAAGCATGAATTTATCCCTAGAATTTAACTTTGTCAGTACATTTGTATTTTTAGATAAAATATTTTTTTCATTTAAATGATCGTTGTATCCATCTCTACATCAATTGCTATTACACATAATTTATTTTTATTCAACATTCCATATATTTTTTTATCAATAGCCGCAGAATACACGTGCAACGCACGTACACTAAAACTAGTACAATGAAAACATGAAATGCGGGATACATTGAAATACAATGAAAAAAAGACAATGAAATACATAGAATACAGCGAGATACATTGAAATACAATGAAAAAAAGGTAACATACTCTTCAAGTTGCTCAATCCCAAACTCTGTCGTCTTTGTTCAAGAATAACCCTAATATCGTCTCGTCAAGAGGGCCACGATTCTGACTCAAAACTCTCAAAATTTGGGGCAAAAATCAATTGGCATGGAAACAATCTCAATCCCATTAACAAAAGCATAAGAGTTTGGCGAAGGAGAAAAAGTTATATTGAGAATTTGACTTTCATCAACATTGATGACATATTCTTTTCAAATTGCTTTACTAGACTCATCATCGTCACTAGTAGAGACAATGAGGAAAGTGCTAAGTTACTCAAGAGGGCATAATGATTAGCAGTGATTGAGAAAACATATTCAAATTTGTTGAATTTAGAGTAGTCGGGCGGATAAAAATAGAGACGGAGGAATTTAGTGCCAGGGGAAACAATGAAATTATAGGTGAATTGACATTGAAAAATACATGCACTCATATAATAAACTCTAGTGAACAACGCTAATGAGAGAGAGGGTGGAGAAAAATCCGAAAGAATGAGAGAAAAATAATACAAAAAATATTTTATGACTTAAGGGTAGGAGGTAATCATAAATAGATATTTGGCTATAAAAATCAAAAATAGTTATAGAATATAATTTTTTAAAAAGGTATTTATTTAAAATAAATAAGATATAAACCTTTGCTATACGAGGTAAAAATTCCTAAAATTATCTTTTGAAGTCACATAATATTTGAAAGATTGCTTATGAAATGTTGTTTATTAGAAGTTAATTGTATACAAAATATACTAAATTAAAGCATAATTACTATTTTATAAATATTTCAATCAAAGTATATGTATTCATTATGGATAGCAGATATTAGAAAAATAAGTGTATAATTATTACATATTTTATATGAAAAACATGAGATGAACAATTACGTAAAAGATCAAAGTGTAATAATAGGGAGATAAACAACTTATTGTTAAAAAAGGAAAGTCAAAGTGTTAAGGAAAGTCAAAATATTAAAGCAGTTAGCAGTATTAGATCGATTTAAAGAACTTTTAGTTTTTGATCTTTGTCACACCTCCTTTTTACACCTTTTAATTTAAGGTTGTTCAATCCAAACCATTTATTGAACAGAATTCGAAATTGGGAAGCAAGGAGATGGAAACGTTTTCCTATATTTTGTTTTCTCATTTCGAAATGGAAACAAAAATGGGGCAAAGAACTAAGCTCAATTTTTATTTTTTTTATTTTTATTTTTGGTATTTTTGTTCTAGGAATTAAAAGAAAATTCTGAAATTAATCCAAAACTTAACAGAAAAAAGAATCAAGTAGAAGCAAAAATCCTCTCTCCTTTTTTTTCGAATTTCCCAAAAACTCCTGTTCCCGTCACTCCCTCTCTCCTTTTGTTTCCAGCTTCTTTTGTTTCTCTTCTTCGTTCCCACACTCAATTTTCTGTTTCTGTTGTGGCTCAGGCGAGGTCGACGACGACTGTGGTGTTTTGGAAGGGAGTGAGATGAGTGAGGTCGCTGATGGTCAAATGAGGTGCTGTTAGGTTTACGATTTTGAGGGGAGCTGGTTTAGGGTATGCCATTCTTGTCTTTGGTAGTGAGGGATCTCATTGTTGAGTTTGGAGAAATGAAGAAGAAGATGAAGGAGAGCTCTTCAGCGCCGTTTCTCCGTTGGGTCCCCTTTTTGATTTAGGTCTAGCTTGGGTCTTTTAATTTGGGGTAGGGTGTACTATAGGGGAGGGGAATCCGGTTGGGTAGCAGGTCGGCTTTTGGGCCTGGGTGGTTTGGACGGATTTGGATAGTTTTTAGGATGAGATTTGGGCCTGATTTGGGTACACGAATTAATCCAATTCATATTAAAACCCCTCTTTTGTTCTTTTTTCTTTGTTTTTCTTTTTCTTCTTCTTTAATTAAGAATCCTAAAATTAAAATCCTAGATTGTCTAAAAATGTGAAATTAAACTAATTAACTAATTATAAAAATTATAAAAGCTACTTAATCCTAAATTAAAAGAGAAAAAATCAATAAAAGGAAAAAGTATAAAAATGAAGCATTTTTTTTGTGATTTTCAATTTTTTTATAAAACAAGTAACTACCGATTAATTATAAAAAATATAAAAATAAAGCCTAAATGTCATGCGTGATATTTTTGGTATTTTTCATGATTTAAATAAAACTTAAACGTGCACAAAATGCAAACAATTAAATAAAATTCTACAAAAATTCCTAAAATGGCAAATAATTAACAATAATTTATTTTCTTGGGATTTTATAGGAGTATTTCGTATAGGGCAAAAATCACGTGCTCACAGCTGCCCCTCTTTGCTCGGAAACATGAAGAGTTTTCGGGCAAAGATAAAGTGAGCAACTACAAGCAATTTTTGCCCGTTTGAAAATCCATGAGAAGCATTTTTTTTTTTTGAAAAGTATGACCGAACCTTGCTTCGAAGGTTGCTTAGATATCCTTGGCTACAAAGGAATCAGGTCAGTGTAGTTCTAGAAGTTTTGGTAGCTAGGACTACCGAGAAGCTGTGATTTCACTGCAGTTGCTGCTGTTTCTGTTTGCTGAGCTCCTTATTACACCAAAATGGAAAGTAAAAAGCTAAACTAGCTAAGCCTATCAACTACGAGTTACAAGATTCCTATCTATAAATCTTCTGAAGCCTGATCTTGAGTCTTGACTGGTTCTTGCTGTAGACTCTGATCTGAATCTTGATGCTCATTAGCTGTAATCACTAGTTCACTCATCAGCTTTTGATCAAGGCGGGACATGCGAAGCTTGTAATCAATCGTATCTCGGGCAGTCCGCGTCTTTCTTCGCTTCAGCATTTTGAGTTCATTTCTTTTTGCTTTTTTTCTTCTTTTCTTTATTTTGGATTGAGACTCATCCTTTTGGTCATCTCGAATCCTGTGTCTCGAGGTTATACCTGCTCAGACACCAAACAAACAAACGAACGAAATTTTCTGCCCTAGTTTTCACTAGGAAAATTTCGTGAGTTATTTTTAACTAAGATCTAAACTATTTTTTTTTGAAAGCGATAAAATAAGAATTGTGTGTCTTTAGGAGGAAAAGGCGACTAGGGAATAGAGGCCCTATGTCTAAAATCTCAACTAGGGATTGGAGCCCTATGTTGGCAAAAGGCGATTAGGGAATGAGGGCCCTATGCCTAAAAATCTCAACTACGGATTGGAGCCCTATGTTGGCAAATGGCGACTAGGGAATGGAGGCCCTATGTCTAAAATCTCAACTAGGGATTAGAGCCCTATGTTGGCAAAAGGCGACTAGGGAATGGAGGCCCTATGTCTAAAATCTCAACTAGGGATTAGAGCCCTATGTTGGCAAAAGACGACTAGGGAATGAAGACCCTATGTCTAAAATCTCAACTAGGGATTGGAGCCCTATGTTGGCAAAAGGCGACTAGGGAATGGAGGCCCTATGTCTAAAAAATCTCAACTAGGGATTGAAGCCCTAATGTTGGCAAAAAGGCAACTAAGGAATGGGGCCATATATCTAAAAATAATCTCAACTAGGGATTGAGGCCTATGTTGGAAAAGCATAAAAGTAGATATTGAGGGTCCGAAGCTACCTTTTTTTTTCTTATCTTCTTTTTTTTCATTTTGTTTTCCTTTCTCTTTTTCTTTTTTATTTCATGGAATGAGTAAATGCGGGAAAAACTTGGAGGGGACTTCCCTTTTCATGGATTGTTTCTGCAAAGCTGTTTCTAGCACTTGCGCACTTCTTTTTCCTTTTTGGTTGCACCTGCTTCTTGCACAGTTGCTTTGGATTGCACATGTTTCAACTTTTCAAACAAAAAGCAATTGTTAGTTTGAAATGGTGGTTGGTTTTATGGCCTTGATTGTTTTGATCACTTGATCTCGGCCCGGCTTCTTTTATGAAGATCTCAATTACAACTGCTCGTTTCCTGGGGACCGATTTCACTTCAGGCCTTGAGAACCTCTGGGGTTTTTTTTAGATTTTGCCATGACGGTTGGTCGGTGGAACTCAACCTTTTCGACTTTATTTTGCACTCGTAGGCCTTTCCTTTCTAACTTCCTTTTCATTTTTCTTTTTCTTTTTTTTTCTTTTTTTTCATTTTTTTCTTTTCTTTTCTTCGGAACATTGGGGAACTTTTGGCTCCTCAAACTTTGCTGCAACGGCTAGTCGCGTGGGACTTAACCTTTCCAACTTTATTTCGCCTTCATAGGCCTTTCATTTCTGGCTTCTTCCTTCTAACTTTAATTTCAGATCATTTTGGTACCTTGGCTTTTCACACTTTTGCCGAGATGGTTGGCCACGTGGGACTCAACCTTTTCAACTTCATTTGCCCTTGTAGGCACTTGACTTTGATTTCCTTTCTTTTCAGAAGTTTTTCAATTTCAAAACATCAACCGCCATGGTCGGTCGAGGTTGACTTGATGCCTCTGATGAGGCTGGGTGCCTTTTGTACATTAGCTCGTGTCAAACGAAAGCCCTGTAAATCAATCTAGCCATACCTTCTTGTCTCAGTTCTGGAATAGAGTTAGACCGAAAGGGATTCAAAGAAAAGTAAATAATGGACATGACAATGAATTTAAACGAGAGGTATCCCTTTCAGGGAGAGGAAAGAAGGAATTATCTGGAGTACATACGGACTTCAATGAACATGACATGTCATTTGGACTGGATGCCTGATCTGTGTAAACCGTCCGACTCTCAAAAATTCATCACAACTTTTGCTTCGAAATTCGAGAAACCTTGCCAGGACATTATCGATGCCGATGGCTGTGAGGATCTTCTTTTCAATCAGTGGCGCCCTTTGCAGATTTTCACTAGCTGACTACTCTCATTTCTTATCTCACCATCGCCTTATAGTGCCCTTTGCGAGTTTCACTAACAAGACTCTCTCATTTTAATTTCTTTGCTTATCGTCGCCTCACGGTACCCGTGTGGGTTTTCACCAATAAGACTCTCTCATTTTATTTCTCTCATTTTGACTGTATCGGATCCAAGTAACTGTATTATTCGGTCCTTGAACATTCTCAACGATTGATCGGAAGGACTTGAACAGGTTTTGGGTAAAAAGGATTTGGATTTAGCTACAACTTTGGAACCTTTTGAGCGA
The DNA here is from genome assembly GCF_000715075.1 of Nicotiana tabacum. Taxonomy (NCBI): domain Eukaryota; kingdom Viridiplantae; phylum Streptophyta; class Magnoliopsida; order Solanales; family Solanaceae; genus Nicotiana; species Nicotiana tabacum. The sequence goes on along the minus strand of NC_134082.1, from coordinate 87,824,732 downwards.
GATCATCTCCAAACCATTATAACATCTGCCCCAGTTTCACTTTTTGGGGGACTTCGGAGTTTTATTTTGGTGTGACTGAACCCCAGAGAGAGGCTGCCTACGTATCCTTTCGGAATCAAGTCGAACGTAGTTCAGGAAAACTTTGTTTTTGATTTTCTTTTGTTTTTCTGTTTTGCTTTGTTTTCTCTTTCTTTTTCCTCTTTTTTCATTTCATTTTCTTTGTCTTTTCTTCTTTCTTTTTTCATTTTTTTTCTTTTTCATCATTTTTTCAATTCTTTTTTTTTCAATGACACTTTCAGGTTCCAAAGAGGGTAGTCAAAGAAAGGTAACCGGCTCAAAGGGTTTGCAAAGGGCTGATAATGTTTGGGTAGCGAGAATAAAAGCCTTTTTCATCCCAACCAGAGAACATTAAATGTTATATAAAGGATCCAACATAGTACCGTTTGGCTATATTTGCATCGACAGTTGTTTCAGGGACACTTCCTTTGATGAGCCCCAAGTACAACGTACTCTTTTGGCAGTACTCTTGTTGCAATGTATGGACCTTTCCAATCCGGAAACCAATTTTTCTTCAGATGTTCCAACTCTTTGTTTTATTTCATTAAACTTTATCTTCATTGCGGTCTAATCCTTGATTCATTATTTCGAGATCTGACAACTTTCAGGATCTGGGCATGAAGTCCGCAATTATGTCATGTTATTGAAATCTGCATTTAACAGAACTAAAAAGAGAATAAGAAAGAAAAATGACATGATCAAGAAAAGAGACATTCTTGGACAATGAAATATTAATTTCAATTGATTTTTGATTTTTTGATTTTTTGATGGTTTTTTTCAATTTTTGAAGATAGAAGGGTTTACATCAGAAAGTAAGACAATAAGGTAAAATATCCGGATCACACCCTGAGATAATTCGGACGCAGAAAGGATAGCAAGACTGGCTACCGAGACTCCCGTCTGATGGGGAACTTTCAGGCTTGGCAATCGTTTTTTGGTTTTTCTTCTATCTTGACAATGGCTGCAATGGCCTTCAGTGCCGGATCAAATTCCTCAGCTTCACAAATCATTCTGACTATTGGCCCGATGTTGTGGGCAGGCAACAGATTGTTCATCACATTAGGAGCTTCTTCATCCCGAAAAATAATTCTTTCGGCTTCAATCAAATCTTCAACTGCCCTTTTGAGGGTCCAACAGTACTCCGTACTGTGTCCCACTGGTCCAGAGTGGTATTCACATATAGCATCAGCTTGGTGCAAGTGGGACTGGGGGTTCGGCCGGTTTGGGGCCACTGGCTACAATAGATCTAGCCTGATTAGCTCTTAGAACAAGCTTGAATGCGATTCACCGATAGGGGTGAACTGATTCTTTCTGAAAGGCTCTCTTGGACGAGGATTGTATTGGGGATCATTTGGTTGAGGATTATATGGAGCTTGGTAAGGATGGGCATTTATGGGATGTGGAGCTCGGTTTTGAGTATAATGTTGTGGCTGCGGGTAAGATTGCGCGCTCATCACCGCATAGGGAGGCGGTGCCACGACATAAGCATCATCTTAAAGGGGATAATAATGTTGTGGGATGATACGAGGCACATATGATTGGCTGAATGATCTGTGGGTCCGCCTCAAGCTTGACACCATTATGGCTCCCTCTTCAAACCCATTTCTGTTCATCGAACCCTCCAAACCATTATGAGCAGCCTGTGATGTGGCCTTAAAGCCAGCATGACTCAAGATTCGGCCCGTTTTAAAACTGTTTTCAACCATTTCCCCAATTTTGATAGCCTCAGCGAATGGCTTACCCATAACAGACATCATGTTCTGGAAGTAGTCAGCATCTTGGGCCTGCAGAAAAACCGTGGCCATTTCAGTTTCATCCATTGGAGGCTTTACCCTGGCAGCTTGCTTACACCATTTGACAGCATATTCGCGGAAGCTATCATGATTTTCTTTTTCAAATTGGACAAAGAGTTTCTGTCTGGAGCGATGTCCACATTATACTGAAACTGACGAACAAAATCTCGGGCCATATCATCCCACACGTGCCAATAAGTAATTTCTTGATCCGTATACCACTCAGAAGCGATTCCGGTGAGGCTTTCCCCAAAATAGGCCATTAGCAGCTCCTCTTTTCCACCAACACCCCTCAACTGGTTACAGTATCATTTCATATGAGCAACCGAGTCTCCATGCCCATTGTACTTCTCAAATTTTGGCATCTTGAAGCCAGCTGGCAAGCGGACATGGGGAATGATACAGAGGTCAGAGTATGAGTGTTACGATCCAATTCCCGAACCCGATCGTGATGGCGCCTCTCATGAAGATAAGGCCAGCCATACCAAAACGGAACACCTTTTTACACAGTTAATTATCATAAACAGTAATAAAACATGATATAAAATCCATAATTTGCGGAATTTAATGATAACAACAGTAGGAACCATCCCGACACAGCCCAAACCGGGGTGTCACAAGTCATGAGAAACTAAGAAATTCGGATATAAGTCTACTGAACACTAAATCCGATATAATAGTTCTAAGAACATGAAAATGATAAGATAAGGGAGGCACAGGGCTGCGGACGCCAATATCTACCTTGTAGTCTCCGAATCACTGCATAGACTAGGAGGGTCAGCACTCAGGAGCGGACTCTGTGATGCCTGAATTTGCACACATGGTGTAGGGAGTAATGTGAGTACTCCGACTCAGTGAATAATAATCATAAATAATGGCTGAAAGCAAGAAAACACGTAAAGGCACAAAGAAATTCTATATCAAGCAGTAAAATCACTTAAAGCAGCAAATCCATGAAGAAGTCAAATGAAATTCCTTTAAACCAAGTAAAACAGGTAATTTAGCAGGTAAATAACAAGTAGAAATCTGCCCCTCGGGCACAGTAACAATCGCTTAGAACAGTATCAGCCCCTCAGGCTCACTCTCAGTACAGTATCAGCCCCCCGGGCTTACTCTCAGATCATAATGGGTACTCGCGCTCACTGTGGGTGTGCAGACTCTGGAGGGACCCCTTACGGACCAAGCGCTATATCAAGCCACATAGTGGCATCATTTCTCGGCATTCAGCCTCACATCACTTGGCACTCGGCCTCACATCACTCAAGCCACCTCGTGGCGTACAAAAGTATTTCAGGCCCTCGGCCTCATATCACTTAGCATATCCTCACATATGGCCCTCGACCTCACTCAGTCCGAAAATCATCACAAGCCCCTCAGGCATTAGTAAAATAGTAATTCTCAGCCCAAAACATCTTTTAGAAATATCATTTAAGTTTCAAATATGAGTAAAAGTGGCCGAGTTTGTAAAACAGTAAATATCAACATGACTGAGTTCGAGTAATAAATCAATACAGTGAGTAAATAGTGATAAAATCCCCGGAGGGTTCAAATAATTAGCACGAAGCCCAAATATGGCAATCAGCCTAAATCATGATGATAACAAACAATCTTCAGTCAAATACGCGGTAAAATCATCAATCGGGACGGACCAAGTCAAAATCCCCAATAGTAAAAGACCTCACGCTCATCACCCAGCGCATGTCTCACCTCAATACAGCACTACGATGTGCAAATCCGGGGTTTCAAACCCTCAAAGCATCATTTACAATCATTACTCAAAAGGAAGTAAAGAAAAATATTTTTGGATATTTTTTTTGAAAATGGTGGGCCAAAACCGATGAGGTTTGCCTACGAATCTCACATCCGGTGAGAATCAGACCTGCGTAGTTCGCCTAGTTTTGACGGAACAGGAAAACATGACACTTGAAAATTTTGGCTCATTTTGAAATGTTTTCAGAATTTTGGCAGATTTTCAGAATTTTCTCAATACCTATCTCTCACTCTTTGATTTTCTATTTTTTCTCTTTTTTTTTTCTTTTTGATTTTCTTTCCCTATTCTAGAAGTCGGTCAACATGCAAGCCGAAACAAACAGATGCGCAAGTAGCACGTAAGATGCATCAGGATGGTCTTTTAATTTGGGTAAACCTGTCTTAGATGGACCCAACCCCTGTGTTGAGTTCCCAAAGTCAAATGCACGTGATGAAAACAAGCGTTCCTATTAGGGATCTGGCATGAGGCTGTGTTATTCTTGGTTTAAAACCTGGGTGTATTGTTCTAGACCTGGCTTACCCGAGCGGACAACTGGAGCCAAAGAGGGGGCGATGTACTGGGAGCACTGAAGTCTACCCGGCCTTGTCGTTTGTCCAGCCTCGTTCTATTTGGTATAATTTCGACAGAAAAAGCGGGCCACGCGAACGTGTGCACCATTTTCAGAAGACTCAAAGAGGTGGCGTAATAAAATATTTATATACATTTCAAACAACAATAAAGCAGTAAACAAATAACATTTAGCACAAAAGATTCACAGAATACAGTAATATTAACAATAAATGAAGCCAAGTAAAAATTATTAACAAGCTCGAATTCTTGAACCCTGAACCAGAGATTCTGGGTTCGATCCCCAGCAGAGTCGCCAGAGCTGTCACACCTCCTTTTTCACTACATCCGAAAGGGCATAAGGGAGTTTTTCCAATTTAAGTGACAATCGAAACGGGATTATTTATAAAAATCAGAGTCGCCACTTGGAATAATTTATGGTGTTCCAAGTCACCGGTTAAATTCCCGAATCGAGGAAATTGACTCTAATTACGGTCTGCGAATACAGAAATCCGGGTAAGAAATTCTGTTAACCCGGGAGAAGGTGTTAGGCACTCCCGAGTTCCATAGTTCTAGCACGGTCTCTTAGCAATTTATACTTGGCTTAAATTATTTAAATATTAATTTTTAGGACCTATGTGCATTTATCTATTAAGCGCTTTTAAATCACTCGATTATTGTTAAAGAATTGAGTTACGCGTACGTATATTCTTTTCCTTTGGCGCGTCAAAAATCATGTCACGCAAACGTTTCCATAATTAATAACGCTTTGTTTATTTATTTAAGAAAATTTGGTTGAAGTTGCGCGAACGTATCCCTCGAGTTATTTTTAGACATTGCAATCATGTCATGCGGACGTGTCCATAATCGCAATGGTATATTAAACATGCCTAAAGCAAACTACGAATGTACAATTATTTTCCTAAAGCTAATGTGAGATTGTTGTGAGGCCAAAAGGACTCTTAGGAGCATACGACATATGGGTGTTACAATTTCAATTCTTCTACTTCATTTTGTTTTAGCCTTCATTTAGGTTACATGTTATACACATTTAGGCTACATGCTATACACGTCAGAATGGAACACACGGCTAAATCTAAACTAATAATGGAATGTGCACTGACCAAAAGTGAGACAAACGAAGCCTCCCCTTTTTAAAGAAAAAGATCAAAAAAGAAATATATAAAAAAAATAGTAAAGAAAACTAGTAAGCAATTTTGATTCGAATAAAATAAGATATGTAATCCAAAAACTAACTACTCTATTATTTTTATTAAAATGAGCCCATGATAATTAAATACCAACAGAAACATATACTTCATTCTTGGAAGCTTGGATGCACAACAAAGTTACTCAATATTACTACTAAGCTAGTAAAACATGGAAGGATCTTATGAGAAATTAGGCCATGATATTCCAAATAGAGTAGAACAAGAAAACTTCCTTAAGCTACGAAAATAAAGTAGACAACTGATTTCCTCTTTAAACCCATGTACCCTTAGATTTAAAATTGAACAAAAATTCATATCCTTAATCCATGAAACTTAAGCTGTTGCAATAAGTTTTAATGGCTCTTTCATGTTTCAGTCATATAAAAAAAATTAAAGTAAGAAAGAGAGATAGAATAGACCTGAGAGTTTAGCTTTAGATTAATAGGGCTTTGGCAATTACAACAAGTGAAACGAGCCAAATGAATAGATCCGCAACAGAAGATTTCAACTGAAATTTCCAAGCAACAACTGCTAACCTCGACGGAACTCGACCGGACCTTGAAACTAGCATCACCTCGACGTGCGACCGAAACAGACTCCTTGAACGACGACCTCCGACGAACGCGAAGCTCGCCGGAAAACTCGAACTAAACCAGAAAGACAAAGCCAACGGTCTCCGTGAAAAAGAAAGAGCCTCGTTCCTCTCATCTCTCTATAAGTGTGTTTTTCTTTGTGAATATTTGCGTTTCGTCCAGAAGAAGAGGACACGGAGCTACTGGTTCTCATTTGGGCTCTAGTCAGGTGGAAGACGACTTGGGGGGGGCATGTTCTGTGGGTTTATGGCGGAAGATGAAGGATGAAGAAGATGAAGCTCATGATAGCGGCTGCTTCTCCATTGTCTTAGGTCTTCTAGGTCTTCGTATGTTAGCTTTAATGGAGAAGATGAACTCGTGGGGAAGGGGAGTCTGTTATTTCGTTCAACAAGAAGCCATGGATGGCTGCTTCAAGAAGATGATGAACGAGAGGGTAGGGTTCATTTGTGTGTTCTCGGTGTCTCATGGTGGTTTCAGGCCATGGTTGTTGGTTTACCAGACTCCGACGGAGGTGGGGGCTGTGTCGTTTGGACTGAACAACATTGACAGCGTGGTTGAGCAAGGGAGGTGGTCGTTGGTGTGTGTGTGCGTTTTCAGGCGAGTTCGGTGGTGAAGGGAGGAGCTGGTCGGTGGTGAACAACGTCCGTGAAGGGGAGGTCGTCGAAGAAGATGACGTAAAGGGGGGGTCGTTTTTGTAGGGCTAGGGTCACTTAGAGAAGACGATCCTGGGGGTGGGGGTCGTTTCTTGCGCAGCTATTTTCAGCTGCTCGTTCAGCCTTTTCGTTGTTCTTTTCTCTTCTTTTTTTTTGATTTTTTAAACACTTATTTATAGGTAGAGTCTAGGTCTAGGTGTATATTTGTGTATTTTGCCCATTATTCCCTAGGTCTTTTGTGTTAAGTCCTTAGGGTCTTCTTTATTTGTTTTTTTATTCCAAAGAAGAGTCTAGAAGGGTCTCCTAGGCTTAATGGACTAATCCGAATTGGGCCAAGAATTGGGTTCTAAAACTCTTGACATTATGATCCAACACCTTAATTGACTCATTTTAAAGTAAGATAAAAATACTACCCCATGCCAAAGGCTAACATGAAACTATTATATATTTTTTTATTTTTAAAATTATATAAAGATAAAAATAAGTACTATTTTTGTATATTTTTATTTAAATTTATGAAGGATACGTAAGCTAAAAATAGATTTTTTCGTAATTTTCCATTTTATGAAGAAAATAAAGTAAAGAAGTTAAAAATAGTTGAAATAGCTATATTAGGCCTATATTAAATATTTACATGCTAAAATATAAAAAATCTTGGGGAGGGTCAAAAATCACATGTCTACAAACCCCTCGCGTTCGCGTAGCACAAAATTTCTTTGACCAAAAATTCTCCTTCGTGAACACGATACCCCATCGCGAACGTGATGCTTTAATATGAACACCCTTCGTGAATGTGTCCTTACAATCGCGAACGCGATGGGCAAAATGGACTCCACCTAACTGACCTCTACGCAATCGCGAGGCAGTGCACAATTTATAAAAAAAATGGTTTGAGCCGTTCGACCCTCGGCAGTGCACAACTTATTTTTATGTAGGATCGGGACGTACGTCCCTCGGTGTTATTTGTGCATGATTTGCTCAGCATTTTCTCTGTGGACTGGACTCATATCTGCTTAATATATAGATGGACACTCATGATAACATTTGGAAAAGAACTGTTATTCCATGCTTATTAATACTAATAACTTGTTTTATTCTTGCTTATTATAATTCCTTCTCATATTATTTGACCTTAGTAAGTATCGAGTCGACCTCTCGTATCTACTTCTTCGAGATTAGACGGGATACTTACTGGGTACATGTTGTTTATGTACTCATACTACACTCCTATACTTAATTGTACAGGATCTGAGGCAGGTGTATCTGGTTATCAGTTTAGTGCGCATCCTTGAGCGGACCCGAGACTTCTACGGTGAGCTGCTTCCCTTCCATGCCGTTCAGCAGCTTGAAGAAGTCTTTCTTATGTATTTTCTTTTGCTGTCTATCTTGATTCAAACAGTAGGATAGTGTGATTCTTTTATATATTCTACTAGTTGCCCATATCTTATGAACCAGTTCTTGGCACACACATTAGTAGACATTTATTTTGGGTTGTATAATCATCTTTATGCTCTAATTGATCGCCTCTGGCCTTAACTTTAAAATTGAGAAATCTGTTACACTTATTTTTGGTAAAAGGTAAAATGAGAATTTGATTATATTTCTGTATTGGCTTTCCCGGCAACGGTATCGGGCACCATCACGACCTATTATGGAAATGGGTCGTGACAACATGGTATCACAGCATTAGGTTCACGTAGGTCTCACAAGTCATGGGCAAACCTTATAGAGTCTTGTAGATCGGTATGGAGACGTCTGTATTTATCTTCGAGAGGCTATAGGGTATTAGGAAAGACTACTCTTTATTCATTTCCTATCGTGCAGTGGTTGGTATACTAAATTTCCCTCTTCCATTCTCTCACAGATGGTGAGGACATGCACGGCTGATGTACCAGACCCGGGAGGAGCTGCTCCCCCGGTTGCTAGAGGCCGAGGTAGAGGCCGGGGGAGGGCACCGGCCCGTGGTACGGGACGAGGCATCTCAGAGTTATTCTAGTAGCACCACCAGTAGATCTTGCGGAAGATCCTATTATCGAGGAGTAGGGCGAGTTGCTCGTGGCTGAGCGTACCCCGGCAGACTTTATGACAGCACCGGGATTTCAAGAGGTCATGGGTCGCATGTTATGGTTCATGGATTCTATAACTCAGGCTGGTTTATTTCTAGCAGATCCAGCTACCTCACAGGCAGGAGGGGGAGCACAGACCCCTACTGCTCAGGCTCCAGGACATGCACCTGCAGTGTATCAGACTCTGGGTGCACTACCCGTAGATGGGGCCTAACCAGTTGCTGCAGTGGCGTCCTAGCTCAGACCAGCTGCGGACGGTGACCCGCAGAAGTTATTGGATAGATAGACTAGGCTTCACCCTCAGACTTTACCCTTGTGAGCGACATGAGGATGCCCAGGACTTCATTGACAGGTGCAGGGACAGACTGCACAATATGAGGATATTGGAGTCACATGGAGTTGACTTCACTACTTTTCAACTGGAGGGCCAGGCCCGTAGATGGTGGAAATCCTATGTTCTTGTCAGGCCAGCAGGTTCTCCTCCCCTCACTTGGGGTCAGTTCACACAGTTATTCTTGGATCATTACATTCCACTCTCTGAGAGGGAAGAGCTGCGGTATTAGTTTGAGCATCTTGAGCAAGGTCAGATGGTGGTGACCGATTATGAGGTGAGGTTCTCTGAGTTGTCTCGCCATGCACTCATGATACTCTCCACAGATATAGAGAGAGTGCGGAGATTCGTTGGTTACACCCCACTATTCGATCGGGCATGGCCTGAGAGGTGGAGCTGGGTACCGAGTATCAGCTAGTAATTGAGATTGCTCGCAGGATTGAGGGGTATCGCCAGAGGGGTAGAGACTAGATGCAGTAGGATAAGAGGGCTAGATTTTCGGGAGAGTTCATAGGTGCCTCGGATAGGGGTAGAGGTCACTTCGGGAAGAGTCAGCCCAGCAGACCCCCGCATTCAGCACCACCACCCCTTCCCCGAGGTGCTCCAATGAGGCCTTATTTCAGTGCGATGCCGGAGAGTTCTTACCACCACCAGCTGTTCAGGGTTCCTTCGGTGGGTATTCTGGTTATCAGGGTTCTTCCAGTGCTCCTTTCAGTGCCATGCTAGAGAGTTCATATTGCCCACCAGCCATTCAGGGGTCTTCCAATTGGTGTTCGGGTCAGCAGGCTCAAACTTCAGGGTAGCAGGCCATGGTACCGAGAGTGTGCTATGAGTGTGGAGATCCGAGTCGCATGAGAGGACCTGCCCCAGACTTCGGGGCAAGGTAGTGTAGTAGGGTCAGCAGCCCATGATTTCAGCACCAGCTACCTAGCCACCTAGAGGTGGAGGGCAGGCTGGTAGGGGCCATCCTAGAGGTGGAGGTCAGTCAGGGAAAGGTCATCCAGCTACTACTTAGTTAGGTGGAGGCCAGCTAGCCGGCGCTCCAGCTAGATTCTATGCCCTTTCGGCCAGGCCAGATGCATTGGCCTCAGATACCGTCATCACAAGTATTATTTCCGTCGGTGGTAGGGATGCTTCTGTATTATTTGATCCAGGGTCTACTTATTCATATGTATCATCTCTGTTTGCTCATTTCCTGGTTATTTCTCCTGAGCCTTTGGGCACTCATGTTCATGTATCCACTCCGGTAGGTGATTTTGTGGTTGTGGATTGGATCTACTGGTCATGTGTGGTCACATTCTATGGTTTTGAGACTAGAACAAATCTTTTGTTGCGTGATATGATCTATTTTGAGGTCATCCTGGGCATGGATTGGTTATCTCCATACCATGTCGTCCTAGATTGACATGCCAAGACTATTTCACTAGTGATGCCAGGGTTGCCGAGGTTGGAGTGGAAAGGTTCCACGGTTGATACACCTAGTGGGGTTATTTCTTTCCTGAAGGCTCGGCATATAGTCGAGAAGAGGTGTTTGGCTTATCTATCTTATGTTCGGGACACCACCGCAGAGTCCCCGATGATTGATTCAATTCCAACGGTTTGAGAGTTCACCGATGTTTTTCCTTCTGATCTTCCTGGTATGCCACCGGATCGTGATATTGATTTATGTATCGATTTAGCTCCAGGCACCCAGCCTATATTTATTCCACCGTACCATATGGCTCCTAAGGAGTTGAAGAAGTTGAAGGAGCAACTTGAGGAGTTGTTGGCAAAGGGGTTTGTTATGCCCAGTGTGTCACCTTGGGGTGCACCAGTGTTATTTGTGAAGAAGAAGGATGGGACTATGCGGATGTGCATTGATTACCGCCAGTTGAAGAAAGTCACCAACAAGAACAAGTATCTGTTGCCTTGTATCAATGATTTGTTCGACCAGTTGCAGGGTGCTAGGGTGTTCTCTAAGATAGACATGAGGTCAGGGTATCATCAGCTGAAGATTTGGGACTCGGATGTTCTGAAGACTGCATTCCAAACTAGATATGGCCATTACGAGTTTTTGGTGATGTCCTTTGGTTTGACTAATGCCTCAGTGACATTTATGGATTTGATGAACAAGGTATTCAGGCCTTATATTGATTCGTTTGTCATCGTCTTCATTGACGACATCTTGATATACTCACGTAGCCTAGGGGAGCATGAGCAGCGTTTGAGAGTAGTGCTTCAGACCTTGTAAGAGCAGAAGCTATATGCTAAGTTCTCCAAGTGTGAGTTTTGGCTAGAGTCAGTGGCATTCTTGGGGCATGTTGTGTCAGGAGAGGGTATTAAGGTGGATCCCAAGAAGATTGAGGCAGTTCAGAGTTGGCCACGTCCTACTTCAGTGATCGAGATCAGGAGTTTCCTGGGGCTAGCAGGTTATTACCGGCGATTCATGTAGGGCTTTTCATCTATTGCATCACCTTTGACTAGATTGACCCAGAAGGGTGCTCCATTCCGTTGGTCCGATGATTGTGAGGAGAGCTTTCAGAAGCTCAAGACATCTTTGACTATAACACCAGTTCTTGTATTGCCTTCCGGCTCGGGGATGTATACGGTATATTGCGACGCTTCACGCATTGGCCTGGGATGTGTACTGATGCAGGAGGGGCTTGTTATTGCATATGCTTTGCGTCAGCTGAAGGTTCATGAGAAGAATTATCTTGTGCACGATCTAGAGTTGGCAGCGATTGTTCATACTCTTAAGATATGGAGGCATTATCTGTATGGGGTGTCATATGAGGTTTATACCGACCATCGCAGCTTACAACATTTGTTCAAGCAGATGTACCTTAATTTGAGGCAGCGCGGGTGGCTTGAGTTACTGAAGGATTATGACATCACCATTCTTTATCATTCGGGCAAGGCAAACGTGGTTGCGGATGCCTTAAGTAGAAAGGCAGAGAGTATGTGTAGTTTGGCATTCATTCTAGCAGAGGAGAGGCCACTAGATTTGGACATCCAGTCCTTGTCTAACAGACTTGTGAGGTTGGACATTTTAGAGCCCAGCCGAGTTCATGCATGTGTGGTTGCTCAGTCTTCACTATTGGGGCAGATTAAGGCCCGCCGGTTCGATGATCCAGATTTGGCAGTTCTTAGAGAGACTGTACTTCAGGGAGGCGCCAAAGAGGTTTCTGTTGGCAAGGATGGTGTTTTGCGACTCCAGGGTCACCTATATGTTCCTAATGTTGATGGTTTGAGGGAGAGGATTCTAGAAGAGGCTCAAAGTTCGTGGTATTCCATTCATCCGGGTGCTACGAAGATATATCGTGACTTGAGGCAGCATTACTAGTGGCAAAGAATGAAGAAATACATAGTGGAGTATGTAGCTAGATGTTTGAATTGCCAGTAGGTCAAGTATGAACACCAGAGGCCGGGTGGCCTGCTTCAGCAGATGCCTATCCTAGAGTGGAAGTGGGAGCGCATCACCATAGATTTCGTAGTTGGGTTGCCACGAACTTTGCGGAAGTTTGATTTAGTATGGGTCATTTTGGATAGGTTGACCAAGTCGGCTCACTTCATTCAAGTGGTGACTACTTATACAGCAGAGAGGTATGCTCAGATTTATATTCAGGAGATAGTCCGGTTGCACGGTGTGCTGGTTTCCATCATATCAGACATAGGCCCTCAGTTCACTTTCCATTTCTGGAGAGCCGTTAGAGTGAGTTGGGGACCCGTGTAGAGCTTAGCATAACATTCCATCCTCAGACCGACGGGCAGTCGGAGCGGACAATTCAGATTTTAGAGGATATGCTTAGAGCATGTGTGATTGACTTTGGAGGGCAGTGGGATCAGTTCTTGCCTTTACGGAGTTTGCATACAACAATAACTATTAGTCCAGCATAGAGATGGCTCCATACGAGACTTTATATGGTCGACATTGTCGTTCTCCTATCGGGTGGTTTGAGCCCGGTGAGGCTAGGTTATACGGTACAGATTTGGTACAGGATGCCTTGGATAAGGTAAAGTTGATTCAGGAAAGGCTTCGAATAGCTCAGTCCAGACAGAAGAGTTACGCGGATCAGAAGGCGTGATGTATCCTTTATGGTTGGCGAGAAGGTTCTCTTGAAAGTCTCACCAATGAAGGGCATCATGAGGTTCTGGAAGAAGGGCAAGTTGATCCTAAGGTTTATTGGCCCCTTTGAGGTGTTGAGGCGAGTTGGGGAGGTTGCCTAAGAGCTTTCTTTACCCCCCAGCTTATCGGTAGTTCATCCAGTATTTCATGTACCAATGCTTCGGAAGTATCATGCCAACCTATCCCATGAGTTGGACTTCAGTACTATCCAGCTGGATGAGAGTTTGGGTTATGAGAAGGAGCCAGTCACCATTATTGATAGACAGGATCACCAATTGAGGTCCAAGAGGATTTCTGCAGTGAAGGTCCAGTGAAGGGGCCAACCGGTCGAGGAGGCGACCTGGGAGTCCGAGGAGGACATGCGAAGAAGATACCCCCATTTATTCAGCAGTTCAGGTACTTTCTATGTCCGTTCGAGGATGAATGTTTATTTAAGAAGTGGAATGTAATGACCCACCCGGTCGTTTTACCTTTTGGAACCCCATTCCCTTAAGTAAAACTTCCCGTGCTTGCTCTAGCTAATTTACGACTCGCGGGATCGGTTGGTTTGGGAGTTGGAAGAATTTTGAGTGAAATATGCCCATTTGAATCCTTAAGATTCTCTTAAAAGATTAAGTTTGACTTTGGTCAACATTTTGAGCAAACGGACCCGAATTCGTGATTTGACGGTTCCGGAGGGTCTGTGGGAAAATATGGGACCTAGGCGTATGTCCGAAATCGAATTCTGAGGTCCTTAGCCCGAGTAATGAATTTTTATTAGAAATTGTTCATTTGAAGTTTTAAGGATTTAAAGAAACTAAGTTATGATTGATTTCATGGGTATCAGGATCGTATGTTGATTCCGAAGCCTAGTACAGGTTCGAAATATCATTTAAGCCTTGCCCATAAAATTTAATGTCAATCCGAGTAGTTTTAGGGCGTTTTGGCCTGTTAGAGGAAAATTAAGAACTTGAAGTTCATAAATTTGATTCATTTGGTTTTAGGGGGTGATTCCGAGATTTAGCATTGTTTCGGGTGTTATGAAGGTTCGAATAGGTCCATCTCGTGATTTCAGACTTGTCAGTATGTTCGGGTGGGGCCCGAAAGCCCCGAGCGTTAATCGGACAAGGCTCGAGTGAAGTGGAAAATTTGAGAAAAGGGCTGAAGGTTGTTTCTTCTATCATAACCGCACCTGTGGTTTGTGGACCGTAGGTACAAGACCGCAGAAGCGGTCCGTACATCACAGAAGCGGTCCGTGCATCGCAGAAGCGGCCCGGGGCAGGCCAGGCCAGGAACCGCAGATGCGGCTCCTTAGCCGTAGAAGTGGCTCCGCAGATGCGGCCTTCAGACCGCAGAAGCGGTCCCAGCCTTCTCTCCCCTTTTTCGCAGATGCGGTCTCATTCTCGCAGATGCGGGACCGTAGATGCGAAAATCGCTGGGCAGTGAGGTTCATTTAATACGGGTTCTAAGTCATTTTAATCACATTTTCACTCCTCCTTTGGGCGATTTGGGAGCTTTTGAGAGAAGGACTTCACCTAGCACCTTGAGGTAAGTGTGTGCTATCCATTTCTAGTTTAATATCACTATCTTAAGTAGATTAAACACTAGTATTAAGGTGAAATCATGGGGTTAGAGCAAAAACCTAGGGTTTTAATAAAACTTAGATTTAACCACGAAATGTGTTATGGAATAAACTAGAAATCATATATTATTGATCCTTAAATTGTAGAGAAAAACTTCCTTCAAAAAATTTCGAAATCCGGGCACGTGGGCCCGGGGTCGAAATTTAGGAAAACTTGTGTTAATGGTTGGGAAATTGCTTAAATAGCTAGAATTCGATCTTGTGAGTCTATATTGACTAGTTCTTACTTCGTTCAACTAGTTTGGGATTGTTCGGCTCCGAATTGAGGGCTTGGACTTGTTCTTGATATTTGGAAGTGCGCTTTGGAGCGAGGTGAGTCTCCTTTCTAACCTTGTAAGAGGGAATTGTCCCCATAAGTGAAATAATTGAATTAATTGCCATTATATGCGGGGGCTACGTACGCATTTGGTGACGAGAGTCCGTGCGTAGCGACTATTATGTTAAGTTCGGGTAGTCTAGGGCCCAAAAGCATGCTCTACATGATATTCTTGTAACTTGATGTTGAATTCGGAGTTGTATAAATTATTTATTAAGGTAAATGCAACTAGTGAGGGAACCTTATTCTATTTGGCCCCTAAAAGAGAATTTGGGAAATTTTTGTGAATAGCTACTCCTCAGATATACATTATTGTCTGTTTGTGATGATTATATTTATTTTTGATCGCGTCGCACGTGTGATTCGCGAGCGGGGTAATAGATGCATCTATGGTTCGAGCCGTTCAACCCTCGGCAATGCACAATTTATTTTTATTTTGGATCGGGCCGTACGTCCCTCGGTGTTATTTGTGCATGATTTGCTCAGCATTTTCTCTGTGGACTGGACTTTATATTTACTTAATATATAGATGGACACTCATGATAACATTTGGAAAAGAATTGTTGTTCCATGCTTATTAATACTAATAACTTGTGTTATTCCTGCTTATTATAATTCCTTCTCATATTATTTGACCTTAGTAAGTATCGAGTCGACCTCTCATCTCTACTTCTTCGAGATTAGACGGGATACTTACTGGGTACATGTTGTTTATGTACTCACACTACACTCCTATACTTAATTGTGTAGGATCTGAGGCAGGTGTATCTGGTTATCAGTCTGGTGCGCATCCTTGAGCAGAATCGAGACTTCTATGGTGAGTTGCTTCCCTTCCATGCCGTTCAGCAGCCTGAAGAAGTCTTTCTTATGTATTTTCTTTTGCTGTCTATCCTGATTCGGACAGTAGGATAGTGTGATTCTTTTGTATATTCTACTAGTTGCCCATATCTAGTGACACCAGGTCTTGGCACACACATTAGTAGACATTTATTTTTGGGTTGTATAATCATCTTTATGCTCTAATTGATCGCTTCTGGCCTTAACTTTAAAATTGAGAAATCTGTTACACTTATTTTTGGTAAAAAGTAAAATGAGAATTTGATTATATTTTCGCGTTGGCTTGCCTAGAAAGGGTGTCGAGCGCCATCATGACCTATTATGGAAATGGGTCGTGACATATGCGTGGTCGGAATTGAATTTCAGGAAGTTCGGAGTTGATTCGGAATTAAAATTCTCATTTCAGAAGCTTTAAGTTGAATGAATTAACTAGGGTTGGATTTTTAAGTAAACGACCTCGGAATCGGGATCTGAAGGTTCCAGCAGGTTCGTATGATGATTTCAAACTTGGGCATATGCCCGGATCGGGTTTTGGATGACCCAGGACCGTTTTGGCGCCTATTGTGGAAGTTAGCATTTTGGAAGAAATTTCATAAGTTTGGGTTGAAGTGCATTTTAGTTTTATCGATGTCCAGTTGGGATTCTGAGTCTGGGAGTAGCTCCGTATGGTGATTCGGGAGTTGGGAGCACGATCAGAAGTGAATTCGGAGGTCCGTAGGGTATTTTGAAGTTATTTGGCTAAAGACAAAAATTTGAAGGTTTTGAGAAGTTTGACCAGAAGTGGACTTTTTGATATCGGGGTTGGAATCCTATTCCGAAAGTTGGAGTAGGTCCATAATGTCGAATATGACTTGCATGCAAAATTTGAAGTCAATCGGACGGGATTTGATAGGTTTAAACATCGAAAGTTGAAGTTTGAAATTCTAAAGTTCACAAGGCTTGGATTGGAGGTCGATTCATGATTTTAGCGTTGTTTGATATGATTTGAGGCCTCGAGCAAGTCCGTAATGTGTTTTGGGACTGGTTGGGGTCTCGAGGGTCTCGGATGGATTTCGGGTGGTTAATAGAGCGAAAATGGAATTTTGGAAAGGCTGAAGTTGCTGGTATCTGGTGTAACCGCACCTGCGAGGGTTTGGCCGCAGGAGCAGAGCCGCAGAAGCGGCTAGGAGGGCGCAGATGCGGTTTTGACCAGAAGAGAAGAGACCGCAGATGCGGTCATGTAGCCGCAGAAGCGGGACCGCACCAGCGGTGATTGAGGCGCATAAGCGGAAAAGGGGAGCCTGGAGGAAACTGCAGAAGTGGTAGAGTGGTTCGCACCTGCGGAACCGCAGAAGCGGTCAAGGGACCGTAGGTGCGGAAAGTGCTAGAGGCAGTGAGTGTTTTAAAATCGGGGTTTTGGCCATTTTCTCTCATATTTTCTTGGCTTGGGCGAATCTTGGAGGGTTTCAAGAGGGGATTTTCATTATCAAAGATAAGGTAAATTATTCCCACCTATCTTAAGTTAAATACATTGATTATGTATGGATTTGAGCATGAAATTTGTAGAAACTTGGGGTTTGAGGGAAAACTTAGAAAATTGATATTCTTAGAATTTGACCACGACTTTGGGTATGAAATTAAGAGAAAATCATATATTTGAGTTCGGGAGTTCATGGGTAAACTTTATCTTCGAAATCCGGGCACATGGGCTCGAGGGCAATTTTGTCAACTTTTTGATCGGGGTTAGGAATTGTTATAATTGAATTGTAATGAGTAACTGAACATATATTAATGGATTTGCATAATTATTGTCTAGTTTTGGAGCATTGTGCTTTGATTCGAGTCTTCGGAAGAACGTGGAATGCTGGTTATGAATCTTCGGAGCGGAGGGAATTGTCCCACAGGTAAAATAATTGGTTATGTGCTCCTTTTTGTGGGGGCTACGTACGCACGAGGTGACAAGAGTTCGTGCGTAGCTACTATTATGCTATTGTCCGGGTAGTCTAGGACCCAAAAGTATGCTGTACTTGGAAATATTTGTAATCCTATTGACGGTTTGAATTGCTTAAATTCTATCGAATTGGTAAATGAATTTCTAAAAGGATTAAGCTTCATTTTTCTTAAATCGTTAAATAAAAGAGAATTTGGATTTTCCTCGGATAGTAGTTCCCTAATGAAGTCTTGATTAAATATTTGAATATGTGATTCTATGTGTACCTGCGTCGCATGTATGATTCGCGAGCATGGTGTTTGTTTATTTTATGTTGATCGCGTCGCATGGATAATTTGCGAGCGGGGTAATAGATGCATTTATGGTTCATGCTGTTCAACCCTCGGCAGTGCACAATTTACATTTCTGTTGGATCGGGTCGTACGACCTCGGCATGATATGCGCATGCTTGTATGGCCTGCCTGAGAATTATAAATGTTGATATTTGCCTTTCCTGGCTCGATATAAATTGATAAAGATAATGAAAAGTAAATCTTGGAAATCCTTTATTATTTGAAAAGGTGTTTACCCGCTTTCCGGCTTTATGAGTTATAACTGCTATATAAATCCATGATTTTCTCACATTTTTACTATGTTATTATTGGACCACTAACAAGTGTCGAAGTTGACCTCTCGTCTCTACTTCTTCGAGATTAGACAGGATACTTGCTGAGTACACGTTGTTTTCGTACTCATGCTACACTTGTTGTACATTTTTGTTGCACAGGCACATGCATTTCTAGTGGCCTAGCAGGCATAGCTGCATGGTTGATATAGAGACTCAGGTGAGCTGCACTTCTCGAGGTGACCTGTAGCCGGCAGAGTCTCTCTCAGAATTTTTTTTGTATTTACTTTCTATCCAATTTGTATCGGGGATGGATGTTGTATTATATTGCTTCCTAGATATAGCTCATGCACTTGTGACACCGGGTTCTGGGATGGTTATAGGATTGTTCAATATTAAATTAGTTAAAGACATTTCCTTATCTCAATGAATTTCATTATCTATTGTTTAATGTATAAAAGGAACAATTTTAATAAGTCATAAAACGAGAAGTTACTAGTTATTTAGTGTTGGCTTGCCTGATAATGGTGTCCGGCGCCACCACGACCCTTAGTGGATTTTGGGTCGTGATAACATGGTATCAGAGCACTAGGTTCCCTTAGGTCTCACGAGTCATGAGCAATTCTAATAGTCTTGCAGATCGGTACGGAGACGTCTTTACTTATCCCTGGGAGGCTACAGGGCTATTAGGAGTACTTCCCTTCTTGATTCCTCATTGTGCGATTTGATTCCTTGAGGTTTAGGCCCTTATTTCCTTTCTAATCAATCTTACGCGACGCGAACCGCTGGTTACAAATCGAGAATTTAAGGATTGTAATGGTACTACGAATGTGGTGCGGGGTGTTTCTCTCTACGGGGTTGTTTGAGCTATTATCGTCGCCTTGTGGAAGGATATTCTATTGTTTCAGCTCAGTGGCGGTACTTTTGAGAGCTCTGAGGCTAGGCGTAAGTTGCCATGATTCTTATGAATGATTGTTCTGCAGTATTGTTATGATGGTAGGATGTTTGCCTATATGTCAGGGCAGTGAATGACTTGAAGGGAGGTTTACTCAGTGCATGATCTAGAGATCCGGTATTTTATTCCCGACAGGGGAAAGGCAATCGAGCTGAGAGTGTTCAGGTTTGGGTTGATAGGGTAACAAGACTCGGTATTTGCGAGCGTGGTGGAGTTTTCTTCTATGATGAGGTGTCGTTGTCCTTATTGAATGTACTAAGTTCGTCGGTGTTATGATCTTCTACAATTGCCTTTGGAGCAGGATATTGCGGGTCAGTATTGAAGAAGCGACGGTTAGAGAGCGCGGGGTGCGGCGGTTCAGGATGGAATCAGTGTTCCTAGTGTTGACGGCTCAAGAAAGATGATCTTCGGAAAGGTTTAAAGTTAGTAACGATTTGTGGGTTCAAGTGCTACGAAGATAGATTTTATTTAAGGCAACAATTGAGCAGCAAAGTATGAGGAAGGACATGTGTGAAGTGGCAGGCGGTGTTTAAAACTTCTAGAAGGTCAAGTATAAGAAGCGCAGGTCGAGTAGTTGATTAAAGAAGCAAGTTTGCCCAAAGTGGGAGAGTGGCGGAGTTGCATATGGGCTTGGTGGTAGGATGACTACGCACCTTAAGGAGAGTTGGAATGATTTGGGAATTTTGGTGATTTGGGGTCTACAGATTTAATTTTGAGCATGGGATATTATGTGGTAGGTGTCACACCTCCTTTTTCCGCACCCGAAGGGGCGCAGGGGGAGTTTTTTCCAATTAAAGGACAATCGAAACGGGATTGGTTTAATTATTTCAGAGTCGCCACTTGGGAGATTTAGGGTGTCCCAAGTCACCAATTTTAATCCCGAATCGAGGAAATAATGACTCTATATTATAGTCTGCGTACCAGAAATCCGGATAAGGAATTTTGTTAACCCGGGAGAAGGTGTTAGGCATTCCCGAGTTCCGTGGTTCTAGCACGGTCGCTCAACTGTTATATTTGGCTTATTTATCTGATTTTTAATACAATATGAACTTATGTGCAAATTTATCTTTTAACCGCTTTACTATTATTGTTTTTAAAAGAAATGTGAACATCATTTAAAACACGTCTTTGGACTACGTCACATGAAGTGCGCCCATAATCCGGAACACATTTTATTTGATGTTTTGGGATCGGATTTGGGTCGCATGAAATGCACACCCGAGCTTAAGAAAGTAAATTATTAAACACGCGCCTAAAGAGACTATCGCGTTATTATTTTGGGAAGGCCACGAAATCCACTAAGCGGCCCTCCTGAATTCTAAGTAATTTAAAACAAGTATTTACTGAGGGCCCCGCAATTTGTATTTTTATTCGACGAGGCTCATCTCATTCTTATTTTTTAAAGGAATTTGCAACGTCATGGAAATGCATCTCGGGCCACGCCACAATCAATGCGCCCGTGACTAGAGACACATTTCGACTCCGTTGAGATTTGGATTTGGGTCACATAAATGTGCACCCGAGTTTAAGGAGATAACATTATTAAAGGCGCGCCTAAAGCAACTAGCGCGTTATTATTTTTTTTGGAAGGGTCGTGAAACTTGCTAAATGGCCCGTCCCGGAATCTAAGTATTTAATATATACATTTAGAGGGCCCCGCGGCTTGTGCATTTTTTCTTTTTCTTTTTTTCTTTTTTTTTTTATTTTTTTTGCGAGGCTCGTCTCATTTTTACTATTTAAGGGCAAACTTAAAACAACTACGATTTCCTGCTAGTGAAGCCATCCGAGATTAAACAAAAAAACGATTCTAACAGGTAATAATATCCATGGTAAAAATGAAAAATAGAATAACCTCGTTCATATGCTCATATTTACTTTAAGCATGCAGTAACTAAACATAAAAATACCATTCTTAACACAACAACAAAAATTGCATCGTTGACATTCATAAATATAGAATATTTTCATTTATTGCCTTGAACCATAAGATGCAAAATGAATGAAATGAAACAAAGGACGAAGAACACCAACCTTCGAACCTCGACAATCCTAGAACGACAAACAGTGCTTTCTACGGAACTCGAACCGGACTTCACTGAACAAGGAACAACAACGAAAACCCCGGAACAAAATCGACGAACCGGACCTCGACTCGGCTTTTGGACTTTGGACTGGAACTTGACTTCAAATCGACCTCACTGACAGACTGTTTGGTCGACGACTGTGGGGTCGACGGGCAATGTTTGACGGGGAGGGCTCCTAGGTTTTTGCTAGGGTTTTGTGGTGAGGAAGAAGGCGATGGGGCTAGGGTTTTGGGCAGTCGGGAAGGTGACGCAACAGCAGCAGCGACAGCTGCTGCTCGACGGGGCTGGTGGTTGACGACGAGGCTGGTGGTTGACGGCGAGGGGTCGGCTGTTGGCGGACTGCTTGGTCGACAAGGCTGGATGACGGGACTGGTGCGTGGTGTTGAGCTGGTTTTTGGACGTGAGGGGAGTGTCACGACTGGAGGGTCAGTTACGAGAGGGTTCGACGGGTCTGGTTTTTCCGGTGGGAAGCTTAGGAGGAGGAGGGGTCGTGGTCGTTGATGGTGGTTATGGCGTCGGGGCAGGTGGTCGACGAGACTGGGGCTGCGACGGGGGGTGGGACTGACTTGGTTGGTTACGACAGTGGGTGATAGGGAAGCTTTGGCTGGTTGTGTTGTGACGGAGAGGAAGTGGGTGTTCGGACGAGATGGTGGTGCGAGGAGGACGACGAGTGAAGCAACGACGGGGACTGCCGGTGGTGACGAGGCAGCAGGTTGACGGGGATGGTGCGTGGGGGTGCCGGAAGGTATGAAGGAGCTTAGTGGTCGTTCATGGTGGGTTTGGGCAGTAGGGGTGTTGGTCCGGTGCTGGGGGGAGTCCGGAAATGGAGTCCTTTCTTCTCAGTAGGGTTTGCTTTCTTTCTCCTCCTGAAGAAGAAAGTGGAACAGTACTATATTTTTCCAAAATTCCAAAAGTCCTCCGCCTTTGTCTTTCATCCGTGCATTTAGCATGGGTTTTGCCCAGAAAAATGAGCCCACGCGTGGTGGGGTTCGAGGCATATGTCCCCCACGCGTGGTGGGGTTCCCCATGTGTCCTGGACACGGTTTATTATGGGCTAGGTCCGAAAATTAGGCCTAAAACCGGGTAGTTTAAACCCGAATATTATTCTTTTGCCCGGACCCGAGAAATAGGAACACGTTGCTTAACTAGTCCTATGTAAGCAAAATAACTACCAAAAATAAGACTAGTATTTAAACAAAACTATATCTTTTTAAATATTTTTCAAGGTTTAAAATAGCTACAAAATATTAATAAAACTATTTTTTGTAATTTTCGTTTTAAAATATTAAGATAAAATATGAGGTAATATTTTTGTATTTTTTCAAAGTTAAAAATTCCTATAAAACTTTAATAGAATTATTATTTTTGTATTTTTTCGAAATTATATAAAGTACAAAAGTAAAGTGCAATTTTTTTGTATTTTTCAAGTTTATGAGAAATACATAAACTAAAATTTATATATATATATTTTTGAAATTTTCTTTTTTGCAACGAAATAAAGTAAAAATAATTAAAATAGCTTTACTGGACCCAATTTCACATATTCACGCTAAAAATGTGAAAATTCTCGGGGAGGGTCAAAAATCACGTGCTTACAGCTGCCCCTCTTTGAATGGAAACACGAAGAGTTTTCCGACAAAGAACGACTAGCCGTGTTTTTGACCCGACCATTACTTGGACGGACTACACTTCAGGAAAGGGAGGGAATGTGACCGAGCCCTGGTATCTGAGCTGCCTACATATCCTTGGTTATACAGGAATCAGGCCACGTGTAGTTCGGAAATGAGAGAGATAGTGAAGTGTACCGAGGTGAAGAGCCGATCGAGGTGCCGTTCCGTTGAGGTTCCGGTCCGCGGTCCTGCCATTACAACAAAAATGAAAACTGAAAAAGACTAACTAAGCCTATCAGCTACTAGTCACAAGGATTCCTATCTCCTAAGTCTTCTGAAACTTGGTCTTGAGTCTTGAATGGTGCTTCATACAGACTTTGGATCTGAACCTTGATACTTAGCTAGTTGTAGGCGCTAGTTCTTGAGCAGATCACATCCGTTCTCCACTTCCGTGCTTCGGATTCATTCATCATTTTTTTTTCTTTTTTTTTCTTCTTGTTTTTTTTTTGTGACTAGCTTTTGTTGACCCTCTCAGACTGTTGACTCGCATTCTTGGGGCGAGATTCTTGTTCTTCTATCTTGGATTGAGTGCTGGGGATATTTGTTGTGGCTTTCTGCCTTCCAATGGGTTACGGCCTGACTTTGAACGATCCCGCTGTTCTGCAGGCGGACCCCTAACTTCTTCAATCTTTGACATATAACAATCTTTTGCTCTACAGGCAGGCCCCTGACAATCAAAACAAACAAAATTTCCTAACCCAGTTTTCACTGGGAAGGTTTGTGAGTCGTTAGCAAAATCGTAGCCCACTGATACTACTGATGCAGTGCTGAGAGTGAACTAAACACTAGATTAGGATGTATTCCCTCTTCTTTTTTTCAAAAAGTTTTTTTTTTCAAAAGTTTTTTTTTAGCATCTTAGGAGAAAGATTCATCAGACTAAGATTTTGATCCTAGGAGAAGGTTCGTCAGACTAGGTCTCTATCTTAGGAGAAAAATTCGTCAGACTAAGATTTTGATCCTAGGAGAAGGTTCGTCAGACTAGGTCTCTATCTTAGGAGAAAAATTCATCGGACTAAGATTTTGATCCTAGGAGAAAGTTCGTCAGACTAGGTCATTTTTTGTTTTTGGTATCTCAGGAGAAAGATTCATCAGACTGAGATTTTGATCCTAGGAGAAGGTTCGTCAGACTAGGTCTCTATCTTAGGAGAAAAATTCATCGGACTAAGATTTTGATCCTAGGAGAAGGTTCATCAGACTAGGTCTTTTATTTTTTGGTTATCTTAGGAGAAAGATTCATCAGACTAAGATTTTGATCCTAGGAGAAGGTTCATCAGACTAGGTCATTTTTTGTTTTTGGTATCTCAGGAGAAAGAATCATCAGACTGAGATTTTGATCCTAGGAGAAGGTTCGTCAGACTAGGTCTCTATCTTAGGAGAAAAATTCATCAGACTAAGATTTTGATCCTAGGAGAAGGTTCATCAGACTAGGTCATTTTTTGTTTTTGAGTATCTTAGGAGAAAGATTCATCAGACTAAGATTTTTCTTTTTGTTTTTTTTTTGTTTGTTTTTTTTCTATCTTTAACAACCACTTAAGAGGAAATGCATCTCCTACGGGTGAAACTGAAACATAAACTTAGGAGGAAATGCATCTCCTATGGGTAAAACTAACTTAGGAGGAAATGTGTCTCCTATGGGTAAGACTCAAACAAACTTAGGAGGAAATGCGTCTCCTATGGGTAAAAACTAAACTTAGGAGGAAATGCATCTCCTATGGGTAAAACTCAAACTTAGGAGGAAATGCATCTCCTATGGGTGAAACTAAATGTATTCCCTTGTTATATAGGTGGGCGCCTAAAATATGAAATGCACAGACAAAAGTATTCCTCTCGTTATTCAGGTGGGCGCCTGTTGAGAATTTTAAAGACTGAAAGTATTCCTCTCGTTATACAGGTAGGCGCCTGGTGGTAAAGATATGAAAAATGATATGCCCGCATTATACTGGTGGGTGACCTAGAATAGAAATGAAAAGACAGAAATGTATTCCCGCATTATACTGGTGGGTGACCCAGAACAACAATGAAAAGACAAAAAATGTATTCCCGCATTATACTGGTGGGTGACCTAGAACAGAAATGAAAAGACAAAATGTATTCCTCTCGTTATTCAGGTGGGCGCCTGGTGGTAAAGATATGAAAAATGATATGCCCGCATTATACTGGTGGGTGACCTAGAATAGAAATGAAAAGACAGAAATGTATTCCCGCATTATACTGGTGGGTGACCCAGAACAACAATGAAAAGACAAAAAATGTATTCCCGCATTATACTGGTGGGTGACCTAGAACAGAAATGAAAAGACAAAATGTATTCCTCTCGTTATTCAGGTGGGCGCCTGGTGGTAAAGATATGAAAAATGATATGCCCGCATTATACTGGTGGGTGACCTAGAATAGAAATGAAAAGACAGAAATGTATTCCCGCATTATACTGGTGGGTGACCCAGAACAACAATGAAAAGACAAAAAATGTATTCCCGCATTATACTGGTGGGTGACCTAGAACAGAAATGAAAAGACAAAATGTATTCCTCTCGTTATTCAGGTGGGAGCCTGTCAAACTAGAACATAAAAGTATTCCTCTCGTTATTCAGGTGGGCGCCTGGTTTCAACAATAACTTTGAAAATAAGATCCTATTTGAGGGCGGATGAACCCGACATATCCTATTTGAGGGCAGATGAACCCGACATATCCTATTTGAGGGCGGATGAACCCGACATATCCTATTTGAGGGCGGATGAACCCAACATATCCTATTTGAGGGCGGATGAACCCAACATATCCTATTTGAGGGCGGATGAACCCAACAGATCCTATTTGAGGGCGGATGAACCCGACATATCCTATTTGAGGGCGGATGAACCCAACAGATCCTATTTGAGGGCGGATGAACCCGACATATCCTATTTGAGGGCGGATGAACCCAACAGATCCTATTTGAGGGCGGATGAACCCAACAGATCCTATTTGAGGGCGGATGAACCCGACAGATCCTATTTGAGGGCGGATGAACCCGACATATCCTATTTGAGGGCGGATGAACCCAACAGATCCTATTTGAGGGCGGATGAACCCAACATATCCTATTTGAGGGCGGATGAACCCAACAGATCCTATTTGAGGGCGGATGAACCCGACATATCCTTAAGACTTGAAATGTCTTACCTCGAATACTTGCTGGGGATTGGGATGAATTTTCCCCTTTTTTCATTATTATCTTTTTTATTCTTTTTTTTTCTTTATTCTCTTTTTTCTTTTTTTGTTTTTGCATAACTTCTTCCTTCGAAGACTACCTCCCTTGATTTACTTACCTGTTGGGGGTAAAATGTTATCAGCTGAGGGTACCTGACTTCCAGAAAATTTTCTAAATGAAAGGAAAATTTTCTGCCCCAGTTTGATAATATCCCTTGTGGCATGCGTTTCTGCATCAATGCCATTTCCTTTACCTGTTTCAAATCAAACAAAATTTGTTAGTTTAAAACATGGTGGTTGGCTGTGATACTCCTACTGGGATGGCTTTCCCTTTCTCCTTCCTTTCTCTGTGCTCCACAACTTGTTGGGGATGATATTGTGTGCTGGGGATAATCCCTTCCTGCTGGGGATATCCCTCTTCTTTTGTGGCATAGCTCGGAAACTGGCATTTTCCCGACCTTTTAGTCTAGTATGGATTTCGCCCAATCATGCTCACTGCTCTCCTTGCTCTGTTCATGGGCCTTGGCCTTTGAGGTTTATAACCTTGGTTTTGGCAAGGATATCTCTCTTGACGCTCGTCAATCCTTCTGTCAATTCCCTTTGCTGGGGATATCTTTTTTTTTGACACTGGCCTCGCGCTTGTTCCTTGCTGACTATACCATTTGGATATACTAGTCAGATCTCATTTTGGAAAGCTGATGGCCTATTTTGAAGTCATTTCATACTTGTTCTGACCGGACAGACTCTATTGGGGAAAAAAATTTTATGAAAGGAGAAAGATAACACATGACTTTTTAACAAAAGAAACTATAAATAAAAACCCTATCAAATGCAGACACCGACTCTAATGGCCATGACATGCGTATGTGGCCTATCCTCTACCGTCAATCATCTTTTAAGATCTTCAATTGGCGATTCCCCCTCTGACTCTCAATCTTATTCGACTTGTAGTGCCCGAAGGGTTTTCACTATCAAGTCTCTCTCATTTTTGGGTTCTTCTCTCAGCTTTCATCGCCTTATGGTGCCTGTGAAGGTTTTCACCGATAAGACTCTCTCATTTGTATCACTTTCCAGCTGGGGATTTGGAGTGTCGCCGGTATGACTCTTTCTGCTGGAGATTAGAGTCCTTTCTGCTGTGGAACAGAATGTTATGTTCGCCGGTAAGACTCTTCATTTGTCTGACTTGACATCTTTTGAAGACTGATCGGAAGGTCTTTCTTTGGACCGTAATGTGGGTTTTGGATAGGGCTAGAAAGAAAGGGTATTAAAGGCTCAAAAGATGCATTAATTTTGGGTTATTAATTACAACCTTCGGAATTAGATTTATTTACAACAAACGCAATTTTTGCCCCAGTTTCTTGCTTGGGGATATTTTAATTGATTTTTTTTCATTTTTCAAAACTATGACCGAGCCGTGAAGCGCCTACGTATCCTCTTTGAGGAATCAGGTCAAACGTAGTTCCCAATTCCTCTTTTTTCTTGTGACTTTCTTTTCACTCATTTCTTATCTTTCTTTTCTTTTTTCTTTTGCTTTTTTTCTTGCTTTTTTGTTGTTGTCTTTCTCTCTTTTTTCTTTTATTCTTCTTTTTCCATTTTGTTGTTTTCTTTTCTTTCTTTTCTCTTACCTGCCATGCTCGCATATTTTATTCGTTGCTACTAATTCCGAACGAGGGGTATGAAAGAAAATAAATAAGGCTCAAAAGGGGTTAACGAAGGATAAAGTGTTTGGGTAGCAGAACAAAATGCCTTCGTCATTCCAGTCTTCAAAACATGTCAAGCGCGAACAACACAATCAAACAATAGATTTATAGTCTCTTCCGATGGTGCTGGACTTGACAATTATATTCAACATATGTTTGTTCACTTGTCACTTCTAAAGCACCGTTGGGCGACACTCTCATTCTCATTATTATGAACGACCCTCATGCCAATTTAGGCGAATCTTTCTTTAACGGTTTTCTTTGTGTTTAACTTGCCCCAATTCCACATGACTCGAGCTCTGAATAATCTCAAACCATCTTTATTTTCTTTAAATGGTCTGATCGCCTTTCTAGGGTTTTAGGATTAACTTTAAAGACTAGGCCCAAAGTGAGTGCGCATGTCATGTCCCTAGAATCGGCATTGAATGAAATGATAAAAGGACTGAACAAAAGACGACTGGAACTAACAAAAGACCGACTTTGTATTAGACTACCGGCGTAATGGTTTGAATAATAAAACAAACAACACAACCAGAATAAAATCCTGACACAAACTGGACAAAATTTAAACAAACTGCTATGACAAAATGGAAAGATATGAAAGTTTGACACAGGACAAAATCTGAATTACAATCCTAATAATCCGAACAAAAGAAATGACAACAAAATAAGCCACTAAATGCCTCTTTCTTGTTAACCAAGGAACGGAGCGTCCTCCCACTTTATCAAACTTGGCATCTTAGCCACTGAGCTTTGCATTAGTATTGCAATGACCATTGCCAGCTTCCATATCATTACCCTTAGTCAACAAGTTCCCAATAGGACTCGAATGCTTCCGTCATCAGGCCTGATCCCCGCAGAGTGTGCATCAGGAGGTGCAAGTAAAGGATTCTGGGTGTCATTGTCCGGCTTACCACAAACCAACCACCTTAACTTATTTGCAAAACAAACAGGTTAGAATGGACTCAGTCGGTCCTCATTATTGACAACATCTTTTCTTTTTTTTTCTTTCTTGTTTTCATTCTTTTTTTCTTTTCATTTTTTCATTTTTTTTTCATTTCGTTTTTTCTTTTGTTGTGGTCGAATCTTATGGAGATTGCCTACGTATCATGACCCCGCATGAATCAGACCTTGCGTAGTTCGTGCCAATAAAAGATAAACAATAATGAACATTTTTTCTTTTCACTTTCATATTAAAACAAACTGGGTTTCAAAGGTTTAAAGATGACCTACAAACTTGAAAATCAAACAACCCACCTATTTTAATCAAAAGGTTTACAAACTTCAAAACAAATGGCCAACTTCCTTCTTCCATTTGCTAATTTTAACCAAATGGTTGTTTTTTTGCAAACGTGGCCCTTTCCAACTCTCACATGAATTTTGAGGCCGAGGAGGATTATTTCAACACTTTACAAACTTGTCCATTCTTTTACGAAAATAACCCTTCGACAACTGAAAGATTATTCTAAGGCTATTTCGGCAAGAACGGTTTAAGACGCGGCCGAAGCTGGCTCGGCTTATTGTGACAAAAGACGGTATTCACCTGACCGTCGACTCTTTTTTCAAATTATAATAAAAACTTGGTGTTGCAAAACACGGCCCTTCAGCGTCTCGGGGACGAAGCTTTTTTAAGGCTGTGTGGGTCCATATCTCAAAATGACCCAAAGGTGGCTGTTTGTGCCAAGTCGGCCTTCCGGCGTCCCTTTCGGGAACATTCGGCTATTTATGACAAAACAGCATCACCTGACTTATTTATAACTTCTTTTTTTTCATCGTTTTTTTCAAATTAGAAAAATCAATATTGCAAACACGGCCTTTCAACGTCTCGGGGACGAAGATTTTTAGGCTGTGGGGGTTAACTGGACCAAGTCTTAAAAAGTGACCCAAAGGTGGCTGTTTATGCAAAGTCAGCCTTCCGGCGTCCCTTTCGGGAACATTCGGCTATGTCTTGATAAAACAGCGTCACCTGACTTCTTTATGACAAAATTGAAATTTTGACATGTTTTTTTTATTATTATTATTATTATTTTTTCACAACAATCAAATAGACTATTATTTTTCATTCATAACAAACAAACGAATTAACGAAAAACATAAAACATTCCTTCTTTTTTTTTGAGAAGGTGGGGTTGGACCCGATGAGGGTTGCCTACGTATCTCACACCCGGTGAGAATCAAACCCGCGTAGTTCGGTCAAATAAGAATAAGTAGGCAAATAAAAAGATGAACTAACCTTTTTGAATTTTCGTTTAAAAGAACTACTTTAAAAGAAGCAAGGAAATATTATTTTTTAATTGATTTTCCTTTTTTAAAAGAAAGACTAATATTTTTTTGAATTTTCGTTTTTTTTTATTCTAAAGAAAAGAAGAAAATATTTTTCGGAATTTTACCTTTAATATAAGAGATGCTTCTAAAATGTTTTTTTTTTCTGAATTTTCTAAAGAAGAATCAAAATATTTTCGGATTTTTATTTATCTATTTTATCTTTTTTGAATTTGAACTTTCTTTTGATTTTTTTTTTTTGGATTATATATATACTTATTTTTGGAACAAATAATAAAACTCTTTTTATTTTTATTTCTGGCATTTTCATAGACAAACAAAATAAAATAAAATAAAACATTTTTTTTTAAAAAAAACAAACTCTTTTTCATTTTCATTTAATGGCAAAACAAACTATTCTCTTTAATATTTTTTTAAAAACAGACAGAACAATGGTGATTTTTATTTTTCCTTTGCTTTTAATATAACAAGACATTTTTTCATTTTTTAAAATTTCGGCAGAGTTTCGACTCTACTCGGACTGCTATGCTGTTATTTTCTCCTCTTTTTCAGGATTTATTTTTAATCGGTGGAAAATAATGAAAACATACAAAATCTTTTTTGAATTTTCATGCTTTGTTTTATTTGTAATTTTTTTTATTATTTATTATTTCTTTCAAAAATGTGGCATGGGAGACATAACGATTTCCAAGACTTCTTGGATTCCGCAAATGCTCCCATGAGCTTTTCCCAACATATGAAGCGTGGGGGACATATGGGAATTCCAAGACTTCTTGGATTCCACAAATGTTCCCCATGTGTTTTCCCAAAAGCAAGCGTGGGGGACATAGGGAATTCCAAGGCTTCTTGGATTCCACAAATGTTCCCCATGCTTTGATTAAAATAACATCATGCTGGAAATGACCCAATGACCCATACGCCCTTGACTAAATACAACATGTAGCACATAGGATGCCGAAAGATTGTCTATTATTTTCAGGTTGCTTGTCCTAGACGGACCCAACCCCTGTGTTGAGTCCCCTAAGTCAAATGCACATGATGCAAATAAACATTCCTACTAGGGATCCGGCATGTGGCTTTGTTATACTAGGTTCAGAACCTGGGTGTTTGTTCTAGACCTGGCTTACCCGAGCGGACAGCTCGAGCCGAGGGGGGGCAGCATACCGGGAATACAGAAGCTTCGCCGGCTTAGCAACTTGTCCGAACCTCGTTCTAAATTGGGATTTGACACTATACAGAAAAGAAGTCATACGAAGTACACCCTTCTTCATGATTTAGAAGACTCAGAAAGGATATGGGTTTAGGCTCAAACATGTAAAAATCAGATAATAGATAAAGCCAAATAATAACAATTATTTTAAGCTCGAATTCTTAACCCTGAACCAGTGGTTCTGGGTCCAATCCCCAGCGG
The DNA here is from genome assembly GCF_000715075.1 of Nicotiana tabacum. Lineage (NCBI taxonomy): Eukaryota > Viridiplantae > Streptophyta > Magnoliopsida > Solanales > Solanaceae > Nicotiana > Nicotiana tabacum. Next base: position 87,793,005 of record NC_134082.1, on the reverse strand, counting down.
AGTCGCCAGAGCTGTCACACCTCCTTTTTCCGCACCCGAAGGGGCGCAGGGGGAGTTTTTTCCAATTAAAGGACAATCGAAACGGGATTGGTTTAATTATTTCAGAGTCGTCACTTGGGAGATTTAGGGTGTCCCAAGTCACCAATTTTAATCCCGAATCGAGGAAATAATGACTCTATATTATAGTCTGCGTACCAGAAATCCGGATAAGGAATTTTGTTAACCCGGGAGAAGGTGTTAGGCATTCCCGAGTTCCGTGGTTCTAGCACGGTCGCTCAACTGTTATATTTGGCTTATTTATCTGATTTTTAATACAATATGAACTTATGTGCAAATTTATCTTTTAACCGCTTTACTATTATTGTTTTTAAAAGAAATGTGAACATCATTTAAAACACGTCTTTGGACTACGTCACATGAAGTGCGCCCATAATCCGGAACACATTTTATTTGATGTTTTGGGATCGGATTTGGGTCGCATGAAATGCACACCCGAGCTTAAGAAAGTAAATTATTAAACACGCGCCTAAAGAGACTATCGCGTTATTATTTTGGGAAGGCCACGAAATCCACTAAGCGGCCCTCCTGAATTCTAAGTAATTTAAAACAAGTATTTACTGAGGGCCCCGCAATTTGTATTTTTATTCGACGAGGCTCATCTCATTCTTATTTTTTAAAGGAATTTGCAACGTCATGGAAATGCATCTCGGGCCACGCCACAATCAATGCGCCCGTGACTAGAGACACATTTCGACTCCGTTGAGATTTGGATTTGGGTCACATAAATGTGCACCCGAGTTTAAGGAGATAACATTATTAAAGGCGCGCCTAAAGCAACTAGCGCGTTATTATTTTTTTTGGAAGGGCCGTGAAACTTGCTAAATGGCCCGTCCCGGAATCTAAGTATTTAATATATACATTTAGAGGGCCCCGCGGCTTGTGCATTTTTTCTTTTTCTTTTTTTCTTTTTTTTTTTATTTTTTTTGCGAGGCTCGTCTCATTTTTACTATTTAAGGGCAAACTTAAAACAACTACGATTTCCTGCTAGTGAAGCCATCCGAGATTAAACAAAAAAACGATTCTAACAGGTAATAATATCCATGGTAAAAATGAAAAATAGAATAACCTCGTTCATATGCTCATATTTACTTTAAGCATGCAGTAACTAAACATAAAAATACCATTCTTAACACAACAACAAAAATTGCATCGTTGACATTCATAAATATAGAATATTTTCATTTATTGCCTTGAACCATAAGATGCAAAATGAATGAAATGAAACAAAGGACGAAGAACACCAACCTTCGAACCTCGACAATCCTAGAACGACAAACAGTGCTTTCTACGGAATTCGAACCGGACTTCACTGAACAAGGAACAACAACGAAAACCCCGGAACAAAATCGACGAACCGGACCTCGACTCGGCTTTTGGACTTTGGACTGGAACTTGACTTCAAATCGACCTCACTGACAGACTGTTTGGTCGACGACTGTGGGGTCGACGGGCAGTGTTTGACGGGGAGGGCTCCTAGGTTTTTGCTAGGGTTTTGTGGTGAGGAAGAAGGCGATGGGGCTGGGGTTTTGGGCAGTCGGGAAGGTGACGCAACAGCAGCAGCGATAGCTGCTGCTCGACGGGGCTGGTGGTTGACGACGAGGCTGGTGGTTGACGGCGAGGGGTCGGCTGTTGGCGGACTGCTTGGTCGACAAGGCTGGATGACGGGACTGGTGCGTGGTGTTGAGCTGGTTTTTGGACGTGAGGTGAGTGTCACGACTGGAGGGTCAGTTACGAGAGGGTTCGACGGGTCTGGTTTTTCCGGTGGGAAGCTTAGGAGGAGGAGGGGTCGTGGTCGTTGATGGTGGTTATGGCGTCGGGGCAGGTGGTCGACGAGACTGGGGCTGCGACGGGGGGTGGGACTGACTTGGTTGGTTACGACAGTGGGTGATAGGGAAGCTTTGGCTGGTTGTGTTGTGACGGAGAGGAAGTGGGTGTTCGGACGAGATGGTGGTGCGAGGAGGACGACGAGTGAAGCAGCGACGGGGACTGCCGGTGGTGACGAGGCAGCAGGTTGACGGGGATGGTGCGTGGGGGTGCCGGAAGGTATGAAGGAGCTTAGTGGTCGTTCATGGTGGGTTTGGGCAGTAGGGGTGTTGGTCCGGTGCTGGGGGGAGTCCGGAAATGGAGTCCTTTCTTCTCAGTAGGGTTTGCTTTCTTTCTCCTCCTGAAGAAGAAAGTGGAACAGTACTATATTTTTCCAAAATTCCAAAAGTCCTCCGCCTTTGTCTTTCATCCGTGCATTTAGCATGGGTTTTGCCCAGAAAAATGAGTCCACGCGTGGTGGGGTTCGAGGCATATGTCCCCCACGCGTGGTGGGGTTCCCCATGTGTCCTGGACACGGTTTATTATGGGCTAGGTCCGAAAATTAGGCCTAAAACCGGGTAGTTTAAACCCGAATATTATTCTTTTGCCCGGACCCGAGAAATAGGAACACGTTGCTTAACTAGTCCTATGTAAGCAAAATAACTACCAAAAATAAGACTAGTATTTAAACAAAACTATATCTTTTTAAATATTTTTCAAGGTTTAAAATAGCTACAAAATATTAATAAAACTATTTTTTGTAATTTTCGTTTTAAAATATTAAGATAAAATATGAGGTAATATTTTTGTATTTTTTCAAAGTTAAAAATGCCTATAAAACTTTAATAGACTTATTATTTTTGTATTTTTTCGAAATTATATAAAGTACAAAAATAAAGTGCAATTTTTTTGTATTTTTCAAGTTTATGAGAAATACATAAACTAAAATTTATATATATATATTTTTTTGAAATTTTCTTTTTTGCAACGAAATAAAGTAAAAATAGTTAAAATAGCTTTACTGGACCCAATTTCACATATTCACGCTAAAAATGTGAAAATTCTCGGGGAGGGTCAAAAATCACGTGCTTACAGTAGGAGATTTGATATAACGGGAAGGAGCTACTGGAAAAGAAGAAGGATACAACATAACTTTAAGTTGGAAGGATGTTGCCGCAAATTTAATTGATGTCCACGAGGGGTGAATGGACTTGTGAACCTAGAGAGTGAGCTCGAACTCAGGGTGGGTTATTGATGTCGTAGTGGTTGTACCCACTGCAGCAACGTTGGAAGATGTCTGGAAGTGATTTCCACAGGTGGGTTATTCCCTGTGAGCAGGTTAGCGTTCGCGTGGTTGGCGAGGCTTCTATGAAGAATTCTGTTGGTTATACAGCAAATAGATTGGTCGTGCGAATGTGGTTGATGATTCAGAGTATAAAAAGGGGTCTTACAGAAGGATTCCGAGAATTTTCGCGGTTTATTGCGTAGGCTATGTCAATAAGAGATGAAGAATCCTGGTGAATTCCAGAGTTATGTAATAGTGGCTTCACGCTAAGTGGGAGAGTCCCACCGCCTATTATTGGGTTGCGAGGTTTCTTGTTATTAGCATATTGATGGGTTATTTCAGCTACGGAAAAAGAACATAAGTGGTAACTTGAGCAAGGGATTGTTAGAGGGTGTTATGGTTGGCCTTGTTGGCAAATGTTCAGACTTGGGGAAGGATTCAGGATTTATGCCTTGTATAGATGCGGGTTTCAAGGAAAATGATTCTGCTGGGTGCTTCGTCGAGAGGGTATTCATGTGCTAGAAGATTCACGGAGTAGATTATATTCGAGGTCAAGTCAGCGGGTGGATCTCAACAACGGTCCTAGTGGATACAAAGGTGTAAAGTGTGGAGCCTAATGATTTCGAGCCTATAGGTACGGTTAAGATTCAAGCTTGGTAGCAGCTTATGAGAAGAGGCCCAAGATGTTTTATGATGTCTTGACTTGTAGTGTAGCATTTGGGAAATATGAAATGATTCATGGGATTTGAGACAGCATGGTCTTGTGATTCAAGGTCACTCGGGATGAGTGCGGATGGAGTGTGTTATGTGTTGAACGGACTTATTATTATTTCTAAGGAAATCAGGGTAAATCGAAAGAAGATAGATTTGTTAGCCATAGTTGAGTTGGCATATTGGTGGTAGAGATTAGTTCCTTCAGCGTGATCAAGTTATGCATGTGATTTGTGGCGGTACGTGTGAGGCTTGTCGGCCGCCGTAATTGATGTTATTCAGGAGTATTCTACTGTTATGGCTTGTTATGTGTAGGCGGATCCCGGAAGGGCTATGGTGGCTTATACCACTACTTAGAGATTTGCATATTCTACGGTTATAAGAATTTGCATGTGCGTTGCTATGGTTCTCCTAAAGTGAGTTAAGTGAAAAGTATTTATATGATGAAGTGTTAGTCTATTAATGGTTCCAGAGTTATGATGAAAATCGTCTTCTATCGTATATTGGCATATTGGGTGCAGTGAGTGGTATGGAATTTGAAGTGAAGATCAAGGTTGCAGTTCGGTGTTGATAAGGATATCACGAGCTTGGATGAGCAAGAAAGGAGTTTCGATGTTTAAAGTAAGTTGGTATTGTCTTCAGCATCACCTGAGATCGGTGTTTTGTGAAAAAGGCTTTGCATCCTGACTAAGGATTCTTGATCGCTTTTCAGCATTAGTGCGACCGGTGGTTTGGGTGTGCAGACCTGTTATTCGTCACGGAAGGTCGTGGGAGCGTGCCCCATGGGAAGGTTGTATAGGTGTGGCATGTAGCCACTTGATTGATTGAGGAGTTAAACCAAGTATGAAGATCGTAGAGATGTCGTTAAATTGAGAATTGATGCCTGGAGGGCACTCGGTCTATTGGGTTGTAGTCTATGGAAGATTACTCCGGTTATGATGGTTGTTCTTGTGTGTTATGAGAAAAAGGGGGCGATTATGGACCCATGAAAGGTTATTTGCCTAGTTTGGTACGATCAGAATTTGACTTGAGGTCGATGGATGGATTTAAATGTGAATATGGGCTCTATATCAGGCCAGATGTGCTCATTTCAACAATGCGCTCCTTATGGAAGGGGTAGTCGGGGTGTTATTTCGTCGTCAGCTATTTCATGTAATGATGTATTGCGTTGTGCGAGTTGTGAGATGGCTTGGTGAATTTCTTATGTGTTGATGTTCCGCGTAGAGATGATGTTATATGAGCAAGATGGCTCTTGAGATTCAGATCGTATATCGCACCTCAGTTGTGCTCGAGTCTGTGGTTTATAGCGTTATATGTCTCCCCAGGGAATAGTATTATGCACCTAGCGTGCTCATGACCAATATTCGGTATCTTGTGGTAATGAGCAATTTAGCTCGATGTCTATCTCCTTATATGAATTCTATATGTGGATCGGGTGGCACGCCGCCATGGGTATGTTGTTCAAATCGGGTTGCGCGCCGCAACAATGTGATGTTGAGTACAGATTCCTATATCTGTTTTTATGTGTTTTGTTTCCTATTTTTTTTTTCAGAGGAAAGCTCATATTAGTTGTGTGCCCGCGTCGTATGTATGATTCACGAGCGGGGTAATTAGATTTCCTTTTCAGAGTTCGTTTTCTTTTTTGTATCGTGTTCGAATTGGTAGCCTATTGGCGCATTGTGGCATCATATGAGACTTTGGATCATGTCCGGGGTGACTTATTCCCTGAGCAGTTCGTACTGGGTGAGACGAGATTATTGGATTTAGGATCGGTGCAATCTGATTATATGAAGTATATTAAGGAGCAAAGATCATTATTCGGTTCAGAATAAGGTGATGGTTCTTGTCAGGAGTATAGACCCAATGATTGTTGAGTCGGCAGTTGGTTATGAATTTCTACACATCTCTTCCATCGTGGCGGTATTGTAAGAGTTAGAGCAGGACTTATATTTATATCATTATGGAGCATATAGAGACAATTTAGGCAATTATTAAACTCTATCATAACGGAATACTCTCCACATTTTAATGATAAGGACCTAAGAACCCTAGAGCATATTTTCCACAAATAAGTCCGAGCACACACTCGTCACCTCGCATGCACGGACTACAATTAGCATAGACGACTCAATTCCTAAGAGGAAGTCCCCCACACAAGGTTAGGCAAGATACTTACCTCAAAGACGACAAATTGATACTCTAAAATGCACTTCTCGGGTGAAAAGAACTCCGGACGGCTCAAATCTAACCAAATTAACTTCAAAACACAAATAAAATACATGAAAACTATTCCGGATCATAAGGTCTCAATCTTTAACAAAATCCAAAAATTGGTCCAAAAGTCGACCCCCGGGCCCGCACCTCGAAACCCAACAAATTTTACAAAAACTGAATACCCATTCCGATACGAGCTCAACCACACAAATTTTATCAAATTCTGATATCATTTGGTCCCTCAAATCACGATTTTTCATTTTAGAATTTTTCTTCAAAAACCAACTCCTTCCCCAACCCCAAACACAATTTAAATGATAAAATAAAGACATATTCATGGAATATATTTAATTATAATTTAAGAACACTTATCCAATCGAATTACGTGAAAAACCCATCAAAATTCTCCAAGAACCGAGCTCTAAAAGTCAAAATATGATGAAATGGTGAAACCCTCGATTTTGGGATATTTTCTGTCTGCCCAGATTTTTGAGCATCGCGAACGCGGAGGGAATATTGCGTTCGCGAAGAAGAAAAAGTGAAGGTGACCAGGTTACTCATTGCGAATGCGACAATGCATCCTCGAACGCGAAGAAGGAAAATCTGATGGCCCAAGGACTGCTCTTCGCGAACGCGAAGAGTGGAACGACATAACTACGCGAACGGGGGAGGGAAACGTGAATGTGATGAAGGGAGAGACAGAGCTTCGCAAACGTGGGGCTCTGAACGCAAACACGAAGAATGATTTTTAGGTGGTCAGCAACAAGGCATCGCGAACGCGAGAGGCTGCTCACGATCGCGAAGAAGGATACCAGAAGCAGCAAAACAACAGTTTCAAAAATTGGAAAAAATACCCGTAGCTCACCCGGAACACACCCGAAGCCCCCGGGACCCCGTCTAAACTCACAAAAAATTCACATAATCTAACACGGACTCGCTCGAGGTCTCAAATACATCAAACAACACCGAAACGATGAATCACACCATGAATCGACCTATGAACTTCCAAATCTTCCAAATTCGAAAACTTGTGCCGAAACCGATCAAATCAACCCGGAATGATGCCAAATTTTGCAGACAAGTCCAAAATGACATGACGGAGCTGCTCCAACTCTCGGAATCGCATTCTGACCCCGATATCACAAAAGTCAACTGTGGGTCAAACTTCTCCATTTTCCAAACTTCAACTTTCCCAACTTTCTCCGAAATGCCTTAATTTGCCCTACAGACCTCCTAATCCGAATCCGGACGCGTGTCTAAGTCCAAAATCACCATACGAAGTTGTCGAGATCACCCACGACCCATTCTAGGGCCGTTTACTCAAAAGTCCAATTCCGGTCAAATTTTTACTATTTAAACTTCCAAAACTAGGTTCCTTCTTCCAATTCAAATTCTGATTCATCCGTAAACTGAATCCAACCATGCACGCAAGTCGATACACCTAATGTGAAGCTGCTCGAGACCTCAAACTACTGGATCGAGCGCAATTGCTCAAAATGACCAGTCGGGTCGTTACATCCTCATCCACTTAAACATACGCTCGTCCCCGAACGTGCCCGGAGTCGCTCCAAAGCCCTCGAACCACTGCATGAGCTCACCATACATACACCCGGGGTGATTCCCCATCACTCAACCTAAGCAGAACTGACAATGCAACTTAACTGAAGATCTCATCTCCTCCTAAGCCCATATCCTTAGAACATGACCCAAACCTCAACATTTGAATTTCATCATCGGATCCGAATTCCACATCATCACACTGCATGAGCCTTAACAAGCTGAATCAAGCCAAATTCCAATTCAGAATGTAATCACACACTGCTCCACATAACTCAAATGCCAAAAGCAATAACATCTTACCACCATAACCGCTCAAATAACATTCTGGATGCTGGCAATATACTTCACATTGAATACAACCTTGTTTTGGACCTCCACATCATTGCTCATGATAAAGAAACATGTCGGAACTCATAGCCGCCCATAAAGACAACAAGTCAAGAAGCTCTCTCGCCCGCCAAGGGCCATCACCCAAATCTTAGCAGAAACACCCTCATACTTTAAAACACTCATCACCCCCGATACCATAGTACCACTCTTAGGTCTAAGAACCACATCTTGACCAATACAAGCATCCCAATTGATGACTCATCATGAAAAACACGCAAATTCTCACACTACTCAGTTCGTACATTGAACCAGCAATAACTCAATTACGTAACACAAGTAAGGAAAAGCAAAGTAGAAGAATTTTCTAACAAGTGTAACATGTGCAACAACGAAAATATAGTTTTCATCAAATTGTTCCACAGAGGAAAAGCAGAACCCCAAATACACACAAGGAAAGGGTATCTTGCATAACATCCGCTGCGGCATGCAGCCCGCTCCCAAATACTCATCAAGCCAGTATACCACATAACATCTGTTGCGGCGTGCAGACCACTCCCAAATACTCATCGAGCCAAAATGCTCGGGCTCACTGATCATATGAATACTAATATCAAGTACAGCAGAGTGCACAAATAAAACTGTGGGAAAAAGTGAATAGAAGTAATAAGACATAAAAGAAACAAGTACAACTGAGGTGCAATGAGCAATTAACATCACGAGGGTTATCTCACCCACATCGCCATAAAGCCTGAGCAGAATTACAACGTGCGTGGGGAATAATCATAAAATCTCGTCGTGTGGCATAGCATAAAAGAGTAGCACATAACATAGGCTAGGGGCACAAATAATATCCATCCTGCCTGGTAACCTGATCAAAATGACAACCTCATAGGAGCACACAAACTGAACCTAATACGAAACACATATTCTCGTTGATCTTCCAAATAGGCCCAAACCAAATCCGGATCCTTCCCAATTAGGTAAATATTCTTTGACAATCAACGGTAACCTATCGATAATACATGCCATTAATTACCCCATTCTCAACATTTCTTCACAATACCCTAACAAGAAATAGCCCACATACGGGGACACCTAGTCCTAAAACCTCAGGAATACTAAAAATCCCATACCCGGACTCAACTATGAAGATCAAATGGCTGATACATCACTCACCTTCCATCATCCTGTCTAAGCACCCATATAAGATTTCGGCCGTGCAACAAAACATGAACCTCGAAAGCCTCAGAACCTAGTAATCACCATGCTACTAGCCACGCACCCGCAAACCAAAACTCAAGGTCCTTTCCAAAATGCACACTCTTCACATATGATAGCCAGAAATGCCAACACTCTATTAATTTCAGATACTGATTCAGGAGAAAACCGTAATGTACCACATATTCTCTATGCCCATAGAAGACACCCAACTCAAACCGTAGTCAAACCATCAAGAACCTTCCGAGATCCGCCCGCACGCAACTAAGACATCGGGACTGCACCTCCCCAACTCGACCGAGTCACACAAACCGTCCAATGCAAGAGTGCTGCCACAAGTGCCAGTAGAGAATTCCCATTCAAAAGGACCGTTTAATTCCATTGCTATGCTGACCCAACACTACTAAACTGACTCATTTCTTCGGATAGTCGATATGCAATAATCCCAATCAAAGTCCCAAATACAGATAATCCTAACACGAACCACGTAGCCAGAAGCTCATAAACCACTGCATTTCCTCTGAAGCACCCTGTCCTGCGGCAACCACGGCACATACGCTGAATAGACCTTCTATGAACCTGAAGTTGTTCCTCCGACTCCCCTTGATGCTGAAATGTAGATCCATTTTTGACGTAGAAATACTGTAAGTCCCAACATCATTTTGTGCAAAATCTCAGACCCTGGTCATACTCCAAGTCCGAGAACCTACCAACACCACATATACACATACCTCAGGCCAAAATCGATATAAATATGACTCTGCATTCTGAATGCCGCTTGGACTCCTCCACTTGGCACAAAGCCATAGAAAACAACGTTTGATGATCCACAAAACTAACCTTCACAACTCGTACAACACAAATCACAAGGCACTTCAATACCACCAGCTATCCTCAGTCAGTATCCACCTCACGACCTGTTGCGATCTCGATCACTAGCCAACCAATTAAACCTTCCCAAGCTCGCACTCATCAATTAGATGTCAAAACCGTTGTGCCTCCATATGAACAATTGAATAGCCGCTCAATACATTTGTATCTTCAGCCTGGACAGCACGTTGAGACGATGCTTGAGCATCCTTGACTCCTTCATAGCTCATCTATAGCATCACGAACCACTGGCGCATGGCGAACACTGAGAGTGTAATATTATACACGAGTGGATGTAAAGGAACATAAGTTATATACTTCGAGCTGAATCAATATCGCACTATAAGGAATGAAAGAAGTGGAGTTTCCTAACAGTTATGTAGCCTCTCGAAGATAAGTACAGACGTCTCCGTACCGATCCGCAAGACTCTACTAAACCCGCTTACGACTCGTAGCCCCTGTGAACCTAGAGCTCTGATACCAACTTGTCACGACCCAATTTTTCCTCCGTTGGGTTTCGTGCACCTAGTCTTAAGGACTAGGTAAGCCTACTAATATGTGGACTAACAATAATAATTAATAACAGCTAGAATCCTTCTGAGATGAATCCCTTATACAATGAACAACTTCCCAAGACCCTGTAGTATAAGTCATAAGCTCTACTGAGTTTCGCTACAACTCCTAAACAAACCGTATGGAAATAAGTACAACAATGTGAATATAAAACAGGAAGGTGACTACGAAGCCTGCGAACGCAGCAACAGGACTACCTTGAGCCTCCTCGGCAAGAATTTGCACAGCTACTAGCGAACAATACCTGGATCTACATAAAAGAAATGTGCAGAAGTGTAGTATGAGCACACCATAGCGGTACCCAGTAAGAAGACTAACCTCGGTGGGGTAGTGACGAGGAACAGTCAAGACACCTACTGGTCAAATGAAGTGAACAGGATATGATAATAAAATATCACGATAAAGATAACGAGGTAATATTAATAGCGAAATGAAATCAACGTACAAATAGTGAGAGCAACGAGGAGAACGCGGGTAGTAACGAACGATAACCAAGTAAATCAGGTAACAAGTAAATCAATACTGACATAACAGGAACAGAACCAAGTAAGTATGTATTTAATTAAGGAAGGAAATGGCCACACAATCAATCACATCATGTCTACTACACGATCCCAATCATCTCAATCCTCGATTTCTCATATCATAATCTTAACTTCCGAGTCTTCCGCACACATGGCACCTCGTGCCCCCATCTATTCCATTTCACTTTTAACAATAGGATCCCCATGCTATACAATGTATAATGTCCGTACAATGCACTCAACATGTCCAAGAAGTCCCGTTTGCCTAATATAAGTAAAATTACAATTTCTAAACCAATTGAGAAAACCAGCGAGAGAAGGGGAAATTGTTTCTTTTGAAATCATTTGATTAAGGAAAGTACCCCCTTTTAATTTAAAGATACAACATTGACTGGATTATTACCTCTAAAACGAGATTTAATAATTTAAAACTTAGTAAAAATTTCTTTTTAAGTAAAATACAACCTCAGACGGTTTAAGGGGGTATAATTGAGAAACTGATTAAATTAAGGATGTAACAATTATTGAAGTTTGAAGTATTGGAATGTATATACATATATATAAATGCGATGAGGTGTTGAAAACATTGTGGGTTCTAACACAAAGGATCACAGCAATAAAGGAATTAAATAGCTTAAACATTTGAATTAATAGGAACAAATAAACACAGCAACAGAAAGTGCACGACATCACCCTTCGCGCTTTTACTCTCGTTCTCACCATAAGAATACATACACTTTATTCTTTCTTGTTGCAGCGTGCAACCCGATCCCAATCGTATAGTACTATTTCGGTGTGCAACCCGATCCCAATCGTATAGTACTATTGTGGCGTGCAACCCGATCCATATAGTATTGTTGCAGCGTGCAACCCGATCCATATCACATTGTTGCGACGTGCAACCCGATCCATATAACATTGTTGCGGCGTGCAACCCGATCCATATAATATTGTTGCGGTGTGCAACCCTACCCATATAATATTCAAATCAACACCAATCACAAAAGAATCTCGGCAAGGGAATAAAAAGGAAACAACAATAACTCGGCAAGGGAGTCAACAACAAGAATAAACACGTCCCAGCAAGGGAACCAACAATAAGAATTAAGTATGTCCCAACAAGGGAATCAGCTATAACCAAATTTATACCAATAATTAACCTCACAATGAAACCTCAACTACACAACAAGACATAATAAGCACGTGATAACTACACCGGCAACCACAACAATTGGACATGTAACCAATTTGCACGAAGTCATAGAGGAACTCACAATCAAGAAGTATCAAAACAATAGGGAAGACAATCACTTTAATTAAGGCAATTAAGGGTCAATGCAACACGTAGGAATTTAAGGAAAGCTAGCAACATCATATGGAGCATATAGAGACAATTTAGGCAATTATTAAACTCTATCATAACGGAATACTCTCCACATTTTAATGATAAGGACCTAAGAACCCTAGAGCATATTTTCCACAAATAAGTCCGAGCACACACTCGTCACCTCGCATGCACGGACTACAATTAGCATAGACGACTCAATTCCTAAGAGGAAGTCCCCCACACAAGGTTAGGCAAGATACTTACCTCAAAGACGACAAATTGATACTCTAAAATGCACTTCTCGGGTGAAAAGAACTCCGGACGGCTCAAATCTAACCAAATTAACTTCAAAGCACAAATAAAACACATGAGAAACTATTCCGGATCATAAGGTCTCAACCTTTAACAAAATCCAAAAATTGGTCCAAAAGTCGACCCCCGGGCCCGCACCTCGGAACCCAAATTTTTTTTTACAAAACCTGAATACCCATTTCGATATGAGCTCAACCATACAAATTTTTTCAAATTCCAATACCATTTGGTCCCTCAAATCACGATTTTTCATTTTAAAATTTTTCTTCAAAAATCAACTTCTTCCCAACCCCAAACACAATTTAAATGATAAAATAAATATATATTCATGGAATATAATTAATTATAGTTTAAGAACACTTACCCAATCAAATTACGTGAAGAACCTATCAAAAATCGCCAAGAACTGAGCTCTAAAAGTCAAAATATGATGAAAATGGTGAAACCTTCGATTTTGGGATATATTCTGTCTGCCCAGATTTTTGAGCATCGCGAACGCGGAGGGAATATTGTGTTCGCGAAGAAGAAAAAGTGAAGGTGCCCAGGTTACTCATCACAAACGCAACAATGCATCCGCGAACGCGAAAAAGGGAAATCTGATGGCCTAAGGACTGCTCTTTGCGAACGCGTGAACTAGTACGCGAACGCAAAGAGTGGAACGACATAACTACGCGAACGCGGGAGGGAAACGCGAACGCGATGAAGGGAGAGATAGAGCTTCGCGAACGCGAGGCTCTGAACGCAAACGCGAAGAATGATTTCTAGGTAGTCAGCAACAAGCATCGCGAACGCGAGAGGCTGCTCGCGATCACGAAGAAGGATACCAGAAGCAGCAAAACAGCAGTTCCAAAAATGGGGAAAAATACCTGTAACCCACCCGGAACACACTCGAGGCCCCCGGGACCCCGTCTAAACTCACAAACAAGTCACATAACCTAACACGGACTCGCTCGAGGTCTCAAATCACATCAAACAACGCCGAAACTACGAATCACACCATGAATCGAACTATAAACTTCCAAATTTTCCAAATTCGAAAATTGTGCTGAAACCGATCAAATCAACCCGGAATGACGCCAAATTTTGCAGACAAGTCCAAAATGACATGACGGAGCTCCTCCAACTCTCGGAATCGCATTCCCACCTCGATATCACAAAAGTCAACTATGGGTCAAACTTCTCCATTTTCCAAACTTCAACTTTCCCGACTTTTGCCAAAATGCCTCAATTTGCCCTACGGACCTCCAAATCCAAATCCGGATGCATGCCTAAGTCCAAAATCACCATACGAAGCTGTCGAGATCACCCACGACCTATTCCGGGGCCATTTACTCAAAAGTTCAATTCCGGTCAAATTTTCACTGTTTATACTTCCAAAACTAGGTTCCTTCTTCCAATTCAATTCTGATTCATCCGAAAATTGAATCCAACCATGCACGCAAGTCGATACACCTAATATGAAGCTGCTCGAGACCTTTAACTACCGGATCCAGCGCAATTGCTCAAAACGACCAGTCGGGTCGTTATAGGTCGTTTTGCCTTTTAGAACCCCATTCCCTTAAATAAAACTTCCCGCTCTTGCTTTAGCTAATTTATGACTTGCGGGGATGGTTGGTTTGAGATTTGGAAGAGTTTAGAGTGAAATATGCCCATTTGATTCCTTAGGATTTCTTAAAAGGCTAAGTTTGACTTTGGTCAATATTTTGAGCAAATGGACCCGGATTCATGATTGGACGGTCCCGTAGGGTCCGTAGGAAAGTATGAGACCTGGGCGTATTCTCGGAATTGAATTCCGAGGTCCCTAGCCCGAGTAATGAATTTTTGTTAGAAATTATTAATCTGAAGTTTTAAGGATTTAAAGAAACTAATTAATAATTGATCATGTCACGACCCAAAATCCACTAAGGGTCGTGGTGGCGCCAGACATCGCTGTCAGGCAAGCCAACTAAAAATACTAAATTAAATTCCAATTTTAGTGTTTGTATATATTTAAATAATAAAGAATGGAATTTACAAAAATAACCATGGAGTGTCTAACAAAGTTAACATTTAATTATCCAAAATCATCCCAGAACACGGTGTCACAAGTGCATGAGCTATTTCTAGGAAGCAATATAATACAACAACCGTCCCGAAATACAATAGAGAGAAAGTAAACACAATACGTTGAAAGAGACTATACTAGATGCGGGTCGCCTCGAGAAATGCAGTTCACCTAGTCCCCGTATCATCTACATTGTTACGCCAAGTAGGCCACTAGAAGTACATGTGCCTGTGCAACAAAAATGTACAACAAGTGTAGCATGAGTATGAAAACAACGTGTACTCAGCAAGTATCCTGTCTAATCTCGAAGAAGTAGAGACGAGAGGTCGATTTTGACACTTGCTAGTGGTCCAATAATAATATAGTAAAGATGAAAGGAACACATGGATTTATCTAGAAATTATAACTCATAAAGCCGGAAAGCAGGTAACACCTTCTCAAATAATAAGGGATTTTTCCAAGATTTACTCTTCATTATCTTTATCAATTTATATCGGGCCATAAAAGGGCAATATCAACATTTAAAACTCTCAGGCAAGCAATACAAGCATGCAAATCATGCCGAGGTCGTACGGTCCGATCCAACAAAATTGTAAATTGTGCACTGCCGTGGGTCGAACGGCTCGAACCATAGATGCATCTATTACCCCGCTTGTGAACTATCCATGCGACGCGGTCAACATAAAATAAACAAACACCCTGCTCGCGAATCATACATGCGACGCAGGTACACATAGAATCACATATTCAAACAGTTAATCAAAATTTCATTAGGGAACGACTATCCGTGGAAAATCCAAATTCTCTTTTATTTAACGATTTAAGAAAAATGAAGTTTAATCCTTTTAGAAATTCATTTACCACTTCGATAGAGTTTATGCAATTCAAACCGTCAATAGAATTACAAATATTTCCAAGTACAGCATGTTTTTGGGTCCTAGACTACCTGGACAATAGCATAATAGTAGTTATGCATGGACTCTCGTCACCTCGTGCGTACGTATCCCCCACAAATAGGAGCACATGACCAACTAACTCACATATGGGGACAATTCCCTCTTACAAAGTTAGAAAGGAGAATCACCTCGCTCCGAAGATCCATAAACGACATTCCACGCCCTTTCGAAGACTCGAATCAATACACAATGCTCCAAAACTAGCCAATAACTATGCAAATCCATTATATATGTTCAATTACTCATTACAATCTAATTTATAACAATTCCTCACCCCGATCGAAAAGTTGACAAAACTGCCCTCGGGCCCACATGACCGGATTCCTAAATTTTTCGAAGATAAACTTTACCCATAACCTCACAAACTCAAATATATAATTTACTCTCAATTTCATACCCAAAATCGTGGTCAAATTCCAAGAATATCAATTTTCTAGGTTTTCCCTCAAACCCCAAGTTTTCTACAAATTTCCATGTCCAAATCTGTATATAATCATGTATGTAACTCAAAACTAGCATAAATTACTTACCTTATGCTTGGTGGTGAAAATGGCACCCCAAATTTGCTCCAAATCGGCTCCAATAGAAGAAAATGGGGTTGAAATGAACCCAACCCCCGATTTAAAAGAACCTCACTACCTCCAACATTTCCGCACCGTAGTCCCCTGACCGCTTCTGCAGTTCCGCAGGTGCGAACTGCTCTACCGCTTATGCGGTTTCCTCCAGGCTCCCCTTTTCCGCTTCTGCGATCCAACTACCGTAGGTGCAGTTCCGCTTCTGCGGCTTCTCGACCACATCAGCGGTCCACTTCACTTTGGTCCAAACCGCAATTGCGGCTCCCCTGGCCGCTTCTGCGGCCCAATTCTCGCAGGTGTGGTTATGACAGCAACCAGCAACTTCAGCCTTCCAAAAATTCCAATTTCGATCTGCTAACCACCCAGAATCCACCCGAGTCCCCCGGGACCCCAACCAATCGTACTAACCAGTCCCAAAACACACTACAGACTTACTCGAGGCCTCAAATCATATCAAACAACGCTAGAATAATGAATCGACCTCCAATCCAAGCCTTATGAACTTTAGAATTCAAACTTCAAATTTTGATGTTTAAACCTATTAAATCTCGTCCGATTGAATTCAAATTTTGCACGCAAGTCATATTCAACATTACGGACCTATTCCAACTTTCGGAATTGAATTCCGACCCCAATATCAAAAAGTCCACTTCCTGTCAAACTTCTAAAAACCTTCAAATTTCCATCTTTAGCCAAATGACTTCAAAATGCCCTACAGACCTCCGAATTCACTTCCGATCGTGCTTCCAACTCTAGAATCACCATACGGAGCTACTCCCAGACTTGGAATCTCAACTGGACATCGATAACATTGAAATGCACTTCAACCCAAACTTATGAAATTTCTTCCAAAATGCTAACTTCCACAATAGGCGCCAAAATGCTACCGGGTCATCCAAAACCCGATCCGGGCATACGCCCATGTCCGAAATCCTCATACGAACCTGCTGGAACCTTCAGATCCCGATTCCGAGGTCATTTACTCTAAAATCCAATCTTAGCCAATCCTTTCAACTTAAAGCTTCCGAAATGAGAATTCTCTTTCCAAATCAACTCTGAACTTCCCGAGATTTAATTCTGACCACGCATACAAGTCATAATACCTGAAGTGAAGCTGCTCATGGCCTCAAACTACTGAACGACGTGCTATAGCTCAAAATGATCGATCGGGTCGTTACATTCTCTCCCACTTAAACATACGTTCGTCCTCGAACGTGCTAAGAACTGGGCTGGGGTTGTCCGAAATCACTGTTTAACACCTTGAGCACCTACCTGTGCTTCCACAACCCAGCAGGGCACCCTAGCTTGATCAATCTGAAGATATCCTTTTTCACTTAAGCGAATAAGACTTAGAGCCTAATTCCAACATTCGGAATTCTCTGCCAGGTCTGTTTCCAACATACGCTCACCGTATCAATTCTACACGCAGCACCAAAACATGACTGCATACCTTAGCTGAATTCACACTTTGCACCACTTTACTCAAGGACCACAATAACATTTTCTGATCAAATTAGTCGAAATTCCCCGAATATGATGCCCCCAATGCACCTCATCATGATATATATAAGTCTTGTTCTAACTCTTACAATACCGCCATGACGGAAGAGATGTGTAGAAATTCATAACCAACTACCGAATCAACAATCATTGGGTCTATACTCCTGACAATAACCATCACCTCATTCTTAACCGAATAATGGTCCTTGATCCTTAATATACTTCATATAATCATATTGCACTAATCCTAAATCCAATAATCTCGTCTCACCCAGTACGAACTGCTCAGGCAATAAGCCACCCCGGACATGATCAAAAGTCTCATATGATGCCACAATATGCCAATAGGCTACTAGTTCGAATGCGGTACAAAAAGAAAAATGAACTCTGAAAAGGAGATCCAATTATCTCGCTCGCGAATCATACATGCGACGCGGGCAACATACTAAAGAGACACCCCGCTCGCAAATCATACATACGACGCGGGCTCACATCTAATACGAGCCTTCCTCAAAAACATTGGAAATGAAACACATAAACAGATATAGGGAACTGTACTCAACATCATGTTGTTGCAGTGTGCAACCCGATCCAAACAATATTCCCATAGTGGCGTGTCAGCCGATCTATACATAAAATTCACGTGAGGAGATACACACCCAGCCAGATTGCTCATTACCACAAAATACCGAATGTCTATCACAAGCATGCTAAGTGAATAATACCATCCCTGGAGAGACATATAGCCCCATAAGCTACAAAACTCAAGCATAACTGAGGTGCGATATACGATCTAAACCTCAAGATCCACTTTGCCTATATAACATCACCTCTACTCGGAATCTCAACACATAAGAAATTTACCAAGCCATATGACAACTCACACGGCGCAATATATCGTTACATAAAATAGCTGACGACAAAATAACACCCTGACTACCCCTTCCATAAGGAGCGAATTGTTGAAATGAACACATCTAGCCTGATATAGAGCCCATATTCACATTTAAATCCATCCACCGACCTCAAGTCAGTTTCTGATCATACCAAACTAGGATAATAACCTTTCATGGATCCATAATTGCCCCTTTTTCTCATAACACACAAGAACAACCATCATAACCGAAGTAATCCTCCACAGTCCACAACCCAATAGACTGAGTGCCCTCCAGGCATCAACTCTCAATTTAATGACACCTTTACAATTTTCATACTTGGTTTAACTCCTCAATCAATCAAGTGGCTACATGCCACACTTATACAACCTTCCCGTGGGGCACGCTCCCACGACCTTCCGTGACGAATAATAGGTCTGCAACCCCAAACCACCGGTCGCACTGACGCTAAAAAGCGATCAAGAATCCTTAACCAGGATGCAAAGCCTTTTTCACAAAACACCGATCTCAGGTGACGCTGAAGACAATACCAACTTACTTTAAACATCAAAACTCCTTTCCTGCTCATCCGAGCTCATGACATCCTTATCAACACCGAACTGCAACCTTGATCCTCACTTCAAATTCCATACCACTCACTGCACCCAACGTGCCAATATACGATAGAACACAATTTTCATCATAACTCCAGAACAATAATAGACTAACACTTCATCATTTAAAACTTTTCACTTAACTCACTTCAGGAGAACCATAGCAACACACAGGCGAATTCTCATAACCGTAGAATATGCAAATCTCTAAGTAATAGTCTAAGCCACCATAGCCCTTCCGGGATATGCCTATACATAACAGGCCATAACAGTAGAATACTCCTGAATAACATCAATTATGGCGACCGATAAGCCTCACACGTACCGCCACAAATCACATGCATAACTTGATCACGCTGAAGGAACTGATCTCTACCACCAATATGCCAACTCAACTATGGCTAACCAATCTATCTTCTTTCAATTTACCCTGATTGCCTTAGAAATAATAATAACTCCATTCAACACATAACACACTCCATCCGCACTCATCCCGAGTTACCTTAAATCGCGAGACCATGTTGTCTCAAATCCCATGAATCATATCATATTTCCCAAATGCAACACTGCAAGTCAAGACATCATAGAACATCCTGGGCCTCTTCTCATAAGCTGCTACCAAGCTTGAATCTTAACTGTACCTATAGGCTCAAAATCATTAGGCTCCACACTTTACCCCTTTGTATCCACTAGGACCGTTGTTGAGAGCCACCCGCTGACTTGACCCCGAATATAATCTACTCCGTGAATCTTCTAGCACATGAATACCCTCTCGACGAAGCACCCAGCAGAATCATTTTCCTTGAAACCCGCATCTATACAAGGCATAAATCCTGAATCCTTCCCCAAGTCTGAACATGAGCCAACAAGGCCAACCATAACACCCTTTAACAATCCCTTGCTCAAGTTACCACTTATGTTCTCTTCCCGTAGCTAAAATAACCCATCAATATGCTAATAACCAGAAACCTCGCAAGTAGTTAACCATGCAACCCAATCATAGGAGGTGGGACTCTCCCACTTAGCTTGAAGCCACTATTACATTACTCGAGAATTCACCAGGATTCGTCATCTCTTATTGACGTAGCCTTACGCAATCAACCGCAAAAATTCTCAGAATCCTTCTGTAAGACCCCTTTTTATACTCTGAATCATCAACCATATTCGCACGAACAATTTCTTTACTGTATAACCAACAGAATTCTTCACAGACGCCTCGCCAACCACATGACCGCTAACCTGCTCACAGGGAATAACCCATTTGTGGAAATCACTTCCAGACATCTTCCAACGTTACTGCATGGGGTACAACCACTACGATATCAATAACCCACCCTGAGTCTGAGCTCACTCTCTTAGTTGCCCAAGTCCATTCACCCCTCGTAGTCATTAATTAAATTTGTGGCAACCTCCTTCCAATTTAAAGTTATGTTGTATCCTTCTTCTTTTCCAGCAGCTCCTTCCCGTTATATCAAATCTCCCGTCGCATAATAGCCCTTGCTCAAAATTAAATTTGTAAACCCCAAATCACCAAATTACTAAAATTCCCAAATCGTTCCAACTCTCCTTTAGGTGCGTAGTCATCCTACTACCAAGCCCATATGCAATACTGCCACTCTCCTACTTTGGGCAAACTCGCTTCGTTAATCAACTACTCGACCTGCACTTCTTATACTTGGTCTTCTAGAAGTTTTAAACACCACCTGACACTTCCCACATGTCCTTCCTCATATTTTGCTGCTCAATTGTTGCCTTGAATAAAATCTATCTTCGTAGTACTTGAACCCACAAATCGCTACTAACTTTAAACCTTTCCGGGGATCATCTTTCTCGAGCCGTCGACATCATAAATACCAACTCAATCCCGAACCACCGCACCCCGCGATCTCTGACCGTCGCTTTTTCGATACTGACTCGCAATATCCTGCTCCAAAGGTGAATTGAAGAAAACCATAACACCGGCAACTTAACATATTCAATCGAGGACGACGATACCAAATCACCGATGAAAACTCCACCACACTTGAAAATACCATGTCACGTCCCCCACCAACCCAAACCTGAACATTCTCAGCCTGATTTCCTTTCCCTTGCCAGGAATAAAATACCGAATCTCTAGATCATGCACTGAGTAAACCTCCCTTCAAGTCATTCACTGCCCCGACACGTAGGCAACCATCCTACCATCATATCAATGCTGCGGAACAATCGTTCATAAGCATCATGGAAACTTGTGCCTAACCTTAGAGCTCTTAGAAGTACCGCTACTAAGCCGAAACAATAGAATATCCTTCCACAAGGCGACGATAATAGCTCAAACAACCCCATAGGGGGAAACACCCCGCACCACATTCGTAATACCATTACAATTCTTCAATTCTCGATTTATAACAAGCGGTTTGCGTCGCGTAAGATTGAGTAGAAAGGAAATAAGGGCATAAGCCTCAAGGAAATCAAATCGCACGATGAGGAATCAAGAAGGGAAGTACTCCTAACAGCCCTGTAGCCTCCCGAAGATAAGTACAGACGTCTCCGTACCGATCCGCGAGACTCTACTAGACTTGCTCATGACTCGTGACACCCAAAGGAACCTAGTGCTCTGATACCATATTGTCACGATCCAAAATCCACTAAGGGTCGTGGTGGCGCCGGACACCGCTGTCAGGCAAGCCAACTAAAAATACTTAATTAAATTTAAATTTTAGTGTTTGTTGAAATCATTTTCCTTATGAATTTAAATAATAAAAAATGGAATTTACAGAAATAACCGCGGAGTGTCTAACAAACTTAATATTGAATGATCCAAATCATCCCAGAACCCCGTGTCACAAGTGCATGAGCTATTTCTAGGAAGCAATACAATACAACAACCATCCCAAAATACATTGGACAGAAAGTAAACACAATACACTGAAAGAGACTATACTAGCTGCGGGTCGCCTCGAGAAATGCAACTCACCTAGTCCCCGTATCATCTACGCTGCTATGCCAAGTAGCCCACTAGAAGTACATGTGCCTGTGCAACAAAAATGCACAGTAAGTGTAGCATGAGTACGAAAATAACGTGTACTCAGCAAGTATCTTGTCTAATCTCGAAGATGTAGAGACAAGAGGTCGATTTTGACACTTGCTAGTGGTCCAATAATAATATAGTAAGGATATGAGTAAGACATGGATTTACCTAGCAATTATAACTCATAAAGCCGGAAAGCAGGTAACACGTTCTCAAATAATAAGGGATTTTTCCAAGATTTACTCTTCATTATCTTTATCAATTTATATCGGGCCATAAAAGGGAAATATCAACATTTAAAACTCTCAGGCAAGCAATACAAGCATGCAAATCATGCCGAGGTCGTACGGCCCGATCCAATAGAATTGTAAACTGTGCACCGCCGAGGGTCGAACGGCTTGAACCATCGATGCATCTATTACCCCGCTCGTGAACTATCCATGCAACGCGGTCAACATAAAATAAACAAACACCCTGCTCGCGAATCATACATGCGACGCAGGTACACATAGAATCACATATTCAAACAGTTAATCAAAATTTCATTAGGGAACGACTATCCGAGGAAAATCCAAATTCTCTTTTATTTAACGATTTAAGTAAAATGAAGTTTAATCCTTTTAGAAATTTATTTACCACTTCGATAGAATTTATGCAATTCAAACCATTAATAGAATTACAAATATTTCCAAGTACAGCATGTTTTTGGGTCCTAGACTACCTGGACAATAGCATAATAGTAGTTATGCATGGACTCTCGTCACCTCGTGCGTACGTAGCCCCCACAAATAGGAGCACATAACCAACTAACTCACCTATGGGGACAATTCCCTCTTACAAGGTTAGAAAGAAGACTCACCTCGCTCCGAAGATCCATAACCAGCATTACACGCCCTTCTGAAGACTCGAATCAATGCACAATGCTCCAAAACTAGCCAATAATTATGCAAATCCATTAATATATGTTCAATTACTCATTACAATCTAATTTATAACAATTCCTAACCCCGATCGAAAAGTTGACAAAATTGCCCCCGGGCCCACGTGACCGGATTCCTAAATTTTTTGAAGATAAACTTTACCCATAACCTCACGAACTCAAATATATAATTTACTCTCAATTTCATACCCAAAATCATGGTCAAATTCCAAGAATATCAATTTTCTAGGTTTTCCCTCAAACCCCAAGTTTTCTACAAATTTCCATGTCCAAATCCGTATATAATCATGTATTTAACTCAAAACTAGCATAAATTACTTACCTCATGCTTGGTGGTGAAAATGGCACCCCAAAGTTGCTCCAAAATCGGCTCCAATGGAAGAAAATGGGGTTGAAATGAACCCAACTCCCGATTTAAAAGAACCTCACTACCTCCAGCATTTCCGCACATACGGTCTACTGACCGCTTCTGCAGTTCCGCAGGTGCGAGCCGCTCTACCGCTTATGCGGTTTCCTCCAGTCTCCCATTTTCCGCTTCTGCGATCCAATCGCCGTATGTGCGGTTCTGCTTCTACAGCTTCTCGACCGCATCTGCGGTCCACTTCACTTTGGTCCAAACCGCTTCTGCGGCCCAATTCTCGCTGGTGCAGTTATGACAGCAACCAGCAACTTCAGCCTTCCAAAAATTCCAATTTCTATCCGCTAACCACCCGGAATCTACCTGAGGCCCCTGGGACCCCCAACCAATCACACTAACCAGTCCCAAAACACACTACGGACTTACTCGAGGCCTAAAATAATATCAAACAATGCTAGAATCATGAATCGACCTCCAATCCAAGCCTTATGAACTTTAGAATTTCAAACTTCAATTTTCGATGTTTAAACCTATCAAATCCCGTACGATTGACTTCAAATTTTGCACGCAAGTCATATTCAACATTACGGACCAACTCCAACTTTCGGAATCGGATTCCAACCCCGATATCAAAAAGTCCACTTCCGGTCAAACTTCTCAAAACCTTCAAATTTTTGTCTTTAGCCAAATAACTTCAAAATGCCCTACGGACCTCCGAATTCACTTCCGATCGCGCTCCCAACTCCAGAATCACCTTACAGAGCTACTCCCAGACTCGGAATCCCAACTGGAAATCGATAACACTGAAATTCACTTCAACCCAAACTTATGAAATTTCTTCCAAAATGCTAACTTCCACAATAGGCGCCAAAACACTCCCAGGTCATTCAAAACCCTATCCGGGCATACGCCCAACTCCGAAATCCTCATACGAACCTGCTGGAACCTTCAGATCCCGATTCCGAGGTCGTTTACTCTGAAATCCAATCTTAGCCAATCCTTTCAACTTAAAGCTTCCGAAATGAGAATTCTCTTTCCAAATCAACTTCGAACTTCCCGAGATTCAATTCCGACCATGCGTACAAGTCATAATACCTGAAGTGAAGCTGCTTATAGCCTCAAACTACTGAACGATGCGCTAGAGCTCAAAACGACCGGTCGGGTCGTTACAGATCACATGGGTATCATGCTCGTATGATGGTTCTGAAGCCCGATACATGTCCGAAATAACATTTAAGACTTCCCCACAAAATTTGGTGTCAATCCGAGTAGTTTAAGTGCATTTCGGCTCGTTAGAGGAAAATTAAAAACTTGAAGTTCATAAGTTTGATTCAATTGGTTTTGGGGGGTGATTCTTAGATTTAGCATTGTTTCGGGCGTTCTGAAGTTTCGAGTAGGTCCGTTTCATAATATCAGACTTGTCAGTATATTCGGGCGGGGCCCAGGAGCCCCGAGCATCAATCGGACCAGGCTCGATCGAAGTTAGAAATTTTGAGAAGTGCTGAAGCATATGCTTTTGTCATAACCTGTCAGGACCTAGACCCCGATCCGGTCGTGATGGCGCCTCTCGTGAAGACAAGGCCAGCCAACTAACCTATTTCGCCTTTTCAGAATAGTTAATATTAATAAACAGTTTTAGTACCATAAACTAAGCAAAAGATTTCTTTACAAAGTGCGGAATACAACCCAAACACAGCCCAAACCGGGGTGTCACAAGTCACTAGCATCTATTAGAGTATAAATACAACTGCAAGGCCTGAAACATATAAAATAGAACTGATAAACAAAAGGAAGAAATGTGGTGCTGCGAACGCTGGTAGTCACCTCACTAAACTCCGATAACTTAGCCTCCGACCAGCTCAAAACCCACTACCGGGTGAACAAATACCTGCATCTGCACACGAGGTGTTGGGAGTAAAGTAAGTACTCCAACTAAGTGAGTAATAAAGGTAAATAATAACTGAGCAGTAAGAAATCTCGTAAAACAAACCATCATGTTGTATAGAGCAGTCTAAAACCCTTTGAGTACGAGCAGTGAAATTGTGAAATCCTTGGAAAACATCTTAGCTCAGTTTAAACCTCTTTTAAAAATGACTTTTTCAACGGTTACGCAAATGAGTGCAAAACAAATAGTGCAGATAAGCACGGAAATCCGCCCCTCGGGCACAATACTCAATTAACAGATAATGCCAGGCAATCAGATAGATATCACATGAAGTAGCACAAACAACAGATAATGGCAGACAAATGAAATAAAGTAAACACATAGAACAGTACCAGCACCGTTGCGGAGTGCAGCCCGATCCATATATCGATGTGGCGTGTAGCCCGATCCATAGATCTCATCGATGGCGCTCACTGGGGGTGTGCAGAATCCGGGATGGGCCCCTTATGGCCCAAGCGCAATATCAAGCCATCTCGTGATATCAAATCTAGGCTTGCAGCCTCATATAAATCACAAGCTACCTCGTGGCGTACATATCTCAGGCCCTCGGCCCCATAATCAAATCAGTATTTCACTGTTGCGGCGTGCAGCCCGATCCAAAAGTATCCTCACAATACAGGCCCTCGGCCTTACTCAGTCAAAAATCACATAAGCCCCTCGGGCAGCAGTAAAACATGATGCTCAGCCCAAAAATATTATTTACTATATCATTTTAGTTTCAAAACCGAGTAAAAATGGCTGAGTTGTAAAATAGTGGAAAACAGTGCGGCTAAGTTCAAGTAGTAGGTCAAAACAGTGAGAAAATAGTGATAAAACCCCCCCCCCCCCCCGGAGGGTTCAAATAGTTGGCTCGAAGCCCAAATATGGCAGTCAGTCCAAATAATGATGATAACAAATAAGTTTCAATCAAATACGCGGTAAAAGCGTCAATCGGGACGGATCAAGTCCCAATCCCCAATAGTAAATGACCCCACGCTCATCATCAAGCGCGCGTCTCACCTCAATATAGCACTACGATGTGCAGATTCGGGGTTTCAAACCCTCAGGATATCATTTACGATCATTACTCACCTCGAACCGGCTAAATCTCTAGCTCGCGATGCCTTTGCCCCTCGAATCGGCCTCCACGCGCGTCGAATTTATCCAAAATCAGAACGAATACATCACAATATGCTAAGGGAACAAAGCCCAAGCGAAAACAATCAATAACGGGCACAAATCCCAAAATTACCAAAACCCGAGCCCCAGGCCCACTTCTCGAAACTCAGTGATTTTTACATCATTAGATTTCTCGTCCTCTCACGAGTTCATACATATCAAATTTACTAAAATCTGACCTTATATGGTCACTCAAATTCTAAAAATTCACTCTCCAATTTCAAGCCCTAATTCCTCAATTTTTAGGCTTAATTTCTTGATTAATTAGGTGGAATTCACACAAGAATCGAGTATTGAGTCCAACATTCATACCTCCAAGTGATTCCCTTCGATTCCCTCTCCAATTCTTCTCAAAAGCTCCAAAAGTTGCTCAACAATGGAGAAAATAGACCAAAAATCGTGAAACCCATCTTTTAAACATTCTGCCCCAGGCATAACCGCATCTGCGGTCCAAAAATCCACTTTTGCGGTACCGCATATGCGGTCAACTCATCCGTTTCTGTGGAATTCATTAAAACCGGCCTCAGCCGCATCTGCGATCACCTTGTCACATCTGCGAACCCGCAGGTGCGGTCCATATACCGCATCTGCGGCTCCTGGCTCTACTCCTCCAAACCGCATCTGTGCCTTCCCTTCCGTACGTGCGACACCGCACTTGCGGTCCCCAAACCGCAGGTGCGAAAACACAAGAACCAGCAAAATCTGAAGCTGCAATCAACATCAAACTTCTCCGTTAACCATCCGAAATCATCCCGAGGCCTATGGGACCTCGACCAAAAGCACAAACATGACCCAATATCTTATTCAAACTTGTTCCAATCATCAAAACACCTCAAACGACCTCAAATCTACCAAATCACAACGGATTCAAGCCTAAGTTTCCAAAATCTTCCAAAATACGTTCTTGATCAAAAACCCAACCAAACCACGTCCGAATGACCTGAAATTTTGCAAACACATCACAAATGACATAACGAAGCTACAACAACTCTCGGAATTCCATTCCGACCCTCGGATCGAAATCTCACCTATAAATCGGAATTCGCCAAAATACTAACTTTGCCAATTCAAGCCTAATTCTACACCGAGCCTCCAAAACTAATTCTGATCACGCTCTTAAGTCATAAATCACCCAACAAAGCTAACCAAATCATAAAAATTCTGATCCGAGCTCATATACAAATAAGTCAACTCTTGGTCAAACCTTTTAAATTCAAAGCTTTCAACTGAGATTGCTCTTTCAAATTCATACCGATTTCCGTAAAAACCAAAATCAATGATTTACATCAGTCATAATACATCATACGGGGCAAGGCATGCCCGAGAATTGGCTATCAAAGTGCAAAAGCTCAAAACGACCGGTTGGGACATTACATAACCGCACCTGCAGTTGGTTGACCACAGGTGAGAGACCGCAGAAGCGGTCCTCCCATCGCAGATGCGGCCTAGGGTAGGCCAGGACAGAAACCGCAGAAGCGGCTCCGTAAAAGCGGCTTCAAGACCGCAGAAGCGGTCCCATCCTGCTTGGCCATTTTTGTAGATGTGGTCTCTTCCTCGCAGAAAAAGGACCGTAGATGCGGTCCCCTAACCGCAGATACAGAAATCGTTGAAGCAGTGAGCTTTATTTAATACGGGTTTTAAGTCATTTTTACCACTTTTCACTCCTCCATTGGCGATTTTGGGAGCTTTTGATAGAAGACTTCCACCTAGCATCTTGAGGTAAGTTTATCCCACTAATTCTTAGTTTAATACTTGTGTCATAGGTAGATTAAACACTAGAATTTAGGTAAAATCAAGGGGTTAGAGCAAAACCTAGGATTTTAATAAAAGCTAGATTTAACCACGAAATTTGTTGTGGAATGAATTAGAAATCATATTTATTGATCCTTAGGTTATAGAGAATAACTTCCTTCGAAAAATTTCGGAATCCAGGCACATGGGCCCGGGGTCGAATTTTAGGAAACTTGTGTTAAAGGTTGGAAAATTGCTTAAATAGCTAGAATTCAATCTTGTGAGTCTATATTGACTATTTCCTACCTCATTTAACTAATTTGGGATTGTTCGGCTCCGAATTGAGGGCTTGGACTCATTCTTGGTACTGGAAGTGCACTTTGGAGCGAGGTGAGTCTCCTTTCTAACCTTGTAAGAGGGAATTGTCCCCATATGTGTAATAATTGAATTAATTGCTATTATATGCGGGGGCTACGTACGCACTAGGTGACGAGAGTCAATGCGTAGCTACTATTATGTTAAGTTCTGGTAGTCTAGGACCCAAAAGCATGCTCTATGTGATATTCTTGTAACTTGGTGATAAATTCGGATTCGTATAAATTATGTTGATTAAGGTAAATGAGACTAGTAGAGGAACCTTATCTTGCTTGGTCTTTTAGAAGAGAATTTGAATATTCTTGTGAATAACTATTCCTCAGATATACATTATTGTCTGCTTGTTGATGAGTTTATTTATATTTGACCGCGTCGCACGTGTGATTCGCGAGAAGGATAATAGATGCATCTATGGTTCGAGCCGTTCGACCCTCGGAAGTGCACATTTTACTTTTATGTTGGATCGGGTCGTAAGTTCCTCGGTGTTACTTGCGCATGCCTTACTTAGTATTTCTCTGTGGACTGAACTTCATATATGCCTTGAAACGTAAATGGATACCCATAATATTATTTGGAGAAAAGAACTGTTATTCCTTGTCATACAATGCTAATAAATTGTGTTATCCATGCTTATTATAAATTCTTTCTCATGTTATTTGACCCTAGTAAGTATCAAGTCGACCTCTCGTCTCTACTTCTTCGAGATTAGACGGGATACTTACTGGGTACATATTGTTTATTTACTCATACTACACTTCTGTACTTAATTGTATAGGATCTAAGGCATGTGTATCTGGCTATCAGTCTGGTGCATATCCCTGAGCGGATTTCGAAGCTTCTACGGTGAGTTGCTTCCCTTCCTGTGCCGTTCAGCAGCCTGAAGGAGTCTCTCTTATGTATTTTGGTTGTCTATTCTGTTTTGCACAATAGGATAGTGTGATTCTTTTGTATATTCTACTAGTTGTCCACAGCTTGTGACATCAGGTCTTGACACACACATTAGTAGACTGTATTATTTTCTTTGGGATTGTATGATTATTTTTGACTTACTGATCATTCCTGATTTTATTTCAACTTAAAGAATCGTTGCAACTATTTTGGGTAAAAGTAAATGAGAGCTTATTTAGTACTTTCCGTGTTGGCTTGCCCGGCAATGGTGTTGGGCGCCATCATGGCCTATTATGAAAATGGATCGTGACATTACGTATTGTTGCATTCCTTAAGTGATTTTACAAATTTAATCACATAGTTGTGTGATTTCATAATATTTAGTTCTAATTTGTTCTTTTATTGAGCCAAAACATCATTAATTTGTTGGTTTGGATTATATTTTATATATCTTTTGTTCTTAGGAACAGACTATTAAATTTTGTATATATTGAATTTCGTACCTATTTAGTTGCAATTAGTTTTAGAATATTATGCTATTGAAAGTTTATTATTTTTTATTTGTGTTTCATAGTATTTGATAGAAATATTCGTGCATCGCACGAACGTAAAGACTAGTCTATATCTATATTATTATAAAAGTATGAATAATTTAGGCTAAATATTAAACGATTAAAATATTCTTAAAACATTGATCGACTTTAATAACCTTAATTATTTATATAATTTAAGAATATAATTGTAAATTATCTTTGACTGATTTTTCTTTCCATTTAAACTACGCATATATTAATACTACATAGTTGACTTTGGCTCAAATTTTGGATGCCTACTTTTTGGCCAATTTGGTTTACGCCTACTTTTGGTCGATTTGGTTTCTACGTAGCTCAACTTTTTTTGGTAGCCTTTTCCTTTTTTTACAATAATATTTTTCTTTATTTAATCTTCTCCCATGGAATTCAGCTTACTCACCGCCAATGTTTTTTTTTGTAGCCTTATCATTTTTTGACAATAATATTTTTTCTTATTTAATCTTCTTTTATAGAATTCAGCTTAATTGCACAAATCCATTTAGGAAAAGAATAAGCTAATTATTCCTATAAAAGATGACATTGTTCCACATTTTTCATTATTCTCTAAAGGCTTTGGTGTACAACGAAGTAATTTTCTCCAAAGGTATTACTAGTTCTCTCTATTGTTCCTGTTTTTTTATAATTAAGTAAGTTCCCGTTTTCGTAATTGAGTAATGCTTAAGGGTTATGTATATGAATTAGAGAGAAAACAATGACATCTTAACTTTTATTGTAATTGTTTTTTGTGCCGTACTTCTTTATTTTTCGGCGCAGTTTTTAGTTTTACATATCAAAGTCTTTTACATTAAAGAAGTATTATGTTTAAATTGTATATCTTTAGAGATTAATGGTTTGTGTTATTTCAACTAATGTTAGTATAGAAATATTAATTTTCAGCTATTACATAATATTTTGCGATTTTTACTTATATATTGCAGGTATTTCGCGCAGTGTAATGGAATCGAATTTGAAAAAATAATGTGTCCCAATAAATAACTTTAAACTTTAGATGTTGAATGGGTAATTAAGGTATTGGTTATTCGAAGAGGACCAATAATAAAATATAAGAACGACAAAGGAGAGGGTTTGCGTTGGCATTTAACATTTGTTGACGAAGATGTAGGCTTTTTTTGTATATTTATTTTGATATAATTTATTACTTATTTGTATTATTTTTAATTAATATATAATTATTTTTATATTAATTTATAGGGGACAAAGATCCAGGCATTACCGTTCAATAAAAATGTTGAAGATTGGAAAAATTTATTTCAACAGAACAAAAGCTATTACATTATTAACGGTCGCGTGAAGGCTGCTAATTTTACCTATTTATTTGTGCATAAAGAGTTGGAAATATCTTTTAGCAATTATATTACAGTTACGGAATGCACCAACCACTTTTCGACCACAAAATTTTTGAATATTTTTTTATCTTTAGAAGAGGCAACAAAATCCATCATCGGAACATTATTTGGTAATTTTCTTTTTGCTATCTTTTGATAATACATTGGATACAACTTTAAAATGATCTTCATTTACATACTGGTTAATTTTGAAGAAAAATGCACCTATAATGTTATGTAGAAACTTAAATCACTTAAATGAATTATGTAATAGTAGAAGGATGATTCGTACAAGTTTTGACAATAAACATCATCCTCTTATAATGCAACTTTCATCTCTAGAAAATGAAAGACGTCCTTTTAAATTTTTCGACAATAGTTTTTAATACACTTGTGTTTTACAAATGACAATAAATTAATTACATGTCTAAACAATATCACAATATGCATGGACAACTATATAATTTACTTTTAAAAGGGAGAAGCCAAAGCTATAGAAATAAATATACACCAGATTAAAAAAGAGGTATGATACTACCACATTGCATATTTATACACTATAAATAAGATATTTTTTAAGTAAATTGATCATCTTTGTAGGTTAAGTCGATATCATTTTGAATTCAAGTATTCTGTGAATGTAATACCATTAATTTCCAGATTTAAATGATTGTTGTATTTTTATCACATTAATTACTTTACCTTTATCAATTCCTTTTGTAAATAATTTGTTAATAAATTTAGTTAGTTGTTCTTTCACATAAGAGTTTTGACTAAAGATTTACGTGCAACGCCCGTACATAGTGACTAGTTTATATTAAAAGCATGAAGGCTCTTAACGAAATGTCGTTCGCCTTTTTTATCCTTTAAAACTAGGTTTCACATTGAACAAATTTGTAATTGTAATTTACTTATTTCCCTAACACTTAGGACTTTAAAATATACTAAATTTGTTTATTAAATTCTTCCTTATTTGAACTATGTGGAAACTCATAATATTTAGGAATCTAAAATTGAGTAATATTTTATAAATGTAATTTCTTTCCTTATTTAAATTATTTAACTATAACTAAAATTATGTAACTATAAATGTAACTTCTTTTTAATTCTTTGCAGACTGAACCACACAAGAATATCATCAAACATGTCAAATTCCAATTTATTTTGTCGATTTCTTTTTTAAAATGTGTGAGTATTTTAACTCTAATTTTTCTCATGAGCACGAAGTATTAAGGTGACTTAAAATTATTTATTTTAATATAATTTAGTTAAAGGCTAATGATAGATAACATGTACATCATATTATACATTAAATATCATTTTCTATTTAATTATTTATTAACATTTATAACTTTTAAATTTACTACAAAAATTTACCATAATATAAGCTCCTAAAATTTAGAAATTCAAAATCGAATGACATTTTAACTTATATGAATCATTTTCTTATTTAAAAGAACATAATTCTTGGAACTTTGATATGAAGCAATACTTGAGGGAAAATTTAATATTAAGAGGAAAAAGATGCTATAGAAAATAAGTTTGGTCAAAGACCGAAAAATTGAATATGGAGAAATCATCTATTCTTTAAAGCTTGATTTAAAGATAACTGACAAACTCACAGTTAAACTAGAGTTAAAGCTCCTTTGTGAACAACGATGACAATTCAATAATCACAACTATAAAAAGGTGTATTTGAAAAGTTTTATATATTTATTAGACGAGAAAAATAATTAAAATTATCTTATTAATTCTACTAATGTTTATTTTTTAATTTAGTGAACTTCGAATTCAATTAGATTTATGTCCACTTAAATTTCTTTTTGATAATCAATAATGGGCTATATTCTTCAAATTACTCATGGCATTCTTTTGAGAAGCGAAGGAAGAGGCTATAGGTTAATCAAAATCGAGTTAAATATATGTGTTGTTTGGATTTATATTTTATTTTAGAGTTTTATCCTAGTAGGTTTTGCATTACATGTTTGAGAATTTTGTATGGCAAGACTTCTTACTTTATCGATCTATAATATTAACATTATTTATTTTCAAGAACTTACACTTTTTAAATTTTTATTTATCACTCAATTATTTTATTTAATAATATTCTATTAATTTTTTAAAATTATATACTCATTGATATAGATACACGCACAATGCGCGTAGACTAAAGCTAGTACTATATTAAAGCACGAAGGCCCTTAGCGAGATGTCGTTCGCCTTTTTTACCCTTTAAAAATATAATTCATACTAGATAAAATAGTCAATTAATTATTTCCCTAATATTTAGGACTTAAAATTAACTAAAATTTTACTTATTAAATCTTTCCTTATTTAAATTATGTAAAAAGATCATAATATTTAGTTACTGCTGTATTTTTAATCCCGTGAACAAATATCTAATTCGAGAAGATCAAAAATCTTCTTAGCAATAATATACCGGTTTTAATAAGAAAAAAGTGACTCAGATTTCAACCAAAAATAATCATTAACGTTTAAGACCTTTACCATTGTTTCGAATCCTTTTTTTACATTTACAAAAGGAAGACCATAATTTTATACTTGCAAATTGCAATAAATATTAATTTAACATTTTAATTATAAGTGCGATTAGATTTTATATTATAAATACATGAATTAATAATAGTATTTATAAAATAATTATATGATATATCAATGACAATACGCTTAAGATCTAATAATAATAATAATAATAATAATAATAATAATAATAATAATAATAATAATAATAATAATAATCACATTTTTTTTATTATTACGAGTTCTGTTTTTAACCTCAAAATATTTTAAAATTTATATGCACTTAATTAATACATTATAATAATTATATAGCTACAAGCTACGTAACAACTGAAAAGGGATACATGTGCAAAATATATTTTCAAAAATCTATCTTTCTATACTATTATAAAAGCATGAAACTTTAACACATTAAGATTTTCACGGAAGTTTTTATTGTCAAACTCTAAACCCTATGTCAATTAGCTGATTCTGTTTGCATTTCAATGATGAACATACGAACATTAGTTTTCCAACATTGAACTCTTAAATTTTCAGGAGTTATGCGTTTTTGCTAAAACTAAAAAAAGAGTATAAAAAGGGAAAGAAAGTATGATAATTTATGAAATTGAAGTAATAAAATTATAAAACTTGTACAAAATCAAAGCCGAATATATTGATTGAGGACTTTCATGGGTAGACTTTCTTCCTTTATTGAGTTAGCTAAATACGATCAATAATCATTATTTCTAGGAACTTATACCTTTTCTTTCAACTTTTATTTATAATTAACTCAAATATATTCTAATATAATATTTATGTAAGTTATAAAAAAATTATAATTATTGAGACGAGATACACACGCGTATACTAAGACTAGTTTTAAATTAAGTGAATCAACCTTATTAGATATGATAAAATAATATTTTATTATTATTGCGAGACATGTTTGTTTGATGAAAAATCTAACAGAAATTCAAGAGGACAAAACGCATATTATTAGTCTATTTGAAACTTGCATTTCAAACAGCAGTCAAAATAAATATAGCATGAAAATATTCACTCCACAACCAGAAAAGAATAGCAAAACCAAAATTTAAAAGGAAAAAACGGTGTTAAAGTGAGAAAAAATACCTTCGCTTCTACGAAAGGTCAAAATACATTACACGTATAGTAACAAACAAATTTCCAAAGATTGTTGTATTTTCAAGTATAATGTGATAACATTGATTTTCAGCACTCAAATGATTGTTGTATTATTCCACTTTAATTGCTATATAACCGTATTTCATATAAAATAATTGACTTAATATTTACGTACAAAGCACGTACATAAAAACTAGATCTTCCTAATATATATATATATATAAAATTATTATTATTATAAAAGCACGAATATTTTACGCTAAATGTCGAACGATAAAATACCCTTAAAATATTGACCGACTTTTATACCCTTAAAGCATTAAACTATTTGTTATAAAGATAATCCTATGTTGGATAAAATAGTAATATGTTTGTAGACATGTAATTTTTGACCCGCGCATTAGAATTATCTTTAATAGTCCTAGTATTTTTAGGATATTTATTTGGGTTTATTTCTATAGGATTTCACTTTATTATTAATTTTAATTCTATTTTTTAAGGCATAAAAAATTAAAAAAAATACAAAAAAATAGTTTCATTATATGTTTTCTTATTTTTAACTTAAGGCCATTAGTATTTTATAGCAATATATTTTTATTTTTATTTTTACTACGACTTTTACGTATTTTTCTCTACTTTTATTTTTAATGTATTAATTTATATAAAATATATATATAAAAATATATAGTTTCATATTGTGATATAATTTACCCTAGTTAATTAGAATTGAATTATATTTTAAGAAGAAAAGGTTTAAGTATTTCTTAATGGATGGATTTAAAGGATTATAGTCCAAATTTGAGAACCAATTTCGGCCAAGCTTGAGCCCAAAATGGGGCAACCCATCCTTTTTCCCTTTTAACCCACCCGAGACCCGCCCCAAACGACCAAGTAACCCGCCCCACTTCCCACACTAAATCCTAGCCCTTCACCCATTTTAATCCAACAGCCCATATTAATTCTCACCCACATATAAAAACCCCATTATAACCTAAATCAAACCCTAAACCTAAATCCCAACTACACCCAAATGGTGCCCCCCCCCCCTTCACTCTAACGTTTCCGCCGCGACAGCCTCTCAAACTCGCCAGAATCGGACGAGTTCGCTCAGCCTGGTCCCCCACGGTCCCCCTATTCTCTTCTCCTTCTTCCACGTCACTCAAATCGTACAAATATCATCATTTCAAATTGATTCACGTATTTTTCTTCCTTTATCTTCATTGTCTAAACAAAAATTCGAATCTCTTAGATAAAAGATTGGAAAATGGGAGCCGTTGGATCAAGGTCTTGATCCAAGTCCTCCATTTTTTGATTATTTGTTTACAAAAAAAGAATTTTCGGATTTTGTTTTGGGGTCCACACGGTTTTGGGCGATTTCTTGTTGAAGAAGGAGAGAAGTTTCGAGAGAGAGCTATATATTTGAGGTTTTTGGGACAGAAATTGGAGAGACGGAGATTTGGAGAAAATCATTAAAAAAAAATCAGAAAAAGGGGGGAAATTAGGGTTCTAAGAGTGATTTCTTCCTTTTCTTCTCATTTGATCCATCTTGAGTTGAATTTGAATTCCGGAAAAACAAAAAACACGAAAATAGTTCGGGTCTAAGCTTTTGTTCGACTTTCATTTTTAGACTTCAAAATCAGAAAACTAAAAAAACAGTATAGTTCTGCATTCTTCAGTTTGAAGTTTGAATTCTGCTTTAAACATGAAGGTTAATTGAGCCGAGATCGAGGTTGCCCTTCGTGGTTCGAGCTCGTGGTTCCAGATTCACTTGTCGCTATTTCATTCATTTCTGTTCGAACTTGTCGACATCGAAGTTTATTGAAAGCTTATTTCAGGTCCATCTCTTCCATCTTCTATATTTTTTCATGTGAAAAATTGGTTTGCTTGGGGTTAATTCAAAACCAATATGAGGGATCTTCTCTTTGTGTATTTAGTTTGCTTTAAATGTTTGAAGGTTCAGATCTACTTAGTCTAAGAGATCGATTGGAGTTATGTTCTTATTCGTGCTTATTCAAGTTGTTTAATATGCGTTAGTTTGAGTCATGGTTAATCTTGTTTGGGTTATGTCTTGCTGTAGTACACCATGTGAATTCATATTAATGGCTTGGAGTATTTGTTGTTGTTCTTGTTTGGTCATCTTTATACGAGGAATGAGTCAAGTAGTCTGTCTGTGAGGATTAAAAGTTCCTGCTGATTTTTCTTATAAGCTCGTTGAAACTTTGAGACCTTGTAGTGTTCCTGATAGTAAACATTATATGTCTATTACATAATTCTTCTTCTAAGACTGAAGTTCCATGTCACTGTCAATATCCATGATTCAACTATGTGCTTTGAAGTATGTCTGGAGCTTTTTGAACCGAGTTATTTTCCTTAACTTCTCCTTTTAATTCGAAAAAGGGTGATTTTCATATTAGTTTCTTCATCATAAAAGGGCAGAACGAGCAAGAAAGTGAGACTCACAATTTTGGTTTTAGCTTTTTAGTAGTTTCAAGAGTTTTCAACATCGGGCAATGTTTAAAATGTTTCTTTGGTTTAAAGATAATTCCAATATCGAATCTGCATATTTCAGAATAAAATCCATAATATAAATGTGAGGTCTTTCCAAAGTGGTAATTTTGAGTGAATTATTTGTGTCCAATATGTCATGTA
Organism: Nicotiana tabacum; assembly: GCF_000715075.1. Taxonomy (NCBI): domain Eukaryota; kingdom Viridiplantae; phylum Streptophyta; class Magnoliopsida; order Solanales; family Solanaceae; genus Nicotiana; species Nicotiana tabacum. The sequence continues at coordinate 87,755,013 of NC_134082.1, read as the reverse complement.
TTCAGCCATAGATTGATTTGGTTTATCATGTCATGGTGTCCTCATTTATACCAAAAGTCTGCTGAATTTCGAGTTTAGTTTTGGCCCTTAGTTCTAGGATCTGACTCGTTATGCTAGGAAGGAATTGATGTGTGGTCATAGTCTTTAAATGGCTTTTCATATTGATTTTAATTCACATTTCCTCTATTCTAGTAGTGTTTAGCTTAGTTTCCATCTTATTTAAATAGCTTGAATGTTATCTGCTGAATGCCCTATTTTGTTGATATAAAATTGTTTGAATTAACGAGTTAAGTGGCCGTGGGGTTTGGGGTTGTGACGACCCGGCCCGTCATCACGTGAGTTACTGCCCCATTTCCCCCATTTTATGCTTCTTCATGTTTCGTTATTGGTATTCGATGTGTTAGTTAAATCGGATTGGTTTTGATAGGAAATGAGACACTTAGTCTCTTTAAGGAAGGCTTGTTTTGGAAAAGTCAACCGGATATTGACTATTGAGTTAGAGGACTCGGATATGATTTCCGATGATTCGGTTAGCTTCGGGGGTTGATATGAGGCTTAGAAGTGTGATCGGAATTGATTTTGGAGGTCCGGAGTAGAATTAGGCTTGAATTGGCGAAGTTAGTATTTTGGCGAATTCTGGTTGGTAGGTGAGATTTTGATACGGGGATCGGAATGGAATTCTGAGAGTTGCAATAGCTTCGTTAGGTGATTTTGGATGTTTGTGCAAAATTTCAGATCATTCGGAGGTGTCTTGGTCGGGTTTTTGATCAAATGCGTATTTCGGAAGTTTTTAAGAAATTTAGGCTTGAATCCGATGTAATTTGATGGTTTTGGTATTGTTTGTAGTGTTTTGATGATTGAAACAAGTTTGAATGATGTCTTATGATGGGTTGGCACTTTTGGTTGAGGTCCCGGGGGCCTCAGGGTGATTTCGGATGGTCAATCGGACCAATCTTGGTTTTTGAAGTTGCAGATTTCAGCTGAGTGTTGCAGAACATTTTTGTTCTCTGCGATCGCAGGAGTGCAATTGCGATCGCATAGAAGGTTTGGGGAAGGCCGTTCTGATTTCTCAATGCGATCTCGGAATAGGGTATGCGATCGCATAGGTTGAGGAGGTTGTTCATTGTGATTGCATGAGGAGTAATGCGATCGCGTAGTGTTAAATGGACCTGAGGTTTTGAGGGGTACTTTGTTCAATGCGATCGCGGAGTAGTGTATGCGATCGCGTAGGTTTGATTGGTAAAGCAGTGCGATCATAGTTAAGGGGTCGCGTTCGCATAGGACATTTTGGAGGCCTGGGAAAGTTGAGTTATGCGATCACAGAGGTTTGGATGCGATCGCATAGAGTAAAATCTGGGCTGACAGAAGGGTTTTAATAAACGTTTCACCCGCGAACCAAGTCACATTTCCTCCATTGTTGAGTAACCTTGGGAGCTTTTGACGAGTATTAAAGAGGGTTTTGACTGGGAATCGATTGGAGGTGAGTCCTATGGCCTAGAAACATCATTTAATTGTAGATTCAACATCTAAATTCATGAAAATTTAATTAAAAAGGGAAGGATTAGGGCTTGACTTTTGAAATAGAAATTTGGGGGTTTGAGGGAGAATTTGAGCTCGGATTTCGGTAAATTTGATATGTATAGACTTGTGGCGAGATAAGGAATCCGGTGATGTCAATTTTCTGATTTTTCGAGAAGTGGGCCTAGGGCTCGGGTTTTGCCAACTTCGTGATTTTCGATATTTTTCGAGTCTTTTCAATCGGGTTGTATTCCCTTAGCCTATTGTAACGTATTACTTGTGGTTTTGATCTGATTCGACGCTCGAGGAGGTTGATTTGCGAGGCAAGGGAGTAGTGAGTTAGGATTTCGGCCTGCTTGAGGTGAGTAATGGTTATAAATGATGTTCTGAAGGTTTGAAACCCCGGATTTGCACAACGTGGTGCTATGTTGAGATAAGACACACGTTGTATGATGAGCATGGGGTCCGTTACTACTGGGGATTTGGACTCGGTCCATTCCGTTTGATGACTCTACTGTACCTTTGACTGAGACTTAATTAATATCATTATATTATGGGCTAGTTGCCATGTTTGGGGCCTTGTGCCGATCTGTAGAACCCTTAGGGGGCATTTGTATTGGTTGACCTCACTCTTCTTATCAAAATCATACCATCAGTCATGTTCTTAACTGATAAACATAATATGAACCAGCTTTAGAAATTGTTAAATCCTAATGAGAGTAACGTGTGGGTTGAGAACCCCGTCTTATCTTAGTGTGCCGAGAGGCCAAGTCTATATTGACTGAGAGTGGTCGAGAACCCCATTGTGAGGGTATTTGATATGCTATGGATTGGGCTGCATGCCGCAGCAGTATATATATTTATGCGGATCGGACTGCACGCCGCAGTAGTATATTATATGGATCGGACTGCACGCCGTAGTAGTATATTATATGGATCGGACTGCACGCCGCAATAGTATATTATATGGATCGGACTGCACGCCACAGTAGTATATTATATGGATCGGACTGCACGCCGCAGTAGTATATTATATGGGTCGGAGTGCACGCCGCAGCAGTATTTATACTGAGATGAGCATGGATCGGGCTGTGCGCCGCAGCAGTGTATATATATTGGATCGGGCTGCGCGCCGCAGCAGTGTATATATATTGGATCGGGCTGCGAACCGCAGTAGTGTATATATATATATATATATATATAGATCGGGCTACGCACCGCAGCAGTGTACTATATGGATCGAGCTGCACGCCGCAGCAGTACAAATATGAATTCGGTTATCGTGAGGAGTAAATGAAATGAATACTGGCTTAAAGGACTTTTAACTGACTTCTTCATTCAGTTGTTGTTCTTGATATTCTCACTGTTTTAATATAGAATTGTGTAGTGTTTTACGAGTGTTCTTTCCGTCAGTCATTATTTATTGCTATTACTCACTGAGTTGGAGTACTCACTTTACTCCCTGCACCATGTGTGCAGATACAGGTATCCTGGAGGTATAGTTTGAGCTTTTTGCTGCTGTTCAGCTTATTCCAGAGTCATCGAGGTAGCTGCATGGCGTCCGCAGGACCCGATTTCTCCCCTTATCCTCTTTATTTTTCGCATTCTAGACAACTCTATGTATATGTTGCTACACAGATTTGTATTAGAGGCTCTTGGCTCGTGACACCAGATCGGTGGGATTTATATTGATATTTTATGGATTTTTCGTACTGTTTGTCTATTACTACAGAGTTATAATCATGTTAATTGGACATTAAATCCTATTAATTGGTAATAAATTCTACATAAGGGATTGTGAGTGATGAATTGATCGGGCTTGCCTAGCATCGTGTTGGGCGCCATCACGATCGGGGATTGGGGTCGTGACAAGTTGGTATCAGAGCCTAGGTTACTAGGTATCGCGAATCTTGAGCCGATTTAGTAGAGTCTCGCGGATCGGCACGGAGATGTCTGTACTTATCCTCGGGAGGCTGCAGAACCTGTTAGAAAAATTCCACATTCTTGAAATTCTTGTCGTGCGAACTTGTTGATCCGAATACAAAATTTCTCTTTATTCCATTCTCTCACAGATGGTGAGGACTCGAGCTACCAGACGCGTCGGACAACCACCAGTACCACCTACTGAGGCTACTAGAGGCCGTGGACGCGGTCGTGGTCGTGGTAGAGGCAGAGCAGCAGGGGCAGCACCTGTAGATCCTTTAGTTGCCCCAGCTTAGGACCAGGCTCTAGCAGCACCAGTGCAGGCACCAGCTGTGCCCATTGTGATACAGGATCTTCAGGAGACATTGGCCCAGATATTGACAGTTTGTACGGGCCTGGCTCAGGTGGTTTCAGCCACCACAGTAGCAGCAGCTACTTCGCAGGCCGGGGGAGGCAATCAGACACCTGCTGCTCGCACACCGGAGCAGGTAGTGCAGGGATTACAGACTCCAGAGGCACCTCCAGCTCAGCCAGTGGTACCCGTTCAGGAATATAGGGTTCCAGTTATGCCAGACGATGAGCAGCATCGTCTCGAGAGGTTTAGTAGACTTCAGCCTCCTTATTTCAGTGGTGCTCAGGGTGAGGATGCCCAGGGTTTTCTCGACAAGTGTCAGCGTATGCTTCGGACAGCAGGGATTCCTGAGTCCAGCAGTGTGGCTTTTAGTACATTTCCGTTTACTGGAGCGGCCTTCACTTGGTGGGAGGCGTATGAGCGGCATAGGCCGGCAAGTGCAACACCTTTGACTTGGCAGGAGTTCTCCACTCTCTTCTTGGAGAAGTAGATACCGTAGTCTCAGAGGGAGGAACTACGTAGACAGTTTGAGTGGCTTCGCCAGGGAGATATGACTGTGTCTCAGTATGAAGCGAGATTTTCTGAGTTGGCTCGTTATGCCTCATAGATAGTTCTGACTGATCGGGAGAGAATTAAGAGGTTCGTGGATGGTCTTAATTATCACCTTCGTATTCTGATGACTCGAGAGAGAGTTTTGGGTATTTCCTTCAAGGATGTAGTTGATATTGCTTGTGCTATTGAGACGGCTCGCCGTCAGGAGAGGGAGGCCAAGAGGCCTCGAGGTTCTGGCAGTTTTAGTGGCGCTCCTTTGAGGGGCCAGTTCCAGCAGGGTTGGGGTCGTTCTTTCAGGCCCGCTCAGTCAGCTCGACCTGAGTATCGAGGTGGATATTCTAGTCGTGGTTATCAGGGTTCTCAGTAGAGTCAGCCATCTCTCAGCGCTCTTCCAGCACAGAGTTTGTCTCGTGCTCCATCTGCTTAGGGTTCTTCCAGGCCGAGTGCATCAGCTAGCCACTCTAGCACGAGGGGTTCCCTTCAGTCCCAGTTTCCAGCACCCGGGAGTTACTATGAGTGTGGAGAGTTTGGGCATATGCGGAGGGAGTGTCCTCACCGTGCTGCTAGCTCATCTCAGCAGAGGGGTCAGCCCTCGACTTCTGCTCCAGTTACTTCACCACCCGTCCAGCTAGCTAGGGGTGGAGGTCAGGCAACCAGGGGTCACCCTAGAGGGGAAGGTCGATCAGGGGGCGGTCAGGCCCGTTTCTATACACTCCCAGGAAGACCTGACGCCATTGCTTCGGATGCTATCATTACAGGTATTGTTTCAGTCTGCCACAGAGATGCCTTTGCATTATTTGATCCTAGTTCCACCTATTCCTATGTGTCTTCATATTTTGCTCATCATTTGGGTACGACCCGAGGATATCTTGACTTACCTGTTCATGTATCTACCCCGGTGGGTGATACCATTGTTGTAGACCATGTATATCGGTCGTGTTCGGTGACTATTGGGGGTCTGTAGACCCGAGTTGATTTATTGTTGTTGAGCATGGTGGACTTTGATGTTATTCTGGGTATGGATTGGCTATCTCCGTGTCATGCTATTCTTGACTGTCATGCTAAGACAGTCATTTTGGCTATACCAGGTGTTCAGAGGATCGAGTGGCGTGGCATGATTGACTATGTGCCTAGCAGGGTGATTTCTTTTCTAAAGGCCCAGCGTATGGTTGGGAAAGGTTGTCTATCATATTCGGCTCTTGTGAGGGATGTTGGAGCTGAGACTCCTGGCATTGATTCGGTTCCAGTTGTGAGGGAGTTTCCGGATGTATTTCCTGTAGACCTGCCAGGCATGCCACCGGACAGGGACATTGATTTCGGTATTGACCTGGTGCCAGGAACTCAGCCCATTTCCATTCCTCCATATCGTATGGCACCAGCAGAGTTGAAAGAACTAAAGGATCAGCTTCAGGAACTCCTGGATAAGGGGTTCATTCGGCCTAGTATGTCACTGTGGGGTGCACCGGTTCTATTTGTAAAAAGGAAGGATGGCACAATGAGAATGTGCATTGATTACAGGCAATTGAACAAAGTAACAGTGAAGAACAAGTATCCCCTACCCCGTATCGATGATTTATTTGACCAGCTTCAGGGGGCAAGGGTATTCTCCAAGATTGATCTTCGTTCAGGCTATCACCAGTTGAAGATCAGGGATTCAGATATTATGAAGACTGCTTTCAGGACTAGATATGGGCACTATGAGTTTCTTGTTATGTCCTTTGGGATGACTAATGCCCCAGCCGCGTTCATGCATTTGATGAACAGTGTATTTCGGCCATATCTGGATTCGTTCATGATTGTTTTTATTGATGATATATTGGTGTACTCGCGTAGCCAGGAGGAGCATGCACAACATTTGCGAGTGGTATTACAGAGATTAAGGGAGGAGAAACTTTATGCAAAGTTCTCCAAGTGTGAGTTTTGGCTTGGGTCAGTGGCTTTCTTAGGTCACGTGGTGTCTAGCGAGGGTCTTAAGGTCGACCCGAAGAAGATTTAGGCGGTACAGAGTTGGCCTAGACCGACCTCAGCCACAGAGATTCGTAGTTTCCTCGGTTTGGCAGGTTATTATCGCCGGTTCGTTCAGGGTTTTTCATCTATTGCCTCGCCCTTGACCAAGTTGACACGGAAAGTTTCTCTGTTTGTATGGTCGGATGAGAGCTTTCAGAAGCTCAAGACAGCTTTGACCACAGCTCCGGTATTGGTGTTACCATCAGCTTCAGGTTCTTATACCGTCTATTGTGACGCTTCGAGAGTTGGGATTGGCTGTGTGTTGATGTAGGAGGGTAGAGTGATTGCATATGCTTCTCGTCAGTTGAATCCCCACGAGAAGAACTACCATGTTCATGACTTAGAGTTGGCTGCCATAGTTCATGCTTTGAAGATTTGGAGGCATTACTTGTATGGCGTATCTTGTGAGGTGTTCACTGATCATCGCAGTCTTCAGCATTTGTTCAAGCAAAATGATCTTAATTTGAGGTAGCGGAGGTGGCTTGAGTTGCTCAAGGATTATGATATTACCATTTTGTATTACCCCGAGAAGGCCAATGTGGTGGTCGATGCGTTGAGCTGGAAGGCGGTTAGCATGGGGAGTTTGGCGTACATTCCAGTTGGGGAGAGGCCCTTTGTAGTTGATGTTCAGGCCTTGGCTAATCGGTTTATGAGATTGGATATTTCGGAGCCCAGTCGGGTGTTGGCTTGTGTGGTTTCTCGGTCTTCCTTATATGATCGCATAAAGAGCGTCAGTATGATGATCCGCATTTGCTTGTCCTTAAGGATAGAGTTCAGCATAGTGATGCCAGATATGTGACCATCGGTGATGATAGTGTGTTGAGGATGTAGGGCCGGATTTGTGTGCCTAATGTGGATGGGCTTAGAGCGTTGATTCTGGAAGAGGCCCATAACTCGCGGTATTCTATCCATCCGGGTGCTGCGAAGATGTATCAGGATTTGAGGCAGCACTATTGGTGGAGAAGAATGAAGAAAGATATTGTGGGATGTGTAGCTCGGTATCTCAATTGTTAGCAGGTGAAATATGAGCATCAGAGACAGGGTGGCTTGCTTCAACAGATAGTTATTCCCGAGTGGAAGTGGGAAAGGATCACTATGGACTTTATGGTTGGACTTCCTCAAACTTTGAAGAAGTTTGATGCTATTTGGGTGATTGTGGATCGGCTGACCAAGTCCGCGCACTTCATTCATGTGTGTACTACCTATTCTTCAGAGCGGTTGGCAGGGATTTATATCCGGGAGATTGTCCGATTGTATGGGCTTCCAGTGTCTATTATCTCAGATAGGGGTACTCAGTTTACTTTGCAGTTTTGCAGAGCTGTGCAGAGAGAGTTGGGTACTCAGGTAGAGTTGAGCACAGCGTTTCATCCTCAGACGGACGGACAATCCGAGCACACCATTTAGATACTGGAGGACATATTGCGTGCTTGTGTTATTGATTTCGGAGGTTCTTGGGATGAGTTTCTGTCGCTTGCAGAGTTTGTCTACAACAACAGCTATCACTCCATCATTCATATGGCACCATATGAGGCCTTGTATGGGAGACGGTGTAGATCTCCAGTTGGTTGGTTCGAGCCTGGCGAGGCTAGGATGTTGGGAAAAGACTTGGTTCAAGATGCCTTAGACAAAGTGAAGGTGATTCAGGAAAGACTTTGTACAGCTCAGTCACGTCAGAAGAGTTATGCGGACCGGAAGGTTCGAGATGTGTCCTATATGGTTGGTGAGAAGGTTTTGCTGAAGGTTTCGCCCATTAAGGGTGTTATGAGGTTTGGGAAGAGAGGCAAGTTGAGTCCGCGGTTCATTGGGCCTTTTGAGGTGCTTCGGAGGATTGGGGAGGTGGCTTATGAGCTTGCTTTGCCACCCAGCCTGTCGAGTGTGCATCTGGTATTCCATGTTTCTATGCTCCGGAAGTATGTTGGGGACCCGTCTCATGTTTTAGACTTCAACATGGTCCAGTTGGATGATGATTTGACCTACGATGTGGAGCCAGTGGCTATTTTGGGTCGTCAAGTTCGGAGATTGAGATCAAAGGATATCGCTTCGGTGAAAGTGCAGTGGAGAAGTTGGCCCGAGGAGAAGGCTACTTAAAAGACCGAGCAGGAGATGCGGAGCAGATATCCTTACCTGTTTGAGGCTCCAGGTATGTTTTTTGACCCGCTCGAGGACGAGCGTTTGTTTTAGTTGGGGAGGATGTGACGACCCGGCCCATCGTCACGTGAGTTACTGCCTCGTTTCCCCCATTTTATGCTTCTTCATGTTTCGTTATCGGTATTCGGTGTGTTAGAGTTAAATCGGATTGGTTTTGATAGGAAATGAGACACTTAGTCTCTTTAAGGAAGGCTTGTTTTGGAAAAGTCAACCGGATGTTGACTATTGAGTTAGAGGACTCGAATATGATTTCCGGTGATTCGGTTAGCTTCGGGGGTTGATATGAGGCTTAGAAGTGTGATCGGAATTGATTTTGGAGGTCCGGAGTAGAATTAGGCTTGAATTGGCGAAGTTAGTATTTTGGCGAATTCCGGTTGGTAGGTGACATTTTGATATGGGGGTCGGAATAGAATTCCAAGAGTTGCAGTAGCTTCGTTAGGTGATTTTGGATGTGTGTGCAAAATTTTAGATCATTCGGAAGTGTCTTGGTCGGGTTTTTAATCAAATGCGTATTTCGGAAGTTTTTAAGAAATTTAGGCTTGAATCCGATGTAATTTGATGGTTTTGGTGTTCTTTGTGGTGTTTTGATGATTGGAACACGTTTGAATGATATTTTAGGATGGGTTGGCACTTTTGGTTGAGGTCCCGGGGGCCTCGGGGTGATTTCGGATGGTCAATCGGACCAATCTTGGTTATTGAAGTTGCAGATTTCAGCTGAGTGTTGCAGAACATTTTTGTTCTCTGCGATCGCAGGAGTGCAATTGCGATCGCATAGAGAGTTTGGGGAAGGCCGTTCTGATTGCTCAATGCGATCGCGGAATAGGTTATGCGATCGCATAGGTTGAGGAGGTTGTTCATTGCGATCGCATAAGGAGTAATGTGATCGCGTAGTGTTAAATGGACCTGAGGTTCTCAGGGGTACTTTGTTCAATGCGATCGCGGAGTAGTGTATGCGATCGCGTAGGTTTGGTTGGTGAAGCAGTGCGATTGCAGTTAAGGGGTCACGTTCGCATATGACATTTTGGAGGCCTGGGAAAGTTGAGCTATGCGATCGCATAGGCTTGGATGCGATCGCATAGAGTAAAATCTGGGCTGATAGAAGGGTTTTAATAAACATTTCACCCGCGAACCAAGTCCCATTTCCTCCAATGTTGAGTAACCTTGGGAGCTTTTGACGAGTATTAAAGAGGGTTTTGACTGGGAATCGATTGGAGGTAAGTCCTATGGCCTAGAAACGTCATTTAATTGTAGATTCAACATCTAAATTCATGGAAATTTGATTAAAAGGGGAAGGATTAGGGCTTGACTTTTGAAATAGAAATTTGGGGGTTTGAGGGAGCATTTGAGCTCGGATTTCGGTAATTTTGATATGTATAGACTTGTGGCGAGATAAGGAATCCGGTGATGTAAATTTTCTGATTTTTCGAGAAGTGGGCTCGGGGCTCGGGTTTTGCCAACTTCGTGATTTTCGAGTTTTTTCGATTGGCTTGTATTGCCTTAGCCTATTGTAATGTATTACTTGTGGTTTTGATCAGATTCGACGCTCGAAGAGGTTGATTTGCGAGGCAAGGGAGTAGCGAGCTAGGATTTCGGCCTTCTTGAGGTGAGTAATGGTTATAAATGATGTTCTGAAGGTTTGAAACCCCGGATTTGCACAACGTGGTGCTATGTTGAGATGAGACACACGCTGTATAATGAGCGTGGGGTCCATTACTACTGGGGATTTGGACTCGGTCCATTCCGTTTGATGACTCCATTGTACCTTTGACTGAGACTTAATTAATATCATTATATTATGGGCTAGTTGCCATGTTTGGGGCCTTGTGCCGATCTGTAGAACCCTTAGGGGGCATTTGTATTGGTTGATCTCACTCTTCTTGTTGAAATCATACCCTCAGTCATGTTCTTAACTGATAAACATAATATGAACCAGCTTTAGAAATTGTTAAATCCTAATGAGAGTAACGTGTGGGTTGAGAACCCCGTCTTATCTTAGTGTGCTGAGAGGCCAAGTCTATATTGACTGAGAGGGGTCGAGAACCCCATTGTGAGGGTATTTGATATGCTGTGGATCGGGCTGCACGACGCAGCAGTATATATATTTATGCGGATCGGACTGCATGCCGCAGTAGTATATTATATGGATCGGACTGCACGCCGCAGTAGTATATTATATGGATCGGACTGTACGCCGCAGTAGTATATTATACGGATCGGACTGCACGCCGCAGTAGTATATTATATGGATCGGACTGCACGCCGCAGTAGTATATTATATGGGTCGGACTGCACGCCGCAGTAGTATAGCGCTTGGGCTGAAGGAGCCCCTCCGGAGTCTGCACACCCGCAGTGAGCGCGGATGATATTATTGAGGGAAGATTTTCCCTAGACATGGATTTGTTCGAAGTATTTGATATCCGGAGATGGATTTCTCCATAGGGTTGGATTTGCCCGCAGCAGTGTACTATATGGATCGAGCTGCACGCCGCAGCAGTACAAATATGAATTCGGTTATCGTGAGGAGTAAATGAAATGAATACTGGCTTAAAGGACTTTTAACTGACTTCTTCATTCAGTTGTTGTTCTTGATATTCTCACTGTTTTAATATAGAATTGTGTAGTGTTTTACGAGTGTTCTTTCCGTCAGTCATTATTTATTGCTATTACTCACTGAGTTGGAGTACTCACTTTACTCCCTGCACCATGTGTGCAGATACAGGTATTCCGGAGGCATAGTTTGAGCTTTCTACTGCTGTTCAGCTTATTCCGGAGTCATCAAGGTAGCTGCATGGCGTCCGTAGGACCCGATTTCTCCCCTTATCCTCTTTATTTTCCGCATTCTAGACAACTCTATGTGTAGGTTGCTACACAGACTTGTATTAGAGGCTCTTGGCTCGTGACACCAGATCGGTGGGATTTATATTGATATTTTATGGATTTTCTGTACTGTTTATCTATTACTACAGAGTTATAATCATGTTAATTGGACATTAAATCCTATTAATTGGTAATGAATTCTACATAAGGGATTGTGAGTGACGATTTGGTCGGGCTTGCCTAGCATCGTGTTGGGCGCTATCACGACCGGGGATTGGGGTCGTGACAGGGGTACTGGAAATTGAAAAAAAAAAAGGAATTCAATTGTTATTATTTGTTAGGGATTAAACTTCATGATATTTGGGCTTCGTATGATTTCAATTGTTATTATTATATTCTATTGAATCGATAGGAGCATGTTTAGGTCGGCCAAACTCAGGTAGGCAAGCCTTAGGAATTTGTTAGTTTCGAGGTGAGAGGTTGTTCCCTTAGTTAAATTTATTCCGGAAATGCCCCGAGGAATTTGTATATATTTTATTTCAGGGGTATGCCCCGAAGTGAATGTAATTGGAGGTCGTGACGAACATCGTAGAAGAAATAGCGTAGGATAATTTAGAACTTTATTTTTTCTTTTTTTTTACATTTTCTTTCATCTAGGTGGGATGACCTCGAGCCTCTTTTTGATTTTTTATTTTCTTTTTGTGTGTTATTACCTCAACTTGAATATTTTAAAAGCCAACTAGATCGAGTACGCAACCATGACCTTCACGGGACTTGGGGAGTGCCTGGCACCTTCTCCCCGAGTCAAATGAACCCCCTTACCTGAATCTCTGGTGCGGACTTGGTTATAGAGTCTAAAATGTTTTAAAATGAAAAATCATTTTTTAACGGTGACTTGGCACACCGAAATCAAAGTCAGATGGCGACTCTGAGTTACTTCCTTTTGAACGCAATTTTGTCACTGTTTAATTAAAACCCCTTTCAAATTTCAAAAATCCTTTTATCAATTTAAGAGGGTAGTGGTTTGTAAAAAAAAGGGCGTGACATCTCTGGCGACTCTGCTGGGGAGTTACAGGTTCAAGCTGATACTACGATCTTGTTGGCTTTTTAGAATATTTGGTTCAGGCTTTTATGCTTTTTCATTAGTTTTACTTGATTTTTATTATGTTTTTATATTTTGTTTATTTGCTAGTTGTTTACGTGTTTACAATTTTTGCTTTATGTGTTTACTGCTTTATAACCGTCATCATATGCATTACCCGGTCAATTCTTTCTGCAACAAGTCTCGGAGTACGCATCACATACACGAACTCTTCGTTGAGTCACCCTTATTTAGGAGGGGGGCCGTCGGGCGTATGGAGTGGGTGAAAAGCTTGAGCAACCACCATTGACCATACGCTCCCTCAAATTGCCTTGTTAGTGAACCCCAAACTTAGATCAGCCTTTAGGTCATTCTTATTTGCATCATGTCATTTAAACTTAGCAGGGCTCGGTCCCAGGCACCGTGTCCCGTTGTAGGAGGCCTATCCAAATTATGTCAAAATGGGCCCGTGGCCCAAAATGACATTCAATCATCCTATGTGCTACATGTTGCATTCTTTGAGGGTAAAGGGGTCATTTGGCGGACCAATGATATTTGAGGGTGAAGTGTAAAATGAAGCAAGTAGGGCCCACTCGCATTTTTCTTTCATAGTTTTCCAAAAAAAATGTAAATGAAAAAATTCAAAAAAAAATTTGCACTTTCTCACCATTTTCCAAAAAATCAAAAAAAAAAGAAAAAAAAATTCCAAAAAGATTTTACATTTTCCATCATTTTTCAAAAAGGACAAAAAAATAGTTTTTCCAAACTAGTTGCATTTCATTTTTAAAGCTTTCTTCCATGTCCGATCTTCCCGAACTACGCATACCTGATTTTCGTCCTTCGGGGCGGGATACGTAGGCAACCCACATAGGGTTCGGTCTTCCTAGTAAGTCCTAGGTTCTTGGCTTCCGGGGTCGTAGCCAAATCTTGCATGTATAGCCATGTTTGGCCATATCGGCAGTTTTTGCAAAATAGGATTATTTTCTCAAAGTAGTTTGTTATCTCCTGTCTTAGAGCCCCGAGTCTACAATAAAGTGTCCTCTCATTTCAAAGCCCGTTCCTGTTGAATTTGCGTGTCTAGCCACTTTTGGCCACATCGGCCATTCTTGCAAAATGTGGTCATTTTCACAAAATTGGTTCAATTGCCCATATCTTTGGATCTTGAGTCCACAAACTCAGTGTTATATCACTTCAAGGTCCATCCTTGTCGTGTTCGCGTCCCTAGCCACATTTGGCCATTTTTACAAAATGGGCCATTTCCGCAAAGTAATTTTTTAAGGCCATGATTGTTGGGATATTGGAGTCATGTAGACTTTAAATGGAGTATTTTCAGGAATTAGGGGTCAACTTTGTCAAGTTTGCACTAATAGCCACTTTCAGCCATTTAGGCCATTTTGCAAAATATAGCCAATTCGTGTCTTGCATCTATCCACTAGGAAATGTTGTGGTGTCACGTAGTGTCCCGAGTTGCTAACCATGTTCTCTTTGTTCAGGTATGGACCCGCTAATTCGATCCAAAGTGCTTATGGTAGTAAAGATTCCTAGGAAATTGATCAAATGGTGGAAAATATTTTCATTGTTAGAGCAGCATGAGTTAATGCAGAAATTGGGCACCCTCACTTTCCTTCTTGATATCACACCTCGCCCAGACTTAGTAGAGGCGATGCTGACTTATTGGGATCCACAAAATTTGATTTTCAGATTGGAGAGTGTGAGATGACTCTTACCTTGGCGGAAATGTCTGGTCTCACTCGGTTAAGCTATATAGGCAAGGACATGATACTTCCCCGAGACCATTCTAGGACAAGATTCCTCATTGACCTGGGCCTGAAAGATAACAAGCATTTAAAATTCCTCGAGCAGTCCTCGATATCCTTGGATTATTTGTTTTCTAGATTTGGACCACATGATAGTTTTGACGTCTTTTGGGATGAGTTCTGCACAACCAAGGCAAAGTGGCAAAGACGTCACCTCAAAGCTTTTAGCCTTGCTTTGTTGGGATTATTGGTTTTTCCATTAGATGAGAGGCACATTAGCACCCGTCTGCATTCAGTGGTAATGACACTATTTCATGAGAAGCAATGCAAAACCGTTACCGTTGTGCCGATGATCTTAGCAGAGTTGTACCAAGCCCTGAGTGAGGTTAGGGAAGGTGTCAGATATTTTGATGGAAGTAACCTTTTGCTAAAATTGTGGATGATGGAGCATTTGCACACCGCTTCTTTACTTTATTCCATCGACCGTGCCTTGAGGAATCGGGTGGTATGTATCGAGCGTAGGATGAAATCTCCTAAGTTTACATACCCAGTAGGCATCACAGCTTGGATTGAGTTCCTTGGTTTGAGGACAAATGGGAATGTTTTGTGGGCTTACCTTTAGTTACCTTTAGATGATATCTTGGTAGGATGCCTCATGCAGCCTTTCCTAATGCTGATAGGACTTAAGTGTGTCAGGTCATACATTTCCGTTAGGGTAATGCGACAGTTGGGCAGGAGACAAGAGGAGCCTCCAATTTTGAATCTTCAGAGGCACATCATGAATTTTAGCAAAAAGGCGGCTGACGAAATCAAGTACGTGCAATACTGGAACAATGCAAAGAGGATGAAGAAAATATATTAGTAGAGGACGTTGGCAGGCCCGAGTGTACTCAGGAGTACTTGATCTGGTTGCAGTCCGTCTCACCAAGGGTCAGCACCCCATTGCCAACATAGCTTAGGAGTCAGGCAGTTCAGGCATATGATTTTGAAGAGGCATCGGACCAAGATCCTTGGGATAAGCTTGAGTTGATAAAGTCTCAGTTAGCAGGATTGGCAGCAAACATGGAGCAGCATAGCCAGTATTTGTTTAGGGTTGGCCTTCAGGATGCGGGGGCACACACCAGGGTCGTTATTCCCAGCATCGGTGTTTCTTTACGAGGCATGTTACAGAGTTTGAGCATGACGGACAGCCCGGGACCATCCCAGCCGGGGGCATCACATCCAGGAGTTGATTGAAGAGGATTTCTGTTATTATTCACATGTTTTGACTCTGTTTATGTCGTCTTCTAGCCTTGTCTAGTAGTACTAAAGGTAGTGTCAGAGTCTGTCATAGTATAGTTGAGACAGTCAGTCTTTCATTCTCGTACTTCCTATTTTGTAAACTGAAATTTCTTTTTTTTTAAAAAGGATTTTTATTTTATTTTCCATCACTTTTCCAGAACTACGCTTGGTCTGATTCATGAGGGATATGATACGTAGGCAACCTATATCAGGTTCGATCAATTATTTTTTTAAAAAAAAAACTGATAGAAAAGAAAAGAAAAGAGTAAAAAAAAAGAGAAAGGGTGGGAAGAAAATGATAAGAGGTGCTAAGAAAAGAAAGAGAAGCAAGGATTAAAATGAGAAAATTGGGATGATGCCATATGACCCTGCGACCCTCAGAACCATTTTAGAACCGCTAATTGTTGTTAGGTGCATTGCACGTAATGTGATATTATTATTTGATGAATGCCCTAACGCTAATATGGTAGTTTGGGTTATTGTCCTCTGTTATCTTTATTCAATTTTAGGAAGGTGGTTAGTTTGTTGGCATCCTGGCAAGTCATCCATACAACACCAGGTCAAAGCGCCAAACAGTCATGGCTAGCAAAGAAACAGACACAAAAGTTGTAGACTCACCAAGGGAGATTATTGAGTGGGAATCGAAACTTCAAGAGGAGGTCCGGAGGTTGAAGCATCATATGGCGGAAATGTATCAAGACCGGATTAAGGGACACCCTCCACCCTCGTTCCCTACCAACTACACAAAAAACCCTGCTTCCATTCCACCACTCTCTCAATCTCAGATGCCCAATACCATTGATCTTTCCCCACAACACGCACCGGGCTTTACCCCTTACCACAACTACCCCGGCACTTCGGCCCAAACTTTTCATGCTCCACCAGCTAAAACAACCTCGTACCCTGCTCCGACATCTGCTCCTATTTTTGTACCCCCTCCACAAGCTACCCTCCACCGATTCTCTAGTGAGACCGCATTCCACGCTCCAGATACCTACTACTATGCACCGAAACCCACCTTCAAAGTCCCAGAACCTTACTCTTACACTCCCCAATTTGAGCCTCATGTTGAAACTGACAAACCACCCAAGAACGCAGAGCAAAAGGAGATGTTTAGGAAGGTAAAGAGTCTGGAGCAATCATTGAGAAATATGCAAGCGTTGGGAAACCAGGTGAGTGTGGCCTATAAGGATTTGTGTATGTTCCCCGATGTCCAACTACCTGTCGGGTTCAAGATGCCCAAGTTTGACTTGTATGACGGGCATGGAGATCATGTAGCTCATCTAAGGGGTTATTGCAATAATATGAGATGCGACGGGGGAAAAGACGAATTACTAATGGCATACTTCAGCCAAAGTCTAAGTGGGGCAGCTTTAGAATGGTACACCCGCTAGGACGCCAGCAGGTGGTACACTTGGGACGATATGGCTCAGGCCTTTGCCCAGCACTTCCAGTACAATATAGACATTGTTCCAGACTGCCTATCTCTGACCAAGGTGGAAAAGAAACCCAGTGAAAGCTTTAGAGAATATGGGTTCTGATGGAGGGAGCAAGTTGCACGAGTCAATACTCCGATGGAAGAAGATGAGATGGTTGAATACTTTCTTCAAGCCCTGGAGCCCACTTACTATGGCCATTTGATCTCAGCCATCGGTAAGTCATTAAATGATGTGGTAAAGATGGGAGAAATGGTGGAAAAGGGGCTCAAGTCGAGCAAGATTATGAGTTATTCTGTCATAAAAGCAACCACCCAAGCAATCCAGAGTGGTACCAGAAGTTTGCTAGGAAATAAGAAGAAGGACGATGTCGCCATGGTTGTCTCTAGACCATGGCATGGCCAGTGGGGTTCACCTCATCAGTACACCCATCCTCGAACCCGAACTCAAACCTATGACCAAGCTCCATATAGTCCACCCCAACATTATTTTCCCCCACAAAACCCCCAATACTCAGCCAGCCCAGCCCAATACCATGTTCACCATGTACAGTCATATGCTCAACCCCCTCCTTACCCGCAATGGCATGCTCTAGCTCCGCAGAATATCTACCCAGCTCCACAAAATACCTATCCACCTCCACAACCCTACCAAAACCCCAATGGTTCAAATTTTCGACCAAGGCTAGAGTATAGAAGAGAGAGGCAGCAGCGGAAACAAACTTTTACCCCGCTTGGAGAGTCCTATGCTAGTTTGTTTCAAAGGTTAAGGCAGTTAGACGTCTTGAGGCCAATTGAGTCAAAGATACCAAATCCCCCTCCAAACTTTTACCCCGCTTGGAGAGTTTGCGTGTTTGTTGATAATGGGATGGATACGAGGCGAAGGCATCTTCACTTTCTTTAATCTTTCATGTTCTGATTTTATACTTGTCAATGAATGTAGTTCTGATTAGTTTTTATTTTTTGTGATTTGAAGTTCCAAAAATATATTTCCCGATGAAGTAAATAAGCTTGCGGAAGCTTTTACTTTTGGCTCGTGTCATGTGACCACGAAGGATTGGTTCCACTCACTTGTATATTGTGGTCGACATTTGATTGAAACGATATTTAATCAATTTCTGTTCTAATGCCTTTTTTTATTTGTTGCATATCTTTATTGTTTGAGGCCCCCATAGCTTTGTATAATCACAGTATAAAATTGTACAACCTTGTATAAATATGTATACATCTATATAATAGTGTATAAATTTCTATATTTAAAAAATCTGATAGTAATGGTTGTTCTATTTTATTTGTTGTCTCAGCACTTGGATGTCCTCTTTTATTATTTGAGGAAGAGGGGAAAATATGGGCTGAGTGTTGCCAAGTAAACCGACTTTGCCTTTGGTAACAAAATCAACTCCCTGTATAAAGATTCAAAGTGAATGAAGATCCTTCAGTAATTCCTGAAGGGCATGAGATAGAAGAGTACATTAGAGGATATTATTGTGATGCAAATGTACCGTGGCACACTGTTGACCACGTCTTATTCCCTATCTATGTGAAGAGCGGAAGAGCAAAATTGGGCCATTGGGTTTTGGGGTTGTTTACGTTCATAGATAGGTGCATCCACATCTATGACTCTAACCGTGGAGCTATTAATGATAGGCTTGCTTTGGATATTGCATTACCTTATGCAATTCTGATACCTTACTTCTTCAAGAGTTCTGATTTTTATGTCGAGAAGAAGGGCATTGATTGGAACAATGGTGCATATATCGATAAATCCCATTATGATGCTTTGCAGGTTAATCTGGTTAATAATGTGCCCCAACAGATCCAATGGTAGGTTAATCTCAATTGTTTTACTATTTTACTATTAGTGTACCTATTTGAATCTGATTTGTTTCTTTTTAATTACAGTGATTGTGGTGCTTTTGTTGCTGGCTTTGCTGAGTATTTCATCCTTGGTAAGGAAATTCAAGAAGATAATTTTGACATTGAGATACTTCGCACCAGGTCGGGATCTCTATTGTGGGATTATGGAAGGAAAAAACAACAGTTTGATGCAATTAGTGGCGATGAAATCATAGGGAGACTTTTCAGGAAGAGGGGACGACCGAGAAAGTAGTTCTGTTTTTTCCATTTTACTGTAGATTTTCTATGTATCAAGAGTTGTTGCCTAGTTTTGTGTAAGTACTATTCTGCTACTTGTGAGATAACCTTAAAGGATATTATAGATGTTTTTATTTTTGTGTAATTTGTGGTAGTCATTACACATTGTGGCTGTGAATGAATTACATTTTAATGAATATTTCAGTTGTTTTTGTCCTTTAACGAAGTATGTATTTTCATTATGGTTGCAGTTCTGTTAATGTAGCAGGGTTTATACATATGTATACAATAATATACATAGTTATACAAATTTATACAAACTTATACTCTCATTTATACATTTGTATACATATATTACCATTGATTGTTAGCAGTTCTGTTTTGTATTTCTACAATCTATCAATATATTTAGTACCATTAAAAACAGCAAGACACTATTATTGGATAATCAAAACATGTATAATGAAACATCTCAATTGCTTGTGAAACTTAACTACTCAACATTTGTAACTCTATTGTTTGTGAAACTTAACTACTCAACATGACAACAAATGTAATAGGAAGTGTTATGTTTCCAACTATTTGTTTTGGTCGATTCCTACATGTTTTTCTACTGTGACCACCTTGTCCACACACAGAACATGAAAGGTGCCACTTAGACTCTTTCTCTGAAGCAGGTTTGAGTCTTTCCTTTCTTGGCCTTCCTGCATTCCTTCTCCCTTTAGGTGGTAGGACCACATCTTCCATCACCTCTGTTGGGATTACCCATAAACTCTCATCTGGCATCGAATTCACTGGAAATTCATAAGTTTTAAGGAGTTTATCCTTTTTGTAGTAAAAAGAGCAATACTGGCCAGGTTTCAGCTGTTGGTTCTTCAAAACTGCCCAAGCATACGGACATGGAAGTTCATCCATTTGAAATTTTCCGCAACTGCATGTTCCCTCTTCAAGGCACACTATGGTTCGCCTTACCCCTTCAAACACAGTATATAACTGCTCCGTAGTAGGCCTCACCTGCAAAAGTTTTTTTTTTAAAAAAAAGTTAAAAAACATTATACATTATTATACAGAGTTATACATCCTTATACAAGCAGTAAAATGCAAGTCAGCATTGCCAAACATCATTATATTTGATTCATTTTACCGTCTTCGATGCAATCAGATTTTCCCGAAGGAGTTTGTCGTACTTTTTGCCAAGCTCTGTAGATGTCTCCATTGCACTTTTTCTGTTTTTGTTGTTCTACTATTGTAGCAAATTTGTCATGTACTCCAACAATCGCATTACTGGTAACTCTCTAGCATCCTTGTTAGCTGCATTAATTGACTCTGCAATATTGGAAGTCATTACTATCGACCTTTTCACTTTGGAATATGCCCTAGACCACCTTTCTTAGCCAATTTCGAACAAGTAAGGCTGCACCCTCAGATCAATTTTGCACATCTCTGTCATATGGTACTCAAACTTCTCTATCATGTAAGCTCTAGCCAAAGCAAAGAAGATGTCTTTCAATTGATTGTGATGTTTCTTGAATGTGCGCTTTACATTCTGCCACAAGTGAAACATACACATACAATGTGGTACTTCTGGGTACACAGCTTTTGTGGCATTGAAGATGCTTTCATTTCTATATGAAACTATACACATCCCTTCCCTAACTCCAAAAGTACACTTTATCTGGACAAAGAACCACTCCCAAGATTTGTTATTCTCTAAATCTACAATTGCATATGAAAGTGGAAGGATTTTTCCTGTTTATACAAAATAGATATTAGGATTCAGACAATTATACAAATCTTATACACAGTTATACACAATTATACAACTTTATACCAACTGCAAATTTTATAAAAACAGCATCTATGAAATCCTATACACCTTTATACATGAAACTACAACATTATACAAACTGCAGAAACAAGGTAGATGCAGTCAACTCACTAGTTCCATCATGTGTGCAAGAAGTCAATATAGTACCCTTATATGCTGCTTTAAGGAAACTTCCGTCAATAATCATTATTGGTTTGCAATGCTCCCAGCCCTTGATAGATGCATTTAGCAAAACATAAGCATAAAGAAAGCATCCATCTTCTGATTTGTGCAACTTTGTAACCGTTCCTGGAATTATTTGCTCCAACATATAAAAATACTTTGGCAACTCCTTATATGAATCACTCGGACTCCCTCTTATCATTGCCATTGCTATCTCTTTAGCTCTCCATGCTTTCATGTAGCTCACTTCAATCTCATGTTGCTTTTGTATGTACTCTATTATATCATTTGCGATGTAAACTTTTTTTTGGATTAACATACTTGTCCTTGACTATACTAGCAATTACACCCGAAGTAGCTTGACGTTGTGTTAAGTATCTTTCACCATTGCCGCATGTGTGATTATTATTGTAACTTCTCACTTTGAATATGTTTGCCTTGAAAACGACAGAAGATTTGAAACTCCAAGCACAATTGTCATCCACACACATAAGGTGATACCTAGGATTAAAGATCATTCAACTTCTAAATACACTTGTATACAAAAACATAACTACATATATACTAATTTTAATACCTATATACAAATATATACTATTTTATACATATTTATACATATATATAACAGAATATACAATTAATGACATACCTTGTTGCACTTGATCTCTTCACCTTGAATTGGAACCTCTCGCGTACAACCAAGTTCTTCATCACATTCATAACTGTCTCTTTATCTTTATAAACTTGATCCTCCTCAACAAATTCGTTCAACATATTATCTATTATACCCGTGTTTTCACTAAGTTTCATGTTTTCAATCAATTCGATATCAGGCATAATCTCAGTGCTATCAACTGTGGATACATCTATAGAATTGGAACTTGTAGCAACCAAACAACTTGAACTTGTAGCAACCAAACAACTGAAACTTGTAGAAACCAAATGATTATCATAAATCTCTTTCTCTATCACAAACAAGGGATATTCAGTGAAATTCAAGCTTTTCTTCATTAATTCGATATACACCTTAACAAATGTATCGTTGTAAATCAGGATCGGTGGCAAACCATCATTTGGGGGAAAGTTAATCTCTATTGTGTTTAACTCACTACCGATCCTAATCTGTTCTGAAATAGCTGCAACTAAATTGTTGTAGCAGAATGTCGACTCGATTATTACACAATCGCTGACGAAATTGATAAACTTGTTTTCTTCCCATTCACCACTATGAAGAACGTAAACTGGAAAAAGCTCCATTGAACAAAAAACTGAAATCAAAATTGCAGCAAAAATGAAAATTGCGCTGATTTGTAGCAAAAAAATTGAAGAAATTCGAGATGAAAAAGAAATTCTAGGGTTTTTGGAGCCGCATTGATCGCAAGATCTCATTTTTCTAGTATTTGGGGAAGAAGATTGGAAAGAATCAGAGAAAATCCAGTTGAAACAAAGAAAATCCCGCTTCTTACTCCCAAAAAACGGAAATAACGCCCTTTTTTCTGTCACGACCCAAAATCCACTAAGGGTCGTGATGGCGCCAGACACCACTGTCACACAAGACAACAACAATTTACTAGTAATTTTTTCCTTTTTTTGTTTTGAAATCAGTTCCTTTAAACAAATAAATAATAAGTAATAAACTCCACTAAATAAATGCGGTTGTCTTTACAAAATTTAACTACTGAAAAATCCTGTGATCATCCTAGAACCCGGTGTCACAAGTACATGAGCAATTTCTAGGAAATAATGTAATACAATAACTGTCCGGGATACAAATTGGACAGAAAGAAAAATACAATACTCTGAAGGAGACTCTGCTGGCTGCGGGTCGTCTCGAGAGCTGCAACTCACCTAAGTCTCCGTATCAACCATGCCATTGCCACTAAGCCACTGGCCACATATGAACCTGTGCAACAAAAATGCACAGAAGTGTAGTATGAGTATGAAAACAACGTGTACCCAATGAGTATCCCATCTAATCTCGAAGAAGTAGAGACGAGAGGTCGACTTCGACACTTACTAGTGGTCCAATAATGTTATCTCAATAATATAGTAAATCGGGGATTTTTATAAACATGATTGTAATTCAATAGAATGAATCAAGTAAACAATTCTTTCTTTTATAGGAAATTTCCAAATTCCATTTCGTCGTTTATACATTTATTCTCAAGTCGGGAAGGAAAACATCACTTCAATAAATTCCAAGGCAAGCAATACAAGCATGCGCAAATCATATCGAGGTCGTACGGCCTGATCCAACAGAAATGTAAAATATACACTACCGAGGGTCGAACGGCACGAACCATAGATGTATCTATTACCCCGCTCGTGAACCATACTGTGATGCGGTCAAATTTAAATAAACAATCACCCTGATCGCGAATCATACATGCAACACAGGTACACATAGAAATACATGCTCAAACAGCCAATTAAGAATTTATCGGCGAACATTTATAAAAAAAACAATTCCCTTTTAACAATTTTATAAAAATGAAGTTCAATCCTTTTAGAAATTCAGTTACGAATTCGATAGGATTTAAGGAATTCATCTATCAATAAGGTTACAAATATTCCAAGTATAGCATGCTTTTGGGTCCTAGACTACCCGGACTTAATAATAGTAGCTACGCACGGACTATCGTCACCTCATGCGTACGTAACCCCCACAAATAGGAGCACATAACCAATTATTTCACCTATGGGGACAATTCCCTCTTACAAGGTTAGAAAGGAGACGCACCTCGCTCCGAGGTTCCATAACCGGTTTTCAAGCCCTTCCGATGACTCAAATCGATGCGCAATGCTCCAAAACTAGCCAAGAAATGAGAAAATCCATAAATATAGGCTCTAATACTTACAACAATTCAATTTAGATAAATTCCTAACTCCGCTCGAAGAGTTGACAAAATCTCCCTCGGGCCCACATGCCCGGATTCCAAAAAAAACTCACAAAATCCGATAACCTATTCCGATACGAGTTCAACTATACCAGTTTTATCAAATTCCGATAATGAATCGACCTCCAAATCTAGATTTTTTTAAAAAAAGTTTACAAATTTTCTCCAATTTCTTCCATTTGATTCACTAATACTTGATGAAAATAACCATGGAATCATTAAATATAATCCCTTTTGGATATAGAACACTTACCCCAATCCATATTGTGAAAATTGCCTCAAAAATCGCTTTAATCCGAGCTCCATAGCTCCAAAAATGAGTAAAAATCTCGGACTGCTCGATTTATACATTGTCCAACATTTCGCACCTGCAGTTACTGTTCATGCACCTGCAGTTACTGTTCACAAAGGTGCAATACTGTTCACGCACCTGCGAAAAACACAACAGCTGCCCAGAAATTTCAGCAGCTTTTAATTTCACTAAAAATGCTCTAACTCCATCATACGAACTCGGAATTCGACGATTCTTGTTCCTATGAGTCACAAATAATAATAATAATAATAATAATAATAATAATAATAATAATAATAATAATAATAATAATAATAATAATAATAATAATAATAATAATAATAATAATAATAATAATACGAACCTATTCCTTCAATCGAAACTCAATTCGGAGCTTATTTACTCAATGTGATACTAATTTCGCTCGTTAAACAATTAACTCATGTGTTTGCGCTAAAAACTCAATCGCGACTTGATGAAATTAGACCAAACTTTCCAGATCACTCCTATAATTCATTATCAAAATCCCTGAAGTCTTGTAATCGAGTTTCGATCTCTAGAACTAAAAATAGACCTTTGGATCATTACATGTTTGTGCTCAAACGCCAAACTCTTCCAAAAACTCCTCCAAAACTCATCCGAGCCCCATGGGATCCCAACAAAGTATACTAACAAGTCCCATAACATGACACGAACTTAGTTGATGCCTCAAATTACATTGAACAACACTAAAACATAATTCGCACTCCAATTCAAGCTTAATGAACTTTTGAACTTCAAACTTCTTTATTCGATGCCGAAACCTATCAAATCACGTCCGATTGATCTCAAATTTTGCACGCAAGTCACATTCGACATTACGGACCTACTCCAACTTCCTGAATTGGATTCCGACCCCGATATCAAAAAGTCCACTTCCGGTCAAACTCCTCAAAAACCTTCAAATTTCTATCTTTAGAATGACCCCAAAATGACCCACGGACCTCTGAATTCACTTCCAATCGCGCTCTCAATACCAGAATCACCATACGGATCTATTCCCAGACATGGAATCCCAAACGGACATCAATAACACTGAAATGTACTTCAACCCAAACTTATGAAATTCTTCTAAAAATGCTAACTCCCACCATTGGTGCCGAAACGTTCCCGGGTCTTCCAAAACCCGAACCGGACATACGCCCAAGTCCGAAATCATCATACGAACCTGCTGGAACCTTCAAATCCTGATTCCGAGTCGTTTACTCAAAAATCCAATCCTAGTCAATTCTTTCAACTTAAATCTTCCGAAATGAGAATTCTCGTCCCAAATCAACTCTGAACTTTCCGAAAATCAATTCTGACCATGCGTACAAGTCATAATACCTGAAGTGAAGCCGCTCATGGACTCAAACTACTTGGACGACGTACTAGAGCTCAAAACGACCGATCGGGTCGTTACATTTTCGGATATGGGCCTCTAATTTTTGGGCTACTCAATTGTAAATTGAAATATGGGCTATAAAGTTGAAAAGGAGACAGCCCAATTGTTTTAATATGAAATTTTCTCTAACCTAAAAGGGGTATAACGCAAACACATCTTTTAAATATTATGTTGTGCTATTGTAAAAAATTTATTTTCATTAATATTTGGTACACGCGTAACGCGCGTACACTGATACTAGTAATATTTAAAAGTTCATGTTTCTATTATTGAAATAATTTTATTGGCTTTGATTTTACTCAACAGGAAAAACAATCTTTGAATTATTACTCATTTTCTTTTCCAAAACAAGCATCTTTTTTATTTTATTTTTTGTTTTGCGAAAAAAAAACTAGTATCTATATATATATTAAAGCAAGAAATTTACCATATATAATTGACATTATGGTTAAGCCAAGTGGCAAGCTAATAAATGTCAATAGTATATGGTAGAGAGAGTAATATTTGAATTAAAAGATAATTTTGAATTTATAGATAACGTTCTAAAATTCGAATTTAAATTAAAATCAAAATTTATCTTTTTTTATCATGTTATCATACTTAATTCGGTTAATGATCATATGCAATCATGTTAGGAATTTTTGTTATTTTTTCTAATTATTTAAATACTACTTCGCCTCTAGAAGAAAAAAAAAAGCTACTCCATATAACTATAAAACTCTTTCACATTTAAAATCCAATAAGTATAGTTCTTTGAAACACTGTAGCTAGATTTGAATAAAATGAAATTCTTTTAAAATAAATGTAATATATAGGGTATACGTCTATGTTTATCTAAATAAATAAAAAAAGAGTTTACAAAACCAAATAAAAGTTTACTTACATATATAGTAAAGTAAACACACACGCTAGAGAAAGAAACATCACAAAATCAGTCAATATTAAAAAAAAGTTATTTCTTTTTTCTTCTTGAAAAATATTTGTTTGAAGAGTCAATTTGCATAAATGGACATCAAACAAATAACAAAACTTTGGTTATACATTTACTATCATTAATTTCAATTTAGCACATTCAAGGAATTGAAGGGTATAAGCTGAAACCTCTTCATTTAGCTGTAGTTAAGCCAATATTGCTAGGGTATAATATTTTTTTCGTTGAAGAAAATAAGTTTTGAATCATTAGATTATGTGAAATATTTTTTTTCAAACTCAACAAGAGAGAAATTGGTTTCTAATTGATAGTTTCTATAGCGACTTTTAAGTGTAACAAATAGTATATATAAAGAAAAAATTGGTATGACGTGAAATATTTTTTTTTAAATGTAAACAAGTTATTTCGAAAAAACTCTTTACTTTTTTTTTTAATTCAAATATAGTAAAAAGATAAGATATTTTTGAAGTAGAGAGTTTTAAAATTATTATAATAGAAGTTATATCATGGATAAACTCAAAAAACTGAAATTTTATGGAATATTTACATAATATCCGGCCATATTTATTGTTTACTTTTTATAGCTAATATAAATAGATGATATACCGACAATACACGATTATACACATATTATATATTGATTATATATAAATTATACATCATTCAATTTTTTAATTTAAGTGGTCGGGTGAGCACCTATTTAGGCTGATTAGATATAGCCAAAAGAAAAATATGAAATAATTTCAACCAAAGACTTAAAATATAATTAAAGTTCATATGTAGACAATTTTTATTAAAACCCATTCTTTTATAGTGAAATAAATTAATTTTTTTAACAAAAGAAATAATGACATAAAAAATAAGATAAAAGAAAATAAATATTGAAAAAAAATGTTAGAAAGATAAAAAAACCAGAAATAAAAGATGACAACAAATTTCTTCTTATGTTTTATCTTTGTTGAGTATAAAAAATTTGAAAGTTAATCTCATTGATTTCAAATATTTTTTTTCAACTCAAATACATAGATTATAAGATAAGGATATCTTAGAATATTTTTTAATTTACATTATGTGACATTTAAAAAAAACACTATTACTAACAAACTGATATGATATTCGATTTTGAATTGGAATGCAATTTGAGTAGTTTACATTGAGGTTAAGCCGAGTATGGTGTCGAAAAATAAACTACTTGAAAATTTTAAGACAATATATACAATGTGTATAATAATAATAATCAACTAATTTAACATTTAATGATTCAAAGAACAAAATTTGTGTATATATAGGGTATTAAAATTCAAATTCTGGGGCTAGAGATATCGATAAACTTAAAGCGGAGTAATACTAAAATAAATGCGGCCAAAGAATCATTTAAATTTTTACATAGCTGATTAAAGTGAATTTTAAATTAAGGATAATATCTTCACTTGCATCATTATAAAGATAATCATTATTATAATATATAATAAAGTTTTAGAAATAGAAATTTCAAAATAGAAATATTTTTTGAAAGATAAAATCATACCAAATAAGAGTTCAAATCGTAGTATAAGAGTAACATCGTAATCAAAGAATCGTTTATATCGTGTCAACCTTTGTGCTTTGCCATAAATATGAGTTATGATTTCATTTTATGACTATTTTTAGGTTCCAATGACACCTATGAGAATAGTGCAAAAATAAAATTATCACTACGAGAATTGAGAAAGTATTAGTCTTTTTTCATGTAGTGTTTCTTAATTAATATCTAACAATTATCTATAATTATTTAGAAGATTCAAACGTTAAGGTTATTTACATATAATTTAAATAACTCAGATATTTAACATGGTTAATGTCAAATATCAAAATAGAGTAAAATAAATTCACTAGCTAAAGAATTTTTTATATTTTTAGATAGCCAACTAAAATGGATTTTGAATTAAGAATAATATTTTCAATTACATTATTATAAAAATAATTATTATTGAAAAATAATATTTTAGAAACTTAAATTTTAAGAAATACAAGCATGCGCAAATCATGTCGAGGTCGTACAGCCCGATCCAACAGAAATGAAAAATGTGCACTGCCAAGGGTCGAACGGCGCGAACCATAGATGCATCTATTACCCCACTCGCGAACCATACATGTGACGCGGTCAAATTTAAATAAACAATCATCCTGCTCGCGAATCATACATACGGCGCAGGTACACATAGAAATACATGCTCAAACAACCAATTAAGAATTTATCGGGGAACATTTATCCAAATAAAAGCCAATTCTCTTTTAATAATTTTATAAAAATGAAGTTCAATCCTTTTAGAAATTCAGTTACGAATTCGATAGGATTTAAGGAATTCATCTGTCAATAAGGTTACAAATATTCCAAGTATAGCATGTTTTTGGGTCCTATAATATCCGGACTTAATAATAGTAGCTACGCACGGACTATCGTCACATCGTGCGTACGTAACCACCACAAATAGGAGCACATAACCAATTATTTCACCTATGGGGACAATTCCCTCTTACAAGGTTAGAAAGGAGACTCACCTCGCTCCGAGGTTCCATAACCGGCTTCCAAGCCCTTCCGATGACTCAAATCGATGCGCAATGCTCCAAAACTAGCCAAGAAATGAGAAAATCCATAAATATAGGCTCTAATACTTACAACAATTCAATTTAGATAAATTCCTAACTCTGCTCGAAGAGTTGACAAAATTGCCCTCGGGCCCACGTGCCCGGATTCCAAAAAACTCACAAAATCCGATAACCTATTCCGATACGAGTTCAACCATACCAATTTTATAAAATTTCGATAATGAATCGACCTCCAAATCTAGAATTTTCGTTTTTGAAAAGTTTACAAATTTTCTCCAATTTCTTCCATTTGATTTACTAATACTTGATTAAAATAACCATGGAATTATTAAATATAATCTCTTTTGAATATAGAACACTTACCTCAATCCATATGGTAAAAATCGCCTCAAAAATCGCTTTAATCCGAGCTCCATAACTCCAAAAATGAGTAAAAATCTCGGACTGCTCGATTTATACACTGTCCAGCATTTTCGCACCTCAGTTACTGTTCACGCAGGTGCGGTACTGTTCACGCACCTGTGAAAAACACAGCAGCTGCCCAGAAATTTCAACAGCTTTTAATTTCACTAAAAATGCTCTAACTCCATCATACGAACTCGGAATTCGACGATTCTTGTTCCTATGAGTCAAAAATAATAATGCGAACCTATTCCTCAATCGAAACTCAATTTAGAGCTCATTTACTCAATGTGATACTAATTTCGCTCGTTAAACAATTAACTCATGTTTTGCGCTAAAAACTTAATCGCGACTTGATGAAATTAGACCAAACTTTCCAGATCACTCCTATAATTCATTATCAAAATCCCGAAAGTCTCATAATCGAGTTTCGATCTTTAGAACTAAAAATGTACCTTTGGATCATTACATGCTTATGCTCAAAACGTCAAACTCTTCCAAAAACTCCTCCATAACTCATCCGAGCCCCATGGGATCCCAACAAAGTATACTAACAAGTCCCATAACATGACACGAACTTAGTCGATGCCTCAAATTATATTGAACAACACTAAAACATAATTCACACTCCAATTCAAGCTTAATAAACTTTAGAACTTCGAACTTCTTCATTCGATGCCGAAACCTACCAAATCACGTCCGATTGATCTCAAAATTTGCACACAAGTCACATTCGACATTACGGACCTACTGTCACAACCCGAATTTTCCACCCTCGGGAGTCGTGATGGCGCCTACTAATGAGAGCTAGGCAAGCCAACCCTTAACTACCTAATTCATTAACGAATTACTTCTTTTTAACAAACACAAGCGTTAACATGAATACAACGGGACCTTAAATAATTAAGCGGAAGGAAACGATGAAATATTTTAAATCAGCGTCTATTACAACTTTTAAAACCTCAAGTGCCCAAAATATGGTGTCACAGACTGTCTAAGAGTTACTACATACAAGGTCTGAAGAAATGCAATACACTGTTTCTGAACAAAGGAAATGAAACAGGAAATAGAGATAGAGGGAGACACCAGGGCCTGCGGATGCCTGCAAGTCTACCTTGGGACTCCAAATGGACTGAAGGAAGCCCTCCAACTACTGTCCGAAAGCTGCTCCTGGATCTGCACACAGTGCAGAGTGTAGTATCAGCACAACCGACCCCATGTGCTAGTAAGTGCCTGGCCTAACTCCGGTGAGGTAGTGACGAGGCTAAGACCAAACTCCAGATAAACTTGTGCAGTTATATAATATATGGCCCGAAAATAAACAGGAATAAGAAGTTTAAAATGGGAGGGGGTACATGCTTCGGGGAAACATACCAAATCCAACAGAAACTTAATAAAATATGAAGGCAAGCTCCATATCTACAACAATACAATAACAATACTGTTACGACGCACAACCCGATTTCTTATCACTTAACATTGTTGCGGCGTTCAACCTGATCCAATATAATATCCGTTGCGGCGTGCAACCCGATCCAATATAATATCTGTTGCGGCGTGCAACCCGATCCAATATAATATCTGTTGCGGCGTGCAACCCGATCCAATATAATATCTGTTGCGGCGTGCAACCCGATCCAATACGGCATACAACCCGATCCAATATAATATCTATTGCGGCGTGCAACCCGATCCAATATAATATCTGTTGCGGCGTGCAACCCGATCCAATATAATATCTGTTGCGGCGTGCAACCCGATCCAATCTTGCTACAACATCTAACTACCTCAACTATAACCAAACTTGTCACAACACCTAACACTAAGAATCATCAACCTAAACATCCGTAATATCAATTAAGAACACAATGCAGGGGGAATCGCAACTCATAATAGCCCGGCAAGGGGGAAACATAATGATCTCTTCTCTTTCTTATTTTTATTTTACAATTCACTTCACAACTCGAACCAATACCCTAGAGTTTCAATTATCACTTATACTTTCACAATTCGTTATACCACTGGAGCCAACGCTCCTCAATGTTCACAGGTCACAATTCTTTTCCACAACTTTGCACAACAAGTATAAATCTTCACCAAGGCATGGATAATACAACGAAGTCATGAAAATCACAATATAAGACCCACGGTCATGCTTGACACCAACGTATAGATACTCGTCACCATGCCTATACGTCGTACTCAAGAAGAAGAAAATAATAAATAGGACACAACTCTTAATCCCTCAAGCTAAGGTTAGACCAAACACTTACCTCGATGCCTCGAACACAATTAAATCTTCAATTATAGCTTTACCCCTTGATTCCACCACCAATTCGCTCATATCTAGCCACAAGTTACTTAATTACATTAATAAGCGCTAAATGAATAAATTTGAATGCATGAAAATGAGTTTTTCAAAGTTTTACCCAAAAAGTCAAAAATCTCCCCGGGGCCCACATGGTCAAAACCCGAGGTTTGAACCAAAACCGATTACCCATTCCCCCACGAACCCAAATATGTAATTTGTTTTGAAATTGGACCTCAAATTGAGGTCCAATTCCCCAATTTTTGAAAACCCTAGGTTTTACCCAAAACACCCAATTTCCCCCATGAAAATCATTGATTTGAAGTTGAAATCATGTTAAAAGATGTTAATAATTGAAGAAAACTGGTTAAACATGACTTAAATTTGATTTAGAGAAGAAAGGTTGTTTGAAAAATCGCCTCTTAAGTTTTAGGGGTTTTGAAAAATAAAAATAACTGGAAATCCTGTCTATTTATATCCCCTCTCAGGCCCCCTGTGCGGACCGCACAAAATGGACTGCGGCTGCATAGTCCTTCCTGAGGTACTGCGGTCCAGTGCCCTGTGTGGACCGTACGAAATGGACCGCGGCCGCGAAGTTTCCACCGCGGACCGCAAGAAATCGAGCACGGCCGCGAAGGCTTGGCCTTGCTCACCGCGAACCGCACAAATACCACCGCGGTCGCGGAGTCCCCACCGCGGCCGCGAAGTTTCCACCATCGACCATGTGACCTGGCTTCAGAGACCTGCAACTTTTTCCTAAGTTCAAAACTTCCCGAAACACACCAGAGCCCTCGGGGCTCCTAACCGAACACACGTACTAACTCAAAAACATCATACAAACTCATATATAAGACTTAGATCCGGATCACATCAAACGATGTTCGTTTTCAACCAAACTTTACAGAAATGACTTAAATCATATATAAGACCTATATCGGGCGCCGAAACCAAAATACGGGCCCGATACCATCATGTTCTAATCAAATTTCATTTCAAATTTCTTTAAACAATTTTAGAAAATAATTTTCTGAAAATTCATTTCTCGGGCTCGGGACCTCGGAATTTGATTCCGAGCATACTCCCAAGTCCCATATTTTCCTACGGACCCTTCGGGACCATCAAATCACGGGTCCGAGTCCATTTACCCAAAATGTTGACCGAAGTCAAATTAGCTCATTCTATAATCAAAACTTATCATTTTTCACAGCTTATCATATTTAAGCTTTCCGGCTACGCCCCCGGACTGCGCATGCAACTCGAGGTGACTTTAAATAAGGTCTTCAAGGCCTCAGAACATGGAGGTTTCATTTTAAAACAAGTGATGACCTTTTGGGTCATCACATTCTCCACCTCTAAAACAACCTTTCGTCCTCGAACGGACAGAAGAAGGAAGTACCTGAGTCGGGGAAAAGATGGGGATAACGGCTTCGCATATCGGACTCGGACTCCCAGGTGAATGCCTCAGGAGGCTGACCTCTCCACTGAACACGAACAAAAGGAAAACTCTTCGACCTCAACTGACAAACCTGCCGGTCTAGAATAGTTATCGGCTCCTCCTCATAAGACAAGTCCTTGTCCAACTGGACAGTGCTGAAATCTAACACATAGGATGGATCGTCGTGATATTTCCGAATCATAGACACATGAAACATTGGATGCACAGCTGATAAGCTTGGCGGCAGTGCGAGTCTATAAGCCACCTCTCCCACTCGATCAAGAATCTAAAATGGGCCAATGAATGTAGGGCTAAGCTTTCCCTTCTTCCCAAATCTCATCACGCCCTTCATAGGCGACACTCGAAGCAATACCCGCTCACCTACCATGAATGGCAAATCTCGAACCTTGCGGTCTGCATAACTCTTTTCCCTGGACTGAGCTGTACGAAGCCTATCCTGAATAATCCTGACCTTATCCAAGGCCTCCTGAACCAGATCCGTACCCAACAACCCAGCCTCATAAGGCTCAAACCATCCAACCGGAGATCGATACCGTCTACCATATAAAGCCTCATAAGGAGCCATCTGAATACTCGACTGGTAGCTATTGTTGTAGGCAAACTCTACTAAAGGCAAAAACTGATCCCACGAGCCTCAAAAGTCAATGACACAAGCTCAGAGCATATCCTCCAAAATCTGAATAGTCCGCTCGGACTGCCCATCCATCTGAGGATGAAATGTTGTACTCAACTCCACCTGAGTGTCCAACTCTCGCTGAACTGCTCTCCAGAAATGCGAGGTAAACTGCGTACCTCGGTTTGAAATGATAGATACAGGCACACCATAAAGACAAACAATCTCCCAGATATAGATCTCAGCTAACCTCTTAGAAGAATAAGAGACTGCTACAGGAATGAAATGCGCTGACTTGGTCAGCCTATCAATAATGACCCATACTGTGTCGAACTTCCTCCGAGTCTGCGGGAGTCCAACAACGAAATCCATAGTGATCTGCTCCCACTTCCACTCGGGAAGCTCGATCCTCTGAAATAACCCACCAGGCCTCTGATGCTCGTACTTAACCTGCTGACAATTCAAACACCGAGCTACATATGCAACGATATCCTTCTTCATTCTACGCCACCAATAATGCTGCCGCAAATCCTGATACATCTTCGCGGCGCCCGGATGAATAGAGTACCAGGAACTATGGGCCTCGTCTAAGAACAACTCTCGGAGTCCATCCATATTAGGCACACAAACTCGACCCTGCAATCTCAAAACTCCATCATCATATAAGGTAACCTGCTTGGCACCTCCACGTTGCACCGTGTCTCTAAGGACACACAAATGGGGATCATCATACTGCCGATCACGGATACGCTCCAATAAAGAAGAACGAGTGATCGTGCAAGCTAATACCCGACTAGGCTCAGAAACATCCAACCTCACAAACTGATTGGCCAAGGCCTGAACATCCAAAGTAAGCGGTCTCTCACTGACCGGAATATAAGCAAGGCTGCCCATACTGACTAACTTCCTACTCAAATCATCGGCCACCACATTGATCTTTCCCGAATGATATAAGATGGTGATATCATAATCCTTTAACAACTCCAACCACCTCCTCTGTCTCAAATTCAACTCCTTTTGCTTGAACAAATACTGAAGACTCTTGTGATTCGTGAACACCTCACATGCCACGCCATACAGATAATGCCTCCAAATCTTCAATGCGTGAACTATGGCTACCAACTCTAAATCATGAACTGGATAGTTCTTCTCATGAATCTTCAACTGCCGCGAAGCATAGGCAATGACCTTGTCATCCTGCATCAACACTGCACCAAGCCCAATACGAGATGCATCACAATAAACTGTATAAAGCCTCGAACCAGTGGGCAAAACCAACATTGGTGCCATAGTCAGAGCTATCTTGAGCTTCTAAAAGCTCGCCGCACACTCATCTGACCATCTAAACTGGGTACCCTTCTGGGTTAACCTGGTCATCGGGGCTGCGATAGATGAGAACCCTTCCAGGAACCGACGATAGTAGCCTGCCAATCCCAAGAAACTTCGAATCTCTGTAGCTGATGCTGGTCTAGGCTAGTTCTTGATTGCCTCAATCTTCTTCAGATCAACCTAAATACCCTTTGTTGATACAACATGACCCAGAAATGCAACTAAACTCAACTAGAACTCACACTTCGAGATTAGCATATAACTGGCTATTCCTCAAGGTTTGAAGAACCACTCTAAGATGTTGCTCGTGCTCCCCCTGGCTGCGGGAATATATCAAAATATCATCAATGAAGACTATCACAAATGAGTCCAAATAAGGCTTGAACACTCGGTTCATCAAATCCATAAAAGCTACTGGGGCATTGGTCAACCCAAATGACATGACCAGGAACTAATAATGCCCGTACCAAGTGCGGAAAGCTGTCTTAAAGACATCGGATGCCCTAATCCTCAACTGATGATAGACAGATCTCAAATCAATCTTTGAGAACACCTTGGCACCCTGAAACTGATCAAACAAATCATCGATCCTCGGCAATGGATACTTGTTCTTGATTGTAACCTTGTTCAACTGCCGGTAATCAATACACATTCTCATCGATCCGTCCTTCTTCTTAACAAATAACACTGGTGCACCCCAAGGCGAAACACTGGGTCTAATGAAACCCTTCTTAAGCAAGTCTTGCAATTGTTCCTTCAACTCTTTCAACTCAGGCAGGGCCATACAATATGGCAGAATAGAAATAGGCTGAGTGCCCGGAGCCAAATCAATGCAAAAGTCAATATCCCTATCGGGTGGCATACCCGGCAGATCTGAAGGGAAAACCTCAAGAAACTCACGAACAACAGGCACAGAATCAATAGAGGGAACCTCAGCACTAGAATCACGAACATATGCCAAATAGGCCAAACACCCCTTCTCGACCATGCGCCGAGCCTTCACATAAGAGATAACACTGCGGGTAGAATGACTAGGAGTCCCTATCCACTCTAAACGAGGCATACCCGATAAATCTAAGGTCACAACCTTGGCATGCCAGTCCAAGATAGCATGGTAAGGTGATAACTAGTCCATCCCCAATATAACATTGAAATCGACCATGTCTAAAAGCAACAAATTTACACGAGTCTCCAGACCCCCAATCATCACAATACAAGAACGATGGACTCGATCAACTACAATGGAATCACCCATTGGTGTAGACAGATAAATGGGAACACTCAATGAATCAC
This sequence comes from Nicotiana tabacum, assembly GCF_000715075.1. Classification (NCBI taxonomy): domain Eukaryota; kingdom Viridiplantae; phylum Streptophyta; class Magnoliopsida; order Solanales; family Solanaceae; genus Nicotiana; species Nicotiana tabacum. The sequence goes on along the minus strand of NC_134082.1, from coordinate 87,718,525 downwards.
TAGTCATAACCAGATACGGTGCAAAATAAGATGACACATACGAGTAGGTGGACCCTAGATCAAATAACACTGAAGCATCTCTATCACAAACAAGAATAGTACCTGTGATAACCGCATCTGAAGCCTCAGCCTCGGGCCTAGCCGGAAGAGCATAACATCGGGGATGGGCCCCACCATCTTGGGCTCTATCTCTGGGACTACCTGCAGCTGGCTGGCCTCCACCTCTAAATCCTCTACCTCCACCTCTAAATCCTCTACCTCCACCTCTATATCCTCTACCCCCACCTCTAGCTGGTTGGGCGGGCTGTGGAACACTTGGTGCCTGAACCATATCACGGGGACCCTGCTGCTGCGACTGAGTACCCACCAACCTCGGACAAGTCCTCCTGAAATGACCATACTCACTATACTCAAAACATCCACCTGAGTGTTGTGGCTGAGGAAACTGTGACTGACCCTGGCGACCCGAATGACCACCCCGAAAATTCTGGAGCGGCTGTGCACTGATAAGAGCTGGTGGTGCACTGTAGGACTACTGATCCGAATACTGCATCTGCGGACCACGGCTGCTTGAAGCACCGTGAGAAACCTGAAGAGCTGACTGAAAGGGCCTAGGATGATGGCCTCTACCATATGAATCTCTTCCTCCAGACGAGACACCACTGAATCTACCCGAATTACGGGCCTCTTATCTGACCCATGACCACCTCCCTGCGACAGAACCACCTCCACTCTCCTGGCCACATTGGCCGCCTCCTGAAAAGATATCTCACTCCCAGTCTCCCTAGCCATCTGAAGACGAATCGGCTAAATAAGACCATTAATAAACCTCCTCACCCTCTCTCTCTCTCTCTCTCTCGGTAGGAAGTATGACAAGAGCATGGCGAGCTAAGTCGATGAACCTGGTCTCATACTGGGTAACAGTCATGGAACCCTGCTGGAGGCGCTCAAACTGCCTCCGATAGGCCTCTCTCTGAGTAATAGGGAAAAGCTTCTCCATAAACAACACTGTGAATTGCTCCTAAATCAAGGCGGGCGATCCGACTGGTCTCAATAAGCAATAATCCCTCCACCAAGTCTTGGCGGATCCAGACAAGCGAAATATAGCAAAATCGACCCCATTGGTCTCAACAATGCCCATGTTTTTGAGGACCTCATGGCAGCTGTCTAGATAATCCTGGGGATCCTCAGTAGATGCACCGCTGAAAGTAGAAGTGAAGAGCTTGGTGAACTTATCCAACCTTCACAAAGCATTGGCGGACATAGCCGCTCTATCACCGGTCTGAGCTACCACACCCAGCTGAACTGCTTCAACTGGTTGAACCATTGGAGTTTGAATTTGGGGAGCTACCTGCTCCGGAGTGCGAGTAGCAGGAGTCTGGGCTCCTCCTCCAGCCTGAGAGACGGCTGGTGCTACAGGAAGCAAGCTTGCTCGGGTGACACTCTCCATGAGGCCCACTAATGGGACCAGTGCATCCTGAAGAACTGGGGTAGCAATAAACCCCTCTAGGACCTGAGCTGGGCCCACCGGAGCTGCTGGAGCCGGAACCTCATTATCAAAGTCAACCTGAGGCTCCGCTACTGGGGCTACTACTCGGGTCTGAGCTCTACCCCTACCTTGGCCTCTAGTATGCCCTCGGCCTTGCCCTCTGCCCCTTGTAGGAGCTACTGCTGGGGGCTTGGGCTGCTAATCGGTGGATGAGGAAACGCGTGTTCTCGCCATCTGCGAAAGAACAGAGTAGAAGTTCAATTTGCATTGAGGAACCAAACTGCACGATAGGAAAGAATAAATGTGAAGTTTTCCTAACTCTGTAGCCTCTGGGGATGAATACAGATGTCTCTGTACCGATCCCTCAGACTCTACTAAGCTTGTCTGTGAACCGTGAAACCCGTGTAACCTAGAGCTCTGATACCAACTTGTCACGACCCAGATTTCCCACCCTCGGAAGTCGTGATGGCGCCTACTAATGAGAGCTAGGCAAGCCAGCCCTTAACTACCTAATTCATTACCGAATTACTTCTTTTTAACAAACACAAGCGTTAACATGAATACAACGGAACCTTAAATAATTAAGCGGAAGGAAACGATGAAATATTTGAAATCAACGTCTATTACAACTTTTAAAACCTCAAGTGCCCAAAATCTAGTGTCACAGTGTCACCGACTGTCTAAGAGATACTACATACAAAGTCTGAAGAAATGCAATACACTGTTTCTGAACAAAGGAAATGAAACAGGAAATAGAGATAGAGGGAGACGCCAGGGCCTGCGGATGCCTGCAAGTCTACCTTGGGTCTTCGAATGAACTAAAGGAAGCCCTCCAACTACTGTCCGAAAGCTGCTCCTGGATCTGCACACAGTGCAGAGTGTAGTATCAGCACAACCGACCCCATGTGCTAGTAAGTGCCTGGCCTAACTCCGGTGAGGTAGTGACGAGGCTAAGACCAAACTCCAGATAAACTTGTGCAGTTATATAATATATGGCCCGAAAATAAACAGGAATAAGAAGTTTAAAATGGGAGGGGGTACATGATTCGGGGAAACATACCAAATCCAACAGAAACTTAATAAAATATGAAGGCAAGCTCCATATCTACAACAATACAATAACAATACTGTTACGGCGCACAACCCGATTTCTTATCACTTAACATTGTTGCGGCGTTCACCCTGATCCAATATAATATCTGTTGCGGCGTGCAACCCGATCCAATATAATATCTGTTGCGGCGTGCAACCCGATCCAATATAATATCTGTTGCGGCGTGCAACCCGATCCAATATAATATCTGTTGCGGCGTGCAACCCGATCCAATATAATATCTATTGCGGCGTGCAACCCGATCCAATATAATATCTGTTGCGGCGTGCAACCTGATCCAATATAATATATGTTGCGGCGTGCAACCCGATCCAATCTTGCTACAACATCTAACTACCTCAGCTATAACCAAACTTGTCACAACACCTAACATTAAGAATCATCAACCTAAACATCCGTAATATCAATTAAGAACACAATGCAGGGGGAACTGCAACTCATAATAGCCCGGCAAGGGGGCAACATAATGATCTCTTCTCTTTCTTACTTTTACTTCACAATTCACTTCACAACTTGAACCAATACTCTAGAGTTTCAATTATCACTTATACTTTCACAATTCGTTATACCACTGGAGCCAACGCTCCTCAATGTTCTCAGGTCACAATTCTTTTCCACAACTTTACACAACAAGTATAAATCTTCACCAAGGCATAGATAATACAACGAAGTCATGAAAATCACAATATAAGACCCACGGTCATTCTTGACACCAACGTATAGATACTCGTCACCATGCCTATACGTCGTACTCAACAAGAAGCAAATAACAAATAGGACACAACTCTTAATCCCTCAAGCTAAGGTTAGACCAAACACTTACCTCGATGCCTCGAACACAACTAAATCTTCAATTATAGCTTTACCCCTTGATTCCACCACCAATTCGCTCGTATCTAGCCACAAGTTACTTAATTACATCAATAAATGCTAAATGAATTAATTTGAATGCATGAAAATGAGTTTTCCAAAGTTTTACCCAAAAAGTCAAAAATCACCCTCGTGCCCACATGGTCAAAACCCGAGGCTCGAACCAAAACCCGATTACCCATTTCCCCACGAACCCAAATATGTAATTTGTTTTGAAATCGAACCTCAAATCGAGGTCCAATTCCCCAATTTTTGAAAAACCTAGGTTTTACACAAAACACCCAATTTTCCCCATGAAAATCATTGATTTGAAGTTGAAATCATGTTAAAAGTTGTTAATGATTGAAGAAACCTAGTTAAAAACGACTTATATTTGATTTAGAGAAGAAAGGTTGTTTCAAAAATCGCCTCTTAGGTTTTTGGGATTTTGAAAAATGAAAATAATTAGAAATCTCGTATATTTATACCCCTCTCAGGCCCCTTGTGCGGACCGCACAAAATGGACTGCGGCCGCACAGGCCTTCCTGAGGTACTGCGGTCTAGTGCCCTGTGTGGACCGCACGAAATGGACTGCGGCCGCACAGGCCTCCACCGCGGACTGCAAGAAATCGAGCGCGGCCGCGAAGGCTTGGCCTTACTCACCGCGGACCGCACAAATTCTACCGCGGTCATGGAGTCACCACCGCGGCCGCGAAGTTTCCACCGCGTGACCTGGCTTCGTAGACCTGCAACTTTTTCCTAAGTTCAAAACTTCCCGAAACACAGCCGAAATACACCAGAGCCCTCGGGGCTCCTAACCGAACACACGTACTAACTCAACAACATCATACGAACTCATCCGTGCGATCAAATCGCCAAAATAACCTCAATAACAATGAATCAAACCTCAAAATCAAGAACTTTTTCTCAAACTTCATCAATTATCAAATTCAGCAATTTAGATCCGGATCACGTCAAACGACGTCCGTTTTCAACCAAACATTACATAAATGACTTAAATCATATATAAGACTTGTACCGGGTGCCGGAACCAAAATACCGTCCTGATACCATCATGTTCTAATCAAATTTCATTTCAAATTTCTTTAAACAATTTCAGAAAACAATTTTCTTTGAAAATTCATTTCTCGGACTCGGGACCTCAGAATTTGATTCCGGGCATATGCCCAAGTCCCATATTTTCCTACGGACCCTCCGGGACCGTCAAATCATAGGTCCGAGTCCATTTACCCAAAACATTGACTGAAGTCAAATTAGCTCATTCTATAATCAAAACTTATCATTTTTCACAGATTATCATATTTATGCTTTCCAGCTACGCGCCCGGACTGCGCATGCAACTCGAGGTGACTCTAAATGAGGTTTTCAAGGCCTCAGAAGATGGAGGTTTCATTTTAAAATAAGTGATGACCTTTTGGGTTATCATACCTACTCCAACTTCCTGAATTGGATTCCGACCCCGATATCAAAAAGTCCACTTCCGGTCAAACTCCTCAAAAACCTTCAAATTTCTATCTCTAGCCAAATGATCCCAAAATGACCTACGGACCTCCGAATTCACTTCTGATCACGCTCCCAACACCAGAATCACCATACGGATCTATTCCCAGACACGGAATCCCAAACGGACATCAATAACACTAAAATGCACTTTAACCCAAACTTATGAAATTCTTCTAAAAATGCTAACTCCCACCATAGGTGCCGAAACGTTCCCGAGTCTTCCAAAACCCGATCCGGACATACGCCCAAGTCCAAAATTATCATACGAACCTGCTGGAACCTTCAAATCCTGATTCTAAGGTCGTTTACTCAAAAATCCAATCTTAGTCAATTCTTTCAACTTAAATCTTCCGAAATGAGAGTTCTCTTCCCAAATCAACTCCGAACTTCCCGAAATTTAATTTCGACCATGCGTACAAGTCATAATACTTGAAGTGAAGCTGCTCATGGCCTCAAACTACTAGACGACGCACTAGATCTCAAAATGATCGGTCGGACCGTTACATTCTCTCCCACTTAAACATACGTTCGTCCTGAAACGTGCTAAGAACTGTGCTGGAGTTGCTGAAATCACTGTTTAACACCTCGTGATACTACAAACCCAGTTGAGCATATTAGCTCAATCAATTCTGAAGATATTCCCTTTTATTCAAGCAAATAAGCTTAGAGCCCAATTCCAACATCCGGAATTCTCTACCAGGCCTGCTTCCAATATATGAACACCGTATCAATCACTACACGTTGTACCCAAACATGACTGCATACCTTTGTTGAATTCACACCTTGCACCACTTTACTCATAGGACCACAATAGCATTCTCTGATCAAATTAGTCGAAATTCCACAAATCTGATGCTCTCCTTGCACCTCATGACATACATAGGTCTTGCTCTAACTTTTACAATACTGCCACGACGGAAGAGATGTGTAGAAATTCATAACCAACTGCCGAACCAACAAATCATTGGGTCTATACTCCTGGCAAGAACCATCACCTCATTCTGAACCAAATAACGGTCTTAGCTCCTTGACATACTTCATATAATCAAATTGTACTGATCCCAAATCCAATGATCTTGTCACCCAGTACGAACTGCTCTGGAAATAAGCCACCCCGGACATGATCAAGTCTCATATGATGCCATAATGTGCCAATAGGCTACCAATTCGAATGTGATACAAAAGGAAAATGAACTATAGAAAGGAATTCCAATTACCCCGCTCGCGAATCACATATACGACGCGGTCAACATAATTAAACAAACGCCCCACTCGTGAATCATACCTGCGATGCGGGCATACAGCTAACATGAGATTTCCTCAGAAAAATAGGAAACAAAACACATAAAGACATATATAGGGAACTGTACTGAACATCACACTGTTGCGGTGCGCAACTCGATCCCAACAACATATCCATGGCAGCGTGCCACCCAATCCACACACAAAATTCACATAAGGAGATACACACCGAGGTAGATTGCTCATTACAACAAAATACCGAATATCGATCACAAGCACGCTAAGTGCATAATACCATCACTGGGAGACATATAGCGCTATAAGCTACAAAACTCAAGCACAACTGAGGTGTGATATACGATCTGAATCTCAAGAGCCATTCTGCTCATATAACACCATCGCTATGCGGAACCTCAACACATAAGAAATTCACCAAGCTGTCTCACAACTCACACGATGCGATATATCATTACATGAAATAGTTGACGACGAAATAACACCCTGTCTACTCTTTCATAAGGAGCGCATTGCTGAAATGAACACATCTGGCCTGATATAGAGCCCATATTCATATTTAAATCCTTCAACAGACCTCAAGCCGTTTCCGATCGTATCGAACTAGGTCAATGATCTTTCTTGGGTCCATAATAACCCCCTTTTTCCCATAACACACAAGAACAACCATCATAACCAGAGTAATCCTCCACAGTCCACAACCCAATAAACCGAGTGCCCTCCAGGCATCAATTCTCAATTTAACAACATCACTACAATCTTCATACTTGGTTTAACTTCTTCAATCAATCAAGTGACTACATGCCACACTTATACAATGTTCCCGTGGGGCACGCTCCTACAACCTTCCATGATAGATGATAGGTCTGTACATCCAAACTACCAGCCACACTAACGTTGAAAAGCGATCAAGAATCCCTAACCAGGATGCAAAGCCTCTTTCACAAAACATCGATCTCAGGTGACGCTGAAGACAATTCCAACTTACTTTAGAAATCCAAACCCCTTTCCTGCTCATCCGAGCTCGTGACATCCTTGTCAACACCGAACTGCAACCTTGATCCTTACTTCAAATTCCATACCACTCACTGCACCCGACATGCCAATATACGATAGAACACGTTTTTTATCATACCTCCGGAACCACTAATAGGTTAACACTTCATCACATAAAAACTTTTCACTTAACTCACTTTAGGAGAACCATAGCAACACACAGGTGAATTCTCATAACCGTAGAATATGCAAATCTCTAAGTAGTGGTCTAAGCCACCATAGCCCTTCCGGGATCCGCCCCCATATAATAGGCTATAACAGAAGAATGCTTCAGAATAACATCAATTACTGCGGCCGACAATCCTCACACGTACCATCTCAAATCACTTGCATAACTTGATCATGCTGAATAAACTGATCACTACCACCAATAGGCCAAGTCAACTATGGATAACCAATCTATCTTCTTTCCATTTATCCTTGTTTGCCTTAGAAATAACAATAACTCCATTCAACACATAACACGCTCCATCCGCACTCATCCCGAGTGACCTTGAATCACAAGACTATGCTGTCTCAAATCCCACGAACCATTTCATATTTCCCAAATGCTATACTCCAAGTCAAAACATCATCGAACATTCTGGGCCTCTTCACATAAGCTGCTACAAAACTTGATTCTTAACCGTACCTATAGACTCAAGATCATTAGGCACCCCACTTTACTTAGGCACCCCACTTTTCCCCTTTGAATCTATTGGGGACCGTTGTTGAGAGACACCCGCTCCGACTTGGCCCCGAATAAAATCAACTTCATGAATCTTCTAACACATGAATACCCCTCGACGAAACACCCGACCAAATCACTTTCCTTGAAACCCGTGTCTACATACAGCATCAATCTTGTACCCTTCCCCAAGTCTGAACATGAGTTGATAAGGCTAACTATAGTACACCTTTAACAATTCCTTTGCTCAAATTACCTCTTATGTTATTTTCCTTTAGCTGAAATAGCCCATCAATATGCTAATAACCAGAAATCTCACAAATAAACGACCATGCAATCCAACCGTAGGCAGTGGGACTCTCCCACTTAGCTTGAAGCCACTATTACACAACTCTGGAATCCAACAAGATTCTTTCTTCATTGTTGACATGATCTAGCACAACCAACCCGCCGAGTTCCTCGAAATCTTTCTGTAAAACCATTTATGAATACTTTGAATCGTTAACCATATTCACACGCCCGACCTCTTTACCAGATAGCTAGTAGGATTCGTCGCAGAAGCTTCGCCAACCACGCGACTGCTGATCTACTCACAGGAGATAATCCACCTGAGCCCGTGCTCCTTCACCAGCTGCACAAGTCCATTCACTCCTCGTAGACATCAACTAAATGTGCGACAATAGCCTCAAATTCAAAGTTATGTTGTATCCTCCTTCATATCAAGCAGCTCTTTTCCGTCATATCAAATCTTTCGTCGTATAATAGTCGATCTTTCAAATTAAGTCCGTAGACCTAGCCACTGAATCCACATACTACTCTACCACTCTCCCATTTTGGGCAGGCTCACTTCTTTAAGAAACTGCTCGACCTCCACTTCTTACACCTGGCCTTCTGGAAGTTTAACCATCACATGTCACTTCCCACACGTCCTTCCTCATCTTTTGCTGCTCAGCAATGCCTTAGATCAAAATCTATCTCGGTAGCACTTGAACCAATAGACCGCTACTCACCTTTAAACCTTTTCGAAGATCATCTTTCTCGAGCCGTCAGTATTAGAAATACTCATTCAATCATGGACCATTGCGCCCTGCGATCTCTGACAGCTGCTTTTCCAAACACTATCTTACAATATCCTTCCCCAAGGTGAATGGTAGAAGGTCTTAACACTGGCAAACTTAACACATACAATCGAGGATGACGAAACTGCATCGCAGATGGAAATTCTACCACGCTCGAAAATACCAAGTCTCGTTACTCCATCACCCTAAATCTAGACATTCATAGGCCAATTGTTTTTCCTCCGCTGGAAATGAAATATAATATCTCTGAATCGTGCACTGAGTAGACTTTCTTTCAAATCATTCACCTCCTCAACATATAGGAAAGTATCCTACCATCAAGTCAATATTGTGTGATAACCAATTGTAAGCATCATGGCAACTGGTGCCTAGCCTCAGAGCTCTCAAAAACACAGCTACTGAGCGGAAACAACAGAATATCCTTCCGCAAGGCGACAACAATAGTCAAATCAACTACGCAGGGAGAATCATCCCGCATTACCTCTGTAGTACCTTTAAAATTTCTCAATTCCTGATTTATAATAAGCGTTCCACGTCACATAAGATTGAATGTGAAGGAAATAAAGGCATAAGCCTCAAAGGAATCAAATCGCACGATGAGGAAATCAAGAAGGGAAGTGCTCTTAATAGGCCTGTAGCCTCTCGAAGATAACTACAGACGTCTCTGTACCAATCCGCAAGACTCTACTAGACTCGCTCATGACTTGTGAGACCTAAGGGAACCTAGTTCTCTAATACCATGTTGTCACGACCCAAAATCCACTAAGGGTCGTGATGGCGTCGGACACCACTGTCAGGCAAGCCAACAATAATTTACTAGCAATTTCTTTTTTTTTTTTGTTTTGAAATCAGTTCATTTAACCAAATAAATAATAAGTATTAAACTCCACTGAATAAATGTGGATGTCTTTACAAAATTTAACTACTGAAAAATCTCGTGATCATCCCAGAACCCGGTGTCACAAGTACATGAGCAATTTCTAGGAAATAATGTAATACAATAACTGTCCGGGATACAAATTGGACAGAAAGAAAAATACAATACTCTGAAGGAGACTCTGCTGGCTGCGGGTCGTCTCGAGAGCTGCAACTCACCTAAGTCTCCGTATCAACCATGCCATTGCCACTAAGCCACTGGCCACATATGAACCTATGCAACAAAAATGCACAAAAGTGTAGTATGAGTACGAAAATAATGTGTACCCAATGAGTATCCCGTCTAATCTCGAAGAAGTAGAGACGAGAGATCGACTTCGACACTTACTAGTGGTCCAATAATGTTATCTCAATAATATAGTAAATCGGGGATTTTTATAAACATATTGTAATTCAATAGAATGAAGCAAGTAAACAATTCTTTCTTTATAGGAAATTTCCAAATTCCTTTCCATCATTTATACATTTATTCTCAAGCCGGGAAGGAACAACATCACTTCAATAAATTCCAAGGCAAGCAATACAAGCATGCGTAAATCATGCCGAGGTCGTATGGTCCGATCCAACAGAAATGTAAAATGTATACTGCCAAGGGTCGAATGGCGCGAACCATAGATGCATCTATTACCCCGCTCGCGAACTACACATGCGATGCGATGCGATCAAATTTAAATAAACAATCACCCTGCTCGCGAATCATACATGCGACGCAGGTACACATAGAAATACATGCTCAAACAGCAACATAAGAATTTATCGTGGAACATTTATCCAAATAAAATCCAATTCTCTTTTAACAATTTTATAAAAATGAAGTTCAATCCTTTTAGAAATTCATTTACGAATTCGATAGGATTTATGGAATTCATCTTTCAATAAGGTTACAAATATTCCAAGTATAGCATGCTTTTGGGTCCTAGACTACCCGAACTTACACATAATAGTAGCTACGCATGGACTATAGTCACCTCGTAGGTACGTAGCCCCACAAATAGGAGCACATAACCAATTATTTCACCTATGGGGACAATTCCCTCTTACAAGGTTAGAAAGGAGGCTCACCTCGCTCCGAGGTTCCATAACAGGCTTCAAAACCCTTCCGATGACTCAAATTGATGCGCAATGCTCCAAAACTAGCCAAGAAATGAGAAAATCCATAAATATAGGCTCTAATACTTATAACAATTCAATTTAGATAAATTCCTAACTCCGCTAGAAGAGTTGACAAAATCGCCCTCGGGCCCACGTGCCTGAATTCCAAAAAACACTCACAAAATCCGATAACCCATTCCGTTATGAGTTCAACCATACCAATTTTATCAAGTTCCGATAATGAATCGACCTCCAAATCTAGAATTTTTGTTTTTGAAAAGTTTACAAATTTTCTCCGATTTCTTCCATTTGTGTCACGACCCAAAATCCATTAAGGGTCATGATGGCACCGGACACCGCTGTCAGGCAAGCCAACCAAGTTACTTAATTAAATTCCAATTTTTGGTATTGTTTAAAATCATTTTTCTTTATACATTAAATAACGAATAATAAAATTTACAGAAATAACCATGAAGTCTTTAACAAAACTTAACACTTAATAATCCAAAAATCCTCCCAGAACCCGGTGTCACAAGTGCATGAGCAGTTTCTAGGAATAATGTAATACAACAATCGTCCGGAATACAATATTGGATAGAAGTAAATACAGAAATTTGAAAGAGGCTCTGCTGGCTGCGGGTCGCCTCGAGAAGTGCAGCTCACCTAAGTCTCTGTATCAACCATGTTGTCACGCCCCGTAGGCCACTAAAGACGCATGTGCATGTGCAACAAAAATGCACAGAAGTGTAGTATGAGTACGAAACAACGTGTACCCAATGAGTATTCTGCCTAATCACGAAGAATTAGAGATGATATGGTCGACTTCGACACTTACTAGTGGTCCAATAATGATATATTATTAATGCGAATAATCAAGGATTTATTAAGATTGATAGTAATTTCAAGTAAGTCATGAACAGGTGACAGTTCCTTTTTATATTAAAAATCTCAAGATTTATAATCCAATAGTTTCCCATTTATTCAAATCGGGGAGAGTAAATATCAATCCCAAATAATCTCAAGGCAAGCAATACAAGCATGCGCAAATCATGCTGAGGACGTACAGCCCGCTCCAACAGAAAGTAAATTGTGCACTGCCGAGGGTCGAACAACACGAACCATAGATGCATCTATTTGATCTGCCGGGGCGTTCGGCCTGCTCCAAAAATAAACACATACAGACTGACAACCAAGAAGTCCACACGGAGAAATTTTCCAAAGAAAGCCAATCCTCTTTTAACCATTTAAGAAAAATGAAGTTTAATCAGTTTAGAAATTCATTTACTAATTCAATATTATTTAAGCAATTCAAGTTGTCAATAAGTTCACAAATAATCCAAGTATAACAAGCTCTTGGGTCTTAAACTACCCGGACAATAGTATAATAGTAGCTACGCACGGACTCTCGTCACCTCGTGCGTACGTAGCCCCCATAAATAGGAGCACATAATCAATTAACTCACCTATGTGGACAATTCCCTCTTACAAGGTTAGAAAGGAGACTCACCTCGCTCCGAAGATCCATAACCGGCATTCCACGCCCTTCCGAAGACTCGAATCGATGCACAACCCTCCAAAACTAGCCATTAATTAGGTAAACCCATTAATATATGCTAAGATACTCATTATAATCCAACTTATAATAATTCCCAACCCCGATCGAAAAGTTGACGAAGACGCCCTCGGGCCCACATGCCCGGATTTCCAAAATTTTTGAAGAATAGGTTTACCCATAGCATCACGAACTCAACTATATAATTTTCTCTAAATTACATACCCAAAATCGTGGTCAAATTCCAAGAATATCAATTTTCGAGGTTTTCCCTCAACCCCCAAGTTTTCTACAAATTTCATGCTCAAATCCATATAAAATCAATATATTTAACTCAAGATTGGTGGGGTTAGCTTACCTTATCGTTGATGAAGAGAATTCCCTCTTGAAGCTCTCCAAAAATCTCCCCAACAAGAGTAAAATGGAGTAAAATGGCCAAAACCCCCAATTTTAACACCCTCACTGCCTCAGCACTTTCCGCACCTGCGGTTAAACGACCGCTTATGCGGTTTCGCAGGTGCATCCATACTACCACATCTGCGGCCCTTTCCAGGCCTTCCCATTTCCGCTTCTGTGCTTCTTCTTCCGCAGATGCAGTCCCGCATCTACGGCCAAACGACCGCATCTGCGTTCACAGCTCTCATCCGCCCATACCGTATCTGCGACCCTAGGGCCGCTTCTACGGCTTTACACCTGCGGTCCTAGACTCGCAGGTGCGGTTACACCAGCAACCAGCAATCTTAGCCCTTCTTCAAACTCCGAATTCGATCTGTTAACCACTCGAAATCCACCCGAGGCCCCTGGGACCCCAACCAATCATACCAACCAGTCCCAAAACACGTTATAGATTTGCTTGAGGCCTCAAATCATATCAAACAATGCTAAAATCATGAATCGACCTCCAATCCAAGCTTTATGAACTTTAGAATTTCAAGCTTCGACTTTCGATGTTTAAACCTATCAAATCACGTTCGATTGACCCCAAATTTTGCACACAAGTCATATTTGACATTACGGACCTACTCCAACTTCCGGAATCGGAATCCGGCTCCGATATCAAAAAGTCCACTTTCGGTCAAACTTCTCAAAAACCTTCAAATTTCTATCTTTAGTCAAATGACTTCAAAATGACCTACGGACCTCCGAATTCACTTCCGATCACGCTCCCAACTCCAGAATCACTATACGGAGCTATTCCCATGCTCGGAATCCCAAACGGACATCGATAACACTGAAATGCGCTTCAATCCAAACTTATGAAATTTCTTCCAAAATGCTAACTTCTACAATAGGCGCCAAAACACTCCCGGGTCATCCAAACCCCGATCTGGACGTACGCCCAAGTTTGAAATCATCATACGAACCTGCTGGAACCTTCGAATCCCGATTCCGAGGTCGTTTACTCTGAAATCCAATCTTAGTTAATTCCTTCAACTTTAAGCTTCTGAAATGAGAACTCACTTTTCAAATCAACTCTGAACTTCCCGAAATTCAATTCCGACCATGCGTACAAGTCATAATACTTGAAATGAAGTTGCTCATGGCCTCAGACTGCTGAACGACACGCTAGAGCTTAAAACGACCGGTCGGGTCGTTACATTCTCTCCCACTTAAGCATACGTTCGTCCTCGAACGTGCTGAGAACTACACTGAAGTAGTCTGAAATCACTGTTTAGCACCTCATGCACCTTCTCGTGCTACCACAACTCAGTTGAGCACATTAACTCGATAAATTCTGAGATATTCTCTTTCATTCAAGCAAATAAGCCTTAGAGCCCAATTCCAACATCCGAAATTCTATGCCAGACCTGCTTCCAACATACGCTCACCATAACAATGACTACATGCAGTACCAAAACACGACTGCATACCTTAGCTAAATTCACCCCTTGTACCATTTTACTCACAGGACCACAATAACATTCTCTGAACATAGTAGTCAAAATTCCTTGAATCTGATGCTCACAACGCACCTCAAGATATACATAGTTCTTGCTCTAACTCTTACAATACCGCCACGACGGAAGGTAGGCGTAGAAATTCATAACCAGTTGCCGAATCAACAAATCATCGGGTCTATACTCCTGAAAAGAACCCTCACCTCATTCTGAACCAAATAATGATCTTTGCTCCTTAATATATTCCATGTAATTAGATTGAACCAATCCTAAATCCAATAATCTCATCCCACCCAGTATGAACTGTTCAGGTAATAAGTCGTCCCGTACATGATCAAAAGTCTCATATGATGCCACAATGTGCCAATAGGCTACTAATTAGAGTGCGGTACAAAAGGAAAACGAACTCTGAAAGGAAATTCAGTTACCTTGCTCGCGGATCATACATGCGACGTGGTCAATATACTAAATAGACACCCCGCTCGCAAATCATACATGCGACGCGGGCACACAGCTAATATGAGCTTTCCTTAGAAAATAGGAAACAAACACATAAAATTAGATATGGGAACTGTACTGAACATCACACTGTTGCGGCGTGCAACCCGATCCAAACAGCGTAACCATGGCGGCGTGCCACCCGATCCACACAACACAACCATGGCGGCATGCCACCTGATCCAAATAACATACCCATGGTGGCGTGCCACCCGATCTACATGTAGAACTCACATAAGGAAATGCACATCGAGCTAAATTGCTCATTACAATAAAATACCGAAATTCGGTCGCGAGCACACTAAGTGCATAGTACCATCTCTGAAGGATATATCGCGCTATACGCTACGAAACTCAAGCACAACTGAGGTGCGATATACGATTTAAATCTCAAGAGCCATTTTGCTCGAATAACATCATCTCAATGCGGACTTAACATATAAGCAATTTACCAAGCCGTCTCTCAACTCACACGGCGCAATGCATCATTGCATGGAATAGCTGACGACGAAATAACACCCTGACTTCTCTCCCATAAGCAGCCATTGCTGAATTGAACACATCTGACCTGATATAGAGCCCATATTCATATTAAATCCACCCACATGCCTCAAGTCGATTTCTGATTGCACCAACTAGGATAATGACCTTTCATGGGTCCATAATAACCCCCTTTTCTCGTAACACACAAGATCAACCGTCGTAACTGGAGAAATCTCCCATAGTCCACAACTCAATAGATCGAGTGCCCTCCAGGCATAAGTTCTCAAATTAATGATACCACCAAAATCTTTATACTTGGTTTAAATCTTTAATCAATCAAGTGACTACATGCCACACTTATACAATCTTCCTGTAGGACACGCTCCCACAACCTACCATAACAAACAACAGGTCCGTACATCCAAACCACTAGCCGCACTAACACTGAAAAGCGATCAAGAATCCTTAACCAGGTTGCAAGGCCTTTTCCGCGAAACACCGATCTCAGGTGACGCTGAAGACAATACCAACTTACCTTAAACATCGAAACTCCTTTCCTACACATCCGAGCTCGTGACATCCTTGTCAACCCCGAACTGGAACCTTGATCCTCACTTCAAATTTCATGCCACTCACTACACCCAACATGCCGCTCACTGCACCCAACATGCCACTATACGATGGAACACGTTTTTCATCATAACTTCGGAGCCACTAATAGATTAACACTTCATCATATAAAAACCTTTCACTTAACTCACTTCAGGAGAACCATAGCAACACACAGGTGAATTCTCATAACCGTAAAATATACAAATCTCTAAGAAGTGGACTAAGCCACCATAGCCCTTCCGGGATCCGCTTACACACAACAGGCCATAACAGTAGAATACTTATGAATAACATCAATTACGACGGCCGACAAGCCCCACACGTACCGTCACAAATCACTTGCATAACTTGATCACGCTGAAGTAACTGATCACTGCCAGCAATATGCCAATTCAACTATGGCTAACCAATCTATCCTCTTTCAATTTACCCTGATTGCCTTAGAAATGATAATGACTCCATTCCACACATAACACACTCCATCCGCACTCTCTCCCCGAGTGACCTTGAATCGTGATGTCTCAAATCCCACGAACCATTTCATACCTCCCACATGCTACGTTGCAAGTCAAAACATCATAGAACATTCTGGGCCTCTTCTCATAAGCTGCTACAAAAGCTTAATTCTTAACCGTACCTACATGCTCGAAATTATTAGGCACCACACTTTAACCTTTGAATGCACTAGGACCGTTGCTGAGAGCCGCCCGCTCTAACTTGGCCCAAATTTAATTAACTCCATGATTCTTCTAGCATAAGCATACCCTCTCGACGAAGCACCCGACAGAATCACTTCCCTTGAAACCCACACTTATACGAGGCATAAATCCTGAATCTTTTCTCAAATCTGAACATGAGCCAACAAGGCCAACCGTAGCACACCTTAAACAATCCCTTTGCTCAAATTACCACCTGTGTCCTTTTCCCATAGCTGAAATAACCCATCAATATGCTAATAACCAGAAACCTCGCAAGTAGTTAACGATGCAACCCAATCATAGGATGTGGGACTCTCCCGCTTAGCTCGAAAACACTATTACGCAACTCTGGAATTCATCAGGATTCTTTATCTCTTATTGGCATAACCTTGCGCAATCAACTGCCAAAATTCTCGGAATCTTCCTGTAAAACCCTTTTTTATACTCTGAATTACCAACCACATTCGCACGACCGATCTCTTTGCTGTACAACCAATAGAACTCTTCGCAGAAGCGTCGCCAACTACGCGACCGCTCACCTGCTTACAGGGAATAACCCACCTGTGGAAATCACTTCCCGACATCTTCCAACGCTGCTGCATGGGGTACAACCACTACGACATTAATAATCCATCCTGAGCCCGAGCTCACTCTCCAGCTGCACAAGTTCATTCACCCCTCGTGGACATCAATTAAATATGTGGCAACATCTTTCAATTCAAAGTTATGTTGTATCCTTCTTCATTTCAAGCAGCTCTTTCCCGCTATATCAAATCTCCTATCGCGTAATGGACCATACCTCAAATTAAATTCGTAGACCCCAATCACCAATCACTAAAATTCCCAAGTAATCCCAAGATCTCCTTAAGGTGCATAGTCATCCTACCACAATGCCCATATGCAACTCCGCCACTCTCCCACTTTGGCGGAACCCATCCCTTTAATCAACTACTCGACCTTTGCTTCTTATACTTGGCCTTCTGGAAATTTTAGCCACCGCCTGACACTTCCCACATGTTCTTCATCATCCTTTGCTGCTTAGTTGTTGCCTTAAATAAATCCATCTTGTAGCACTTGAACCCCTGAATCGCTACTAACCTTAAACCTTTCCGAAGATCATCTTTATCGAGCCATCAACATTAGGAACCCGATTCAATCCTGCACCACCGCCCCCGCGATATCTAACAGTCGTTTCTTCAATACTGACCCGCAATATCCTGCTCCATAGGTGAATTGTAGAAGATCATAACATCGGAAAACTTAGTACATTCAATAAAGACAACGATACCTCATCATAGAAGAAAACTCCACCACGCCCTCAATTACCAAGTCTTGTTACCCCGTCAACCCAAACCTGAACATTCTCAGCCCGAATGCCTTTCCCCTGCCGGGAATAAAATACTGAATCTCTAGATCATGCACTAAGTAAACCTCCCTTTAAGTCATTCACTGCCTCGATACGTAGGCAAACATCCTTCCATCATATCAATACTGCGGAATAATCGTTCATAAGCATCATGGAAACATGTGCCTAGCCTCAAAGCTCTCAGAAGTACTACTACTGAGCTGAAACGATAGAATATCCTTCCACAAGGCGACGATAATAGCTCAAACAACCCCGCAGGGACAAACACCCCGCACCACATTCGAAGTACTATTACATTCCTTAAATTCTTGATTTATAACCAGCGGCTTGCGTCGCGTAAGATTGAGTAGGAAGGAAACAGGGGCCTAAGCCTCAAGGAATCAAATCGCACGATGAGGAATCAAGAAGGGAAGTACTCCTAGAAGCCCTGTAGCCTCCCGAAGATAAGTACAGACGTCTCCGTACCGATCCGCGAGACTCTACTAGACTTGTTCATGACTCGTGAGACCTAAGGGAACCTAGTTCTCTGATACCATGTTGTCATGACCCAAATCCATTAAGGGTCATGATGGCACCGGACACCGCTGTCAGGCAAGCCAACCAAATTACTTAATTAAATTTCAAATTTTGGTATTGTTTAAAATCATTTTTCTTTATATATTAAATAACGAATAATAAAATTTACAGAAATAACCATGAAGTATTTAACAAAATTTAACACTTAATAATCCAAAAATCCTCCCAGAACCCAATGTCACAAGTGCATGAGCAATTTTTAGGAAATAATGTAATACAACAATCGTCCGGAATACAATATTGGACAGAAATAAATACAGAAATTTGAAAGAGGCTCTGCTAGCTGCGGGTCGCCTCGAGAAGTGTAGCTCACCTAAGTCTCCGTATCAACCATGTTGTCACGCCCCGTAGGCCACTAAAGACGCATGTGCCTATGCAACAAAAATACACAGAAGTGTAGTATGAGTACGAAACAACGTGTACCCAATGAGTATCCCGCCTAATCTTGAAGAAGTAGAGACGAGATGGTCGACTTCGACACTTACTAGTGGTCCAATAATGATATAATATTAATGCGAATAATCAAGGATTTATTAAGATTGACAGTAATTTCAAGTAAGTCATGAACATGTGACAATTCCTTTTTATATTAAAATTCAAGATTTATAATCCAATAGTTTCCCATTTATTCAAGTCGGGGAGAGCAAATATCAATCCCAAATAATCTCAAGGCAAGCAATACAAGCATGCGCAAATCATGCCGAGGACGTATGGCCCGCTCCAACAGAAAGTAAATTGTGCACTGCCGAGGGTCGAACGACACGAACCATAGATGCTTCTATTTGATCTACCGAGGCGTTCGGCCCGCTCCAAAAATAAACACATACAGACTAACAACCAAGAAGTCCACATGGAGAATTTTCCAAAGAAAGCCAATCCTCTTTTAACCATTTAAGAAAAATGAAATTTAATCAGTTTAGAAATTCATTTACTAATTCAATGTGATTTAAGCAATTCAAGTTGTCAATAAGTTCACAAATAATCTAAGTATAACATGCTCTTGAGTCTTAAACTACCCGGACAATAGTATAATAGTAGCTACGCACGGACTCTCGTCACCTCGTGTGTACGTAGCCCCCACAAATAGGAGCACATAACCAATTAGCTTACCTATGGGGACAATTCCCTCTTACAAGGTTAGAAAGGAGACTCACCTTGCTCCGGATATCCATAACCGGCATTCAACGCCCTTCCGAAGACTTGAATCGATGCATAACGCTCCAAAACTAGCCAATAATTAGGTAAACCCATTAATATATGCTAAGGTACTCATTATAATCCAATTTATAATAATTCCCAACCCCGATCGAAAAGTTGACGAAAACGCTCTCAGGCCCACATGCCCGAATTTCCAAAATTTTCGAAGAATAAGTTTACCCATAGCCTCATGAACTCAACTATATAATTTTCTCTAAATTCCATACCCAAAATCATGGTCAAATTCCAAGAATATCAATTTTCTAGGTTTTCCCTCAACCCCCAAGTTTTCTACAAATTTCATGCTCAAATCCGTATAAAATCAATATATTTAACTCAAGATAGGTGGGGTTAGCTTACCTTATTGTTGATGAAGAGAATCCCCTCTTGAAGCTCTCCAAAAATCGCCCCAACAAAAGTAAAATGGAGTAAAATGGCCAAAACCCCTGATTTTAACACCATCACTGCCTCAGCACTTTCCGCACCTGCGGTTAAACGACCGCTTCTACGGTTCCGCAGGTGCGTCCATACTACCGCATCTGCGGCCCTTTCTAGGCCTCCCCATTTTCGCTTCTGCGCTTCTTCTTCCGCAGATGCGGTCTCGCATCTACGGCCAAACAACCGCATCTGCGGTCCCAACTCTCTTCCGCCCATACCGCATCTGCGACCCTAGGGCCGCTTCTGCGGCTCCGCACCTGCGGTCCTAGACTCGCAGGTGCAGTTACACCAGCAACCAGCAATCTCAACCCTTCTTCAAACTCTAAATTCGATCCGTTAACCACACGGAATCCAACTGAGGCCCCCGGGACCCCAACCAATCATACCAACCAGTCCCAAAATACGTTACGGACTTGCTCAAGGCCTCAAATCATATCAAACAACGCTAAAATCATGAATCGACCTCCAATCCAAGCTTTATGAACTTTAGAATTTCAAACTTTGACTTTCGATGTTTAAACCTATCAAATCACGTCCGATTGACCCTAAATTTTGCACACTAGTCATATTTGACATTACGGACCTACTCCAATTTCCGGAATCGGAATCCGGCCCCGATATCAAAAAGTCCACTTCCGGTCAAACTTCTCAAAAACCTTCAAATTTCTATCTTTAGCCAAATGACTTCAAAATGACCTACGGACCTCCGAATTCACTTCTGATCGCGCTCCCAACTCCAAAATCACCATATGGAGCTATTCCCAGGCTCGGAATCCCAAACGGACATCGATAACACTGAAATGCGCTTCAATCCAAACTTATGAAATTTCTTCTAAAATGCTAACTTCCACAATAGGTGCCAAAATGCTCCCGGGTCATCCAAAACCCGATCTGGACGTACGCCTAAGTCCGAAATCATCATACGAACATGCTGGAACCTTCGAATCCCGATTCCGAGGTCGTTTACTCTGAAATCCAATCTTAGTTAATTCCTTCAACTTTAAGCTTCCGAACTGAGAACTCTCTTTCCAAATCAACTCTGAACTTCCCGAAATTCAATTCTGACCATGCGTACAAGTCATAATACCTGAAATGAAGTTGCTCATGGCCTCAGACTGTTGAACGACGCGCTAGAGCTCAAAACGACCGGTCGGGTCGTTATAATTTGATTCACTAATACTTGATGAAAATAACCATGAAATCATTAAATATAATCCCTTTTGGATATAGAACACTTACCCCAATTTATATGGTGAAAATCGCCTCAAAAATCGCTTTAATCTGAGCTCCATAGCTCCAAAAATGAGTAAAAATCTCTGACTGCTCGATTTATACACTGTCCAACATTTTCGCACCTGCGGTTACTGTTCACGCACCGACGGTTATTGTTCACGTAGGTGTGGTACTGTTCACGCACCTGCGAAAAACACAACAGCTACCCAGAAATTTCAGCTGCTTTTAATTTCACTAAAAATGCTCTAACTCCATCATACGAACTCGGAATTCGACAATTCTTGTTCCTATGAGTCACAAATAATAATACGAACCTATTCCTTCAATTGAAACTCAATTTAGAGCTTGTTTACTCAATATGATACTAATTTCGCTCGTTAAACAATTAACTCATGTTTTGCGCTAAAAACTCAATCGCGACTTGATGAAATTAGACCAAACTTTCCAGATCACTCCTATAATTCATTATCAAAATTCCGGAAGTCTCGAAATCGAGTTTTGATCTCTAGAACTAAAAATGGACCTTTGGATCATTACATGTTTATGCTCAAAACGCCAAACTCTTTCAAAAACTCCTCCAAAACTCATCCGTGCCTCATGGGATCCCAACAAAGTATATTAACAAGCCCCATAATATGACACGAACTTAGTCGATGCCCCAAATTACATTGAACAACACTAAAACATAATTCGCACTCTAATTCAAGCTTAATGAACTTTAGAACTTCGAACTTCTTCATTTGATGCTGAAACCTACCAAATCACGTCCAATTGATCTCAAATTTTGCACACAAGTCACATTCAACATAATAGAACTACTCCAACTTCCGGAATTGGATTCCGACCCCAATATCAAAAAGTCCACTTCCGGTCAAACTCCTCAAAAACATTCAAATTTCTATCTTTAGCCAAATGACCCCAAAATGACCCACAGACCTCCGAATTCACTTCCGATCGCGCTCCCAACACCAGAATCACTATACGGATCTATTCCCAGACTTTGAATCCCAAACGGACATCAATAACACTGAAATACACTTCAACCCAAACTTATGAAATTCTTCTAAAAATGCTAACTCCCACCATAGGTGCAAAAATGTTCCCGGGTCTTCCGAAATCATCATACGAACCTGCTGGAACCTTCAAATCCTGATTCCGAGGTCGTTTACTTAAAAATCCAATATTAGTCAATTCTTTCAACTTAAATCTTTCGAAACGAGAATTCTTTTCCCAAATCAACTCCGAACTTCCCGAAATTCAATTCTGACCATGCGTACAAGTCATAATACCTGAAATGAAGTCGCTCATGGACTCAAACTACTGGACGACGCACTAGAGCTCAAAACGACCGGTCGGGCCGTTACATTTTCGGATATGGGCCTCTAATTTTTGGGCTACTTAATTGTAAATTGAAATATGGGCTATAAAGTTGAAAAGGAGGCAGTCTAGTTGTTTTAATATGAAATTTTCCCTAACCTAAAAGGGGTATAATGCAAACACATCTTTTAAATATTATGTTGTGCTATTATAAAAAATTTATTTTCATTAATATTGGATACACGCGCAACGCGCGTACACTGATACTAGTAATATTTAAAAGTTCATGTTTCTATTATTGAAATAATTTTATTGGCTTTGATTTAACTCAGAAGGAAAAAAACAATCTTTGAATTATTACTCATTTTCTTTTCCAAAAGGAGCATCTTTTTTATTTTATTTTTTGTTTTGCGAAAAACAAAATAAAACTAATATCTATATCTATATATATATTAAAACAAGAAATTTACCATATATAATTGACATTATGGTTAAGCCAAGTGGCAAGCTAATAAATGTCAATAGTATATGGTAGAGAGAGTAATATTTGAATTAAAAGATAATTTTGAATTTATAGATAACGTACTAAAATTCGAATTTAAATTTAAATTAAAATTTATCTTTTTTTATCATGTTATCATACTTAATTCGATTAATGATCATATGCAATCATGTTAGGAATTTTTGTTATTTTTTCTAATTATTTAAATACTACTTCGCCTCTAGAAAAAAAAAACTACTCCATATAACTATAAAACTCTTTCACATCTAAAATCTTATAAGTACAGCTCTTTGAAACACTATAGCTAGATTTGAATAAAACGAAATTCTTTTAAAATAAATGTAATATATAGGGTACACGTCTATGTTTATCTAAATAAAAAAAAGAGATTACAAAACCAAATAAAAGTTTACTTACATATATAATAAAGTAAACACACATGCTGGAGAAAGAAACATCACAAAATCAGTCAATATTAAAAAAAAATTGTTTCTTTTTTCTTCTTGAAGAATATTTGTTTGAAGAGTCAATTTGCATAAATGGACATCAAACAAACAAATAACAAAACTTTGGCTATACAATTACTATCATTAATTTCAATTTAGCACATTCAAGGAATTGAAGGGTATAAGCTGAAACCCCGTCATTTAGCTGTAGTCAAGCCAATATTGCAAGGGTATAATATTTTTTTCGTTGAAGAAAATTAGTTTTGAATCATTAGATTATGTGAAAGGTTTTTTTTCAAACTCAACAAGAGAGAAATTGGTTTCTAATTAATAGTTTCTATAGCGACTTTTAAGTGTAACAAAGAGTATATATAAAGAAAAAATTGGTATGACGTGAAATATTTTTTTTAAATGTAAAAAAATTATTTCGAAAAAACTCGTTACTTTTTTTTAATTCAAAGATAATAAAAAGATAAGATATTTTTGAACATTAGTAGAGAGTTTTAAAATTATTATAATAGAAGTTATATCATGGATAAACTCAAAAAACTGAAATTTTATGGAATATTTACATAATATCCGGCCATATTTATTGTTTACTTTTTATAGCTAATATAAATAGATGATATACCGACAATACATGATTATACACATATTATATATGGATTATATATAAATTATACATCATTCTATTTTTTAATTTAAGTGGTCGGGTAAACACCTATTTAGGCTGATTAGATAATGCCAAAAGAAAAATATAAAATAATTTCAACCAAAGACTAAAAATATAATTAAAGTTCATATGTATACAACTTTTATTAAAACTCATTCTTTTATAGTGAAATAAATTAATTTTTTTAACAAAAGAAATAATGACATAAAAAATAAGATAAAAAGAAAATAAATATTGAAAAAACTGTTAGAAAGATCTAAAAACCAAAAATAAAAGATGGCAGCAAATTTCTTCTTATGTTTCATCTTTGTTGAGTTGTCACGACCCGGATATCCCACCCTCGGGAGTCGTGATGGCGCCTACTAATGAGAACTAGGCAAGCCAACCCTTAACTATCTAATTCCTTACCAAATTACTTCCTTTTTACAATTACGAGCAATAACATAAAAACAACAGAACTTTAAACAAATAATCGGAAGATAACCATGAAATGTCTGAAGGCTACGTCTATTACAACTCTTAAAACCTCAAATACCCCAAAACCTGGTGTCATAGTGTCACAGACTATCTAAGAATTTCTACATACAAGGTCTGAAGAAATGCAATACACTATTTCTGAACAAAGGAAATATAACAGGAAATAGAGATAGAGGGAGACGTCAGGGCATGCAGATGCCTACAGGTCTACCTTGAGTCTCCGAGTGGACTGAAGGAAGCCCTCCAACTACTGTCCGAAAGCTGCTCCGGGATCTGCACACAATGTAGTATCAACACAACCGACCCCATGTGCTGGTAAGTGTCTGGCCTAACCCCGGTGAGGTAGTGACGAGGCTAGGACCAGACTCCAGATAAACCTGTGCAGTTATATAACATATGGCGAAAAGTAACAAGTAATAAGCAATTAAAGCCGGGAAAGGGAAACATGCTTCGGGGGTAGCTGACAAAACAAAATAACAAGAAATAACAAGGAAGCTAACAATATAACTTCTAACACAGATAAAGAGAAGTAAAGACAGCTTTCACTTTCAGTTTCCATCTTGTTGTAGGCGTGCAACCCGATCCCATTTCTCATATCTTGTGGTAGGCGTACCACCCGCTCCCATTTCATCATATCTTGTGGTAGGCGCACCGCCCGCTCCAATTTCATAATATCTTGTGGTAGGCGTACCACCCGATCCCATTTCATAATATCTTGTGGTAGGTGTACCACCCGCTCCCATTTCATAATATTTTGTGGTAGGCGTACCACCCGCTCCCATTTTATCATATCTTATGGTAGGCGTACCACCCGCTCTCATTTCATCATATCTTGTGGTAGGCGTACCACCCGCTCCTATTTCATTATCTTGTGGTAGGCGTACCACCCGTTCCCATTTCATTATCTTGTGGTAGGCGTACCACCCGTTCCTATTTCATTATCTTGTGGTAGGCATACCACCGGCTCCCATTTAATTATCTTGTGGTAGGCGTACCACCCGCTCCCTTTTACAGTTTATCACACAATCACAAGAAATCTCGGCAAGGGAACATAAGTGATATAATAACTTTCCGGCAAGGGAACAAAATCAATATAAAAATTTCCCAGCAAGGGAACAACAATATCGAAATAGTCATCCCGACAAGGGAATCAATCTCACTTAGCTGGTACTCAGTTCAATTAATGGGAATGCTCAATCATAGAAGATCATTAATTAAAGCATACAAAGTGGCATTCAAGAACACAACAATTTTCAATTTAATACCCACGGTCATGCTTGACACCAACGTATAGATACTCATCACCATGCCTATACGTCGTACTCAACAAGAAGCAAGTAACAAGTATGACTCAACTCCTAATCCCTCAAGTTAAGGTTAGACCAAACACTTACCTCAGAGCTTTGAACACCCCTCAAGCCTCAATTATAGCTTTACCCCTTGATTCCACCACCAATCCACTCGAATCTAGTCACAAGTTACTTAATTACATCAATAAGTGCTAAATGAATCAACCCCAATGCATGAAATGAGTTTTCCTAAAGTTTTACCCAAAAAGTCAAAATCACCCTTGGGCCCACGTGGTCGAAACCCGAGGTTCGGACCAAAACCCGATTACCCATTCCTCCACGAATCCAAATATATAATTTGTTTTGAAATGGGACCTCAAATTGAGGTCCAAATCCCCAATTTAGAAAAAACCTAGGTTCTACCCAAAACACCCAATTTCCCCCATGAAAATCTTTGATTTGAAGTTGAAATCATGTTAAAAGATGTTAAGGAGTGAAAAAAATAAGTTAGAAATCACTTACCAATGTTTTGGAGAAGAAAGGTTGTTTGAAAAATCGCCTCTTATGTTTTTGGGGTTTTGAAAAGTGATAAATAGCTGAAATTCCCGTTTATTTATACCCCCTTAGACCCCCTGTGTGGACCGCATCAAATGGACCGCGGCCGCATAGGCCTCCCTGAAGACCTGCAGTTCAGCACCCTGTGCGGACCGCACAAAGGCGACTGCAGCCGCACAGCCTCCACCGCGCTCCGCACAAAGGCGACTGCGGCCGCGCTGGCCCCTCCGCGGTCGCACGCGATTTTTCGCGGACCGAACTAAAGGGTTCAGAGACCTGCAACTTCCTGAACCTGCAACATCTGACTTTCTAAGCGTAAGGCATCCCGGAACCTACTCGAAACTCAACTGAGCCCTCGAAACTCCACCCCAAGTGTACACACACCCTCAAAAACATCTTACGGACATATTCGTGTAATCAAATTACTAAAATAACATCACGAGCATCGAATTAAACCTCGAGATCAATGAAATTTCTCAAAACTTTTTTAAACATCAAATTTCTCAATTAAGGTCCGGATCGCGTCAAACGACGTCCGTTTTTAACCAAATTTCACAAGAATGACTCAAGTCATATATAAGACCAGTACCGGGCGCCGGAACCAAAATACGGGCCCGATACCATTGCTTTCTAATCATTTCATTTCAAATTTTCTTAAATAAATTTCTGAAAACAATTTCACTTAAAAAATTCATTTCTCGGGCTTGGGACCTCAGAATTCGATTCCGGGCATACGCCCAAGTCCCATATTTTCCTACGGACCCTCCAAGACCGTCAAATCACGGGTCCGGGTCCGTTTACCCAAAACGTTGATCGAAGTCAAATTAGCTTATTCTATAATCAAAACTTATCGTTTTTCATAGATTATCATATTTAAGCTTTCAGGCTACGCGCCCGGATTGCGCATGCAAATCGAGGTGACTCTAAATGAGGTTTTCAAGGCCTCGGAGACACAGAAATCAACTGAAAGCAAGTAATGACCCCTTGGGTCGTCACATTCTTCACCTCTAAAACAACCGTTCGTCTTCGAACGGACAGAAGAAGGAAGTACCTGAGTCAGGGAAAAGATGAGGATAACGGCTACGCATATTGGACTCAGACTCCCAGGTCGATGCCTTAGGAGGCTGACCTCTCCATAGAATACGAACAGAAGGAAAACTCTTCGACCTCAACTGTCGAACTTGCTGGTCTAGAATAGCTTTCGGCTCCTCCTCATAAGACAAGTCCTTGTCCAATTGGACAGTGCTGAAATCTAACACGTGGGATGGATCGCCGTGATATTTCCGAAGCATATACACATGAAACACTGGATGCACGACTAATAAGCTTGGCGGCAACGCAAGTCTATAAACTAACTCTCCACTCGATCAAGAATCTCAAACGGGCCAATGAACCTAGGGCTAAGCTTGCCTTTCTTCCCAAATCTCATCACGCCCTTCATAGGCGACACTCGGAGCAATACCCGCTCACCAACCATAAAAGCCACATCTCGAACCTTGCGGTCTGCATAACTCTTCTGCCTAGATTGAGCTGTACGAAGCCTATCCTGAATGATCCTGACCTTGTCCAAGGCCTCCTGAACTAGATCTGTACCCAACAACCGAGCCTCTCTCGGCTCAAACCACCCAACCGGAGATCGACATCGCCTACCATACAAATCCTCATAAGGAGCTATCTGGATACTCGCCTGGTAGCTATTGTTGTAGGCAAACTCTGCTAAAGGCAAGAACTGATCCCACGAGCCTCCAAAGTCAATAACACAAGCTCAGAGCATATCCTCCAATATCTGAATAGTCCGCTCGGACTGCCCGTCCGTCTGAGGATGAAATGTTGTACTCAACTCAACCTGGGTGCCCAACTCTCGCTGAACTGCTTTCCAGAAGCGCGAGGTAAACTGCGTACCTCGGTCCGAAATGATAGATACCGGCACACAATGAAGACGAACAATCTCCCGGATATAAATCTCAGCTAACCTCTCGGATGAATAGGAGCTGCCACAGGAATGAAATGTGCTGACTTGGTCAACCTATCAACAATGACCCAAAGTGCGTCGAACTTCTTCGGAGTCTACGGGCGTCCAACAACGAAGTCCATAGTAATCCGCTCCCACTTCCACTCAGGAAGCTCAATCCTCTGAAACAATCCACCAGGCCTCTGATGCTCGTACTTAACCTGCTGACAATTCAAACATCGAGCCACATATGCAACGATATCCTTCTTCATTCTACGCCACCAATAATGTTGCTGCAAGTCCTGATACATCTTCGCAGCGCCCAGATGAATAGAGTACCGGGAGCTATGGGCCTCTTCTAAAATCAACTCTCCAAGCCCATCCACATTAGGCACACAGACTTGACCCTGCAATCTCAAAACTCCATCATTACCTTAGGTAACCTGCTTAGCACCTCCACGCTGCACTGTGTCTCTAAGGACGCACAAATGGGGATCATCATACTGCCGATCATGGATACGCTCCAATAAAGAAGAACGAGCGACTGTGCAAGCTAATACCCAACTAGGCTCAGAAATATCCAATCTCACAAATCGATTGGCCAAAGCCTGAACATCCAACGCAAGCGGCCTCTCACCGACCGGAATATAAGCAAGACTGCCCATGTTGGCTGACTTTCTACTTAGAGCATCGGCCACCACATTGGCCTTTCCCGGGTGATATAAGATGATGATGTCATAATCTTCAACAACTCCAACCACCTTCTTTGCCTCAAATTCAACTCCTTTTGCTTGAACAAATACTGAAGACTCTTATGATCCGTGAACACCTCACATGCCACGCCATACAGATAGTGCCTACAAATCTTCAATGCGTGAACAATGGCTGCCAACTCTAAATCATGAACCGGATAGTTCTTCTCGTGAATCTTCAACTGCCTTGAAGCGTAGGCAATGACCTTGCCATCCTGCATCAACACTGCGCCAAGCACAATACGGGAAGCATCACAATAAACTATGTAAGGCCCTGAACCTGTGGACAAAACTAACACCGATGCCGTAGCTAGAGCTGTCTTGAGCTTCTGAAAGCTCGCCTCATACTCGTCCGACCATCTGAACTGGGCACCCTTCTAGGTCAACCTGGTCATCGGGGCTACAATAGATGAGAACCCCTCCACGAACCGACGGTAGTAGCCTGCTAATCCTAAGAAACTCCGAATCTCTGAAGCTGATGCTAGTCTAGGTCAGTTCTTGACTGCCTCAATCTTCTTTGGATCAACCTGAATACCCTTTGTTGATACGACATGACCCAGGAATGCAACTGAACTCAACCAGAACTCACACTTCGAGAACTTAGCATATAACTGACTATCCTTCAGAGTCTGAAGAACCACTCTAAGATGATGCTCGTGCTCCTCCTGGCTGCGGGAATATATCAAGATATCATCAATGAAGACTACCACGAACGAGTCCAAATAAGGCCTAAACATTTGGTTCATCAAATCCATAAAAGTTGCTGGGGCATTTGTCAACCCGAATGACATAACCAAGAACTCATAATGAACATACCGAGTGCGGAAAGCTGTCTTAGGGACATCGGATGCCCTAATTCTCAACTGATGGTAGCCAGGTCTCAAGTCAATCTTTGAAAATACCTTGGCACCCTGAAGCTGATCGAACAAATCATCAATCCTCGGTAGTGGATACTTGTTCTTGATGGTAACCTTGTTCACTATCGGTAATCAATGCAAATTCTCATCGAACCATGCTTTTTCTTAACAGACAAAATTGGCGCACCCCAAGGCGAAACGATGGGTCTAATGAAACCCTTCTCAAGCAAGTCCTGCAACTGCTCCTTCAACTCTTTCAACTCTGACGGAGCCATGCGATACGGCGAAATAGAAATAGGCTGAGTGCCCGGAGCCAAATCAATGCAAAAGTCAATATCCCTGTCGGGCGACATACCCAGCAGGTCTGAAGGGAATACCTCAGGAAACTCACAAACAACGAGCACAGAATCAATAGAGGAAACCTCCGCACTAGAATCACGACCATAAGCTAAATAGACCAAGCACCCCTTCTCGACCATACGCCGAGCCTTCACATAAGAAATAACACTACAGGTAGAATGACCAGGAGTTCCTCTCCACCCTAAATAAGGCATACCCGGTAAAGCTGAGGTCACAGTCTTGGCATGACAGTCCAAGATAGCATGGTAAGGTGATAACCAGTCCATCCCCAATATAACATCGAAGTCGACCATGTCTAAAAGCAACAAATCCATACGAGTCTCAAGACCCCCAATCACAACTACACAAGAGCGATGGACTCAATCTACTACAATAGAATCACCCACCGGTGTAGACACATAAACAGGAATACTCAACGAATCACTAGGCATGACCAGATACGATGCAAAATAAGATAACACATACGAGTATGTATACCCTGGATCAAATAACACTGAAGCATCTCTATCACAAACCAGAACTGTACCTATAATAACTGCATCTGAAGCCTCAACCTCGGGTTTGGCTAGGAGAGCATAACATCAGGGCTGGGCCCCACCACCCCGAACTACCTCTCTGGGACGGCCTGTAGCTGGCTGGCCTCCACCTCTGGCGGCCTGAGCTCCACCTCTAGGACCTTTATCTCCACCTCTAGCACCTCTACCCCCACCCCTAGCTGGATGGGCAGGCTGTGGAACATCTGGTGCCTAAACCATAGCACGGGAACCCTGATGCGGAGAACTGCTTGAAGCTCGAGGGTAATACCTAGCAATGTGCCTCGTGTCGCCACAAGTAAAACAAGCCCTCGGCTGCTGGGGCTGACGATCCTGAAAACTCTGAAGCGGTGGTGCACTGATAGGTGCTGGTGGTGCACTGAAGGACTGCTGATCAGAATACTGTATCGGAGGACCACGACCACCTGAAGCACCGTGAGAAACCTGAAGAGCTGACTGAAAGGTCCTAGGAGGATGGCCTCTACCATATGAATCTCTACCTCCAGACGAGGTACCACTGAATCTGCCTGAATTGCGGGGCCTCTTATCTGACTCATGACCACCTCCCTACGATAGAACCATCTCAACTCTGCGGGCCACATTGGCCGCCTCCTGAAAAGTGATCTCACTCCCAGCCTCCCTAGCCATCTGAAGACGAATCGGCTGAATAAGACCGTCGATAAACCTCCTCACCCTCTCTCTCTCTCGGTAGGAAGTATGACAAGAGCATGGCGAGCCAAGTCGATGAACCTGATCTCATACTGGGTGACCGTCATGGAACCCTGCTGGAGGCGCTCAAACTGCCTCCGATAGGCCTCTCTCTGAGTAACGAGAAGAAACTTCTCCAGAAACAATATTGTAAACTGCTCCCAAGTCAAAGATGGCGATTCGGCTGGCCTAGCTAAGCAATAATCCCTCCACCAAGTCTTGGTGGACCCAAACAAGCGAAATGTAACAAAATCGACCCCATTGGTCTCAACAATGCCCATGTTCCTGAGAACCTCATGGCAGCTATATAGGAAATCCTGGGGATCCTCAGAAGAAGCACCACTGAAAGTAGTAGTGAAGAGCTTGGTGAACCTATCCAGCCTCCACAAAGCATCGACAGACATCGCCGCTCCATCGCCAGTCTGAGCTGCGACACCCGGCTGAACTGCTCCAATTGGCTGAACCGCTGGAGTCTGAATCTGGGGAGCTACCTATTCCAGAGTGCGTGTAGCAGGAGTCTGAGCCCCTCCTCCAGCCTGAAAGACGGTTGGTGCTACAGAAAGCAAGCCTGTCCGGGTGACACTCTCCATGAGGCCCACTAATCGGACCAGAGCATCCTGAAGAACTGGGGTAGAAATAAACCCCTCTGGGACCTGAGTTGGGCCCACCAGAATTGCTGGAGCCGGAACCTCCTTATCAAAATCAACCTGAGGCTCTGTCACAGGGGCTGCTGCTCGGGGCTGAGATCTGCCCCTATCTCGGCCTCTAACGCGGCCTCGACCTCGCCCTCTGCCCCTAGTGGAAGCTACTGCTGGGGGCTCAGGCTGCTGAGCGGTAGATGAGGAAGCGCGTGTTCTCGCCATCTACGAAAGAACGGAGTAGAAATTCAATCAGTATTGGGAAACAGAACCGCACGACGAGAAAGAACAAATTTGAAGTTTTCCTAACTCTGTAGCCTCTGGGGGATAAATACAGATGTCTCTGTACTGATCCCTCAGACTCTGCTAAGTTTGTTTGTGAACTATGAGACCCATGTAACCTAGAGCTCTGATACCAACTTGTCATGACCCGGATTTCCCACCCTTGGGAGTCGTGATGGCGCCTACTAATGAGAGCTAGGCAAGCTAACCCTTAACTATCTAATTCCTTACCAAATTACTTCCTTTTTACAATTACGAGCAATAACATAAAAACAACAGAACTTTAAATAATTAAGCGGAAGATAACCATGAAATGTCTGAAGGCTACGTCTATTACAACTTTTAAAAGCTCAAATACCCCAAAACCCGGTGTCACAGACTGTCTAAGAGTTTCTACATACAAGGTTTGAAGAAATGCAATACACTGTTTCTAAACAAAGGAAATATAACAGGAAATAGAGATAGAGGGAGACGTCAGGGCCTGCGGATGCCTACAGGTCTACCTTGTGTCTCC
Source organism: Nicotiana tabacum (assembly GCF_000715075.1). Lineage (NCBI taxonomy): Eukaryota > Viridiplantae > Streptophyta > Magnoliopsida > Solanales > Solanaceae > Nicotiana > Nicotiana tabacum. The sequence goes on along the minus strand of NC_134082.1, from coordinate 87,685,057 downwards.
GAGTGGACTGAAGGAAGCCCTCCATCTACTGTTCGAAAGCTGCTCCAGGATCTGCACACAGTGTAGAGTGTAGTATCAGCACAACCGACCCCATGTGCTGGTAAGTGTTTGGCCTAACCCCGGCGAGGTAGTGACGAGGCTAGGACCAGACTCCAGATAAACTTATGCAGTTATATAACATATGACGGAAAGTAACAAGTAATAAGCAATTAAAGCCGGGAAATGGAAACATGTTTCGGGGGTAGCTGACAAAACAAAATAACAAGAAATAACAAGGAAGCTAACAATATAACTTCTAACACAGATAAAGAGAAGTAAAGACAACTTTCACTTTTAGTTTCCATCTTGTTGTAGGAGTGTAACCCGATCCCATTTCTCATATCTTATGGTAGGCGTACCAACCGCTCCCATTTCATCATATCTTGTGGTAGGCATACCACCCGCACCCATTTCATAATATCTTGTGGTAGGCATACCACCCGCTCCCCTTTTATCATATCTTGTGGTAGGCGTACCACCCGCTCCCATTTTATCATATCTTGTGGTAGGCATATCACCCGCTCCCATTTTATTATCTTGTGGTAGGCGTACCACCCGCTCCCATTTCATTATCTTGTGGTAGGCATACCACTCGCTCCCATTTCATTATCTTGTGGTAGGCATACCACCCGCTCCCTTTTATAGTTCATCACACAATCACAAGAAATCCCGCAAGGGAACGTAAGTGATATAATAACTTCCCGGCAAGGGAACAAAAGCAATATAAAAATTTCCCGGCAAGGGAACAATAATATCTAAATAGTCATCCCGGCAAGGGAATCAATCTCACTTAGCTGGTACTCAGTTCAATTAATGGAAATGCTCAATCATAGAAGATCATTAATTAAAGCATACAAAGTGCCATTCAAGAACACAACAACTTTCAATTTAAGACCCACGGTCATGCTTGACACCAACATATAGATACTCGTCACCATGCCTATACGTCATACTCAACAAGAAGCAAGTAATAAGTATGACTCAACTCCTAATCCCTCAAGCTAGGGTTAGACCAAGCACTTACCTCAGAACTTTGAACACTCCTCAAGACTCAATTATAGCTTTACCCCTTGATTCCACCACCAATCCACTTGAATCTAGTCACAAGTTACTTAATTACATCAATAAGTGCTAAATGAATCAACCCCAATGCATGAAAATGAGTTTTCCCAAAGTTTTACCCAAAATGTCAAAATCACCCCTGGGCCCACGTGGTCGAAACCCGAGTTTCGGACAAAAATCCGATTACCCATTCCCCCACGAATCCAAATATATAATTTGTTTTGAAATGGGACCTCAAATTGAGGTCCAAATCCCCAATTTAGAAAAAACATAGGTTCTACCCAGAACACCAATTTCCCCCATGAAAATCTTTGATTTGAAGTTGAAATCATGTTAAAAGATGTTAAGGAGTGAAGAAAATGAGTTAGAAATCACTTACCAACGTTTTGGAGAATAAAGGTTGTTTGAAAAATTCCCTCTTATGTTTTTGGGGTTTTGAAAAGTGAAAAATAGCTGAAATTCCCGTTTATTTATACCCCCCTTAGACCTCCTATGCGGACCGCATCAAATGGCCCCCGGCCCGCACAGGTCTTCCTGAAGACCTGCAGTTCAGCACCTTGTGCGGACCGCACAAGGCGACTGCGGCCGCACAGCCTCCACCACGCTCCGCACAAAGGCGACCGTGGCCGCGCTGGCCCCTCCGCGGTCACACGCGATTTCTCGCGGACCAGACTAAAGGGTTCAGAGACCTGTAACTTCGTGAACCTGCTCATCTGACTTTCTAAGTCTAAGGCATCCCGGAACCTACTCGAAACTCACCCGAACCCTCGAAACTCACCCGAACCCTCGAAACTCCACCCCAAGTGTACACACACCCTCAAAAATATCCTACGGACATATTCGTGTAATCAAATTATCAAAAGAACATCACAAGCATCGAATTAAACCCCGAGATCAATGAAATTTCTTAAAACTCTTTTAAACATCAAATTTCTCAATTAAGGTCCGGATTGCGTCAAGCGACGTCCGTTTTTAACCAAATTTCACAAGAATGACTCAAGTCATATATAAGACCAGTACCGGGCGCCGAAACCAAAATACGGGCCCGATACCATTGCTTTCTAATCAGTTTTCATTTCAAATTTCCTTAAACAAATTTTTGAAAACAATTTCACTTAAAAAATTTATTTCTCAGGCTTGGGACCTCAGAATTCGATTCCGGGCATACGCCCAAGTCTCATATTTTCGGGTTCGTTTACCCAAATGTTGACCGAAGTCAAATTAGCTCATTCTATAATCAAAACTTATCGTTTTTCACAGATTATCATATTTAAGTTTTCCGGCTATGCGCCCGGACTGCACACGCAAATCGAGGTGACTCTAAATGAGGTTTTCAAGGCCTTGGAGACACAAAAATCAACTGAATACAAGTGATGACCCCTTGGGTCGTCACATGAGTATAAAAAATTTGAAAGTTAATCTCATCGATTTCAAATATTTTTTTTCAACTCAAATACATAGATTATAAGATAAGGATATCTTAGAATATTTTTTTAATTTACATTATGTGTCATTTAAAAAAAAACTATTACTAACAAACTGATATGATATTCGATTTTGAATTGGAATGCAATTTGAGTAATTTGCATTGAGGTTAAGCCAAGTATGGTGTCGAAAAATAAACTACTTGAAAATTTTAAGACAATATATGCAATGTGTATAACAATAATAATCAACTAATTTAACATTTAATGATTCAAAGAACAAAATTTGTGTATATATAGGGTATTAAAATTCAAAATCTGGGGCTAGAGATATCAATAAATTTAAAGCGGAGTCATACTGAAATAAATGCGGCCAAAGAATCATTTAAATTTTTAGATAGCTGATTAAAGTGAATTTTAAATTAAGGATAATATCTTCACTTGCATAATTATAAAGATAATCATTATTATTATTATATATAATAAAGTTTTAGAAATAGAAATTTCAAAATAGAAATATTTTTTGAAAAATAAAATCATACCAAAAAAGAGTTCAAGTCGTAGTATAAGAGTAACATCGTAATCAAAGAATCGTTTATATCGTGTCAACCTTTGTGCTTTGCCATAAATATGAGTTATTATTTCACTTTATGGCTATTTTTAGGTTCCAATGGCATCTATGAGAATAGTGCAAAAATAAAATTATCACTACGAGAATTGAGAAAATATTAGTCTTTTTTCATGTAGTGTTTCTTAATTAATATCTGACGATTATCTATAATTATTTAGAAGATTCAAATGTTAAGGTTATTTACATATAATTTAAATAACTCAGATATTTAACATGATTAATGTCAAATATCAAAATGGAGTAAAATAAATTCACTAGCTAAAGAATTTTTTATATTCTTAGATAGCCAATTAAAATGGATTTTGAATTAAGAATAATATATTCAATTACATTATTATAAACATAATTATTATTGAAAAATAATATTTTAGAAACTTAAATTTTAAGAAAGAAATATTTTTTAAGAGATATCAACACACCAAATATGAGTTCAAGTAGTCGTAAAAGAGTTAAGTCTTATCTAAAGAGTCATTCATTGTCTCAACATTTGATTGTTTTGCCATAAATATGAGTTAATATTATTTTGCTTCATGACTATTTTTAGGATCCAATGACATCGGCAAGAATAGTATCAAAAAAAGAAAAATAGAAGAAATGATTAATTTTTTTCATGTAGTTAATATCCAATGATTATCTATATTTACTGAGAAAATGTAAATTTTAAGATTATTTATATACAATCCAAATAACTCAAATATTTGACATGATTAGTGTCCGCGCGGGTACTTACTAGTTTCCAAAGAAAAGGAGGAAAAATTGTAAAAATTGCACGGGGCGTCCTATTTGGTCGCCCCCATTTAACCTATACCCATTTTTTTAAAAACTTTTAACTTGTACCCACTTTTTAAATAACTTCAGCCCCCTTTCTGCTCCTCCTTCCCCTTTCTCCTCCTCCTTCTAACTTTTACCTTTTATGTAGTACGTATTTATTTTTGGTGCTCAGCACACATTGAAACAATTTATGTTTGCTTTAAATGTGCATTTGTATTCTGTAATATAATACCTTTGAAGTTGTTGTTCTACTCATAATAAGAATTTATGCTGAATACGCTTGTATATTGATAGTTCTTTATCTTTATTAGGTAGGTTTAGAAGGGAACTTGTTTAAAATAAAATTTGAATTCAAGAGTATTAATAATTCAGTAAGCAAGAAATAACTGGAGTTTAAAATTACAAAACGAAAGACAAAAAAGCAGAAGCTGAAGAAGAAAGAAATGAATTGGAACACACAAGCACTAGAATGAAAAGAGAACTAAATAACTTCAGCTCTACAGTTACAAAACAAAAATCAGCTCTAGAGCTGAAGTTATTTAGTTCTCTTTTCTTTCTAGTTGATCAACCGAGAAATACCAAAAACAGTAGCGATTGCCTCAGTCTTTAGCTCTAGAGCTGAAGTTTCCCAGTTACAACACAAAAACTTTAGCTCTAGAGCTGAAGCTTACAAACAAAAACTTTAGCTCTAGAGCTGAACTTTAGGTCCGGCTACTAGAATGCTGAAGTTTTGCGTGATTGCCTTTGCTACTTCAGCCCCGTATGCTGAAGTTATGCAAAAAAGTGGGTACGTTTGCAATTTTTTTTACAAAACGGGCATAAGTTAAAATGTGATACAAAAAGCGGGTATAGATGCCCGAAAAAATTCCACCAGATAAACAACACACAACGGTGTACGTGGCCGGTTGGATAAAAATAGAAGGCCTTACTGCAGCACGACGAGGCGGGGTCAAAAACCCTAGATATTTATCAACACGCACACCCACACAAAAACACACACAGTAATCTCTACCTTCTGTTCGCTAGATTCGTATCCCTTAGCAGTTTACTCCCGAGGTATTTTCAGTTATATTCTCTATGTTATTATGCAAATTTCGCATTCCTTTTCTCTTGTACACAAATCTTGTACTGTTAGGCTATTACATCTCTTATTGATATGAATGGATCTCCAAATGGATACTAGGATCTGACTCTAACTATTTAAGATTGAGGTGTAGTTATTGTAGTTCCATAAATCTTTGATTTTCAGATCTATGTTTCTTCGCGGATCTGTGCTCTTTGTTCTTTAATGTAGTTTGATAAGTGTATTATGTGTGTTTGTTTTAACACAATTAATAATTAAAGAAAAGAGAAATTTCTAGAATTGACAGTGCTTTTGAGAGTTCATGAATTGGTCACTTGTGTATAGGCTCAGACACTATGTAATATTTGCTTGCGCGTCTTTATGGATCCGTGAGGAATAGTGTTTAGTCTACCAGGAACTGTTGTCACATGCATCCAAGTTTAATGTTTTGTTGCTATCAGAATCTCTAGGAAATCCTGCTGATGTAGAATGTATTGAGCATGTTGTATCAGGGCAACATGCTGAGTATTTGAGGGAATATGGCATGAAACTCAATGAAAGTTGACTGAACGTATACTTTTCCGATAAGCAGCTTAATTGTATCTCCAAGCTTTTAATTTTTGTTTCTTTCACCTATTCTTGTTTCTTAGGTTGGGTTGGGACAAGGTTATGGGTACTTGTGCTGATGTGAGACTATTTTCTATCTGAATTGTTACAAGTTTTAGTAATTGGATTTACTCTTTATGGATTTATGACTTCTGATTGCAATTTTTCAATGATAAACAGTGTTTTGTCCATATTTTGTAATGGCTGGTCGACGGGATAGCTATGGGAAGCGGTCTCATTCTCAGTCAGACTATAATGAAAATGGGGGAAATAAAAGGAGAAGTACTAGAAACGATAAGGATCCTTTCTCTATTGGCCCGGATGATACAGTATACCGGTACTTGTGCCCAATAAAGAAGATTGGCAGTATCATAGGTAAAGGAGGGGAAATTGTTAAACAATTAAGGGTGGACACTAAATCAAAAATCAGAATTGGAGAGACAGTACCTGACTGTGATGAACGCGTTGTCACCATCTACAGCTCAAGTGAAGAAACAAATGAGTTTGATGGCACTGAAGATCGTGTTTGTCCATCTCAGGATGCCCTTTTCAGAGTATATGATAAAATTGTTAATGATGACACTATGGACGAGGACTCTGAGGAAGCACCACAGGTTACTGTTAAGCTTCTAGTACCTTCAGATCAGGTTGGATGTATTATCGGGAAAGGGGGACAGATAGTTCAGGACATTCGAAGTGAAACTGGTGCGCAGATTCGTATTTTGAAAGATAAGCATTTGCCTGCATGCGCATTGAGCTCAGATGAACTTGTGCAGGTAATGCGGGATCACCTTCCCATCTCTCCACTTGTGTTGCCTCTGTACCTGCGAACTCGCAGTGTTATTTCAAATTTTTTTCTTGGTTAGTAAGTTTGATTAAGTGCTCATTCTTCATGCTTGAACTTGCTGGCTATCACATTTCAGCCTACTTACTTTGGGGATCTTCTGTTTACAACTTGGTTGACTGTCTGATTTATAAATATATAAAGGGATTAATCATACTGCACTTCTGTTTCGCTCCACCTCTTGAAATTTATTTATGACTGCCCAAGTTGCACTGTTACACAGACATATATTTGGATGGCTCGGTTTCTTTAGTTATAAATGTATGGCCAATTTTCTTAGTAGTCGTCTGTTGATCATGCTGGGACTCAATTTTCTATCCTACTGCTCTTACCATGGGAATTTAAAAATAAGTTTAGCTGAAATAATGTCACTGCTCATGTGGTTGTTGGTTACTTGGTTTTAGATATCTGGTGAAGTTGCTGTAGTGAGGAAGGCTCTCTATGAAATTGCAACTCGTCTTCACAATAATCCATCCCGTTCTCAACACATGCTAGCCTCCGATGCACCAAATGTCTACTCATCGAGCAGTTCACTTATAGCTCCTGCTGGTGGTGCTCCAATAGTGGGAATAGCTCCACTAGTGGGGCCGTATGGGGGTTACAAAGGGGAGAGTGGTGACTGGTCGAGGTCTTTCTACTCAGCTCCAAGGGATGAATCATCTTCAAAGGAATTTTCTCTTCGTTTAGTGTGTCCATCTGCAAATATCGGAGGTGTTATTGGCAAAGGTGGTGTCATAATAAACCAAATTAGACAAGAATCTGGTGCAGTGATCAAGGTTAATAGTTCTAATACTGAAGGTGACAATTGTGTGATTTCTATTTCCGCAAAAGAGGTAAATGTTTTCTCTTTAAATGGATGTCCATCAGAATATGCAACTTGAGGATCTTTGTCCACTTAGTAAAGATGTATTTTTATGCTTTGTCTAGTTTTTTGAGGACACATATTCTCCCACAATTGAAGCAGCATTGCGCTTGCAACCAAGGTGCCGTGAGGAAGTGGAACGGGATTCAGGTCTTATATCATACACCACAAGGTTGCTGGTTCCAGCATCTCGAATTGGCTGTCTTATTGGGAAAGGAGGATCCATAATTAATGAGATGAGGAAAATCACGAAAGCTAATATTCGTATTCTCTCGAAGGAAGACCTTCCGAAGGTTGCAGCTGAAGATGAGGAGATGGTACAGGTAATTATTCATTGTTAATGCTAATTGGGTATTTTGAATATGTAAGGATATCCCCCACTGATTAAAAGGAAAAAAGGTCAGTGATTTCCCCTCCCTCTTGTAAAACCAGCTACTGGAGTATGAATATACAATATGAATGAGGCGTCTTTGATCATCACAAAAAAAAAGAATGATGGGATTTTGATGTACATGTCGGACATCTTTGATAGCCATAGATTGCCTTTGATCCATTTATGTTCACGATTAGTTTTGGGGAAAGGGGTCTGGCATGAATGGAACTATTGTTTCAGAGGATGCGTCTTTTCCCCTGTTTGTTTTTCCCACTGCTGTGTTCTACCTGCTGTTCCACAAAATTAAACCCTCCAAAAGGGGAAAAAAGAGGCGGAAAGATCATGCCAATGTGAAAAGATAAGGATGCTGATGCAAACATTTTTTTTTTCTTCTAGTAGTTCTTTTCTTTCTTATTATTCCTGTCTATATTATTATACTTATTCTCCTCGTTTTCTGTAATTTATTTAGGAGCTTCTTTCTTTGTGCTTGTTATTTTGCTTTGATTAACTTACTCTAAGGACCATATTGCTTTTCATTTTTCTTAACTGAACCTAGTTATATACTTCCAACATTCATCAGATATCAGGAGATCTTGACGTGGCAAAGGATGCACTCGTACAAGTAACTTCACGTTTAAGGGCAAATCTTTTTGAAAAAGAGGGGCCCATGTCTGCCTTCGTGCCAGTTCTTCCCTACCTCCCCATGTCAACGGATTCAGATACATTGAAATATGAAAACAGAGATACTAGGAGACATGCCCGTGAACATTCCTACCCAACTGGGTATGGTGGTACTAGTGATCTTCCACATGCTGATGGTTTTGGAAGTTATGGTACTCTCCAGGTAAAGCTTTGTTTCATTGATTAGTACAAAGGAGTTTTTGGGAGTTTCAGTGTTCTCCAGAAGTTCTGTCATTTGTTTCTTTCAGCTAGCTTTCTACTACTTTTGCGGTGCAGCTTTTGTTATTAATTTCTAATTCCATTTGCAGAGTAGTAGTAGTATAGGGTATGGGGCATATGAAGGATATTCTCCTGCTTATCCAAAAGAAGGATATTCCCCTGCTTATCCAAAAGAAGGATATGGGCGTTCCAGTGGATCTGGGTGAGTTCTTCTTGCCTTCCCTTCGCCAGTTTTGAGTAGGTTTGGTTTCCTATGTAATGGTGATACTGTTATCATGCTGCCTCTAGAATTTCTTGAAAGAAAAACAAGCACAAGATCGTAGTTTCATTATTTCTTGAATTGTATGCTTTTCAAGAAGCTAAATGTTTTGACCATATATTTGGATCATGCATGTTTACGTCTGACCTAATGTCATTGTGGTTAGAACTTGCGGTTGGTGAGTTTGTTCTGCCCTTTGTTGCAGAGGATTTCTTATTTAGCTCGTCTACTTTCAACTGCTCTAAAGAATTCAAAGTTGCTTCTCCAATCCTTATTCATTATGTTAAGTTTATGTTACCAGGTCATCAAGGCAAAACTCTGCCTCCCGGAGAAAAAGTTATGGTTATTAGAGCTTGTAACAGGACCACAGGTAGCCCATGAATTTTGGCTCTATTGCATTGAATTTTTAATTTGAGTAGCTGGTTTTATATACCTAGCCCGGCTCATACAAAAGTAATACACAGTTTGGTATGATGACCTAACCTATTTTCCAATTATGAAACTAATGATATTCTTTTCCCTTTGTTTCCTTTCCCTCGCTACAAACAGCCGAGATATCTGAAGCCTGAAGCCAGCCTACTGTCACCTTTGATGAAGCCTCATGCCTAAACCAGATGACCAGATGAATGCGGATATCGAAATCCATTGCCTACCTTGATGTTTTCCTTAGGAGGACCATGTCCGAAGATCTTACCTACTATCAAAATTTGCCAAGACCTGACACCATATATTTCCGAGATCAAACTCTTGTGCTTCCAAGAACCTGTGTAGCCTGCGGCCTCATCCTTTATTCCCATTTGTAGTTGTACTATAGATGAATTTAACTGTCAAATCTCGGCCATGTGTCCTGTTGTCTTGTTTTCAGTTTATTGTTATTTGTATGAATCTACTGTTAGTTGGATTTTCCTATTTGATGCTCTAGATGCTAGACCTGGTGGAGATTTCTAAGTGTTCTCGTTTTGATTATGATGCAATGTTGGGACATGTGCCCTTTCACAATATCTTCAAAAGTATTGCTACGTTACTAGAAAGCCTACATGTTTCTTCATTATATGTGATAATATTCAATCATGATTTCCTATGTGTCCTTGTCAATTTATTGGCAAAAAATATCTTGCTAAAAGTAGATTGCTCTTCTGAAGAGGATGTCGTGGCTATGGAATGTGCATACAGCTTAAGCTACATGGGTGCCTGCAGTTCTCTGTAGACACTGGATCTTCATTGCTGTGATTAGTAGTGCTATATGTATCAGTAATGCTAAAACACAGTGATATTCACTGCCAATCAATGTGGAATCTGATAGCTTTTGGGAGTACTGGTTGGAATTAACTGAAGCAGGTATATATCTGATGGTAAGTCTCAATATTCTTTTTTATGCATGCTTACTTTTGTTATATGATTTATGTGCAAGCGCTGATATTATTGCAATGAATCAGCATGTTTGGTGGAATTTACTCATGTATGCAAAAGTAGGTACTCATATTTTCTCTGCATTTGTTTGACGCTAATGTTGTTTCAAAAGTGTCTGCTCCCATCTGAAGTTAAACCATCTCTTCTTTGTTCTCTTTCATACTGTTTTTGGATACAGTTAGTATGCTTCATTTGCTGATGCCTTTATTATTGCTCCTATCATGCAATGCTCCATTGTTTGTCCTTTCTTCTTGAGAGTGGTGGGGTTTGAGTTGGAGGGTTGGCTATGTCTTGAAGAAGGGTGGTTGAATGATATGGGAGGATACTTGTTTACAAAGACAATCAATCATGGAGTGTGAGAAGTCGATCGTGAGTTGAGTTGATCTCATATAAGTACGTGCACCAAGTTGAGGCTTTAGTAGGAGATTGATTTCCTACAACTAATCATGCGAAGTTAGAAGTTGCTCTCCTATTGCATAGAATATAGAGTTCTATATAATTTGTATGTGTTATCTTTCTTCCCCCCCCCCCCCCCACACACACAACCAAACACACACACCAACACACAGTTCTTTAAAAGCCCCCTGGTGGACATCACAGTTGGAACTTGTTCTAGACACAGTCGACTCGCTTGATTATTGACTGGAATTACAACAGGTGCGGTAAATTACCCCTCATATGATCCAGTTGTTTCTTAGGGTTGTAGATGTTTTTTTTATATATATATTTTGATATGTTTGATGTATTCATTAGGTATTTGTAATACAACCTTTTGGATGGTAATATGTTGCCTTGGATTCGGAGTTTTTGTTTCCGCTGGAGGCCAAATGACAACAATATCTAATTAGAGCGCATTATCCACGTCAGAAGTTAAACCTCCGTGGTTAGGCAAGTTATTACTTCATTTTCAGAAATAGACGTAATTGCGTAAATGTTAATTACCTACACGTTGGTTATTGAAGAACGAGATGTGGGAGTAGGGGTGTTCATGGTTCGGTTTGGATTGGTTTTTCCTTAAAAAGAAATCAAACCAAGTAAGTCGGTTTTTCAAATATTAGAATCAAACCAAATCAATTAAGTCGGTTTTTTCTTGATTCGGTTTATGTCGGTTTTTTCGGTTATTTATCGGTTTTTTCTTAAATATAAGACATACACTAACAAACATATATTTTGGAGACCACATTTTCAACGTAACACTATCAAATCAATTGCCCTTTGAGAAATCTATTATTTACCAAGATATATTGATGATAATTGAATCAAATAGTGATGAATAATTTAAGGACTCAATTAAAAATATATTATTTTTAATACGAAATGGATTCTTACACTTAACAAAAGAAAACTACCAATCAAACTAGAATGTAAAGATAAAGAACTATATAAAAGTGCAAACTATTAACATTTACCATTAAATTTTGAAACTTTGTATAAAAATAAATATATATATATAGATGTAATAATAAATTTGAAATAGCTACTTCTATAGTCGGTTTGGTTCGGTTTTTTTCCGATTTTTTTCTAATTAAAATCAAAACCAAATCAAATTTAATTGGTTTTTTAAAATTCAAAATCAAAATCAAACCAAACCAAAAAGTATCGGTTTTTTTGGTCGGTTTGGTTTGGTTTTCGATTTTTTATGAACACCCCTATGTGGGAGTATTCAACAACTGAAAATCATAGTATTTCGTTAATGATATTTAAATTACGATCTCCTTAAGCTTGGCTGATAATAATTTAGAAAATGATGCAAACTAAATCTGTCTTAGCTAGTGTCTTTTGAAGTTATATTTCGATATATATTTTATTTGAAAGCAAATTGAATTTTTGTGAGTGGAAGGAAAGTTTCGACCAAAAATTGATTTAGACGAGTTTATGGGAATTTGATTTTTTTTCTCTCCAAAATCTGATCAAATTTTATGAATAAATAATATTTTCATTTTTTTTTTGTTGAAAAAAAGTAGTTAAAATTTATGGCCAAATGGGTGCTTAATGTGTCTGTTGTACATGCTCTTCTTACTTGCGGAAAAGAATAAAAATTTAACGGCGTGCTATTTGGGCACAATTATTTAACCTATATCCAATTTTTTTGGAAATTATTTGACGTGTACCCAATATTAAGGCCCCGTTTGGATTGGCTTAAAAAAATTGACTTTTAAGTTAAGTGCTTAAAAATACTTTATAAGTGCTGAAGTTTGTTATATAAATAAGTAGTTATGTGTTTGGATAAAAGTGCTGAAACTGAAAAAAAAACTAATGAAATGTTTGGTAAAGAAGTATTGGTAAACACTTTTCTTGTTAAAATGATTGAAATATCTTTAAAGTTGTTAATATTATAAATAACATAATTACTATAATATTATATTTTTCGTTCATATCTTTTAATTCATCAGTCCCTTTCTTGAGTTGAAAAATAACAATCCCAAAAAAAGATAAAAGAAAAAGTTGGCAAGAATGGAGAAAAGAATGGAGTAGAAGGCTGAAAAATTGATGGGTGCATAAAGAATGAAATGAAAGGAACAGAAAAAGTGAGGAAAGAGGTGGAAGAAGACGAAGAAGAAAGCAGAGTACGTTGGAGAAAAGAATGGAGAAGAAGGCTGCTGCAACAAGAATGGAGTAAAGAAAAAGATAGTATGTTGTAGGATTTTCTACTCACTGTAATTTCGGGATTAAGAAAAATTATAAAAAATATAAGTTTTGTTATGATAAATATCACATTATGGTGAATGTCTACTCTTCTTCTATGATCTTCATCTCAAATGCTTAATGACATATTCAATGACATATTTTGTATGTTTAATGACATATTCCATGACATATTTTCTTCACTTTTTATGCCTATATAAAGGCCTTGTAATAGATAGGAAAAGATACACAATTGAAGAAGAAATAGGAATCTCTCTTCCTCTCTTTCTATCTATATCTCTTAGTTTGTTCTGCTTGTTCTATATTGTTATTTTGGGTTATATTTTATAACACGTTATCAGCACGAGGCTCTACCATCTCAAGAAGATCTTTGAGAAAATTAAGGTATAATTTTTCTCAAATTTGTATTTTTTTAAATGTCTGATATTATGAAAAGAAAGTTCGTTGCCCTTGAAATTTCGGGCAAGAACTATATGACATGGGTATTGGATGCTGAAATCCATTTAGATGCAATGGGTCTTGGAGACGCCATTAAAGATAAAGATAAAGCATCTACACAAGACTGTGCTAAAGCCTTGATTTTCTTGCGCCATCACCTTGATGAAGGGTTGAAAATTGAATATCTCACAGTGAAAGATCCAAATTTATTGTGGAATGGTTTAAAGGAAAGATATGACAACTTAAAGTTGGTCACTCTTCCACAAGTACGATATGATTGGGCTCATCTTAGGCTCCAAGACTTTAAGTCTGTTTCTGAATATAATTCTGCTATGTTTAAAATTACTTCCAAATTGAAACTCTGTGGAGGTAATATCAGTAACTATGATATGCTTGAAAAAACGTTTACAACGTTTCATGCTTCTAATATGGTCTTACAACAGCAGTACCGAGAGAAAGGCTTCACAAAGTACTCTCAGTTGATTTCTCTTCTACTTGTGACTGAACGAAACAATGAATTGCAAATAAGAAATCAATTTTATTGCACTCTATAATTCTTCTTATGTAGTTCTTAAGAATATTTTTTTCCGAAATTTTATAAATTTCACAAACAATGAGTAATATCCTATTAATTAGTATTCTAGTCTCAGTGAAACGATTTTAACTTTCCTATACATTGCTTTAATTCTCTTTAAGAAAAGGTTTACAAGCACCCTGGAACAACTTTTGTTACTTCACCCTCAATTTTTTTTATGAGTATGTTCTTTTCTTACACGGATCAATTATGTTTCATACAATGTGTAGGAAAATGCAAATAATTTATACTCGTAAATAAATTTGTTGTAGTTGTATTAGTCATATGTGTACTTGTATTATTTTTTGCGTAATTATTTATATAATAATTAGAATTTGCCAGAAAATGCATTAAAGGCTACTATTGAATTATTGGTTTAACTTTATTTCTTTTCCATTTTTCTCTAAAAATACTAATATTTATTCATATACTTCTTTTGTATGTCAAACTATGGGAAGCAAATATGGATATCTTTCAAAGCAAACTTGGATCAAAGTTCAATTATAAAAATATTTGCTTAATTGATTCATGTACGACACATACAATATTCAAAGAGAAGAAATATTTCTCTCATTTAAGTATGTGTAAGGCAGATATTACTACAATTTCTGGTAGTAGTAATCTAATTGAAGGCTCTGGAAGAGCTACTATAACTCTGCCTATGAGAACAATAATTATCATTGAGAATGCAATGTTCTCCTCCAAGTCCAAGAGGAACTTGTTGAGTTTTAAAGATATCCGCAAAAATGGATTTCATATTGAGACAATAGATGAGAATAATATGGAATATCTCATCGTTACCAAGAATGTCTCTGGCCAGAAAAGAATTATTGAGAAGTTCTCATCTTTTATCTTGTGGCCTGTATTGGACAAAAATTAGTGCAATTGAGGCACATTCTACCTTAAACCAAAAGGTTACTGCTTACAATACTTTTGTACTTTGGCATGATCGATTGGGCCATCCTGGATCAATTATGATGAGACGAATCATAGAAAACTCAAATGGGCATCCATTAAAGAATTTGAAAATTCTTTTAAATAATGAATTTTCTTGCACTTCTTGTTATCAAGGCAAGTTAATTATAAGACCATCACCAACAAAGGTTGGGATTGAGTCCCCTGCGTTTTTAGAACGTATACAAGGGGACATTTGTGGACCTATTCACCCACCTAGTGGGTCGTTTAGATATTTTATGGTCTTAATAGATGCATCCTTTAGATGGTCTCATGTATGCCTATTGTCATCTCGCAACCTCGCGTTTGCAAAATTAATGGCACAAATAATCCGATTACGGGCACAATTTCCCGATAATCCAATTAAGTCTATTAGACTTGATAATGCTGCTGAGTTTTCATCCCAATTATTTAATGATTATTGCTTATCAATTGGGATAAAAGTGGAACATCTTGTAGCTCATGTTCACACTCAAAATGGCCTTGCAGAGTCTTTAATTAAACGTGTGCAATTGATAGCAAGACCGTTACTCATGAAAATGAAGTTGCCCACTTCTGTTTGGGGTCACACTATTTTACATGCAGCAATGCTAATTCGTCTCAGACCGACAAATTATCACAAATATTCTCCGTTGCAATTAGTTTTGGGTCATGAACCTAATATATCTCATCTAAGAATTTTTGGATGCGCTATATATGTGCCTGTAGCACCCCCATATCGCACCAAGATGGGTCCCCAAAGCAGGTTAGGAATATATGTTGGGTTTGAATCACCCTCCATTATTCGTTACCTTGAAACATTAACGGGAGATTTGTTCACTGCTCGTTTTGCAGATTGTCGATGCGATAGGCATTTTCCCCAAAATTAAGGGGAGAAATTAGTGAAACAAAACGTAAAATTTTGTGGAAAAAGACATCATTGTCTCATCTTGATCCACGTGCATCTATTTGTGACACAGAGGTGCAAAAGATTATCCATTTGCAGAAAATAGCAAATCAAATGCCAGATGCATTTACGGATTTGAAAAGGATAACAAAATCACATATCCCTGCAGAGAATGTTCCAATCCGTATTGATGTCCCTATTGGACAATCTTCTAGTGTCATAGCTAATGAGTCAAAAGCACGCCTAAAACGTGGCAGACCATTAGGTTCTAAGGATCGAAATCCTAGAAAAAGAAAAACAAATGATCAAGATGACACTACGAAAGAGTCTCATAAAGAAATTTACGATTTAACCAATCCTGAGATTCATGAGGAAATCAATGAGCCTGAGACTCAAGAAAATAAGGAACTATCAATAAATCCAATCGATATTGAGACAAATTTGAATCGAATGGATATAGTGGCAGATTACATCTTTGCATATAATGTTGCATCTAACATTTATGCAAGAAAATGAGGATCTTGAACCTCAATCTGTTGGAGAATGTCGACAAAGACTTGATTGGCCAAAATGGCAAGAAGCAATCCAATTAGAGTTAAGTTCACTTGCAAAACGTGAAGTTTTTGGGCCTGTAGTCCAAACACCTAATGGTGTTAAGCCTGTTGGCTACAAATGGGTCTTTGTACGCAAAAGGAATGAGAAAAATGAGGTACAAAGATATAAGGCACGCCTTGTTGCACAAGGATTTTCACAAAGGCCTGGTGTCGATTATGAAGAGACATATTCTCCTGTTATGGATGCTATAACATTCCGTTATCTCATTAGTTTTGCTGTCCATGAAAAGCTTGACATGCATTTAATGGATGTAGTTACAGCCTACCTTTACGGCTCACTTGATAATGAGATATACATGAAAATTCCCGAGGGATTTAAAATGCCTAACGCACAGAATTCAAATTTCCGTCAATCAAATTGCAAAGATCTTTGTATGGTCTAAAGCAATCAGGAAGAATGTGGTATAACCGTCTTAGTGAGTATTTATTAAAGGAGGGTTATATAAATGATGCCATTTGTCCATGTGTTTTTATAAAGAAAATAACATCGAAGTTTGTTGTGCTTGCCGTATATGTTGATGACATAAACCTTATTGGAACTCCTACAGAACTCCAAAAGACAACTGATTATTTAAAGAAGGAATTCGAGATGAAAGATCTCGGAAAGACAAAACTATGTCTCGGTTTGCAAATTGAACATTTGACAAATGGAATTTTTGTTCATCAATCTGCCTACATTAAAAAGGTATTGAAACGGTTTTACATGGATGGAGCACATCCATTAAGTACTCCGATGATTGTTCATTCACTTGATATGAATAAAGACCCGTTTCGACCTCAAGAAAAGAATGAAGAGCTTCTTGGTCCTGAAGTACCATATCTTAGTGCAATTGGTGCACTAATGTATCTTGCTAACACTACAAGGCCTAACATAACTTTTTCGGTTAATGTCTTAGCAAGATATAGCTCTGCTCCTACAAGGAGACACTGGAATGAGATCAAACACATATTGCGATATCTAAAAGGGACTACCGATATGGGCTTATTTTATGGCAATGATTGCAATCCCGATCTTGTTGGTTATGCCGATGTTGGGTATTTATCTGACCCGCATAAGGCTCGATCTCAAACAAGTTATGTGTTTACATGTGGCGGCACTGCCATATCTTGGCGATCGGCTAAGCAATCAATCGTGGCTACTTCTTCTAATCATGCTGAGATAATTGCTATTCATGAAACAAGTCGAGAATGTATTTGGTTGAGGTCTATAATACATCTTATCCGAGACAAATGTGGTTTGAAGTGTGAAAAACTACCCACAATTTTGTATGAAGACAATGCAGCATGCATAGCCCAATTGAAGGGAGGATTCATAAAAGGAGATAGGACAAAACACATTTCCCCAAAGTTATTTTTTACACATGATCTTCAAAAGAATGGTGATATCAATGTGCAACAAATTCGTTCAAGTGATAATATGGCTGATTTGTTCACCAAATCTCTACCAACATCAACCTTCAAGAAACTGGTGTACAAAATTGGGATGCGAAGACTCAAGGATGTGAGTTGATGCTCTCATCAGGGGGAGTTAATACGCGTTGTACTCTTTTTCCCTTACAAGGTTTTGTCCCACTGAGTTTTCCTTGCAAGGTTTTTAACGAGGCAACCAAAAGGCGTATTTCTAAACATGTGTATTCTTTTTCCTTCACTAGGATTTTTTTTCATAGAGTTTTTTTTCCTAATAAGGTTTTAACGAGGCACATTATCTTTGGACATCCAAGGGGGAGTGTTATGATAAATATCACATTATGGTGGATGTCTACTCTTCTTCCATGATCTTCATCTCAAATGCTTAATGACATATTCAATGACATATTTTGTATGTTCAATGACATATTCCATGACATATTTTCTTCACTTTTTATGCCTATATAAAGAACGTGTAATAGATAGGAAAAGATACACAATTGAAGAAGAAATAAGAATCTCTCTTCCTCTCTTTCTATCTATATCTCTTAGTTTATTTTGCTTGTTCTATATTGTTATTTTTGGGTTATATTTTATAACTAATATAATATATTTGGTCAAAACAATAAGCCAATTTCGAAAAAGTTGGGTTTTCCAACTTATTGATTTTGACTTTTTTTAAAGTAGATTTTAACTTTTTTTGTTGCCAAATACTTCCGCAACTAAAAAATGGCTTACCAGTTTTTAAGCCCATCCAGGCTCTAACATACTTCAGGAAAAGGCTGATTCTTCTTCTCCTATTTGGGTTAGTAAATTTTCCTGCAATTGGCTCGAACCTGACCATCGGTGTCCATTTGAAATGAGTATGGGGAATTTTACAGCTTTGCCTCAAAGTTCACAAGCAGATTAAACAATGTCCCTCTGCATAAACTTTCACTCTATATATGCTCTCTTTTTCTGTAGAGATAACAGTTCCTACAAATTTGTGAAATTTTCGGCAATTTAACTGTAATCGACGGCGATTGTCATTTACGAATTGGATCTCTAGCAGCAGCGAGTTAACTGATTCCATGTAAATATCATATTGGTGCTTTAATACTTCTGGGTTTTGAATAAAACAAAAAGGCTCAATTATTATAAGAACTTTACAGTTATGCCTCGAAGTTACAAGAATAAATTGCACAAGCAAAATAAGCACAGTGCTAAGGAAAGAGCGGAGAATATTCCGATTCTGATGAGGATGTGAAGATGAAGGAGAGGAGTAGTAAGGAGAAGAATAAGCAAGCAACTTAAATGTCTAAAGTTTGGCTTTTGTCAAGGTAAAATAATATCCGAAGTTTGACCTTGCTAAGGCCATAACTTTAGTAAAATGTGTCTGAAGTTGGCCTTGGCAAGCCAGCTAAGCTTAAGGCAAAATTATCTGCCACACTTTAAGGCAAAAACATATGAAGTTTGCCAAACTTCAGACACTCCCGACACGAACTTGCAATTTCTGTTTTTGTAAGTTTGAAGTTGTGCCCAAAGTGGGTAAATCTGCAAAAATATTTCAACTTCACAATGGCCCTAAAAGTGGGTATTTGTGCACTTCACGCCCCGCCTCCCCACAAAAGAGGGTGTAAAATGTAATTCCGTAACAAGAAAATATAAAGATCGTTTTAGATGGGCTGGCTTTCATAAACTTCTAAATGAGGAAGGGGATCAGGATATTGTACTAGGTGAATTGAGGAATGCCGACAGCCCCCATGAACTAAGTGATTGTAGGGACATTGAGGTCGATGAGGTCATGGAGGCAATGCGTAAGATGAGAAGGGGCAGAGCTACCGGACCAGATGAAATTCCGGTTGAGCTTTGGAGGTGTGTGGGTAGAGCAGGCTTGGAATGGCTTACTAAGTTGCTTAATGTTATATTCAAGACTAATAGGATGCCCGAAGAGTGGAGGTGGAGTACAATGGTCCCGTTGTATAAGAACAAAGGCGATATCCAGATCTGTAACAACTATAGGGGTATTAAATTACTAAGTCATACCATGAAAGTCTGGGAGAAAGTGGTAGAAATGAGAGTGCGAAGGACGGTGTCTATTTCAGACAACCAGTTCGGGTTCATGCCGGGGCGATCTACCACAGAAGCTATCCACCTTATTAGGAGGATGGTGGAACAATACAGGGATAAGAAGAAGGATCTCCACATGGTGTTTATCGATCTAGAGAAAGCGTACGACAGGGTTCCTAGGGAGGTCTTATGGAGATGCTTAGAGGCTAAAGGGGTCCCGGTTGCCTACATTAGGGCGATTAAGGACATGTATGATGGAGCTAAGACTCGGGTTAGGACAGCAGGAGGCGATTCCGATTATTTTCCGGTTATTACGGGGTTGCACCAAGGGTCTGCGTTCAGCCCTTGCCTATTTGCCCTAGTGATGGATGCTATAACGCATCATATTCAAGGGGAGGTGCCATGGTGCATGCTATTTGCTGATGACATAGTCCTAATCGACGAGACACGACGCGACGTCAGCGAGAGGTTAGAGGTTTGGAGACATGCCCTTGAGTCCAAAGGTTTCAGATTGAGCAGGACGAAGACGGAATACCTTGAGTGCAAATTTGGGGCAGAGCCGACGGAAGCGGGAGTGGAAGTGAAGCTTGATTCTCAAGTCATCCCTAAGAGGGGTAGTTTCAAGTACCTGGGGTCGTTTATTCAGGGGAACGGGGAGATCGACGAGGATGTCATACACCATATAGGGGTGGGGTGGATGAAATGGAGGTTAGCGACGAGAGTCCTGTGTGACAAGAAAGTGCCACCGTTACTGAAAGGTAAATTTTATAGGGCAGTGGTTAGGCCTGCTATGTTGTATGAGACCGAGTGTTGGCCGGTGAAGATCTCACACATCCAGAGGATGAAAGTTGCAGAGATGAGGATGTTGAGGTGGATGTGCGGGCATACGAGGAAGGATAAGATTAGAAATGAAGATATTCGAGAGAAGGTGGGTGTGGCCCCCATGGAGGACAAGATGCAGGAAGCAAAACTCAGATGGTTCGGACACATTCAGAGGAGGAACACTGATACACCGGTGAGAAGGTGTGAGCGACTGGTTGTGGTGGGTACGAGAAGAGTTAGAGGGAGACCTAAGAAGTATTGAGGAGAGGTGATCAGGCAGGATATGGCGCGACTTAGGGTTACTGAGGACATGACCCTAAACAGGGAATTATGGAGATCGAGCATTAAGGTTGTAGGTTAGGGAAAATTGTGATTTTTTTTACAGCGCACTAGAGTAAGACTAGCCAGTTAGGAATTAGTCTTAGGATGCTATTGATCAGCTACTGATGATGGGCTTTATCTGCTGTTTATTAGTATACCTTACATCTTTCTCGTATTTCCTATATCTCTTATATTGCTGTTATTTTGTTATTTTATGGTATTTATGTTATGTTATGGATTTTATGGTATTTTATGTTATTTTATTATGAGTCTATTGATAGTACTAATATAGTGTCTCTTGTTGCCTTCTTGAGCCGAGGGTCTCCTGGAAACAGCCTCTCTGCCCCTCGGGGTAGAGGTAAGGTCTGCGTACATATTACCCTCCCCAGACCCCACTTGTGGGATTACACTGGGTTGTTGTTGTTGTTGTTGTTGTTGTTTCATAGAAACACAAAAATAATAGAATGTGTGTGATTGTATGACCTTATTTGTTTTAAATAAATATCATTTTAAAAAATTATATTCTATAGATACCTTTTACTATTTATAGTAAAATATCTAATTTTGGTACCTTCTACCCCTGAACCACTAAATACGCTATTCAATTACACTATTTTCTTTCTCTCTCTAATTTGATACATATCATTCTCTCTTCCAAATAATACCAGATTCATTGACCGACCACCACTTCTCTTGGTTGGGATTTGGGAACCTCCTCCTCTCCGGCGAAATCCAGTTGTACGACTCTCTCTCTCTCTGTCTCCTTTCATCTCCTAGATTTTTCGTCAGATTTGAACTTGGTTATCTCAATTCCTAAATTCAAAAATGGGGAAAAATGATTTCTTAACCCCAAAGGCCCAATTGTAAGTACTAAACAGAGAATTTGACCCTGGACGGTGAAGGAGCTGCTGAGAACAGAGATGAACGTCGATGTTAGAAGGGAAACGAGCCATGGCTTCCTGTTGTTGTTGCTGCTTCTGACGTTATTGTTGCATCTGCTGCAATAGGAGTAGCTGGAAATTAGGGTTTGTTCTTGAGCAAAGACGACAGATTTTGGGGCTGAGCAACTTGATTTTTTGTTATTATATTTCAATGTATTTTCAACATATCACGCTGTATTTTCATGTATTTCATTGTATTCATTGTCTTTTTTTTTCCATTGTAATTCAATGTATCTCGTTGTATTCCGTGTATTTCATTGTATTCACTGTCTTTTTTTCTCATTGTATTTCAATGTATCTCGTTGTATTCTATGTATTTCATTGTATTCACTATCTCGCTATATGCCATGAATGTATTCATATGTTTTCTTTAATTAATATAATTTATGTATTCAGATGTATTATATAATTTCTCTGAAGATTGCTATGTTTTTGGGGTATTTTTCGATTGAAAATCTTTTTTATAACTGAAAATACAAAATTTGTGTGTTATAATTGAGTTTGTTGAGTTATATTAGGAGTCTATTATGTTAATTGATTCACTTTCCGTTTTAAAAACAGTGTAATCCCCTATTTCATGCCGTGAATACAGTCGAATATAATAATGTGTCCAGCTGTAGTCCCATGTTTCACTCCATGAATACAGTCGAATACACTCGAATACAACAACTGATTAGCTGGACTTCCCTGATTCACGCTTATTTTTGCTACTGTATTCATGAATACAATAGCTTAAGTACATCAAATACATCTTATAACCACAGAAAAGGTATCTATAATCCATAATATAGCAAATGGTATCTATAGATGGCTAATTACTACTAAAAGATAGTGCTTTATGAAAATTTCTCAAAAAGGTATGCAATAAGAACAATTTTAACGACTATGAATTTTTGCAAGAAAGGACTCAAGTAGCACAGTGGATTTAGTTGCATCAGGATATAAATAATACCAAACATGACTTAGAGACGAAAAAACATGTACAAGTTAGTTCTTTTTATTTCTAGCCATTGGGTAAATACTAAAGGGATCTTCTTATCTGTGGTGTTGATTGAATTTGCTCAAGAGCTAATGTTGTTGAAAGAAATCATCCGATCAAGATGCCGGGGATAAACGATGCTTTTTAGCAATCTTTTGACATCTTTTGTAAACCTTTTCGCTCTTGGACGTGATTTTCTTTGGCTTTAGGTGATGTAGATGTATCTTCTTTAGCCTCTTGATCATTTCATGGTGGCATTTGTTTCCCATGTTTACTAACTTGATGCAGCATTTTCGACTCACCTTTTTATCCTCAAACACGGCCATGACAATATCTTTGGCGCATTTCTCATTCATCTTTCTCGCGCATTCTTCCAAGAACCTTTGACGTTCTGAAGACTCTTCATCGGACTGATGACTCGAGGGTTCTGAGGCATTTCTTGATGGCTGCTCAGCACTAGGGGAAGAAGCCTTGGGTTGATAACTCGGGGGTAAGGCATATCCCCAGTGTTGTTTAGTAACATGAGAAGAAGACTTAGGTTGATGACTATGGTGTTTGGAGGTATGTTCTGAGTGTTGCTCAGTAATGTGGGCAGAAGCCGCGAACGCCACATTGGCTGTTAACACGAACACAACCATGGCAGTGAAACCTTTGGAAAAAGAAGACGATGCTGCCATTTCTTACAGTTTACGAATTGTTGAGTTGAAACCTTGGTGATCAAGAAACTACAAATAGATTTTATAAAACTTGAATGCTCTTTAAAAGTTTATTCAGTACTTATTTCAGTTTCATTTTCACAAAGTTGTCTTAATGACTGAGTGAATTCAATAGTAACTTCTCATTTAGAGTTTGTCCAGAAGCTTTGTACCTCATTCATGCAATGTTTTCTACTAAGACGTTTGGATTGGTAACCAAATTTAAAATTAAGTTCCTAGAATACCACAATATAATTATTTTTCTAGTAAGGAAAAAATATCATATGAATATGAATGAATTATTACTTCTCACAGGAGCGGATTTACCTTGGTAGAAGCGGTGTCATCCGGCACCGCTTTATCGTAAATTTTGTTAAATATATAATACAAATAAATCATTTAGTAAAGTAGTTAAAATGATATAGCTTTTCCCAAATTCCATCCTGACTCGCTGGTTAAGCTACTGACGTTTTCAGCGGAGGTTGGCAGTTCGAAGCCTTGCATCGTTTTATCTGTGAGTAAATCTTTTTAGTACTAAATCCTTACTGATGATTTGCCGATTACCTTCTTTCAAAGGAAAATTAAACCACATTCATTTTTGTATAGAAAAAGGACAATAAACAGTATAAAGCCTACCGGGGTTCAGTTATTTCAAACCATAATTTTAAAAATGTTATTTATTGCATTTTACTGAAAGACTTGGTTGTTGCTTGGTTTTATTTTGTAAGTTGTTCTAGTGCTTTTATTTGTATGGGTTGAATTTGATGGGATTATTTGGAGGTTATCTGATTGATGTTTTTGTTGTTTATCTTAATTTCAATGAACAAAGTTTCTCTAGAGCACTGAGCTTTCTAAACCAAGTTCAACGTCTCAAAGTTCATCTAACTTAAGGAAAGGGCCAATGAGTCGGAATAACATCCACAAATATGTCGAGGAGAGTCATAACATACTTTTTTTTTTAATAATATGATGCCGCTAATTTTTTGCTCTTTATTTCTTTTTTACATATCGACACCGCTTACGAAAAATTCTACGTACGTCCCTGACTTCTAATTGTGGAATTTTGTTAATGATACTAGTTAATCGTCTAAATACCTGCCACTACTATTATATTCTCAATCCCAAACTAGTTCAAAATGATTTTTGAATGGAAGAAGATGATCTCTAACATTTTATTTCCCTTGTGTTATTTTTTACGGATCTCATGTGAAAATGATTATATATTAAAATAATATTTGTAACGGACAACAAACTCAAATCTCTCCAGGAAATACTAAGAATTAAAAGGTGTTTGGGTAAGCTTTATAAATAGATCAAACCAGCTTAACTGCTTAAGGTGATAAACGCACCATCAACTCAATATGATACTTAATATTTCTATTTAAACAAACCGTTTATTTATAAAATCAATTTCAATACCATTTAATCGGCTAAACCCAAACGAGTTACAAGGCTTGAGAGGGGGATTTGCATTTGGGTCACGTTTTAACTTGTGCCCGCTTTGCAAAAAAAATTGCAAGCGTACCCACTTTTTCGCGTAACTTCAGCATACGGGGCTGAAGTAGCAAAGACAATCACGCAAAACTTCAGCATTCTAGTAGACAGGCCTGAAGTAGCAAAGGCAGTGCTGAAGTTTTTTTGTCCTGGATAAGATGCTAAAGTTATTTAGTTCATTTGTAAAAACTTAAGCACTAAAATAGCTGAAGTTTTTTGTCCTGGATTCATTAGTTTTGTCATAAAGCTTTTTCAAAAACTTTAGCATAAGATGCTGAAGTTATTTAGTTCATTTGTAAAAACTTCAGCACTAAATAAGCTGAATTTTTTTGTCCTGGATAAGCTTTTTCAAAAATTTCAGCAGAAGATGCTGAAGTTATTTAGTTCATTTGTTAAAACTTCAGCACTATATAAGATGAAGTAACATTTTGAAGGAAGAGTAAAATATAAACTTTATTTCTTTCGTTATTAGTAGTCTTATTGCTATTTTCCACAAATGTTCTTTTCGATACAATCAACGAAAAGTTCTACCAATGTGTTTGCCAGAATTTTGATTACTGTGTCCCTTTTTCCATAGCTTTCGTCACCCCAACCAATGCTTCGTTCACCACAATCTTACAATCCACAACACAAAATCTCAGATTGTTAGTGCTTTCAGGTGTTAATAGAAGAAGAAGAAAAAAACGACGGAGGAGAAGGAGGCTTAATTTGTTTAAAAATTGGCTACAAATTAAAATTTTTTAAAAAAATAGGTATAAGTTAAATGGGGGCGACCAAATAAAACGCGGCTTGAGAGGGTCCAGAAGGGAGGCTGGTGAAATTTTGAAGCCCACAATTTTTTTTCTGAAGCCCAAAAATTATATATGAAAAGAAGCCCAATGACCAGTCCCTAGATCAGGACCAGCACTAGGGGAGTGTCATCCCTGTAACTCCGACACATCCTGGCGGTCGAATGCTTCAACCTCTCCGTGGATTCCGAAAACACAAAACTAACATCAAACAGGTTGCTTCACTTCTCTTTCAGCTTTCTTCTTTTCCCATAAAAGTTCAAGAGTTTCAGCAACATACTACAAAAGCAACATATATTAGCCAAGATTTATCTTCAGCTATATTCTCTGGTGTTGAAAAATCTGTAAAGTCTGGGTCTTTAAGTTTGTTGAGTAATAAAGGTAAGATTTTGCACAACCCCTTTATTAAAGATTGCTTTTTTAGGCTATCTGAGATCTCCCCTGCAACTGTTCGTAGGTTTTGGAGAGTTACTGTGTTGAATCCTCATGATATTCTTGAAATTTTATTGGGTTTTCAAAATGATAGTGGAAATTTTGAGGTTGAGGTTAAAAAGATTGAATCATTATGGGGAATTTATTGGTGGAATAGTGAGCACAGTAGTAATTTTAAGCATCTCCCTATGGCCTCTGAGATCATTGCCTCAATGCTTGTCCGTGCCGGGTTGTTTAAGGAAGTTGAGTGCTTGGTTTCATTGTTGGATAGCCAAGGAACTTTCTTGGATAATCATGAGATTTACAGTAATCTAATTGAAGTGTTTGTGTGTGATCATCGATTAGAGAAAGCTATTACATGTTATGATCGAATGAGGATGCGAGGTTTATCCCCATCAATTTCATGTTATCGGGTTCTCCTCGATTTCTTGATTCAAATAAATGAAACACAATTGGCATTTCAAATTTATACTGATGCTGTAGACATTGGCTTAGGAAGGAGTGTATCTGAAGAGGGCATTTATGAGGGTGTTATTAGACTTTTATGTGCCGATGCAAAAGTTCAGGATGCCAGGAATCTGGTTAAGAAGGCCCTGGATTTTGGAATTGAACCTAATCATTTAGTCCTCAATTCTGTTGCTTCCGGTTATTGTGGTAAAAGAGATTATGATGATCTGCTGAGTTTCTTTGTCGACATTAGTTGCATACCTGATGTAACTGTAGTCAATAAGCTCATACATTCTGTATGTGGACAATTTGGTTTTGCGAGTGGGAACTCATATGTGCTGAAGTTAGATCAATTGGGTTTTTCTATGAATGAAATAACATTTGGGATTTTGATTGGATGGGCTTGTCGTGAAGGAAAACTGAAGGATGCCTTCTTTTATCTCTCAGAGATCCTGTCGAGAAATCTAAAGCCTCATATATATTCCTATGATGCTATTCTCAGTGGGCTTTTCAAGGAGGGTATGTGGAAGCACTACCGAGATATTCTTCTAGAAATGGATGATCAGGAGGTGGAGCCTCAATCATCAACTTTCAGGGTTCTTTTAGCTGGGTTTTGTAAAGCTAGGCAATTTGATGAAGTGAACATAGTGGTTTCAAAGATGGTAGATCGTGGCTTGTACCAACTATCACCTACAGAAGATCCACTTTCCGGAGCATTTAGATTCTTAGGACTCAACTCTTCTGCTGTGAAAATCAGAAGAGACAATGATACAAGATTTCATAAAGCAGAATTCTTTGATAATCTAGGCAATGGGCTTTATCTGGATACGGATCTGGAACAGTATGAGAGAGCTATTGATAAAGTCCTTAATGATGCCATGCTTCCTGATTTTAACTCCTTTGTATGGGACGATTACATGAAAAAAGACATGAAAGATGCTGTGATGATGGTGGATCAAATAACTCGTTGGGGTCAAGAAATACCCTTAGGTGCTCTGGATGCCTTAGTGAAAGGGCTGTGTGCATCTAACATTTGTATTAAGACCATTTCTGATCTGTTGGAGAAAGCTCCAAATTTGACATGTAAGCTTGATCGAGAAACTTTGAATAAGCTTGTTCAGAAATACAGCAAAAAGGGATATTTGCACAGGGCAAGAGCGATTTTGCATGGCATGCTAGGAAGACATATAAGACTTGATAGTGAAACTCATACTGCTCTGCTGATGGGCTTATGCAAGAAAGGTGATCTGAGAGGTCTAACTGCTTACTGGAACCTCGCACAAAATAATAACTGGTTACCTGATTTGGAGGGTGGGAAAGAACTCTTCAGTCGCCTATGCAGGCGAAGACGGCTTAGTGAATCACTAGAGCTTTTTAAAACCTTGCTGTCGCTCTACCCTAATGAATTAAATGATGCTTTTCACGTTTTCCTTGAAAAGCTCAGTGCTGAAGGTTTTACAAGCACTGCTAAGGTTCTGGCAAAGGAAATCCTAAGCCAGGGAAGTATTTTTAGTCACTCGGCTCATAGCCATCTTATTCTACAGTTCTGTAAATGGAGAAGTTTTTGTGAAGCTGCTGTCCTTTGTGATATCATGCTTGCTAAGGACTGGATCCCGCCCTTGGACGCATCTGTGCAATTAATTCCTCAGCTGTGTAGATCTGCTAATTCTGACAAAGCTGTTGCGCTGAAAGATATTTGTTTAAGAGACCAGCCTTCTGCTGTGCTTCCTTTACACGGTGCTTTAATTCATGGGTTTTTCAAGTCAGGGAGGATGAGAGAAGCGATCAGTCTCTTCCAAGAGACATTGGCAAAGGATCTATTTCTGAGTGTGGAAATTTATGATGCTCTGTTTCAAGGCTACTGTCAAGCTAAAAAGAGGAAGAAAGTCGAGGAGCTGCTTGGCGTCGTGATAAGGAAGAACTTAGGTATCAGTGTCGCAAGTTACCGCAATATAGTGCGGCTGATGTGTACAGAAGGCAAGGTATCTACAGTATTATGCCTGAAAGAACATATGCTTAAGCAAAGCAACCCTCCAACTGCCGTGATTTATAATATTTTGATTTATTCCCTTTTCTCAGTTAACGAAACATCAGTTGTTAATACTCTTGTATATGAGCTCCTAGGTAAAGGACTGCAACTAGATGAGGTGACTTACAATTATCTCGTTCAGGGGCTCTGTTGGTGTAAAGATTTGTCATCTGCCACACAATATCTAAAAACTATGATGGAGAAAGATCTGAGGCCACGTAACCGTAGTTTGAGAGAGGTGATAAAATGCCTTTGTTGTTATGGGGAGCTTGAAGAAGCTTTAACCTTGAGCAAGGAAATGGAGTTTAGAGGTTGGAATCATGGTTCAGTCATTCAAATTAATATAGTGGAGACCCTTCTTTCTCAAGGTAAGCTAAGGGAAGCCATAAACTTTTTGAACCGGATGGCAATAAAAGGCCTCATTCCTGAAAATATTGATTATAATTATCTGATTAAGCGACTTTGTCAGCACGGAACGGTAGATAAATCAGTAGATCTTATGGACATTATGTTGAGAAAAGGGAATGTGCCAGAGTCTAGCAGTTTCGATTATGTGATTCAGAATTTCTGTACTTGGCGTCAACTGGATGTAGCGCTGAATTTCCATACAGAGATGTTATATAGAAATCAAAGGCCTAGCATAAACACTTGGAGCATTTTAATCAAGAGCTTATGTGAAGGAGGACAACTTGAAGAGGCAGAAAAACAACTTGATTCAATGATTCAGCTTGGTGAAATCCCGAGCAGGGAAACATATTCATTGCTGATCAACATGTATCGCTCCCAGAACAATCTTAACAAGGCATCTGAGCTCCTACATTCCATGCAACGATGTGGATATGAACCTGATTTTGAAACTCACTGGTCTCTGATAAGCAATTTGCGGGATTCAAGTGATAATATAAATAATGGGAAACAGAATGGGGGATTTTTGTCCAGATTTCTTTCTGAAGTTGGATTTGCTAGGAAGAATAAAGGGGGATGAAATATCTTGTACCATAGTTTGTGAATGTCTAAGCTAGTTGTTTTCTTATTCCCTTTTAGCTATATGTATCTTTTGTTATATTTGGTCTGAGTATGGTTGCCTCTGTCATTCTTTCATATTTATATATAGGTTTCACTTATATGAAAGCCACAAGTAGCAGGCCTTACAAGCCTTGTAGCGCAATGGTATTCAGGTCATTATAAACTGCAAAACCGACAATAGTTTTAAAAAAGGGGTATTTGTAGTTGAAGTTGAAAGAGAGTATTTGGAGTTTGTTGTATTTGGACGTGAGTTGGGAAAAAGTTGAAGATTTTCGAGTGAGTTCACTTGAAATATTTCTCGAATAGGTTTTTCAATATTCCATTAGAATTTGCAAATATTTTAGAGCTGAGTATTCAGTGATATTATGGTATATTAGACACAAGCAAATTGCATACTTATAACATACCAAAAGTGTTGTTAGTATGTCTTGAATATACTAAGGGGTCGTTTAGTTTGAAGGCGAGTTATGCTGGAATTAGTTATACTGGCACTACTAGAAATCCGCTAATTTGCGACCAGGAAAAGCGACCAACTTTGGTCGCTTATTGGTCAAAAAGCGACCAAACAGGCCTGATCGATATTAAGCTGGTCCCTTTACCTTAGGGACCAAAGTTGGTCGCCAATTAGCGACCAACTTTGGTCTCTAAGGTAAAAGGACCAAATATTCCGGTAAAGAAAAAAGCGACCAACTTTGGTCGCCTTATTATTTTAATAATATAAATTTTGCGACCAAAGTTGGTCTCCACATGTAAATTACGTTTTTTCTATTTATTATTAATAAAAAAAAGCGACCAACTTTGGTCTAAAAAGAAAATATTATTTTTTAAAATCTGGATATTAGAGACCAAAGTTGGTCGCTTTAGTATTAATTTTTTTAATTTTTTTTAAAATAAGGGACCAAAGTTGGTCGCAAAATGCAAGAATTAATTATTTTTTAATTGTAGGCGACCAACGTTGGTCGCTATATTTTTAGAAATTATTTTTTTTTAAATGGAATAACGACCAACTTTGGTCGCTTTTTGAGAAATCTGTGTTCAATGGCGACCAAGGTTGGTCGCCATTTACCAGAAATTTATTTGTTTTTCCAGGGAAAAGCGACCAACTTACGACCAAAGTTGGTCGCTTTTCTTGGTATATTTTTGGCAGAAAATGCATGTATTGGCAGCTACACCACCTGCCAGCTTACCAAAAATCCTAAATAGGCATTTTATGCCAACAACAACAACAACAACAATAAACAACAACAACAACAACAACATTAAAACTAACAAACTATAAAGTTCAATAGAAGTAACACATTAAGCTAACCAAACTAAGTTAATTGTTATTACAAGTCCATTCGAAAACCGATTGTATTTGTCTAGTTGAAAGTGTATAAAAGTCAAGGATTGTTTTGTACATCATTATCATCACCGTCTGATGAACTTTCACCAAGACGGTATCCAGAAGGGTGTACTTGTCTAGGATGGGAAGAACAATCACGGGGAGGACGAGAGGAATGAGCACGGAGAAGGCGAGCCTCTGGCGATGAGTCACGAGACCGGGGAATCGGAAAACTGCTAGAAGCTAGGAGAGATTTGATCTGCTCTTGCATGCCAATGTATTGAGCATCTCTAATCTTTTCTCTCTCCTTGGCGGCTTCTAGCTCGGATGTGAGCTTTGTCACAGTCTCCCGCATAGAGGAGAGGCTCTCCCCATTAAGTTGCTCGGCTTGCGAGGAAGTCCCTATTCCTTGCATTCCACACTTATAGCGATAAAATTTCTTAGTAGGAAGCCCGTATACCTTCCCCCATTTTGGACCCCTAGCAGCCTGCATCCAGATTCTTTCAGCATCCTCGTCCGAAGGTTGGAATGGGTCGCCCGACTCACTAGGTGGCTGACTGCGTATGAATTCCTCCACTTCAGTTGTGAAGCGACCCTATAAGAAAAATTACATTGAATTAGTATTTCAAAATTCATATAAAAGTAAATCAAAATACTTAATGAAAAGTGAAAACTTACATGTACAGTCGAGGCTCGGCCCTCGACCCACCTTTCTTGATCCGTCTCTTTCTTCTTCTTTACAATATGAGTCTCCTTGAATAGCTCATCTTGGTTCATCGGACGCCTCAACTTCTTCTACTGAAAACTCATAAGTTTTAGTTAATAAACAGAATAGATATACTTTGAAAATTAAAATAAATTAAGCAATTATGAACCATTCTTCTCTTTATTGTCCCTAGGCTGATCGCACCTCCAGTGTGCAAGGATCCTCCCTTCTCAGATGCACGAGCTTTCTTTCCTTTTTCGCTCTTCTCTAAGAACTCTGCTGTAAGCCATTGCCTTTGCAAATCCTCCCATAAATTCTGAAGCAACCAGCTAGGTTTCTGGTTCAACTTTCTAGCTTTGGAGAAACAATGCGACAACCGCTTGCGAGCTTTGAGATAAAAATTTACAGCCACATCCACGCTATAGCGGTGTTCCCATACACACTTGCTCTGTATTTCAAAAGTTAAGTATTATATGGAAATATCATAAATTCTATATTCGATATATTATACTTAACTTTTGTTAGCTAATAATTATTCAAAAGTTAAGTGCATTAACTGCTTATAATATAGTATATAGTATATTAGTGCATTAGCTAATATATATATATATATATATATATATATATATATATATAGCTTTTATCAAATATATATAAAAGCTATATTCGATATAATATTAGCTAATGCACTAATACTTAGTGCATAGTATAGTGTAAGTATATATATATATATATATATAAGCTATATTCTATAATACATATTTAGATGGAAATATCATAAATATAAATAATTGTACTGCTTAAAAGAACATTTATACCTTAAAGTCATTGAAAATTTGCTCCTTCAGCGCGAATGGGAAATCACTCCAAGACGCATAAGGGCCATCATAAAGCTTTCTGGTGGCTTCAGTGATAATCCTTGTAGTAATATTACTAGGGATGAACCTGCAATTTAATAAAAAAAAGTACATTAATATCTTAGTAAAACTGTACAAAACAATAAACGTAAAAATAACAAATAACTCTTACCCATCACCCTCAGGGACTATGATGATCCTGCCATACTGATCATAATGCACCTCCTCGTCATCATCAGCATCACCGTCCGAAGCATGTATATCAGAGGCATGTGTGGAAGGTGTAGGGGGTCAGAGCTAGTATCTCGCAGGCGAAGGCCTGAAATAGGTGGAGTTTCAGATGAAGATGGCTGCGAGCCCTGTGACTGCGACATAGCTGTATGGCCCGCAAGTGGA
Organism: Nicotiana tabacum; assembly: GCF_000715075.1. Taxonomy (NCBI): domain Eukaryota; kingdom Viridiplantae; phylum Streptophyta; class Magnoliopsida; order Solanales; family Solanaceae; genus Nicotiana; species Nicotiana tabacum. Next base: position 87,651,988 of record NC_134082.1, on the reverse strand, counting down.
CGTGACACTGATAGCTGTGACCCGAGTGGCTGTGACCTGAGTGGCTGTGACACTGATGCCTGTGATCCATGTAGATGTGACATGGATCGATGCGATCCATGCGATGTAGATGGCTGCGATCTACGCGGTCATGCGGTAGCTGGACTGTATGCCGGACATACAGTCCTATGGCCCTGTGATGAAAAACCTAGTGTCTGCACGAAGGTGTAGGGCTGGTGATGCTGTGGCAGCTCAGAATAGCCCTGGGGTGGAGGCAAAGTCATAGGCATAGGCATATGCATCTCTGAAGAGGCAGGAAAAGATGGAGGATTATCTTCTACCCTCCTCTTTGGTTTCTTAGCCTTTTCTCGACCCTTGCCTGTCATCTGCATAATATAATACATATTTAGATTGAAACATATAAAGAAACTAGCTATAAACGAGAGTTATTAAAGAAACCAACTTTTTAAAGCTCATCGACGTATAGTTCCTCGTCTTAGAATTCTTCTTCCTCACTAGTTTGAGCTTCATCAGTTGATTCTTCTTCCTCGTTTTCTATAATTCTTACTTCATTTATATCAACTTCTTCCAATATGTGTTCAGGATGTTCCAAATCATTTTCTAAAACTTCGTCCACTATTTGGTCAACACTGGAGATATCGTTTTGATATGCAACATCTAACACATTCTCGACTTCCACCCTACCCACCGGCTTAGTTTTTATTACAACCCACTAATCAGACTTATTCCGCCGCAATGGATAAGGAGCATAATACACTTGCCTCACATTATGTGCAATTATGAAAGGATCATAGCGATCATACTCCCTCGTATGATTAACCTCAATTATGTTGTATTGATTGTGTACTCTTGTACCTCTTGTTGGATGTGGGTCAAACCACTTGCATCTAAAGAGTATCAATTTCTTATATGGCCAACCTGTATATTCTAGTTCTATTATTTCTTTGAGCACACCATAATAATCAATATCTCCATCTTGGTTGCCATCACCACCTTGAACCCACACCTCACTATTGTTGCTATTTTTATTTTTAGAGCAATTCTCTGTATGAAACTTATAACCATTCACAACGTACTTAGACATTGTTGTGACCTCAACCCCAGGTCCCCAAGATATATCTTTCAAAAATTGATTTACACCATTATTTGGATCATTTACCTACATATTGTTAAAAAAATTCATAAGTTAGCATAACTTCCAAACATTGTTTACCTACATAGTGTTAGAATATTTTAAGGAGAAACTTACAAATTGTTTGAACCACATATCAAATCTCGTATATATTGAATCATGGCCAAATTGACCCACGAAGTGACTGTGACACATCAAATATTTTTAGTAGTTGCATTGAGATGTAATCACAGTAATTTTTATATTTTGATAACCACTAAATCAATACTTACTTGAGAAATGGTACAACTTCGGGACAATTTAGCAACACGTGAAGTGTAGCTGACTTGAACTCTATATCACTAAAACTTCTCTTTCTAACATCCTTAGAACATCTTCCTGGTTGATTGAATATGGACATAGGCGGATATAATGGATCATTCCTAAGGTCGACCGTGTGCCTGTTGGGCCTATTCCTAGCACATGGCACATTACTCTCAAAATAATAAGAACAAAAATGAGCAGTTTCCTTTGCAAGATAAGCTTCGCATATAGATCCTTCAATCCTATTCCTCTGCTTAAGAAATTGTTTGCATTTGCCAATTGTCCTACATAATTTCAGGTTAGCCAAGAACATTCAAATAAAACAGAAAAATTACATCAAATACATAATATTACCTCTCAAAGGGATACATCCATCTGCATTGAACATGCCCTCCAAGTCGTGCATCGTGTACAAGGTGGATTGGAAGGTGTTCCATCACATCAAAAAACCCACATGGAAATATCTTTTCCATCTTAGAAGAAGTTACACGAATGTTCTGATCCATTCGGTGTAGGTTTTCTTCCCTTAATGTGGAAGAACATAAGTCTTTGAGAAATAAACTAATCTCTGTGATAGGTTTCCAGATTCTTTCAGGCAAACCACAAAATGCAATAGGCACTAAAGTCTCCATGAAAACATGACAATCATGACTTTTAAAATGACTCAACTTCCCTACCTCCATATCAACTTTTTCTCCAAAATTCGACGCATAACCCTCAGGCATCTTCAATTTCGTTACCCAATCACAAATCTGCCGTCTTTCCTCCAAAGTGAATGTGTAACTTGCTTTGGGCTTGAATATCTTACCATTGTTTGCTGTCTGCAAGTGTAATTCAGGCCGCCTGCAATATTCTTGTAAGTTCATTCTAGACTTCGGGTTATCCTTTGTCTTACCTTTAACATCCATCACTGTGTTGAACAAATTGTCAAAATAATTCTTCTCAATATGCATGACATCAAGGTTATGACGGAGAAGATTATCCTTCCAATAAGGCAACTCCCAAAATATACTCTGTTTGGTCCAATTATGAGTAACACCGTATCCGGGGAATCTATAAGGTGGAGCTTCAGTAACTTTACTGAAGTTCTGGACCCTCTCCCAAATTTCCTCACCTGAAAGTATCGGAGGTGGATAATCATATTCCATTTTATTCATTTTGAATGCATTTTTCATCCTTCTAAACTCATGACCCTCAGGCAAGAATTGACGATGACAATCAAACCATGATTGCTTTCGGCCATGTTTCAAAGTGAACGCTTTACTATTTTTCATGCAGTAAGGACAAGCTAGCTTCCCAGCAGTCATCCACCTAGACAACATTCCATACGCAGGAAAATCGTTAATTGTCCACATTAAATTAGCACGCAAATTGAAATTCTGCTTGGTTGATATGTCATATATTTCGACACCATCATACCACAATTGTTTTAGCTCATCAATCAAAGGTTGAAAATATACATCTATCAAACTTTTCGGATTACGTGGACCGGGGATAATACAATTTAAGAATATATATGGACTAGTCATGCACAACTCGGGTGGTAGATTATAAGGTGTAAGAAAGACAGGCCAACATGAATACGGTGTCGCAGATACAGAAAAAGGCGTGAAGCCATCTGCACACAAACCTAACCGAATGTTCTTTGGTTCACTAGCAAAAGCTGGATATGTCCTATCAAAGTGCTTCCAAGCTTCTCTATCTGAAGGATGACACATAACACCAGGTGGTCTTCTATTCTCAAAGTGCCATCTCATATGAGGAGTAGAACTCATTGACGCATATAACCTCTTTAGCCTAGGTATAAGAGGTAAATAATGCATCGCCTTGATAGCGACCATCTTCCCGCTGGAAAGTCTCTTGAAACGAGATTTTTCGCAAAATTTACAACTGCTTAAATTTGTATCATATTTATAATATAACATGCAACCATCTTCACAACAATCAATTCTCATTGACGGAAGTCCTAACTTAGAAACTAATCTCTTTGCCTTATAGAAATCACCAGGTAATTCGATATCGGAGTCAACTAGTTCACGCATAAGGTCAATGAGAGAGTCCATGGCTCCTTGAGAAATATTCCAATCAGATTTGATACTTAGTAATCTAACCGCAACAGACAACTCAAAGTGCAGACTTCCTTTACGTAGTGGACGACTAGCTTCCTCTAACTGTTCATAAAAATGTTTTGCTTCATCATTAGGAGTTTGTTCAATATTTTCATTGGGTTCACCCCCTAAGTGCATTCCAAAAGCATCCGCAACCATATCATGAATTTTGGAATCACGATTTGTATTCTCCACCGACCTACTACTTTCACCAATAACCATGTTATGAAATATCCCATGGCTACCATCGATCTCTCCATGATTAGTCCACACAAAGTAATTCTCTATAAACCCCTTACTATAAAGATGAACCTTAACTTCCTCCGATTTGTCAAACTTCATACAGTCGCACCTAACACAAGGTCACCTAATTACTCCTTCATTTATGTATGGCGGAAGTGACATTGCATGTCTAATAAAGTCATCAAACCCTTCTACAAAATCCTCCCGCAATTTCTGCCGATTAGGATAATTCCTATTGTACATCCAAGTACGATGTTCCATCTATATAAATAAAGTAAGAACAAATTAAATTAGTTAATTCATATCCTAATCTTTTTTTTAGTTAACTAAAAGCCCAATTCATATCCTAAAAGTCCAATATGACCTTAAGTTCATAATTAATACATTAATAAACTCCTCGCTTTAATTATTTTTTCTTATCTTATAAATGTATAATGCATAGTTTAAAGCATGAATTTAGGTACTCTTATTTAGGTATTGCTCCTCTTCTAAGACAATGAATTGTTTCTTTTCACAATTGAACTCAATATAAATTAATACAAGAACTAAAAGATTATAATTTCTACCTTAAGTTCATAAATCTAATGTAGTTCAAACCAAAAACCCTAATACTAAATAGACAAAAACTCTAAAAAATTACATAAAATTATATAGCAAAAATTAAAAATTAAAAAGCTAATAAGGTAGATTACTAACCTTGGTAGATTAAAAGGAGGATTAAAAAGCAGTGGTGGCAAGGGGTGGGGGACAGCAGCTCTGGCGACAGCGGTGGGGGCGGACAACGGCTCCGGCGACAGGTTTAGCAGCGGTTCCGGCGTGGTGGCGCGCGATCACAGTGGTGGCAAGGAGTGGGGGGATTGATTTGTGTAAGGGAAATAGAGAAGGGGGGAGAATATGTTGAGAGAGAGTTTGGAAAAATTTTGGGGAGAATAAGAGATTGGGAGGGGAAACCCGATTTTTACTCCTGGATTTAAAAATAGCGACCAAAGTTGGTCGCTATTTTGGTAGCTATATAAGTATTGAATGTTTGACCAAAATAGCGACCAAAGTTGGTCGCTATATTTGACCGTTTGACCAAAATAGCGACCAAAGTTGGTCGCTATTTTACAAAAAAAAATGAATTTACTTTTTTTTCTATTTTGATATTAAATATATATATATATATATATATATATATATATATATATATATATATATACTTATACTATACTCTGCACTAAGTATTAGTGTATTAGCTAATATTATATCGAATATAGCTTATATATATATATAATATATATATATATATATACTTACACTATACTTTTGTAATACAAGGGATGAATAGTACTACGAAGCGTGCGTGTGTGTCTATATATATATATATATATATATATATATACTTATACTATACTATGCACTAAGTATCAGTGCATTAGCTAATGCACTTATACTTAGTGCATAGTATAGTGTAAGTATATATATATTATATATATAAGCTATATTCGATATAATATTAGCTAATGCACTGATACTTAGTGCATAGTATAGTGTAAGTATATATATTATATATATATATAAGCTATATTCGATATAATATTAGCTAATGCACTTATACTTAGTATAGTGTAAGTATATATATATATATATATATATTAGCTAATGCACTCATACTTAGTGCATAGTATATTGTAAGTATATATATTATATATATATAAGCTATATTCGATATAATATTAGCTAATGCACTGATACTTAGTGCATAGTATAGTGTAAGTATATATATTATATATATATAAGCTATATTCGATATAATATTAGCTAATGCACTTATACTTAGTATAGTGTAAGTATAAGTATATATATATATATAAGCTATATTCGATATAATATTAGCTAATGCACTCATACTTAGTGCATAGTATAGTGTAAGTATATATATTATATATATAAGCTAGTATAGTACTATTCATCCCTTGTATTACAAAAGTATTAACGGCTTATATTTATATTATTTAGATAGTAAATACAAAAGTGATTTTTAATTTTGACCATTGTTGACCTGAATAGAGACCAACTTTGGTCGCTAATTATACATGAATTTAATTTAGCGACCAAAGTTGGTCGCTAAATTTAAATCAGATTTATTTATATTTTATATAATATTTAAATTAATAATATAATTGTTAAACGTTAGAACTGGGCCCCAGATTTGGTCGCTATTTATTCAAGAATTTAGTTTAGCGACCAAAGTTGGTCGCTATATTTAAATCAGATTTAATTATATTTCATATAATATTTAAATTAATAATATAATTATTAAAATTGTATAACTGGGCCCCATTTAAGCGACCAAAGTTGGTCGGTATCTGCCTACCCTTTAAGTAGCGACCAACGTTGGTCGCCATTTTTATATTATATATATTTATATTTTATAATTTTTTTAAAATAATAATATAATTATTAAAATTTTGTAGGTGGGTCCCACTTTAGCGACCAACATTGGTCGTTAATCTCAGTATACCTTTGACCAAGCAAGTCTGACCAGTCCAGTCAACAGTTTGATTAAATTAGCGACCAACCTTGGTCGCAAATTTATTTCAAATATTTATTTTATTGTTTTCGCTAGTTTGGCGACCAACTTTGGTCGCTTTTTGCGGCAGACCAACTTTGGTCGCTAACGTTTGGTCGCTTTTTTCCGGAATTCTAGTAGTGTGGGATTAGTTATCCTGATATTATTTTTATCCACTTTTGATACAATATGTTATATTAATCTTGGGATTGTAAATTTTACTACTTTATCTTCAAATTATTATTCCACCCTTTGACAGGTATAAGTTATCCCAGTACTATTTTTAATTTTGGGATAACTTATCCCGGGATAGCAACCAAACAAAGGAACCAAATTTTTATCTTGTTTTTGTTTATCCATCGTACTTATGTCATTAAGGATAAAACGAGAATGTTAAAGTGCAAAAGATTTCAAATGTAGGAGGTTTAAAAATAGAACGAATGGAGTGATAATTCTTGCGTGTATAGTACAAGAATGGTGCATGTATATAACCTTGTTTAAGACCAAAAAGGAAAGCAATAACCCACAATGCAAAACAAACCATTCATATAATTTCTAGCACAGAAGAATCATTGATTACACATAAATGGAAACTCAAAAAAATAAAGAAGGCTCCACGTGTCACAGAAAGCACATCCTATCCCTGGGGGTCGATGGAGTACGTGGAAAATAAAACAAGAAACACAAGGAACAATCTTAAACATGAGAGATACAAGGTACGTAAACTCAAATCTTGAAAAACATAGAGACGAGCACACATTAAAGCCCACAAGCTAAGTGATACATACAGCTGGGCAAGAAGAAATTAAATTAATCAACGACGAGAAAGGGCGAGAGCAGAGAGTAAGACTAAGAGTATGAAGAATATAATTCCAATAAAGGAACCGACTAAGGAACCAGAAGTACGATGGCAAAAGGAGTCGTATTGTTGGCAGATTGGAAACCAGTTTGTCTTTGTATTTCCTTTGTGTGCTAAGTACACTATTGCTGCTGATGCTGATGCTCCCGCCGTCAATAGCGCCATCATTGCCTTCATTTGAAAATGAGACAGTACGGTTAGTTTAAAGAGCTTAAGTTCTATGATGTAAGAAATCTCTACACGATCAGGTAATTATAGGTAAAAATTCATATTATAAGCATGCGTTTATATAGTGTATTGTACACTGACGATGATAAAGTATATTTACATAATCATGTTGCTTATACATAGTGTAATTACAAGTATATATAGGTCTATAAGTTGATGACCTAGTAAAAATAGTAATTAACTTATTACTACTTCCCAAAAAATAGTATACATGAGGAGTCGAGCTTGTGCTCGACTCCTCATGATATGGAAGATGGACATCCCCAGAGAAAGTACCAGATATGCACTTACTATTGCATTTGCAACCACGAAGAACCTGTATTTCAACATGTGCATTAATTACGTACTAAGTTCTTTGCAAAATATATTGTATATATATACTGACATGCATGTTGATCATAAGATATAGTGTATAAGTGCTTACGTGAACGTGGGGAGATCGCTATACTTGGCCCTGAAACGAACGAACTGAGTGAAAAAAGGTAGTGTTTCATTAGTAGTTCCCATGGCAATGGCACTTCCTAAGGTGGCAATTATGGCGATTATCCTTAGAAATAAGTCAAGTATAGACATTCCTCTATTCACCCCTCTTTGTGTAACCTTGGAAGCATGACCAAGTTCAACTGCACCTGCCTTCATTTTTCTTAATTAAAGAGTTGCTACGTAAAAATATTGTAAGAAGAAGAAAGAAGATTGCTGCTTTAGCTATGATCTTTTGGTTGTGCTTGCTTTAGAGGGCTGAACATGCCAATTTATATGCGTCGATAAACACATAATTAACAGCACACACCTTTATTTACACCAGCTCACCATACATGTTAGCCAAGTGGCCTCATTCAGGCAATTCCTCTTTGGTTTTTAATATTTTATATGTTGCTAAATTTCTAATGTTTACTCGTACTCATCTCTTATTTAATCACCTTTTCTACAATTTCATCACAAAAATTAAAAACATGTTTCAATAAATTACAATGCTTAGTATATCAAATACCTTTGAACTTGAATATAGGGATGAATTTTAATTTGTTACCAAACTTCTATTATTTAATTATATTTCAAATATTTTTCTTTATGTACGCGCTTATTTTTTTTTGTCATCCGAACATATGAAAATTCTAGTGATAATGGGCGATAATGAGACTTAAACTGATAATTCCATCTACTCATACGGTATATATATGTTAAGTTGTGTAACCACATCATATAAAAGCTTGAGTTCTTATAGGAGAAGCATTGGCCTTATATACTTAACTAGGAGTATATCTTTAGCACAGGTAAATGATTCCTAGCTATTTTCACGATTCTTCGATTTGATGTGGTTCATAGTCTTAATTTAGAAGCTAATCATATGTCGTATTAAATTTCAAATACACATTGGCTCTGTTTTAAATCGAATTTGGAAGTAGGTCAATGCCATTATTTGGGCTATTTGACATTAATCACCAATTTTAGCCTCTGTGCTAAAGTACAATATTCCAGTTAAAATATCAATATTTCTGTAACGTAAACGTCATTCATATCTAGTCATACTGCCATAAAAAGAAAAGGATGGTAATACAAGTTGGGCCTAAATCAAGACAATTGTGACACCTACTAGCTTTCTTTTCACTTTTCAATATGTCTACCTGCTTTCGTACTTGCTCTACCGTCAATGAATTGAATATATCTCCAACTCCATTATACTTTTTTTTCTCTCCAGAAATATTGGAAAATTCTATTGTTGATAGCTTGAAAAAAGAAGTAGCTTGCATGTGTAAGGTAAGATCCAATTCGTCTTATACCGATTTTCTAAAGCCTTTTTTGAATTGAGTATCATATCCTGAGCACGTTAGGCAGTTGGAATTGAAAAAGTATCTTTCCTTTTGGAGAAAACAAATGAAGGATGAGTAGTTGGATTGTGCCTATATATAATGAATATTCTTTCTTGCTAACCAATCCAGTTTGTTCCAGAAATGATTTCTTGGAAACAGATATGCTATTATATTGTTATGCAGAGGCGGAGTCAAGATTTAAAGTTTATGGGTTCTGAATTTGTCATAGAACCCATAGCTCGTTTTAGTTACTGGGTTCATAATTGAATATTGATACATATTTTATGAACTTTTAAATACAAATATAAGATCTAAGCAAAAGCTAATGAGTTTGTCCGAATCCGCATTTACTTCTCTAGCTCCGCCACTGTTGTTGGGACATCTGGAATGAAATGAAATAGCCCGCATCAACCAAGGTAATTAACTATTTTGCATAGGAATGAACAAATTTTTGTGTTAAAAAAGTTAGCACTTCATTCTTACTACCATTTTATCCTAAGAAAATTGTAAAAGAGAAATACCAACGACTGAGTTATGTGGAGCCAAGTCCTAACGCCAATTTTTTTTTGGTATGAGAGCGTTTCTCCTTAAGAGCCAATAACTGAGTCAGTATATATCTTCATTAAAAAGTGTTAAAATTTAAAGAAATAAATAAACGAATAAATCAAGGAGATTCAATACATAGTATATATATATAAAAAAATATTATTTTACATATTTAAATAATGTAATTTTTCAATGAAGGAATGTCAATTCCTTAAAGCTATGTAGCTCCACCAATTTTAAGAGGGTCTTATGCGACATTAATTTAAATCAGTCAGACTAATAAATTTTGCATACCAGATGATTATATATAAGAAAGTCCTAACTCCTAACCACCACTTAGTAAGACGCAAAAGGGAAGAAGCTAAGATGGATTGGTTGAAATACGATCTTTGGATATTCTATCTAGCACCAACTAAACCTCGCTTTACTTTCCTAAAGTTGCATCATCCGACAGTCTTTATATGGGAATGCTTAGTTAGGTGACATTTTGTTGTAACTTGGTATAGCTGAGATCAAACATAAGTTTATATATGAATTTAAATATATTGTGTATTTTTTTACTCTATCAGTACGCTTTAATATGTTATAACATGTTACTTTATCTAATTTAACTACACATAACGTGTGTATGTATGTATCAATGAAATTATAATTTTTGATAATAACTGTGAATATTATCATAACAATCAAAAGTTTTACAAACTAAGAGCATCTAAATTCCAAACCATATTCTAGGAAGATTGCTCAGAATACTAAGACCTCAGAAAGACAAACCAATCCAATCATATAAGGGAGTCTAATTACAAAGCCTATAGTATGTATATTTAGTTTCATTAGCCTTTCCTTTCCTTTGTTAGCAATTTGTCCTGGTAAGCAAGCCACAATATCAATCTCTGCCTTGGCATCAGCACTGCACTCCATACGATTTCTGCTTTCCTCATCCTTGTCATTTCCCAAGAATAGCAGTATAACTACTTGATACTGAGTAGATACCATTTGGAGTTAACTTGTACATGTTCCTTTTATACCATTGTGTCATTTTATTTTTCAATGCATTCAACTTTTTTCAATACCAACTAAAATTTGGGAGGATTGTGTTCCTAGATGTTACTGCAATTTTTCATATGAACCTCATGTACCTATTGTCACGGCCCAAAAACAACCGTCGTGATGGTGCCTATCGTGTAATTAGGCCAGCTTCAACTCAACAATCCAACACCAACAATAGTAAGTTTGAAAACATTAATGGAAGCATTTAACAATTAAAGAAAACTGTTTAAAACATAAGAAATTTCCAAAGTGATACAATTCAGCTCAAAACCAGAGTGTCACTGGGTACATGAGCGTCTAGATCAAAAAATACGGTCTACAATAGCGTCTAAAGATATAAATTGAAAATACGATAAAGATAAGGAAGGGAGAGTCAAGGCTCGCGAATGTCATGCAACTACCTCGATAATCTCCGAACTTTAGAACCTCGATCAATAACCGCCGCTACGACGGGTATCACCTGGATCTGCACACGAGGTGCATGGGGTAACGTGAGTACACCAACTTAGTAAGTAACAAGTCCAAACTTTGGACTGAAAGGTAGTGACGAACTTAATCGATACAGATAAGAACAAATATAACCATGCAGAATCATAGACATGCTTTCACTTTAATAGGCAGTTCAAAACAATAAAGTAGAACAAATACGAATAGTGTAAAGAATATATCTCTGCTACCTCTACATGCCAATGCACATGCTGTATGGAATGTACCATGCTATCAGCCTCATGTGCTCACACTCTCAAATACCCAACCGCTCTGTACTGTATATGGCTCATACGGCCCAGGGAAGATCCATCCCGAAATATATACACATCACTGACAACAGTCACTCAATACCGAGGAAGGCCAATCCAGCACTATGGAGAAGATCCATCTCTAGGAATCAATGCTTCGGACAAGATCCATGTCCAGGGAAGATCCATCCCTCAATAATATCAACTACGCTCACTAGGGGTGTGTTACAGACTCCGGAGGGGCTCCTACAGCCTAAACGCTATCAATATCATCAATATAACCGCTATGGCGTGCAGCCCGATCCCATAACTGTCACTCATAACCAGGCTCTCGGCCTCACTCAGTCATTAACCTCTCCAGTCTCACCACGGGCTCACAATGTCACGAAACAACCCAGAATAATGATATGATAAATCAATAAATAACTAAGACTGAGATATGATATAAAAATGCATGATCATGACTGAGTATGGAATATTAGATGGAAACTAGTGAGATGACAGCAAGAAACAATCGCTAAAGGTCCAAACAATACCGGTACAAGCCTAAACATGATATATAGCATGATTTACAGCTCAACTACTTTATCACATGGTGAAAACATGAATATCAATAGGATAGAGTCACTAAACAATACCATGAAATCCCCCAGGATACAATTCTCACGGTGCACGCCCGCACGCCCGTCACTTGGCATGTGCGTCACCTCACTACTAATCACATAACACGTAGTTCGGGTTTCGAACCCTCAGAACCAAGTTTGGAAGCATTACTTACCTCAAACCAAGCAAAATTCCTACTTCGCGATGCCCTTGCCTCTCAAATTGGCCTCCAAATGTCCCGAATCTAGCCACAAGCAATATAAATACGGTCAATATAGGCTAAAGGAACCAATTCCACAAGAAAATACCAAATTATAGCCAAAAATCTAAAATTGGCTCAAACCCGTCCCCCAGACCCACGTCTCAAAATCTGACGAAAGTCACAAAACCCGAAAGCCCATTCACTCACGAGTCTAACCATACTAAATTTATCAAAATCCTACTGCATTTAGTCACTCAAATCCCCAAAATTCACTCTCCAATTCTAAAGCCCTAAATCTCCAAATTTCTAGCTCAAATGCCTAATTAGATGATGAATAAAGCCATGAATTCACGAAATTTATACCATTATGGATTAGAATTACTTACCCCAAAGTTCTCCCTTGAAATCCTTCGAAAAATCGCCTCTCTCCCGAGTTCCTCAAGTCCAAAATTGAAAATGGAGAATAAAACCTCGAGCCGGGGTTTTCTGCCCAGCTAAAACCGCACCTACGGTCCTAGTTCCACACTTGCGGAACCGCATCTCCGAAAAGGACTCCGCTTCTACGGAAATTCATTAAAAGACTTGCTCCGCTCCTGCGATCACCTGACCGCATCTGCGGCCATCGCAGATGCGGGAACTAAGCTGCACCTGCGATCCAACTGCGCATATGCGCCTCACAATCCGCTTCTACGACCTCACACATGCGGTTCCCACTGCGCAGGTGCGGAAACACCACCAACAACAGCTTCATCTGCATATTTTCAACTCCAAACACTCCGATAACTACCGGAAATCACCCCGAAGCCCTCGGGACCACAACCAAACATAACAATAGATCCTATAACATCATACGAACTTAGTCGAACCTTCGAATCACCCAAAACAACATCAAAATGCCAAATTACACTCGGATTCAAGCCTAAGAACTTTTAAACTTCTGAATTCTACAGACGATGCCGAAACCTACCGAACCACGTCCGAATGACCTCAAATTTTGCACACAAATCAGAAATGACACCACGAACCTACTCCAACTCCCAAAATCCAATTCGATCCCGATATTAAAATTTCCACTGCCGGCCAAAATTGCTAAAATTTTAACTTTCACCAATTCAAGACTAATTTACCAAGGACCTACAAATCATATTCCCGACGCGCTACTAAGTCTAAAATTACCTAACGGAGCTAACAGAACCATCAAAATTCGAATCCGAGGTCGTTTACCCATAAGTGAACATCCAGTCAACTTTTTCAACTTAAGCTTTAAATAAGAGACTTTGTATCTCAATTCACTCCGAAACCACTCCGGACTCGAACCAACTAACCCGATATATCATAATATAGCGTTAGAACACAAAAAAAGTAGGAAATGGGGGAACATGGCTATAACTCTCGAAACAACCGGCCGGGTCATTACATCCTCCCCTTCTTACTCATACGTTCGTCCTCGAAAGGGTCTAGAAACATACCTGGAGCCTCAAATAGGTTTGGGTATCTGCTCCGTGTCTTACGCTCGGTATCCCAAGTAGCTTCCTGACGGGATAACCTCTCCACTGCACCTTTACTAAAGCTATATACTTTGACCTTAACTTTCGAACCTGACGCCCCAAAATAGCCACTGGCTCCACATCATAAGTCAAATCACCATCCAACTGAACCATGCCGAAATCCAAAACATGATATGGATCGCCAATATACTTCCAAAGCATAGAAACATGAAATACTGAATGAATACTTGATAAGCTAGGTGGCAAAGCCAGCTTATAGGCCACTTCCCCAATCCTCCGAAACACCTCAAACGACCCAATAAACTAAGGGCTCAACTTGAACCTCTTTCCAAATCTCATAACACCCTTCATAGGTAAAACTTTCAGCAATACCTTCTTCCCAACCAAGTAAGACACATCATGGACCTTCCTGTCGGCATAACACTATTGTCTCGACTGCGCCGTATGAAGCCGACCCTGAATCAATTTCACCTTGTCTAATGCATCCTGAAATAAGTCTGTACCCAAAAGCCTAGCCTTACCAACTCAAACCAACCCACTAGAGATCTACATCGCCTCCCATATAAAGCCTCATACGGAGCTATCTGAATACTCAACTAATAACTACTGTTGTAAGCAAACTCCACGAGTGCTAGGAACTGGTCCCATGAACCCCCAAAATCAATGACATAAGCGCGTAGCATGTCCTCCAATATTTGAATAGTGAGCTCGGACTGTCCGTCCGTCTGAGGGTGAAATGCCGTACTTAACTCAATATGAGTGCCTAGCTCTCTTCACGACCCTCAAAAACTGCGATGTAAACTGCGTGCCTCTATCTGAAATTATGGAAACTGGCACCCTATGAAGGCGAACAATCTCTCTGATGTAAATCTCAGCCAACCGCTCTGAAGAATAGGTAGTGCTCATAGGAATGAAATGTACGGACTTGGTCAGCCGATCCACAACCACCCAAATAACATCGAACTTCCTCAAAATCTATGGGAGCCCAACTATGAAATCCATCGTGATCCGCTCCCACTTCCACTCTGGAATCTCTATCTTCTAAATTAAGCCACCCGGTCTCTGATGCTCATATTTCACCTGCTGACAGTTGAGACACCGATATACAAGCCCAACTATATCTTTCTTCATTATCCTCCACCAATAGTGCTGTCTCAAATCTTGATACATCTTTGCGGCTCCCGGATGGATGAAATATCGCAAACTATGGGCCTCCTCAAGAATCAACTCCCGTAGCCCATCCATATTGGGCACACATATCTGGCCTTACATCCTCAATACCCCATCATCACCAATAGTCACATCTCTGGCATCACAGTGCTGAACCCTGTCCTTGAGGACGAGTAAAGGAGGATCATCATACTGGCGCTCTCCGATGCGATCGAGTAAGGAAGACCGAGAAACCACACAAGCTAGGATCCGTATGGGCTTCGAAATATCCAATCTCACAAACCGATTGGCCAAGGCCTGAACATCAGCTACAAGGGGTCACTCGATAACATAAAAGAATGCAAGACTACCCATACTCACTTCCTTCCTTCTCAAGGCATCAACCACCACATTGACCTTTTCTAGATGGTACAAAATGGTAATATCATAGTACTTTAGCAACTCCAACCATATTCGCTGCCTCAAATTGAGATCCTTCTGCTTGAACAAGTTCTGGAGGCCACGATGATCAATAAACACCTCATAAGATACACCATAGAGATAATGCCTCCAAATCTTCAACGCGTGAACAATGGCAGCCACCTATAAATCATGAACATGGTAGTTCTTCTCATGGGTCTTCAACTGATGAGAAACATAAGAAATCACTCTACCCTCCTGCATCAAAACACACCCAATACCGATCTGATAAGAATCACAATATACGGTAAAAGAACTAGAAGCTGATGGAAGAACTAACACTGGAGCTGTGGTCAAGGCAGTCTTGAGCTTCTAAAAGCTCGCCTCACACTCATCCGACCACCTGAAAGGAGCACCCTTTCGGGACAATTTGGTCAAGGGCGATGCAATAGACGAGAAACCCTGAACGAATTGACGGTAATAACCAACCAAACCAAAAAAGCTCCGAATCTCTATGGCTGAGGACTATTTGGGCCAACTCTGAACTGCTTCTATCTTCTTCGGATCAACCTGAATACCCTCACTGGACACCATGTGTCCCAAGAATGCTACTGAATCGACCCAAAACTCACACTTCCATAACTTGGCATAAAGCTTCTCCTCCCTTAGCCACTGCAATACAACCCTAAAATGCTCGACGTGCTTCTCCTGGCTATGAGAGTACACTAGAATATCATCAATGAATACAATAACAAATGAGTCAAGATAAGGCTGCAACATGCTGTTCATCAGATACATGAACGCTGCTGGGACGTTGGTCAGCCCAAAAGACATCACGAGGAACTCATAATGACCACAACGGGTCCTAAAAGCTGTCTTAAGAATGTCCGAGTCCCTGATCTTCAACTGGTGATACCCTGGCCTCAAATCAATCTTGGAGAACACCCTTGCTCCCTGAAGCTGGTCAAATAAATTATCAATACGAGGCAAGGGATACTTGTTCCTGATTGTGACTTTGTTCAATTGCCTGTAATCAATGCATATTCTCATGTTGCCATCCTTCTTCTTCACAAATAGAACTGGTGAACCCTAAGGTGACACAGTAGGTCGAATAAACCGCTTATCAACTACGCTTACTAGGGTTGTGTTACAGACTCCAGATAGGCTCCTGCATCCCAAGCGCTATCAATATCATCAATATAACCACTGTGGCGTGCAGCCTGATCCCATAATTGTCACTCATAACCAGGATCTCGGCCTCACTCAGTCATTAACCTCTCCAGTCTCACCACGAGCTCACAATGTCATGAAACAACCCGGAACAATGATATAATAAATCAATGAATAACTGAGACTGAGATATAATATAAAAATGCATGATCATGACTGTGTATGGAATGTTAGATGGAAACTAGTGAGTTGACAACAAGAAACGACCGCTAAGGGTCCAAACAATACCGGCACAAGCCTAACCATGATATCTAGATTGATTTAGAGCTCAACTACTTTATCACATGGTGAAAACATGAATATCAATAGGATAGAGTCACTAAATAGTACCATGAAGTCACCCAGGCCATAAATTCTCATGGTGCACACCCGCACGCCCGTAACTTGGTATGTGCGTCACCTTACTACTAATCACATAACACGTAGTTTGGGGTTTCGATCTATCAGAACCAAGTTTGGAAGAGTTACTTACCTCAAACCAAGCAAAAATCCTACTCTGCGATGCCCTTGCCTCTCAAATTGGCCTCCAAATGTCCTGAATCTAGCCACAAGCAATATAATACATGTTACAACCCATATTCACGTACGTTAGTTCATTATATAAGGTAGTCGACATAAATCCATGAAGATATTATCATTAAGATGATAAAAAGTTAATCCTATTGGTCTTGTATGATACAAAGGTGTATAAGGGTGGTTAACAAGTATTATAAGTTAAACAAATCAAGGATGTTGTAAACCGTATTTTCGAGTAAACCCAGAGATGCTTAATATAATCAAGAGGTCGTGTTTTACGATATTTGAATCATATAATATCCGTATCATAAGTCTTGAAGTCAAACGAGTTATGAAACAAAAGCTGACAAAAGTTGTCGCAACTTAGGTTCATAATTTTACTTAAACATTAGGTCAAATGTTAGTACGATTTTCTCCCAATTTACTTGGAATTACGGGGTCATATACCCACAAAATTGAAGATCTTTGAGTCTAGTTTCCAACTCATTAAACCGTTCATCGATACGATCTCGGAGTAGATAGATATTCGCATTTTTGCAAGACTACATCAAGCACCTCTCTATGGGGCCCACTTAGGCGGTTTATGACATTTGGATATATATATATGATGCCTCCAACCCGTTTTAAGTCATTTATTTCAGTATATTCAGACCTTATAACATAAAAACATCCTCTCAAATTTCTCTCATGATCCAAGACCCAGACAAAGGGCAAACAACACAAATTAAGTGTCGGGAATCCTGTGGCGCTAGTAAGTTTCTTGTTCTTCTTGTTGTTGCTCATTTTTGTGTTGTTCCAACTTGTGTGGGAGGTTGTTTTAAGGGGTTTATGTTCTGTAAATACTCCCTCAAGTTTTTAATATCAACCTTAGGTGATTTCAAGTCTTCTAAAGTGATTCTAGTGCCGAAAAACCCTAATTGATTGCTAGTTTCAATTCTTTGTTTTTGTGGCAGCATTGGAGGGATATTTCGTGGAGAATTAAGGTCAAATTGAAGTTGTTCTTTCTGTTTAAAGGTAAGGAACCTCTTAATCTACATGTATTTAAGATTATCCAAGTTGAGGCTATGTCGTTGAAGCTAGAACTTGTGAAATATATATCGAAAGGCTTGGTAGTAGTGTTGTTGGTTGGTGGACTATTTTGGGAGGATCAATATGATTATTATTGATGTTGTTTGGCTGTTTGGTGATTGTTTTGACTTTTGGGAAGTCATATAAATGGGGGAGGTGCTGTCCATTTCATCGTAAAATAGGTTGTGATCAGTACGTAATAGTTACGATGCTTAAACGTTAACGATAGTGTCATTTCTCCTATTATAGACTAAGGAGTCGTGACATTTGCCTAGCTTGAGGTTGGGAAGTATATACAAGGTATGTGTGGCTATCCCTTTCCTTCTTTTGTATGACTCTGATTGTACATAATGTAATGAACGAGCTTTCAAAGATACTCTACTCTTAGAAGCTAGCAGTACTTACATTGTTTCCCCTCTTATGGAACGACTAATGTTGATGTTGCTTCTCTTATTCTTATGTTATCAATGTTGTTGGTACTTCCTGATTCTTATAAGGTTCATAGTGAAGAGTTAGTCATAATAACGTGTATTGAGGATACCGACCCTACGACACTCCGAAAGGTTTAGAAGGTGATCCCATGAGTCGAGCATGCATTATATATATGTATCTATTTTACTCTACCGAGCCGCGCTATAGTCAGCTAGGTACGACACC
This sequence comes from Nicotiana tabacum, assembly GCF_000715075.1. NCBI lineage: Eukaryota > Viridiplantae > Streptophyta > Magnoliopsida > Solanales > Solanaceae > Nicotiana > Nicotiana tabacum. The sequence goes on along the minus strand of NC_134082.1, from coordinate 87,633,067 downwards.
TATTTTGCAACCACAGATCAGTTGGGTTTTACCGAGCATCACGTGGCCGGGTACGATTCTACCGTGCTCCACGTGGCCGGGTACGATTCTACCGAGCCCTATGATGGCCGGGTACGTTTTACCGAGCCTATTACGGCCGGGTATGATATGATGATCGTGATGCCCACAAAGATGTATGTTTTAAAAGTTTATGTATATATATGTATGTATCATGTATTTCATGTCAGTAGCCTCAGAGGTACCCAGATGTCACAGGTTGTATATTCCCTATCCCTGTTTACATTACTGTTCTCACTTATGAATTCCTGCCTTACATACTCAGTATTTTATTTGTACTAACGTCCTTTTAATTTGTGGATGTTGCATGTCGTGCTGCAGGTCCTGATAGACGGGTAGACGCAACTCCCCCACCATGGTAGGCTACCCAGTTCAACGGTTATTAGTGAGATCCCTTCTCCGAACTTGCCATGGTCTTGGTATGCATTTTTGTTGTAGATATTATGGGTATGTCAGGGCCCTGTTCCGGAAATGTTGCAACACTTATGTTCCTTTAGAGGCTCATAGACAGGTGTCGACTCATGTATAGTTTGGTATGCCTTGTCGGCTTATTTTTGTTGTATAGTCTTTCATGGCAGCTTGGTAGCTCGTACCTTATATATAGTTTCCTGACTATTTGGTTATTCCATGTTAAGTATTTTCATGCCATTATCTTTCATTGTTGGTTGGTCATGATCCATACCTACCATTTATTTTGATCTCGTCGGCCCTTAAAGATAATAAGGAAGGTTAGATAAAATATACGTTGGTGCTCGGCAAGTATGGCCCGGGTGCTAGTCATGACCCTCCAGTTTGGGTCGTGACAAACTTGGTATCACAACAAGTCTATCCTAGAGGTTGTCTATGAGCCGTATCTAGTAGAGTCTTGATTATGGATGTGTAGCGTGCCACATATATAATTAGGAGGCTACATGACATCTAAGGTTGTTACCTTTTTCCTGAATCTAGATCGTGCGTAGAGTTGAGTCGTAAGTGTTCGTCTCTAATTTGACCTTGTTTTCTTTCAGCAATGCCTTCGACTAGGAAGCAAGCAATTAGTATACAGCTCGATACAGCTGTGGGAGAGTGTACCGGTCAGGTGCCCCAAGCTAGAGCAGGACAAAGTGAGGCTCAGAGTGAGATGCCGTCTCATACCTCATCTACTCCATCTCCTCCAGAGGATATTAGGAGGCACCCAACACCTCTAGTTCCTCCGTCTGGCACTATAGACCAGGATATGTGGAGTGCTTTACAGTTGTTGACTAGTTTAGTAGCTGCTCAGGCTTAGAGGCAGAATATAGGTGCTGTTGATAAACCAGTTAGTATGAGAGTTCGTGATTTTATTAATTTAGACCCTCCAATGTTTACCGGAACAGACCCTAAGGAGGACCTGCAGACTTTTATTGATCAGGTTAATCATACACTGAGGGTTATGCATGCTAGTGATACAGAGGTAGTAGAGTTGGCTTCTTATCGGTTATGGGATTTAGCGGTTTTCTGGTATGATAGTTGGGAGAGATCCGGAGGTCTGAACGCTCCTCCAGCCGTGTGGAAGGAATTTTCTAAAGCCTTTCTTCGTCACTACTTGCTAGTTGAGATACGACGAGCTAGAGCTGATAAGTTCTTGAACCTTTGACAAGGTAATATGGGTGTGCGAGAGTATAGTATGTAGTTTGATTCTTTAGCAAGGTATGCTCCCCATATGGTGGCCGAGATGAGTGATAGGGTGCATCTGTTTGTGAACGGGTTGGGACCACATCTGATAAATGAGTGAACGACAAAACCTCCTTGGTGGAGGGCATGGATATTTCCCATATTCAGGCTTATGCTCAGACCCTAGAGGATCATAAGCGCCAGCAGAGGGCAGATAGGGAACATGATAGGGGCCAACATAAGAGGGAGAGATTTGCAGGGTATTCTGATGACTTTAGAGGCAACGTCAGGCCCCTGTCTTCGAGGAGTTCGACTCCACAAGTAGCTAGTGCTCCTACACACTTTGAGAGGCCTCGATATGATTGATTTACCTATTCTGGTCCAGGTCAGAGTTAATGGGCATCAGGCTTGCAACATCACAGGGATACTAGTCATACGAGACCCCAACACCACGTTGTGATCAGTGCATCAAGGCCCACTTTGGACTATGCCGTCGAGGTTCTGATGCGTGCTATTCTTGCGGATAGCCTGGCCATATGATGTGGGATTGTCCTAATAGAGGAGGTGGTGGTATGGCTCAACCGACTGGATCTGTGTCTGATTTTTCTTCATCAGTTCGACCTCCAGCGCGAGAATTTTAGCAGTCAATAGGTCGTGGTAGAGGTAGAGTGCAGTGCCAAGTTTGAGTGCTGATCAAAATCGAACCTATGCTCTAGTAGGTCGACAAGATCTCGAGTCGTCTCCAGATGTTGTTATAGGTATATTATCTATGTTTTCTTACGATGTGTATGTGCTGATTGATCCGAGATCTACATTATCATATGTTACACCCTTTGTGGCTAATAGGTTTGGCGTTGAACCTGGACTGATAAGTAAACCACTTGCTGTATATACTCCAATAGGGGATTCTGTGATTGTTAGAAGGGTATATAGAGGTTGCACTGTGATGATTTGTAGTCGTCAAACCTCGACGTATTTATTTGAGTTAGAAATGGTTGATTTTGATGTGATAATGGGAATGGACTGGCTAGCCTCCTGCTACGCAAATGTTGACTATCATATGAAGATGGTTAGGTTTTAGTTTCTTGGTGAACCCGTAATTGAATGGAAGGGGAACACTGGTACGCCGAAAGGTAGGTTTATTTCCTATCTTAAGGCAAGGAAGATAATCTCAAAAGGTTACATTTCTCATCTCTTTTGCGTTAGGGATGCGGAGGCGAAGCTGCCCACCATACAATCAATCCTAGTGGTCAATGAATTTCCAGATGTTTTCCCAGATGAACTCCCAGGCCTTCCTTCTGAAAGGGAGATTGAGTTTAGCATTGATGTGTTGCCTGACACTCAACCCATATCTATTCCTCCATACAAGATGGCCCCAGCAGAGTTTTAAGAGTTGAAGGAGCAGTTGAAGGACTTGTTGGATAAGGGCTTTATTAGGCCTAGCACTTCACCTTGGGGTGCGCTAGTTTTGTTCGTACGGAAGATAGACGGGTCGTTAAGGATGTGTATCGATTATTGACAGTTGAATAAGTTTACTATAAAGAACAAGTATCCACTTCCAAGGATTGACGACCTTTTTGACCAACTCTAGGGTGCCAAGTATTTCTCCAAGATTGAATTACGTTCAGGTATCATCAGGTGAGGGTTCAGGAGAAGGATATTCTAAAGACGGCCTTCCGGACAAGATATGGGCACTTTGAGTTCTTGGTGATGTCGTTCGGGCTAACAAATGCCCCAACATATTTTATGGATCTCATGAATACTGTATTCAAGCCGTATATTGATGTGTTTGTGATTGTATTCATTGATGACATTCTAGTATATTCTCGTTCGGAGGCGGAACATGCGGGCCACTTGCGGATAGTATTACAGACGCTTCAGGATCGTAAGTTATATGCTAAACTCTCCAAATGTGAATTCTGGCTGAACTCAGTAGCATTCCTTGGCCATGTGATATCTGATGAGGGTATTAGTGTCGACACTCAGAAGATCGATGCAGTAAAGAATTGGCCGAGACTTACAACACCATCAAAAGTCCGCAGCTTCCCGAGGCTAGCAGGATATTTTAGGTGGTTTATAGAAGGGTTTTCTTCTTTATCAGCACCATTGACTAAGTTAACATAGAAAGCTACCAAGTTCCAGTGGTCTGACGCCTGTGAACATAGTTTTCAGGAGCTGAAGAATCGATTGACATCCATACCAGTGCTCACTCTCCCTGAAGGGACAGAAGGTTTTGTGGTATATTGTGATGCCTCAGGTATAGGTTTGGGGTGCTTATTGATGCAACGTGGGAAAGTGATTGCTTATACATCAAGACAATTGAAGAAGCATGAAAAGAATTACCCGACCTATGATTTGGAATTGGCTGCAGTAATATATGCTTTGAAGATATGGCGGCACTACTTATACGGTGTCCATGTTGACATCTACACAGATCACAAGAGTTTACAATACATCTTCAAGCAGAAGGAGTTTAATTTGAGGCAACATAAGTGGCTTGAATTACTGAAAGACTACAACGTCGAGATATTATATCATCCCGGTAAAGCCAATGTTGTGGCAGACGCTCTCAGTCGTAAGTCAATGGGAAGTTTAGTACATATTGAGGCAGGTAGATGGGGGTTGACTAAAGAGCTTCATCAGCTAGCCAATATGAGAATCAGATTGTTAGACTCTGATGATGGAGGTGTTACTGTACAAAATACAGCAGAATCATCTTTGGTAGCCGAGGTAAAAGCACGACAATATAAAGATCCTATCTTAGTACGATTGAGAGAGAGCATTCAACAGTGTAAAATTATGGCTTTTGAGATCGGAGGAGATGGGGAACTGAGATACCAGGGCCGATTATGTGTGCCTTATGTGGTAGGGTTGCGAGAGAAGATTATGAATGAGATTCATCAATCCCGATATTCCATCCATCCCGGCTTGACAAAGATGTATCATGATGTCAAGGAGCAGTATTGGTGGGATAACATGAAGAAGTCTATTGCAAAATTTGTAGCCCAATGTCCCAATTGTCAACAAGTAAAGATAGAACATCAGAAACCTGGTGGATTGCTTAAGAATATAGAGATTCCGACCTGGAAATGGGAGGTGATTAATATGGACTTCATTATTGGATTACCTCGCTCTTATCATAAGTTTGACTCCATCTGGGTGATAGTTGATCGACTTACAAAATGTGCCCATTTTCTGCCAGTTAAGACAACTTACACGGCTGAAGATTACGCGAAGTTGTATATCAAGGAGATTGTTAGGCTTCATACTGTTCCGGTATCTATTATATCAGACCGAGGAGCTCAATTTATGGCTAGCTTTTAGAGGTCTTTTCAGAAGGGTTTAGGCACACAAGTGAATCTCAGCACTGCATTTCATCCGCAGCCAAACGGACAGGCTGAACGTACCATTCAGAAACTTGAAAATATGCTACGAGCATGTGTTCTAGATTTCAAGTGGAATTAGGATGACCATCTTCCACTCATAGAATTCGCCTACAATAATAGCTACCATTCCAGTATTAAAATAGCCCCATACGAGGCACTATACTGGAGGATATGTAGATCACCAGCTGGATGGTTCGAAGTCGGTGAAACAGAATTATATGGGCCAGATTTGATTCACCAAGCCATTGAGAAGGTGAAAGTGATACATGAGCGATTGAGGACGGCACAAAGTGGGCAAAAGTCTTATTCCGATGTCCGACGTCGTGATCTGGAGTTTGAGGTTGGTGATTGAGTTTTCCTGAGGATCTCACCAATGAAGGGTGTTATGCGTTTCAGGAAGAAAGGTAAGCTTAGTCCAAGGTATATCGGGCCGTATAAAATTCTTTGACGAATTGGACATGTTGCTTATTAGTTAGAATTGCCATCCGAATTAGAATTTGTCCACCTGGTATTCCATGTATCTATGTTGAAGAAATGTATTAGATAACCTTCTCGAGTCGTCCCTATCAAAGATGTACAAGTTACATAGGATCTAACATATGAAGAAGTGCTAGTGGCTATATTAGATCGACAAGTCCGCAAGTTGAGAACAAACGATGTAACTTCCGTCAAAGTATTATAGATGAACAATAATATGGAAGAAATGACATGGGAAGCAGAAGAGGAGATGAAGTACAAATACCCTTACCTATTCCAGAATGAAGATAACAAGGATGCCGGTGGAACGCAGGATACATTAGAAGGTGAAACGGCTCTATGAGGTAAGCAATAACTTGAGAATACTCTTCCTTAATACAAATGGTGATATATAGATAATGTACATATCCATAATGCTTTGTGTAGCCTTGTGAGGCAATAAGTTGGGTTTGACTACTTGCGAGTTTGGCTAGTGTCCATATTATAGCGGAAACTCGGCCGGAGATTTCCGTTCGAAGCCACGATGATTTAGACTCCCTATAAACCCTTACATTCGAGGACGAATGTTCCTAGGGGGGAGGGTGTTACAACCCATATTCACGTACGTTAGTTCATTCCATAAGGTAATCGACCTAAATCCATGAAGAGATTATCTTTAAGATGATAAGAAGTTAATCCTATTGGTCTTGTATGATACAAGGGTGTATAAGGGTGGTTAACAAGTATTAGAAGTTAAATGAATCAAGGATGTTGTAAACCGTATTTTAGAGTAAACCTAGAGATGCTTAATATACTCAAGACTTTTAAGGTATTTGAATCATATAATATCCGTATCATAAGTCTTGAAGTCAAACGAGTTATGAAACAAAAGTCGACAAAAGTTGTCGCAACTTAGGTTCATAATTTTACTTAAACATTAGGTCAAATGTTAGTAAGATTTTCTCCCAATTTACTTGGAATTACGGGGTCATATACCCACCAAATTTAAGATCTATGTGTCTAGTCTCCAACTCATTAAACGGTTTGTCAATACAATCTCGGAGTAGAGAGATATTCTCATTTTCGCAAGACGGTGCCAAGCACCTCTCGATGGGGCCCACTTAGGCGGTTTATGACATTTGGATATATATATGATGCCTCCAACCCATTTTAAGTCATTTTCTTTCGGTATATTCAGACATTAGTACCCTAAAAACATCCTCTCAAGTTTTTCTCATGATCTAAGACCCAAACAAAGGGCAAACAACACAAATCAAGTGTCGGGAATCCCGTGGCGCTAGTAAGTTTCTTGTTCTTCTTGTTGTTGCTCATTTTTGTGTTATTCCAGCTCTTGTGGGAGGTTGTTTTAAGGGGTTTATGTTCTGTAAATACTCCCTCAAGTTTTTAATATAAACCCTAGGTGATTTCAAGTCTTCTAAAGTGATTCTAGTGCCGAAAAATCTAATAGATTGCTAGTTTCGCTTCTTTGTTGTTGTGGCAGCATTGGAGGGATATTTCGTGGAGAATTAAGGTCAAATTAAAGTTGTTCTTTCTGTTTAAAGGTGAGAAACCTCTTAATCTACATGTATTTAAGATTATCCAAGTAGAGACTATGTCGTTGAAGCTAGAACTTGTGAAATATATATCGAAAGGCTTGGTAGTAGTGTTGTTGGTTGGTGGACTATTTTGGGAGGCTCAATATGATTATTATTGATGTTTTTTGGCTATTTGGTGATTGTGTTGACTTGTGGGAAGTCATATAAATAGGGGAGGTGCTGTCTATTTCATCTTAAAATAGGTTGTGGTCGGTACATAATAGTTACGACGCTTAAACATTAACGATAATGTCATTTCTCCTATTGTAGACTAAGGAGTCGTGACATTTGCATAGCTTGAGGTTGGGAAGTATATACAATGTATGGGATGCTATCCATTTCCTTCTTTTGCACGACTCTGATTGTATATAATGTAATGAACGAGCTTCCAAAGATACTCTACTCTTAGAAGCTAGTAGTACTTACATTGTTTACCCTCTTATGAAACGACTGATGTTGATGTTGCTTCTCTTATCTTATGTTATCAATGTTGTTGGTACTTTCGGATTCTTATAAGGTTCATAGTGAAGAGTTAGTCCTAATAATGTGTACAGAGGATACCGACCTTACATCACTCCGAAAGGTTTAGAACGTAAATCCCATGAGTCGAGCATGCATTATATATATGTATCTATTTTACTCTACCGAGCCGCGCCATAGTCAGACGGGTACGACACCTATTGTGCAAACACTGATCAGTTGGGTTTTATCGAGCTCCACGTGGTCGGGTACGATTCTACCGCGCCTTATGATGGTCGGGTACGTTTTTACCGAGCCTATTAGGCCGGGTAGGATATGATGATGATGATGCCCACAAAGGCGTATGTTTTAAAAGTTTATGTATATATATATATGTATGTATCATGCATTTCATGTCAGTAGCCCTCAGAGGTACCCAGATGTTACAGGTTGTATATTCTCTATCCTTGTTTACATTACTGTTCATACTTATGTTTTCCTGCCTTACATACTCAGTACTTTATTCGTACTGATGTCCTTTTTATTTGTCAATGCTGCATGTCATGCTGCAGGTCCTGATAGACGGGTAGACACAACTCCCCCACCATAGTAGGCTACCCAGTTCAGCGATTATTGGTGAGATCCCTTCTCCGGACTTGCTGTGGTCTTGGTATGTTTTTTTGTTATAGACATTATGGGTATGTCGGGGCCCTGTTCCGGCAATGTTGCAGTAGTTATATTCCTTTAGAGGCTCATACACAGGTGTCGACTCATGTATAGTTTGCTATACCTTATTGGCTGATTTTTGTTGTATAATCTTTCATGGCAGCGTGGTAGCTCGTACCTTATATATAGTTTCCTGACTGTCTGGTTATTCTATGTTAAGTATGTTCATGCCATTATCTTTCATTATTGGTTGGTCATGATCCATATCTACCATTTATTTTGATCTCGTCGGCCCTTAAAGATAATAAGGAAGGTTAGATAAATGTACGTTGGTGCTCGGCAAGTATGGCCCGGGTGCTAGTCATGACCCTCTAGTTTGAGTCGTGACAATACGGTCAATATAGGCTAAAGGAACCAATTCCACAAGAAAATACCAAATTATAGCCAAAAATTCGAAATTAGCTCAAACCCGTCCCTCGGGCCCACGTCTCAAAAAACAACAAAAGCCACCAAACCCGAAAGCCCATTTACTCACGAGTCTAACCATACTAAATTTATCAAAATCCGACCTCTTTTGGTCACTCAAATCCCCAAAATTCACTCTCCAATTCTCAAGCCTTAAATCCCCAAATTTCTAGTTCAAATGCCTAATTAGATGATGAATAATTCCGTGAATTCGCGAAATTTATACAAGTATGGGTTAGAATTACTTACCCTAAAGTTCTCCCTTGAAATCCTTCGAAAAATTGCCTTTCTCCCGAGTTCCTCAAGTCCAAAATTGAAAATGGAGAACAAAACCTCGAGCTAGGTTTATCTGCCCAGCTAAAATCGCACTTGCGGTCCTAGTTCCGCACCTGCTGAAATTTATTAAAAGGCTGGCTCCGCTCCTGCGATCACTTGACCATATCTGCGGCCATCGCAGATGCAGGAACCAAGCTGCACCTGCGATCCAACTGCACATCTGCGCCTCACAATCTGCTTTTGCGACCCCACACCTGCGGTTCCCATCCGCAGGTGTGGAAACACCACCAGTAACAGCTTCATCTGTATTTTTCCAACTCCAAAGACTCCGATAACTACCAGAAACCACCCTAAGTCCCTCGGGACCACAACCAAATATACCAACAGATCCTACAAAATCATACGAACTTAGTCGAACATTCGAATCAAACAAAACAACATCAAAATGCCAAATTACACTCGGATTCAAGCCTAAGAACTTTTAAACTTCCGAATTCCACAAACAATGCCGAAACGTACCAAACCATGCCCGAATGACCTCAAATTTTGTACACAAATCAGAAATGACACCACAAACCTACTTCAACTTCCAAAACCTATCCGACCCCAATATCAAAATTTCCATTGCCGCCCAAAATTGCCAAAATTCAAACTTTCGCCAATTCAAGCCTAATTCTACCACAGATCTCCAAATCATATTCCTGACGCGCTCCTAAGTCCAAAATCACCTAATGGAGTTAACACAACCATCAAATTTCGAATTTGAGTTCGTTTATCCATAAGTCAACATCCAGTCAACTTTTCTAACTTAAGCGTTCAAATAAGAGACTTTGTATCTCAATTCACTCCAAAACCACTCCGGACTTGAACCAACTAACCCGGTATATCATAATATAGCGATAGAACACAAAAGAAGCAGGAAATAGGGGAATGAGGCTATGACTCTCGAAACGACAGGCCGGGTCGTTACATCCTCCCCTTCTTAAATAAATGTTCGTCCTCGAACAGGTCTAGAAACATATCTGGAGCCTCAAATAGGTGTGGGTATCTGCTCCGCATCTCCCACTGGGTCTCCCAAGTAGCTTCCTTTACGAGCTGACCTCTGCACTACACCTTCACTAAAGCTATATCCTTTGACCTTAACTTTCGAACCTGATGCCCCAAAATAGCCACAGGCTCCACATCATAAGTTAAATCACCATCCAACTGAACCGTGCTGAAATCCAAAATATGAGATAGATCGCCGATATACTTCCGAAGTATAGAAACATGAAATATTAGATGCATACTTGATAAGCTAGGTGGCAAAGCCAGCTCATAGGCCACCTCCCTAATCCTTCGAAACACCTCAAACAACCCAATAAATCGAGAACTCAACTTGCCCTTCTTTCCAAATCTCATAACACCCTTCATGGGTGAAACCTTCAGCAAAACCTTCTCCCCAACCATGTAAGACACATCACGGACCTTCCTGTCGGCATAACTCTTTTGTCTTGACTACATCGTACAAAGCCGCTCCCGAACCAATTTCACCTTGTCTAATGCATCATGAACCAAGTTTGTACCCAAAGGCCTAGCCTCACCCGGCTCGAACCAACCTACTAGAGATCTACATCGCCTCTCATATAAAGCCTCATACGGAGCCATCTGAATACTCAAATAATAACTGTTGTTGTAAGCAAACTCTGTGAGTGGCAGGAACTGGTCCCATGAACCCCCAAAATCAATGATACAAGCACGTAACATATCTTCCAATATCTGAATAGTGCGCTCGAACTGTCCGTCCATCTAAGGGTGAACTGCTTTACTCTACTCAATCTGAGAGCCCAACCCTCACTGCACGGCCCTCCAGAACTGCAATGTAAACCGCATGCCTCTATCTGAAATGATGGAAACTGGCACCCCATGAAGGCGAACAATCTCTCTAATGTAAATCTCAGCCAACCGCTCTGAAGAATAGGTAGTGCTCATAGGAATGAAGTGCGCAGACTTGGTCTGCCAATCCACAACCACCCAAATAGCATCGAACTTCCTCGAAGTCCGTGGGAGCCCAACTACGACATCCATGGTGATCTGCTCCCACTTCCATTCTAGAATCTCTATCTTATGAAGCAAGCCACCCGATCTCTGATGCTAATATTTCACCTGCTGATAGTTGAGACACCGAGCTACAAACCCAACTATATCTTTCTTCATTCTCCTCCACCAATAGTGTTGTCTCAAATCCTGACACATCTTCGCGGCATACGGATGGATGGAATACCGCAAACTATGGGCCTCATCTAGAATCAACTCCCGTAGCCCATCCATATTGGGCACACATATCTGGCCCTGCATCCTCAATACCCATCATCACCAATAGTTACATCTTTGGCATCACCATGATGAACCTTGTCCTTGAGGACGATTAAAGGAGGATCATCATACTGTTGCTCTCTGATACGACCGAGTAAAGAAGACCGAGAAATCACACAAGCTAGGATCCGATTGGGCTTCAAAATATCCAGTCTCACAAACTGATTGGCCAAGGCCTGAACATCAACTGCAAGGGGTATCTCACCAACAGGAAGGAATGCAAGACTACCCATACTCACTACCTTTCTACTCAAGGCATCGACCACCATATTAGCCTTTCCCAGATGGTACAAAATGGTAATATCATAGTACTTTAGCAGCTCTAACCATTTTTGCTGCCTCAAATTGAGGTCCTTCTGGTTGAACAATTTTTGGAGGCTAGGATGATCTGTAAACACCTCACAAGATACACCATAGAGATAATGCCTCCAAATCTTCAATGCATGAACAATGACATCCAACTCTAAACCATGAACATGGTAGTTCTTCTCATGGGGCTTCAACTAACATAAAGCATAAGAAATCACTCTACCCTACTGCATCAAAATACAACCAATACCGATCCGAGAAGCATCACAATATACAGTATAAGAACTAGAAGCTGATGGCAGAACTAACATTGGAGCTGTGGTTAAGGCAGTCTTGAGCTTCTAAAACCTCGCCTCACACTCATCCGACCACATGAAAGGAGCACCCTTTTAGGTCAATTTTGTCAAGGGTGATGCAATAGGCGAGAAACCTTGAATGAACCGACGATAATAACTAGCTAAACCAAGAAAGCTCTGAATCTCTGTGGCTGAGGACAATCTGGTCCAACTCTAAACTGCCTCTATCTTCTTTCAGATCAACCTGATTACCCTCACTGGACACCACGTGTTCCAAGAACGCTACTAAACTGAGCTAAAACTCATACTTCTAGAACTTGACATAAAGTTTCTCCTCCTTTAGCCGCTGCAATACAAACCTCAAATGCTCGGCGTGCTTCTCCTGGCTATGAGAGTACACTAGGATATTATCACTGAATTCATGCTTACATGTTTTTCCATCGAGCCTCGAGTAATCTACAAGGACACGATTCATTTGAAAGTTTGGCTCTTTATAAAATTTTACCTATCGAGACTTGTTGATACAGAGTATTTTCCTTGGGAAGATAACATCCGAGGGTGATGCCCCCAATATTCGAGGTTGATTGTAAAGAAGCCTCGAATATTGTTGAATTGTCTTGAGGTAGCACAAATAATTGTTGCCTCGTTAAAAACCTCACCAGAACCCATTTGGGATAAAAACCGATCTAAGGGAAAAAGAGTGCAATGCATGCTTTAAACCTTGAGGTCTTTGTGTTGAAGAATTTCTCGATATCTTTGATCGAACACCTACAATAAGTTAGTATCAAATACAAATGAAAAAGGAGAGAGTCATACCTTAGCAATAATATTGTTTGAGGAGTGATATGTTCCAATTATTTGGCAATTGTTCGCCATTCATCGTGCCAAATTTGTAAGATCCCTTTCTGATGACACCGAGGACCTGATATGGTCCTTCCCAATTTGGTCCGAGTTTTACCTCGTTTGGGTCTCGAGTGTTGAGGTGGCTTTTCTTAGAACTAAGTCCCCGATTTGAAAGTGGCAAAGATTGGCTCTTCAGTTGTAGTATCTTTTGGCGCTGCTTCTGTGCTTCCACTCTGACGAGGGTGGCTTCCCATTTTTCATCTAGCAATTTGAGGCTTGTATTCATAGCCTCATGATTTGATTCTTCCATTGTATATCAATACCTGAAGTTGGGTTCCATGACCTCGATCGAGATCAGGGCTTCGTCGCCATATACTAAGGAGAACTGTGTTGCCCTCATACTAGATTTTGACGTTGCCTAAAGGACTTCGGGAAAAATTTCTCTCCATTTTCCCTTAGTGTCGTTCAATCTTTTCTTTAGATTCTGAATGATGGTATTGTTTGTTGATTCGGCCTGTCTGTTCTCACTAGGATGATACGACATCAATAATATCCTTTTTATTTTGTGATGCTCTAGGAACTTTGTTATTTTGCTGCCGATAATTTTTTTTTCATTGTCGCATACTATCTCGGCAGGTATCCCGAATCGACATATTATGTGATCCCAAATGAAGTCTATAACTTCTTTTTCTCTGACTTTCTCGAAAGCCTGTGTTCAACCCACTTAGAGAAATAGTTAGTCATAAATAAAATGAATTTAGCTTTACTTGGGCCGATGGCAAAGGGCCGACGATATCCATTCCCCATTTCATGAACGCCCATGGGGATGCGACTAAATGAAGTTACTCCCCAGGCTGGTGGATCATCGGTGGATGTCTTTGATATTTTTCGTATTTTCGAACGAACTCCTTAGTATCTTTTTCCATATTGTCCCAATAATACCCCGCTCTGATGACTTTGTGAACTAGTGATTCGGCACCGGAATGTTTCCCGTAAGTACCCTCATGAATTTCTCGTAGGACGTAGTCGGTGTCTCCCGGAACTAAACATATTGCCAACAACCCATCGAACATCCTTCTGTACAATGTTCCATCTTCGGCCAATGTGAATCGTGCAACTTTAGTTCGCAGAGTCCTCGATACCTTAGGGTCCGAAGGAAGCTTCCCATTCTTTAGATAATCGATATATTTGTTCCTCCAATTCCAAGTTAGGCTTGAGGAGTTTATTTCGGCATGGCCTTCTTCGACTACCGACTTTGAAAGTTGTACGACAGTCCCCGAGCTAATTTTGTTGTCTTTGATTGATGACCCCAAATTTGCAAGGGCATCTGCCTCACTATTCTTCTCTCGAGGTACGTGCTGTAGGGTCCATTCTTTGAACCTGTGTAAGGTTACCTGTAGTTTGTCCAAGTACCTATGCATTCTCTCTTCTCGAACCTCGAATCTCTTGTTGACTTGGTTAACCATGAGTAGGGAATCACACTTGGCCTCGATGACCTCTACTCCCAAACTTTTAGCCAGCTCGAGACTTTGCTCTTCTCGAACTAGGACACCACTTACTGCAACTTCCGAGACTGCCAAATATAAATAGAGTTGCTTGTCCGCTTTCAGAGTGTGAAGCAATGGGGGGCTTGAAAGATACCGCTTTAACTCTTCTAATGTCTGTTGGCATTTCGAGCTCCAAGTGAAATTGTTCTTCTTTTTGAGCATTGAGAAGAACCTGTGATGTTGATCCGAAGACCTCGAGATGAACCGGCCTAAGGTGGCTATCCGCCCTGTTAATCTTTGTACAACCTTAACGATGTCCACGACTGTGATGTCTTCGATCGCCTTGAATTTATTAGGGTTGATCTCAATTCCCCAATCTGACACCATAAAGCTGAGAAATTTGCCCGAACCGACCCCGAATGCACATTTCTCGGGGTTGAGCTTCATGTTGTATTTTCTCAATATGTTGAAAGTTTCCTGTAAATGTGTCAAATGGTCCTCTGCGCGCAGGGACTTAGCTAACATGTCATCAATATAAACCTCCATTGATTTACCTATTTGTTCTTCAAACATTCAGTTTACTAGGCGTTGGTAAGTTCACCAGTGTTTTTTAGTCCAACCGGCATTACATTATAGCAATAAGCACCATACTTAGTAATAAACGAAGTCTTTTCCTGATCCCCCAGGAACATTTGTATTTGATTGTACCTGGAGTAGGCATCGAGAAAGCTGAGGATCTCGTGGCTGGCCGTGGCATCGATCATGCGATCGAATTCGGCGAAGGAAAGGAGTCCTTAGGGCATGCTTTGTTTAAGTTTTTGTTGTCTATGCACATTCTAAGTTTATTCCCTTTCTTGGGAACTACGACTTCGTTTGCTAACCAGTCGGGATATTTTACTTCCCGGATGGATCCTATTTTGAGAAGTTTGGTTACTTCATCCTTGATGAATGCATGCATTACCTCGGATTGTGGCCTTCTATTTTTCTTTACCGGTCTGAACTATTGGGTCCAAGCTCAATCGATGAGTGGTAATCTCTGGTGGGATTCCTGTCATGTCAAGATGGGACCAAGCAAAATAATCTATATTTTTAATAAGGAATTTAATGAGTTTTTCCCTGAGCTCGGGAGTTAACCCCCTGCCCAGGTATACCTTTCGATCAAGCAGATACTCGATCAGTATGATTTGTTCCGGCTCTTCAACCGTTGACTTTGTGGCATTAGAATCATCGGGGATTACGAAGGTTCGAGGTATCATATAATCATCATCCTTTATCATTTCCTGTTGTTCCGATCTAGTTAAGGTGGGCGACTGTGGTTGCTATTTTATTTCCTGCTTTTCCTTTGATTCTGGTCCCTTCGTTGATGTTAGTGCTGATACTGGTATTACCTCATCAATTGAAAACATTTCTTTGGCTATTGGTTGTTCGCCGTACACCATTTTGATTCCTTCCGATGTTGGGAATTTCAAGACTTGATGAAGCATTGAAGGTACTACCCCTCATATTATGGATCCAAGGTCTTCCGAGCAGCGCATAGTACCTCATATCACCTTCGATTACATGTAACTTCGTTTCTTGGATAGTTCCAGCCACGTTTACTGGAAAAATGATTTTCCCCTTTGGTGGTTTCACTCGACATGTTGAAGCCGTTGAGTACTCGATCTGCAGGCACGACTTAATCCTGGAGGCCGAGTTGCTTTACGACCCTCGATCGAATAATATTTTCCGAGCTACCTAGATCAACGACCACACGTTTAACTTGATTTTTATTCATAAGGATAGATATTAGTGCGTCGTTGTGAGGTTGTTCGATCCCTTCTGTATCCTCATCATTGAAAGATAAGGTATCTTCTGACAAGTAGTCCCGGGTATGCTTCTCCCTTGTGATTGTAACTTTGATGCGTTTAAATATCGGGCCTTGAGGAATATCAACCCCGCCAACGATCATATGAATCACGTGTTGTGGTTCTTCCTATTCGTTTTTCCTGTTTGCATCCCTGTCTCTGAAATGATTTTTAGCTCGATCACTCAAGAACTCTCGATGATGACCTTCATCGACTAAACGAGCTACCTCCTCCCTCAATTTCTTGTAGTCTTCGGTTTTGTGAGCATGGGTTCCATGGTCTTTTCATATTTGATTAGGGTTTCTTTGAGACGGGTCGGACTGTAAGGGTCTGGGCCATCTAGTATCTTTAATCCGACCAATGGCTGATACAATGCCTGATACATCGACACTGAAGTTATATTCTGATAACCACGTGCTTCATTGGGCTCGATGTGTTTATCGAAGCCAATCTTACTCATGAGCCCTTGGGAGTTTTGTCCTCGATCATTCCGAACAGGATTACGTCCCGGTCCACTATTTTTATGATCTACGCTGTATGGTTGGTACCGATCTCTGTTTGATCGGGGCTCTCTGTCGTTGTCTCTTTGAATCCTGCCTTCGGATCTATTCGGATAAACGGAACTAGAAGATGCTCCCAACTGATCATCCTTGACTATGATATTTGACTGGTATCAGTTATGTACATCGGCCCAGGTCACAACTAGATATTCAATCAAATTTTGTTTAAGTTGTCGTGATACTATCAAACTTTGCTCGTTCAAACCTTGGGTGAAAGCTTGGACAACCCAATCATCGGTGCCCGGGGGCAGGTCCATACGTTCTATCTGGAACCGAGATACGAATTCCCTTAGCATTTTGTTGTCCTTTTATCTCACTTTGAAGAGGTCCGATTTCCTACCCGCGACCTTTATTTCCCTAACATGTGCCTTTACGAACGAATCAACAAGCATGGCGAAGGAAACGATGCAATTGGGCGGCAAATTGTGGTACCATGTCATTGCCCCCTTCGATAGAGTTTCTCCGAATTTTTTCAACAAAACAGATTCAATTTCATCATCTTCTAAGTAATTTATTTTATTGCGCATGTATAAGAAGTGACATGCTCATTAGGATCAGTGGTTCTATTGTACTTGGGAATTTTGGCATGCGGAATTTCTTCAGAATGGGCTTCGGAGCCTCACTTGGTGGGAAGGGCTTCTGTACGAACTTCTTCGAATCTAAACCCTTTAAAATCGGGGGTGCCCCCAGTATTTGATCAACCCATGAGTTGTATGTTTCTACCTTTTTATCATTAGCCTCAATTTTCTTTTCTCCTGATTCGATCTATTTAGTAAGCTCCTCGAGCATTTTCATTGGGGTCAGTTCCCGATCCATTATCGTTTGATTTTCCCAATATAGGCCCGACCCTGTGAACAACTTCCTATGATGCATCGAGTTCGATTCTGCTTGGTGCTCGATTCTGATTTTGGAGCTGAGCTATCGCAGCTTGCTGAGTCTGCAACATTTCAAATATCATACGAAGGCTAATCCCGCCTTCTTCACAACTCTGTGCATTCTAATCGGTTGCCCAGACGTCTCTGCGGACGTTATTTTCAGGATTGGCGCCTAAATTTCCATGAATCGCAACACGAGAATTGATATCGACATGATCTACGGACTGTGGTCCATCGGGATTGATTGGAGGTACTCCGTTTCCCAGGGGGACTATGCGCTCTTTCTCGCCATGAAGACCAAGTCCGGTGTCTGTGTGAGTGGGCACTGCCTGAGAGTTTGACATGTTGATTTCTGAAATCAAAGACACTTACGAGAACAAATGTAAAATCAATGTGTGTTATGAGGATTAATACGAGGCAATCACTATTATTCTTAGACCCACGGTGGACGCCAAACTGTTTACCCTAAAAATTTGATAACGATTAAACTTATAATGTGATTTTAAGGATACGTGATTTAATCTAATACTAATGGATAAATATAGAGATGAACGATGGGAATTGACTGTAAAATAAAGCAAACCGACTTTGCAGCGTAATTAAGCTCTCGAGCTCGTGTGCCCTCGAACAGATTAATGCCAGAATAGTAAAAGATACAATAAGATGATGAACAAAAATGTAAGCTAGGAAATGTTATATTGCTTTGATATTCATGAATGTAAGAATGTCTACAAATGATGGGGACTCCTCTTTATATAGTAGAGGAGTCCTAATTATGGTATAACTCTAATTAAATAAGTAAATTCCATGATTAACCTAAACAACCGCCCTTGATCTGATCTTTTCGGGGATTTTCGCCGTGATCTTCGGCCGGTTACAGATGTCTTACCTTTCTGTTATTGCGCTTCGTTCGGAGTCTGCCATATATGGTCTCGATCGCTGTTGGCCTAGATCTCGACGAGCACCTCGATTCTCGAGCTTGATACTTTATTTTCGTGATCAGACCTGATCCATTACGAGACTGACCCTCGACGTGATTCCCTGGTCTTCGATTAAATGGCAAAATCGGACAGGTCCTATTTTAACAGTATACAATTACACTTTTCTTAAACTGAGTTTGCAGGCTATTTGTGCTATTTACAAGTCGTAGGACTTGATTTTTTTAGTTAGTGTGTATTTGGACATCAATGTATATGGAGTGTATATACATGGTTGTGTGTATAAGTACTACGGTAATAATTACGCAATACAGTAATTCAAATCTGATTGTTTGTCATGAAGTAATATATAGTAAATCTCAGCGGCACATTTGGTTGCAAGAGTAATATCACATAGTCAATTACATATTTTCAAATTTTGAAAATAAATATTAATTATCACAAAATTGGATAGTGTTCTTATATGGACACATAAATATATTTTAATTGGTGAAAATATACATGTATCTAAGAAACATCACATATCCTTTATTGTTAGTCATACATTTTTTTGGTTATAAATATGCTATTAAATAATTGTAGCTGGTAACTGATATTGCAAAGAGCAAATGCTATTTTCCAAAAGTAAAAACTTTAATGTGAATTTATTAATTGTAAATCCAATTACATATTTTAACCAACTCATGTAATATAATCTAAAATATATATATTTGTTTTATTTTAGCATCAAAAGAGGAGTAGGTTTGAAGAATAATTCGTATTAAAAATATAAATATATAAAAGAGAAATATAAAGAATCTCCTTTTGAGTGTGATTAAATGGAAGTATGTAATTACTAGTAATTCTAAACCCTCTCCTTGAGAATTTGAGAGCATATTTAATTAAACTTCTTCCGTTGCATTCAAGTCTATTTATACGGTTTGTTTAGCTTTTAAATAGAAATCATCAAGTAAGACCTACGATAAAATTTCAGAACTATTCCAAATTAAATAACTCAGCAACTCCCAGATTAATTAAAATCATTGTAAATAACTTATGTTTTTCATAAGTTGTTGTAGACCAGTCCAACATTAATTTGCGTCTGTAAAAGTTAGATTTGCATAACATGTATGATAATTAAAATGGTTTATACAAATTGCAGATTGTACTATATTTATTTATTTGAGTGTAATCTAATTTTTCATCACCAAATTTTATTGTAACTTGTCTTTAATTCACCTAAAGATTTTGGTTATAAATAGCATTATTTTACTTTCATCTAACATCCCAGGAACAAATCTATACATCAATACATAAATTCTAGTCAATCAAAAAGAGGAATTAAGTACATTATATTACAAATCATCATGAATTTCGCAAAGGTTCTAGTGGCAGTTTTCCTAACTGTAATTTTTGTAGCAAATGTTGGAGCTATTGGTGAGATGAAAATGTCTTGCAAAGCAAAATGTAAACTTCTATGTATCATCAATCTTTTTGCATGGAAGATTGCTTGAAGCAATGCCATCATTCTATTTCTCCTAAAGCATTGAACTGCAAGCTTACTTGTTCAACTGAACATTGCTCTAAATTCAAAGAAGGTATGATTAATTGTCCAGTATCATTCTTTATTCCATAATTCTTTATGTTTATCTCGTTAATGTAACTTAATCTATGATTTACATTTTTAACAAATTCTTGTTAGATGCGAAGCTAATGGGAAGCTGCTTGGATGAATGCTCAACAAAATATTGCACCTAGAAGGCATGCAATCTTATGCTACTTGTTTAGCAAAAGCAAATTATTTGAAAACAAACTAGAAAAGATTTGCTATCTTGATGATTCCAATTGTAATCAAGTTTTATGTTTTTAATGAAGTACTCCAATATTTTTTCACAACTTCATCTTTTGGTTTTCAGCCTCCCTTACCATGACCCCCTAATAAAGAGAAAGTAACTAATTTCTATATCAACGCATATGATTAATTTGCTCTTATTTCTACGAGATCGAATATCCAATCGATATGGTTCCAATCAAACTTCCTTGCAGGGACGGAATCAGAATTTTAATTTTATGGACTCTTAATTTTAGAACGATAATTTTGAGGGTTAATAATTGAGTTTTAAATTTAATATATTTAATAAAAATTTTAATTTTTATTTAAGTCCATCCACCCAAGGTGTTCACCTTCTATGACGGTGAGGGGTTTGTCATCAACCCCTAGATATATATTAAAGCAAAAGGAGAATTACCATGGAGGGGGACAAAAACCTAATCTTCAGTTCCTAAGATGGCACACTAGCTAATATCCTTGCTGCATGTTATTAACAAGACTTCAGGAGCTAAGTTAGAAGCTATACTATCTAACTAGTAAGCATCTCCTCCTACTACAAACTCAACCAATACACTTTAATCGCATGAAGGTAATGATTCTCCTACTCCAAATCCTCCTTGTGGATTCTATCAACAAACACATCTCCCAATCACCCCTAGATCCAGCTGCAACTAAAGACTCTTTCATGCAATTTGATGAACCTTTACAAGATATACCTAACCTCAAGATTTGCTCTCAATATAGCCAAGGCATCATTGAAAACCTACAAATTCATCTATTCGTAGATGACCTCTATAGGATATACCAACTTTGGAAATACTCTCTCATAATTAAACTAATGGGTAAAAGAGTCCTCCACCAATATCTTAAAAGAAAACTCTGCCAATTATGGAAACAATCTGAAAACTTTAACCTAATGGACCTTGGGGTTGACTACTTCATAGTTAAATTCACCAAGGAGGAAAATATGGCCAAAGTTCTAAGTAATGGGCCTTGGTTTATTAATGGTTTTCACTTTTTGGTTCAAAAATGGGAACCTCACTTCGTAGCCAGTGAAGCCAAACAACTTAAGTCTGCTGTATGGATTCGTCTTCCTCAACTCCCTACTGAATTTTATGACTCTACCATATTACAAAAGATTGGTAATAAAATAGAAAAATTACTTAGAATTGATGCATGTACCTCCTCTGCCCTAAGAGGTCGTTATGCTAGACTCTGTGTGGAAGTCTCAATGGAATCGCCAGTTAAACCATTTGTATACATTGGAAATTACAAACAACAAATTCAATATGAAGGTGAAAATTTTCTATATAAAAATTGTGGTAGGCTAGGTCACAACCAAACACAATGCTCGGTCACTCTACAAAATACCAATTCCCAAAAGCAACAGGTAAATAAGATCACTACTACACAACAAGGAGTCCAAAGTGATTGTGTCACTACTACACAACAAGGAATCCAAAGTGATTGGGTAACTGTCACGTTCAACAAGAAAAAACATGCTGGCTCAAAGGCAATCCCAAAAGCAAAGGTATCCAATCCAGGTAAAAGATCAAATATCAATGATCTAGACTCAGGTATGCCCTTTAATTTTCATAAATCTATTTCTCAAAAGTTTAAATATATGGCAAAAAATGTATCTGCTTTCCCATCTCCTGACACAAAGGTCAGATATTCATCTAAAAATATAACAAATGCTAAAACATCTTCCACAAATATTGGCAAGTCTACAAATTCTTTTGAGATATTAGAAAATGAGCCCATAGTTTTCGAAACAAGCTCAATAACAAATCCACCAAAAATCCCTAATACCCACTGTATGCAAAGCACATTACACATGAATAAGGCTAAGGAAGTATTGGTTTCTCCACCCCAATCATTAGATGAACCTTTCATAAAAAACAAAAACTTAGAGTATCAAACTACCCCTATGTTAGAGGAAATAACTAATGCCAATTTACATATTAATCCCAACAAGCCTTCCATCCCAATACGTCCAAATTTCCTTCTTCTTGAAATCAACAATTAAGTGTTAATAGTGATAGTTTATATGAGTCCACCAAACTATAAAGTACCAGGTCCTCTATGAGTTTCCACTGAGAACGTTAATGAAACAGTAAGTAAATAAGATATGGAGTTTTACGTGGAAAAATCCCTGCTCAAGGGGATAAAAAACCACGACCTACACTGGTAGGATTTCAACTTCACTATGAGCAACTTAGATTAACCTATGCAATCTAGGAATTAGACTCTTAATCCCTAACTAACTCGTAATACACCTATTACAAGATACTTTGCAATACACCTATTACAAAGACTTCAACTCATGACTAACTCTAGTCACGACACAAGTACAAAGGGTTTATGGTTTTACAAAGGGGTTCCTAAGCAACGCGTCTAGCTAAGAAAATTAGGAATTATAATGAATAACAATTACAAAGTTACAACTCAACTAAGGACAACAAACTACAAGATTTAGAAACTGGTCCGTAGTAGCGTTAAACTTTGTTCTTGATGCACTTGAGAATTGAATGCACGACTCTCAAAAGGCTTGAATGTTTGAAGTTAATTCTCAAGTGTTCAAATGATATTTTATTGTAATTATCTTGTTAATACACCTTTGATGACATCACTTGAATGATGTAAACACTTGGTTGGTCAAATGACAAGTGACTGCAGAACTGTGCTGCACTATTTCTGTGGCAGTCACTTTTCAACTATACACAGTTGACTTTCGTACTGCTGTTAGGGAAACACAAGGGATCATGTCCCTGTGTTAGTTCTCTATCTTCTACAGTTGTAGCAGTTCACATTAGTTGGAGTCCGTTGATTAGCAATGTAACCAAGTGTGTCAGGTTCCCTATCTGGTTCTTGACAGTAAGTTTGTTAGATCATTAAAATATAAGGCTAAGACATTGAAAATCCATTAATTTTTCCCTTTTTGATGATGACAAACTTAGACATTGATAACATATTTTTAGAGCAGAAGTAACCAGATGAAGCAACAGGAACTTCACAAGTTCCCCCTGACTTTATGCTTCCCACTTAATTAGATCCCTGTTTCATTCAATTATACTTCCCCCTTTTGGCATCATTAAAAATACACAAGCATGCAAAACAACACGAAAAAGTCTGGCCTAGCTAACTTATGCCACATATGTGCACACAACATGATAGAAAAGAGAAACAGAGAACATAAGCATTTAGATAGAAAAAGAGGATAGTTTATATATATAAAACATATGCCTTTGCTATAAAGCAAAGGCAAAGATTGGACTGTTGACATCAGGAGTAGTACAAATACATCCCATCCACATCAAAAACAAAAAGAAATAAAAACAACTGCCAAGTCATTAAAACAAGAACAGAAAATCCAAAGACTGGTCACTGAAAGGGGTTGCTTATGGGGCACTAGGAGTAGAGGGCTTGGAAGCTCTAGCAAGAGTTTGAAGAACAAGATCTATTTGGGCATTCACCGGCATTTTCTAGGTGAGCAGTTTCTCTTTCAGGTTCTCCACTTGTGCACTGATATCAGCATTTTCTTTTGTCAAAGAGTTATCTCCTCATTTAACCCTGGGGCCCCTTGGGCCTGTTGACCTTCCAGGATAGCGTTCCTTGCCTTCAACCTTCAAATCTCCTCAGTTGCACTATTTTGAGCATTGATGAGCTGAGAGATTTTCGATGTACTACGTAACCCCCTATTCTTCTCGATGCACTCACATTCCTCCAAAGTTGTTTGAGAGAAGGTATGCTTCTTGGTCCCTACTTTGCATTGTCCTGGTGGAACTTTCAAGAACTTAAACACGCGCATAAGAAGAAACCCATATGAAAGACCATGATTGACATCCTTGAAAATTGCTACCTTCTGCATGTGTTCAATCATGATGGAAGGCAAGCTAACGGGTGTAAATCCATCCAGTTGCTCCATTAGATACAAGTCAGACCTGGAAGTCATGGACCTCCTCTCAGCACGGAGTAGAAGAACCTTGTTCACCAGCTCGAAGAGCAATTGATAAACAGGGAGTAAGGCCTTCTTGTGAACCCGGTCCTCTTTTTGGTTTGCATTATCCTTCACGATAACATTTTCAAAGTTTGACCCACATACATCTTTCACAGTAGACACACCAACTGTAGGGACTTTCAGAATGTCCCCAAGCAGACCCATATCAAACATGATATCCACTCCATTAACCAAGGCACAAATGTGGTTGGTATCAACAGGAAATAGGTTGGCATAGAAGCTTTGAACCTCATCCTCATACACCTTGGGTGCATCCATTTGGAATAAATGCCCCCACCATTGAAACTCAACCATCTCAATTACTTGTCTCATGCCAGCCATATCAGAAATTTTTGGGTCAAAAGTGCGACCCAACAAGAGCTTTTGGTGCCTCAATCATTCTATAGCAAACCTAGTCTCACTTCTCACTTTCTTTGCCGAACTAGGTTCCTTTACATGTTCCAACTTTCTCTTTCTAGACTTCACAACACTTGATTTTTCTTTTCCACTAGACTTGACCAAAATATCCTCATTAGAAACTGATGGTTCATTCACAACATCTTTCAACTTTGAACTAGGGGTTGTAACATTCTCCACTGAAGCAGATTGCTTCTTCTTCTAGGACCTTTTCACCAAGGAACTAGGTTCCTCTGTTACTTCCTCATCCACTTCCACCACAGGGACACGCTTATCACATACTACCTCACCATTTTTCACCAACCTGTTACATATCGCGTTTTCGTACGTTAAAAGTTTCGACTTCAATTAATTGACATAGACTAGGGGATGAGATTATCTTGAGGTTAACGTATTTACTCTATTTATAACAAGCGAGAAGTAAGTGTCATAAAGGATAAAGGGTACACGAATTAAAGAAAACGAGTTTTGTTGAAGGTGGCCAATTTGGGATAAAATACGGGTCGAGCGACAATACCTGATAATTATGAATTAGTAACATGCAAGGTACCATATTACCACGGTAGTATAATGTATAAAGTATATTAAAAATAAGTTAAATTTTATGTAATTTGAGGTAATTTTTAAATTATGCGGTAATTGGTTAATTATCGGGTAACGAGACATTACCCAATTAACTAATAAGTGGATAAAAACTTAATAATTTACACCCCAAGTAACGTGGCAGAATAAAATGACTCTTATTCATTCTAAGTATTAGGTGGCTACCTAAGAATACATAGAACTTGATAGGAAAACATTTAGACACAATTTGATTCCATGTCTCATTTAGAGAAAAGGAACCACAGAAAATGACCAAAAATCTTAAAAAAACCTAGCCTTTATTAGTTGAATATTTCAAGAACAGAAGCTCAATTTCTTCAACGAGCAGAAGCTTGAAAATTCGATTAAAACATTTCGACAAGCAGAAGCTTAATTCGTTCAGATACTTCAAAGAATATAAGCTTAATTCCATTCAAATTTTGCGGTTCTAAAGGAGTACGATACAATCTTCTCCAAGAATATTATACGGATTTTTCCCTACTCCAGGTATGTTAAGGCCATCCCTTTTTTCTTTTGGCATGGTCCAAATTATACAGAAGAAACGAGCAAACGCACGGTTTTCATAAATTACTCTATTCATAGAAATACTAGGGGTGTCTATATTCTTGATTCCCCATGAGAATTATTATTATCTTATGTTCATGGGTATCAGAATAATACGCAGTTGAAAATGTTATCCGGAAGGAATATTGAGATTATTACGTATTTTTCATGCATTTCACCTATTTATACATGTGCATCGACCCATGACCAGATGGCGTTATATACACGTATATGTAAATATATGTATATGGGATATGGGAAAAGGTTACGTCGTTATATACGCACCACCACCTGATCAATTGGTATATGTTGATGATGTTGCCCACAGTGGCCGAGACGATATGACGGGATTCCCTTAGTGGCTTGATGATATTATGTACACTCATACCTATGCATGACACGACATTTATACGCATGTGCATGACATTATAAATGTTTCAGAATTTACAAAGTTACTCATATTTAAAAATGTGTTTCTTTATTTCATGTTTCATCTATGTCTTTTACGTACTAATTTTCATGTCTTATATACTCAATACATTTTTCATACTGATGCCCTATTTCACGGGGCATGCGTTTCATGCCCGCAGGTACAGGTAGGCAAGCTGACGGTCCCCCTTCTTAGGGCCCCTGATCAGCTAGAGTTGGCGGGCTCCACTTGATCCGGAGCTGCTTTTGCTTTTGGTACGATACATTTGTGTATATATATGGGTATGACGTGGCTCAGTCCTGTCTTTGTACAATTATGTTTCTATTAGAGGTTTGTAGATAGTATGTCTATTTGGGTTGTATGTGGCCTTGTCGGCTTTCAGTTTTAGATATATAGTTGTTTATAGCAGCCTTGCCGGCTCACCCACTATATTCTGTATGTATACGTGCATATGCCTTGTTGGCAGGTTTCCTTCATGTATGTTATTTTCGTAATTCAGCAGATGTTATTCAAGTTCATATCTTAGACACATGCTTTGGGGTGTTTGATAGGTAGGACTCAGGCACCCGTCGCGGCCCATCAGTTTGGGTCGTGACAAAAGTGGTATCAGAGCAGTTCTGTCCTAGGGTTGTCTACAGACCGTGTCTAGTAAAGTCTTATAAACATGAGGCTACAGGACATATAGGATGTTATCCTCTCTTTTTATCCTAGATCGTGTAATATAAGAAATTCATGTTCTTAACGATATGTTATATTTTCAGCGATGCCTCCAAAGACTACAACCGCCCAAAAGGGAAAGTTCGTGGCTGGTGAGACTACTTGTCGAGCGCCACGAGTTACCAGGGCTCAGGGAAAGTCTCATAGTGAGATTTTATCTCAGACTTCACATACCCCTCTCTTTCCAAAAGAGTTCCGAGGGGCACCAGCTCCAACGCCTGCCCCTGTACATTCAGCACCTCAGCCGAATGCACCGAGTCAGGAGATGAGAGATGATATTCAGCTATTAACCCGATTGGTAGCCGCGCAAGCTCAGCGTTAGGAAATAGGTATTGATCATGCAGATAAGTCCATCAGTGCGAGGGTTCGTGACTTAATTAATTTAGACCCTCCGGTATTCACTGGGGCAGATCCGAACGAGGACCTTCAAGTATTTATTTATAGAGTGCAGAGGACGTTATGGGTAATGAAGGCCACTGCGACTGAGTCAGTTGAGCTAGCTTCCTATAGACTCCAAGATGTTGCAGTTAATTTCTACGAGTCTTGGGAATTGTCCAGAGGTGAGAATGCCCCTCCAGCAGTATGGCAGGAGTTTACAGAAGCTTTTCTTCGTCATTAACTGTGACCAGAGCTTAGGCGGGCCAGAGTTGATAGGTTTTTTACCCTACGATAGGGTAACATGAGTGTTCGGGAGTACAGTCTTCAGTTTGATTTGTTAGCTAGGTATGCTCCCACTATTGTATCTAAGATGGAGGATCGGGTTCACCAGTTCGTGATGGGATTAGAGCCTCACTTACTTAACAATTGTATGTAGGTCTCACTTTAGCTAGACATGGATATTTCTCGTATTTAGGCGTACGCTCAGGGTGTAGTGGAGCGTAAATAGAAATAGAGGGCCGATCGTGAGAATAATAGGGACCATCATAAGAGAGCGAGGTCTTCGGGTCCTTCTGGTGAGTTTCGAGATGGTCAGAGGCAGCAGTACCTGAGGTATCCAGCCCAGCCATCGACTAGCGCGCCCTCTCAGTTTGGCGGTAAGGGATTTGATCGTTCCTCATATTCAGGGTTTGGTCAGAATTTTAGGGCCTCAGGTTCTTAGTATAGGGGTGAGTCAAATTAGATGAGGCCGCCCTTGCCACGATGTACTCAATGTGGTAAGCACCATATCGGGCAGTGCTGTATGGGATTAGGTGTTTGCTATACTTGTGGTTATCCGGGACACGTTATGAGCGATTGTTCAGTGAGAGGTGATGTAAGCATAGCTCAGCCAGCGGGATTTGTAGCTTGTTCGTCATCATCAGTACAGCCCCCTAGGTAAGGTCCACAAGCACCAATGAGTCGTGGTAGAGGTAGAGGCGGAGCATCTAGCTCGAGCAGTCCTCAGAACCGTATTTATGCGTTGGCAGGACAACAGGACCAGAAGTCATCGCCTGATGTTGTTACAGGTATATTATCAGTCTCCTCATATGATGTATATGCGTTGATTGACCCAGGTTCCACCTTATCATACGTTACTCCGTTAGTTGCTCGTAAGTTTGGAATAAAACCTGAATTGGTTAAACCATGAGGTGTCTACACCGTTTGGACTCAGTGATAGCTAAGCGAGTATATAGGGGTTGCATAGTAGTAGTTTTTAGTTGATCTACCGTAGCGGACCTAATCGAGTTGGATATGGTATAATTTGATGTTATAATGGGTATGGATTGGTTGGCTTCTTGTCATGCCAACGTTGATTGTAGATCAAAGATAGTCCGATTTCAATTTCTAGGGGAGCCTGTTTTGGAGTGGAAAGGTAATACAGAGCCGCCGAGAGGTAGATTTATTTCCTATCTAAAGGAAAGGAAGATGATCAGAAAGGGTTGTATTTATCACTTAGTTCGGGTTCAGGATGTGGAAGTAGAGTCACCAACCATTCAGTCCATCCCTGTGGTTAATGAGTTTCCCGATGAGCTTCCAGGTCTCCTACCAGAGCAAGAAATTGAGTTTGCTATTGACCTACTACCAGATACTCACCCAATATCTATTCCTCCATTTAGAATGGCCCCTGCAAAGCTGAAAGAGTTGAAAGAACAACTAAAGGACTTGCTTGAAAACGGAACATCATCATGGGGAGCACCTGCGTTATTTGTGAGGAAGAAAGATGGTTCCTTACGGATGTGTATCGATTATAGACAGTTGAATAAGGTGACGATCAAGAATAAGTACCCGCTCCCGAGGATTGATAATTTATTTGATCAGTTGCAAAGTACCAAGTGTTTTTCAAAAATAGACTTGAGGTCCGGGTACCATCAGGTAAGGGTTAAGGAGGAAGATATTCTGAAGACAACATTTAGAACCAGATACGGGCACTTCGATTTTCGTGTTATGTCGTTCGATTTGACCAATGCCCCAGCAGTATTCATGGATTTGATGAACCGTGTGTTCAGGACCTTTTTAGATCTATTCGTAATTGTATTTATCGATGATATATTGGTGTATTCTCGTTCAGAGACCGAACATGCAGATCATTTGCATACTGTGCTCAGAACTCTACAAAAAGAGAAGTTGTATGCAAAATTCTCTAAATGTGAATTCTGGTTAAACTCTATAGCTTTCCTTGGGCATATCATTTCGGGTGAAGGCATTCGGGTGGATACACAAAAGATTGAGGCAGTACAAACTTGGCCTAGACCCACAACAACGACGGAGGTTCGTAGCTTTCTCGGTTTGGCAGGTGATTACATGAGATTTGTAGAGGGATTTTCTTCCCTTTCAACACCTTTAACAAAATTGACTCAAAAAGGAGCAAAGTTTCAATGGATTGACGCTTGCGAACGGAGTTTCTAGGCCTTAAAGGATAGATTAACTTTAGCACCGGTTCTAACGCTCCCAGAAGGGACCAATGGTTACGTGATCTATTGTGACGCTTCAGGCGTTGGATTGGGTTGTGTGCTGATGCAACATGGTAAGGTTGTGGCTTATTCTTCTAGACAACTAAGAAAGCACGAGAAGAACTACCCGACCCACGATTTAGAGTTAGTGCGGTGATTCATGCACTAAAGATGTGGAGGCACTACTTGCATGGAATTCATGTTGATGTCTATACGGATCATAAGAGCCTCCAGTACATCTTCAAGCAAAAGAAATTGAATCTACATCAAAGGAGATTGTTGGAGCTACTTAAAAACTGACGTTGATATTTTATACAATCCAGGGAAGGCGAACGTAGTAGCCGACCCCCTCAGCCATAGATCTATGGGTAGCATGTTTTATTTACAACCAGAAAAGAGGGGAATAGCCCATGAGGTTCATCAGCTAGCTAGATTTGGAGTTCGGTTACTAGACTCAGGTGATATTGGAATTATTATTCAGGATACGACAATATCCTCTTTAGTAACTGAAGTAAAGGAACGCCAGTACGAGGATCCTGTGTTAGTTCATTATAGGGATACTACCCTTCAGAAGGAGAAGACACCGTTTAGAATTACAGAAGATGGGGTCCTCAGATATCAAGGATGATTATGTGTCCCTAATGTTGCAGGGCTACGTCGGCAGGTTATGGCAGAAACTCAATATTCTCATTATTCTATCCATCCATGAGCGACCAAGATGTATCATGATATCAGGGAAGTGTATTGGTGGGACAGAATGAAAAAGGACATAGTAGAATTTGTTGCTCAGTATCCTAACTATCAGCAGGTTAAGATTGAGCATCAAACACCTGGTGGATTATTGCAGGCTATGGAGATTCCGACTTGGAAATGGGAAATAATCAATATTGATTTCATCGTGGGATTACCTCGTACCAAGCGTAAGTTCGATTCGATATGGGTGATTGTTGATAGGCTTACAAAGTCAGCCCATTTTCTGCCCGTTAGGACTACATATTCCTCAGAGGATTATGCAAGGTTTTATATTAAGGAAATAGTATGACTGCATGGTGTCCCTGTATTTATTATCTCGGATAGAGGAGTTCAATATACAACTAACTTTTGGAGGTCCTTCCAAAAAGGATTGGGGACTCAAGTAAGTCTTAGTACATTATTTCATCCCCAAACAGACGGACATGCTGAGCGTACTATTCAAACATTGGAGGACACATTACGAGCTTGTGTAACAGACATCAAAGGTAGCTGGGATGATCATCTGCCGCTTATTGAGTTTGCGTATAATAATAGCTACCATTCCAGCAATCAAATGGCTCCATACGACACTCTTTACGGACTGAAGTGTGTCACACCACTTTTTTTACACCCCGAGAGGGATATAAGAGAATTTTTTCTAATTTAAGTGACATTATTCGAAATGAGATTATTTTAATTCTTAGAATCGCCACTTGGAATATTTTAATTGGTGTCCCAAGTCACCAGTTTATTTTAAATCCCAAATCGAGGAAATTTCAACTTTCCTTTTGAGGTCTGCGAACCAGAAATTCTAGATAAGGAATTCTGTTAATTCGGGAGAAGGTGTTAGGCATTTCCGGGTTTTGTGGTTCTAGCACGGTCGCTTAGCAATATACTTGGCTTAATTGTTCAACTACTCATTTTTAGAACCTATGTGCATTTACCTTTTAACCACTTTTAATCACTTGATTTATTCGTAATTAAAGAATTGACTTACGCGTATGTATACTCTTTTCTTTTGGCGCATCAAAAATCATGTCACGCAAACGTGTCCACCATTAATAACGCTTTGTTTATTTTATTAAGAAAAGTTTGGTTGAAGTTACGCGAATGCATCCCTCGAGTCATTTTTAGAATTAAATTTGCAATTACGCGAACGTATACACATTCACAACACTAGTCTAAATCGAGCCTAAAGTAAACTATGAGTATTTGATTAAGGCGTAATTTTGAAGTGCACCTAAAGGTGTGATTAAATCACTAAACTATTCTAACATCATGTATCTAGGTGTATAGGTACAATACTACATGAGATACTTATTTGAAATAAGTGTGACAACTTTATTTATTAAATGCCAAACAGGCCCAGATTTTTAAGTTTGGGGCCTGACAAAGATTGAGTCCAAATGAACTCTAACCCAAGACATATATTGTCTATTTATTCAAACAACTAAATTAATTCTAAAAGAACTTGGATCTGACTTAATTCAGATAAATCTGGCCCAAATAAATTATTAAACAATTAATCAATTTGAACATGATGGATTCAAGAAAATTTGGGCCTATTAAGTAACTCTGGCCCAATATCCCTTTGTGGACACATAAATAAATTTAATAATGAGTCCAAGTGAACTTTAGTCTAACACATATTTGAAGGAAATTTGAAACTAATATTCCTAATGACAAAATGCAAGATTTTAACAATATTTTTGGTTTATCTTTTGAAACAGAAAAGTAAAAAAAAAAAGGTTTTCAATAAATAAAATCTGTTAAATTTTAGACAATCTTCCTACTAATTTGCCTAAGTTTTTATTTTCGAAATGTTGATTTTGAATCTTATTTGTATTTCAAAAATCTTGAAGTGTGAATGTTATTGATCAACTCATTTTTGTTTAATAAAAATCAGAACACAAATTCATAAACCCAATTGGCTTTGGGCCTGAAAATGTATTATGGTTATCACTTAGTTATTTTGTAAAAAAAAATCTGATTTTTATGACTTTAAGCTAATAATAATCCAGCATTATTTAACTATTAAAAACAGTGTGGTAAATTGCTAATCTATTAAGCTGGTTTAACACACAAGGAAATGCAATAAAATCATTACATCTTTTGCTAACTGAATAACCAAACTGCCTATTGCTATTTTAACAGAATTTCTGGAAAATGACTTATGTGATACTACTACATATGAACATACAAATTTTGTAAATGTATGAATCTTTAAGCAGATTCTGTAATTTTCAGAACACTTTTAAACTAATACATTTGCCTAAAACATTGTAAACAAATTTACAACATAACAAACAAGCTTCAAACTAACATGGTTCATGCAATATTCAAACTAACTGCAGATTTATCAATAAATTTCCATCATGATTCAGCAAAAGAATGAAACTTTACACTTTTTGTTACGAAAAGTATCTTGACAGCAGCAAGAAAATAAACAGAAAGAAAATAGATCTCTGAATAGTTGAGTGAGAAACAGCAGCAAACCCAAACAGAAAACCAAAACCAGCTTCTAATAACCAGAAATCTAGAAGATAGTGAAAAAACTCAGTAGGAGTTCTTTGTTAATAGTGAAAGAAAGAGACTCCAACGTAGTGCAGAATCAGTGTATTTTTTTTTGGTCTAAAATGTATATCCAGCTCTGTGTATAATGAAAAGAAGGAGTGTATTTATAGAATGAGGAGGTGAAAAGAGATTAGAATTGAGGTACAAAGAATATGTCAGAATTCCCTATTAATTAGGAAAAATGACATCTTCTTTACAGAAATGGACAGCTGTCCAATTTCTAGTACCTTCCTTATCTCAAAAAATGGACAAGTGTCCTATTTTCGGATATTTTTTAGATCTCATTCTTTTCCTTACTCAGCATTGGGACAATTGTCCCTATGCTAGAAAGTTCTAGCACTTTCTGAATGATTTTTAGAATTTATGTTTCCAAAATTGACCCTCAAAGATCTTGGAATTACCTCAAAACCGGATTGGTTTCGGGCCTGAGTCAGATGACTCTTGGCCTAAAGAGCTTGAGCTCTTAAACTTTAACAAAGCTATGGGCCTGTCCATTTAGCCAGGCCCAATTTTAACACGAAAATAAATAAATAATAACGAAGCCATGGGCCTATCTATTTAGCCAGACCCAAAAATTAACAACAATAAGCAAGAAATAATAAACAACAATGAAACAGAAAGAAAGAAATGTAACACTTTTTTTTAACTCTTTTTTTTCTTTTTCTTGATTAATATGTTTTAATTAATTAATTAACAAATGAAATAACATCTATATAATAATATAAAACTAACATAATATGATTATACTAACTTTACATATATTTTAACTAAATCCGGTTTTAACTAATTAATTACTTATTACGGAAATAACTAAACATAAAATGCATTAAATAAATAACAGAAATAAATAAATAAATTAAAAAGACATAATGCGTTAAAAAAATAATAAAAAATAGAATAAAAATGCGGAAAAAATAATAACAGAAATAAATGCGGAAATTAATGGAAATAAAAAAATGCGTAAATGACGGAAATAAATAACAAATGCGTAAATAAAATTGCAAAATTGAAAGGGTATAATCGTGAAAAAACCCTCAAGCGAAGACTCCCGTCTTGGATCTAAGATCTTTGATGGAAGATCTTGATCGGAGGATTTTTTAACGGCTAAAAAAATGAAAAAGGGGTAAATCTAGGGTTTTGGCCTTTTTAGATCCAAGATCTACGGATTTTAGTTGGGTTTTTGGGGATTTGGTTAGTAGGATGAGGTTTAGGAGGATGAGAGGAGTGTATGGTGTGAATTTGAGGGGTTTTGGAGTTCTACCGCCGCCTTGGGCGATTCCGGCGGCGGAGTAGTGGTAGTGAGAGGGTTTCGGCCACTTTTTGGTTTTAGGAGGGTTGGTTTTTTATGGATTTAGGTTGTGGGTGAGGTAGAGGAGAAGAAGAGGAGAAGATTGAAGTTATTTTGAAGTGTTTTGGAAGTCGGCTATCGGCGGTAGAGATTTCTAGTGAGCGGCGTCGGTGGAGGAGGGTGGCGGCGGAAAATGGGAGGAGAGAGAAGAGAGAGAGTTGGGGAGCTCTAGGTTTGGGGAGTTGAGATTGAAGTGGAAGAGTGGGGAGTTTGGAAATGAGGGGGGGGGGGTGGAGATTTTAGGACACTTTTATATTAAAAAGGGGGTGAGTTCCGGACCGTTGGATCTTGTTGGAGATCAATGGCCAAGATTAAAAGGGGGGAAGATGGATTGAGATCAGATTTTTAAGGTTTTTGGCTTGGGGTGTCTTGGGTTAAATTAGGATTGGGCTAGTTTAGGAAGAAATGACCCAATTCGGCCAAAAACCCTTTTTTTTTAAAAATTGTTTAAAGACTAATTAATTAAAATAAATCCTAAAGTAAATCCTAAAGTAAATCCTAAATTATCTTTATTTGTAAAATTTAACTAATGATCTATTTATTATAATTATAAAAATTACTTGATCCTAAATTAAAAGAGTGAAAATCAATAATCTAAAAATTAAAAGGTAAACAATGTAAAATGAGCCATTTTTTGATTGTCAACTTTAATAAAACAAATAATTATCTAATTAATCCTAAAACTATAAAAACAAAAATCTAAATGCATTGCATGGTATTTTTGACATTTTCATGATTTTTAATAAAAGTTAAACGTGCACAAAAATGCAAACAAATAATAAAAATCCTACATAAAATACTATAAAATGGCAAATAATAGGAAAATATATCTTTTCTTGGATTTTATAGGAGTATTTCATATAGGACAAAAATCACGTGCTCACAGCTGCCCCTCTTTGCTCGGAGACACGAAGGATTTTGGGCAAAGATAAAATGGGCAATTATGAGGGATTTTTGCCCGTTTGACACTCCATGAGAAGCATTTTTGAAAAAAGTTTGACCGAACCTTGCTTCAAAAGTTGCCTACATATCCTTGGCTATAAAGAAATCAGGTTAGTGTAGTTCTAGAAGTTTTGGTAGCTGGGACTACCGGAAAGCTGTGATTTCACTGTTGCTGCTACTGCTACTGCTTGTTGAACTCCTTATTTCACCAAAAGGAAAATCAACAGCTAAGCTAGCTAAGCCTATCAACTACGAGTTACAAGATTCCTATCTATAAATCTCTTGAAGCTTGATCTTGAGTCTTAGCTGGTTTTTGCTGTCTATCCGAATCTTGATGCTCGTCAGCTGTAGGTGCTGGTTCTTTCTTCAGCTTTGGATCAAGGCGGGACATGCGAAGCTTGTGACTTCAATCATATCTTGAGCAGTCCGCATCTTTCTCCGCTTCAACCTTTGAGTTCACTTCTTGTTGTTTTTTTTCTTCTTTTCTTTGTTCTGGAGTAAGACTCATTCTTTTGGTTGTCTCGAATCCCGTGCCTCGAGGTAAAACCTGCTCAGAAACCAAAACAAACAAACGAGCGAAATTGTTTACCCCAGTTTTCACTAGGAAAATTTCATGAGTTATTTGTAACTAAAATCTACATTATTTCTCTATTGAAAGCAGTAAAATAAGGATTGTGTGTCTTTAGGAGGAAGGGATTAGGGAATGGAGCCCTATATCTATAAAAACTCAACCAAGGAATGGAGACCCTGTGTTGGAAAATGTGACTAGGGAGTGGAGTCCCTATGTCTAAAAATTTCAACTCAGGGATTGGAAACCTAATGTTGGCAAAAAGGCGACTAGGGAATAGAGGCCCTATGTCTAAAATCTCAAATCAGGGATTAAAGCCCTAATGTTGGCAAAAAGCGACTAGGGAATGGAGGCCCTATATCTAAAAATCTCAACTAAGGGATTGGAGCCCTAATGTTGGCAAAAAGGCGACTAGGGAAAGGAGGCCCTAGGCCCTATGACTAAAATCTCAACTCAGGGATTGGAGCCTAATGTTGGCAAAAGGCGACTAGGGAATGGAGGCCCTATGCCTAAAATTTCAACTCAGGGATTGGAGCCCTAATGTTGGGAAAAGGCGACTTGGGAATGGAGGTCCTATGTCTAAAATCTCAACTCAGGGATTGGAGCCCTAATTTGGCAAGAGGCGGCTAGGGAATGGAGGCCCTATGTCTAAAATCTCAACTCAGGGATTGGAGCCCTAATGCTGGCAAAAGGCAACTAGGGCATGGAGGCCATATATCTAAAATCTCAACTTAGGGATTGGAGCCCTAATTTTGGCAAAAAGACGACTAGGGAATGAAGGCCCTATGTCTAAAATCTCAACTCAGGGATTGGATCCCTAATGTTGGCAAAAATGTGACTAGGGAATGGAGGCCCTATGTCTAAAATCTCAATTCAGGGATTGGAGCCCTAATGTTGGCAAAAAGCGACTAGTGAATGGAGGCCCTATGTCTAAAATCTCAACTCAAGGATTGGAGCCCTAATGTTGACAAAAAGACGACTAGGGAATGAAGGCCCTATGTCTAAAATCTCAACTCAGGGATTGGAGCCCTAATGTTGGCAAAAGGCGACTAGGGAATGGAGGCCCTATGTCTAAAATCTCAACTCAGGGATTGGAGCCCTAATGTTGGCAAAAAGGCGACTAGGGAATGGAGGCCCTAGGTCTAAAATCTCAACTCAGGGATTGGAGCCCTAATGTTGGCCAAAATACGACTAGGGAATGGAGGCCCTATGTCTAAAATCTCAACTCAAGGATTGAAGCCCTAATGTTGGCAAAAGGCGACTAAGGAATGGAGACCCTATGTCTAAAATCTCAACTCAGGAATTGGAGCCCTAATGTTGGCAAAAGGCGACTAGGGAATGGAGGCCCTATGTCTAAAATCTCAACTCAGGGATTGGAGCACTAATGTTGGTAAAGCGTAAAGGGAATGAAGGCCCTATGTCTAAAATCTCAACTCAGGGATTGGAGCCCTAATGTTGGCAAAAGGGCGACTAGGGAATGGAGGCCCTATGTCTAAAATCTCAACTTAGGGATTGGAGCCCTAATGTAGGCAAAAAAGGCGACTAGGGAATGGAGGCCCTATGCCTAAAATCTCAACTCATGGATTTGAGCCCTAATGTTGGCAAAAAGGCGACTAGGGAATGAAGGCCCTATGTTTAAAAAATCTCAACTAGGGAATGGAGCCCTATGTTGGAAAAGCGTAAAAGATTGATATTGGGGATTCTAAACTATCATTTTTTTTGAATTTTCTTCTTATCTCTTTTTATTTTCCAGTTCAATTCATTTTTCATTTCATTTTTAGTAAAAAGGCAGGAAAGAACTTGGAGGAAACTTTCCTTTTTGGATTGATTATTGCTGTAAAGCTGTTTCTAGCTCTTGCACATCTTTTCCCTTTCGGTTGCACCTGCTTCTTGCATGGTTGCTTTGGATTGCACCTGTTTCAATTTTTCAATCAAAGAACAATTGTTAGTTTGAAACGGTGGTTGGTTTTCTGGCCTTGATTGTTTTTGATCACTTGATCTCGGCCCAACTCTTTTGGTGAGAACCCCTGCTGCTTATTGGCTTTTCTGAAGATTGATCTCCCTCCTAAAATCGAGGAACTCAACTTTCCAAAATTTCTCATGATAGCTCAACCGTACGGGGCTTTGGCCCTTTCACTTTATTCTACCTCTGGGGGCTTTTGACTTTGGATTTCTTTTTAATTTCAATAATTCTGATTTTAGAACATCGGCTATCATGGCCAGTCGGGATAGACTTGATGCACCCGCTGAGGCTGGGTACTTTTCTTTTGACTTGGCTTTTATTAAGCAGAACCCTATAAAACCAATCTTTCCACCTTTTCTTTGTATTAGTTTCGGAACAGAGTTAGACCGAAAGGGATTCAAGGAAAAGTAAAAAAAGGACAAGAAAATGAATTTAAGAAGAAGTGTCCCTTTCGGGGAAGAAAGAAGGACTTATCTGGGGTGCATGCAGACTTCAATAGACATGACATGCTTCTTGGTGTGGATACCCGATCTGCACAACTATCCAACTTCTCATAAACCCATTGCGACCCGTGTTTTAAAACCGAGAAACCTTGCCAGGACTCTTTCATTACCAATGGTGGTGAGGGTTTTTTTCTCCGATCAACGACGCCCTTTGCGGGTTTCTGCCAATCGACCTCTCTTATTTCTCTTCTCACCATCGCCTTATAGTGCTCTTTTGCGAGTTTTCACTAACAAGACTCTCTCATTTTCGATTTCTCTGCTCAGCGTCGACTTATGGTGCTCGTAGGTTTGTATCGGATCCAAACAGCTGCGTTCTCCGATTTTGAACACCTTTCGCTGATTAATCGGAAGGACTTGAACAAGGTTTGGGTAAAAAGAATTTGGATCGAATTACAACTTTGGAACCATTCTGGCGTGATCATCGGTGAACCATTATAACATCTGCCCCAGTTTCACTTTTTAGGGGAAATTGGATTTTTATTTTGGTGTGACTGAACCCCAAAGAGAGGCTACCTATGTATCCTTTCGGAATCAAGTCGAACGTAGTTCATGAAAACATTTTGTTTTTGTTTTTGTCTTTTTTTTCTTTCTGTTTTCTGTTTTTTTTAACAAGCGTCTTCGAATTCCAAAGAGGGTAATGAAAGAAAGGTAACTGGCTCAAAGAGTTAGCAAAAGATTGGAGTGTTTGGGGTAGCGAGAATGAATGAAAGCCTTCGTCATACCAATCGATAATGCTATTATTGCAGAAGGATTAGACATAATACCTTTTGACTGCATCCACATTCACAGTTATTTCAGGGTCATTTACTTCAATGTCTCCCATATATAATGACCCTTTTGGCAATAATTTTCTGATGATGTATGTACCTTTCTAGTTAGGAGCAAATTTTCCTTTTGCATCCTGATGATGGGGAAGGATACGCCTGAATACGTCTCAAAACAAGTTTTTGATACCGCACTTTCTTGTTGTAGGCACGGGCCATTCTTTGTTGATACAACTACCCGTGGCAAACTGCAGCCATCCGCTTTTCATCAATCAGGGTTAACTGTTCCAAATGGGTTTTGACCCACTCATTATCCTCAACCTTAGCTTCAACGATGATTCGAAGAGATGGAATTTCAACTTCTGTAGAGTATTATGGCTTCAGTGCCATAAACCAAAAGGTACGGGGTTGCTCCAACCGATGTGCGCACCGCGGTGCGATACCTCAATAATGCAAAAGGCAACTTTTCATGACACTGCATGGAACTTTGAATCATCTTTCTCAAAATCTTTTTGATGTTCTTGTTCGCTTCTTCGATGACACCATTGGCTTTGGGACGATAAGGAGTAGAATTCCGATGTATTATCTTGAATTGTTCACATATATCCCTCATCAAATGACTATTCAAATTTGCAGCATTATCCGTAATGATAGTTGCAGGAATACCAAAACGGCAGATGAGGTTGGGGTGCACGAAGTCTACCACGACTTTCTTGGTGACATATTTGAGAGTAATTGCTTCAACCCATTTTGTGAAATAGTCGATGGCGACCAATATGAATCTATGCCAATTTGAGGCTTTTGGCTCAATTGTCCTAATGATGTCCATGCCCCAGGCAACAAATGGCCAAGGCGCTGACATGAGATGCAGTTCTGTGGGCGGTGCATGAATCAAATCACCGTGCACCTGACATTGATGACATTTTCGGATGAAACGGAAGTAGTCTTTTTCCGTAGTCATCCAGTAATAGCCCGCTCGAAGGATTTTCTTTACCAAAACATACCCGTTCATGTGGGGTCCGCACACTCCTGCGTGCACTTCATACATGATTCTTTTGGCCTCTTCGGCGTCAAAACATCTTAACAAGTTGAGGTCCAGAGTTCTTTTGTACAAGACATCCCCACTCAAGAAGAAACCACTTGTGTGCCGTCTAATGGTTCTCTTTTGGTCTCCACTAGCTTTCTCGGGGTATTCTTTAGTTTTCAAAAATCTTTTAACGTCATGATACCATGGGTGAATATTTGGTTTTACCTCAACCGTATTACAGTAACCGTGCCTTTCCCAGATTTGGATTTCCAAGGGATCAATGTGGGCATTGCCTGGGTATGGCAGCATTGAGGCCAAAGTAGCAAGTGCATCAGCTAGTTCATTGTGACAACGAGGGATGTACCTGAACTCTTTTGACTTGAATCGCTTGCTGAGACCTTCCACATGTTGCC
Organism: Nicotiana tabacum; assembly: GCF_000715075.1. Lineage (NCBI taxonomy): Eukaryota > Viridiplantae > Streptophyta > Magnoliopsida > Solanales > Solanaceae > Nicotiana > Nicotiana tabacum. Next base: position 87,592,344 of record NC_134082.1, on the reverse strand, counting down.
TGTAGGGAATAAATTTGACATCTCGAGTCTCCCATTTTCCTTGGGCTTGTTGGATAATCAGATCCGAATCTCCCATGATTAACAATTCTTCGATATCTTGGTCAATTTCCATGTTCATACCCATAATGCAGGCTTCATACTTGGCAGTGTTAATTGTGCAGAAAAACCGAAGCCGGGCTATGGCTGGATAATGCTGACTAGTGGGTGAGATCAAGATTGCCCCAATTCCAACACCTTTCGCGTTCACAACTCCATCGAAGAACATTTTCCAAGCATTGGTGTCTTCGGATATTGCCTCAACTGAATTTACCTCTTCATCCGGGAAGTAGGTGCTCAAAGGTTGGTATTCATTGTCAACCAGGTTTTTAGCCAAATGATCCGCTAAAGCCTGGGCTTTCATCGTTGTGCGAGTGACGTAAACTATGTCAAATTCAGTGAGTAGGATCTGCCATTTTGCTAACCTCCCTATGGGCATTGGCTTCTGAAATATGTATTTTAAAGGATCCAACCTGGTGATGAGGTAAGTGGTGTAGGCCAACAAATAATGCCTCAACTTCTGAGCAACCCAAGTTAGGGAGCAACAAGTCCTTTCCAACAGAGTATATTTAGCTTCATAGCTTGTGAATGTTTTACTCAAATAGTAGATCGCCTGCTCTTTCCTCCCGGTCACGTCATGTTGTCCGAGGACACAACCAAAGGAGTTTTCCAAGACTGTCAAATACAGGAACAGAGGCCTTCCCGATTCAGGTGGGACCAAAACTAGCGATTTCGACAGATATTCTTTGATTTTGTCAAAAGCTTCTTGGCACTCGTCTGTCTATTTAATTGCTGCATCTTTCTTTAACAGCTTGAAAATAGGTTCACATGTAGACGTCAACTGGGCAATGAATCGGCTGATGTAGTTCAATCTTCCAAGCAAGCTCATAACACCTTTCTTAGTTCTTGGAGGAGGCAGATCTCGAATGGACTTTATCTTTGTTGGGTCTAACTCGATGCCCCTCCGACTAACTATGAATCCCAAGAGTTTGCTAGATGGAACCCCAAATGCACATTTGGCTGGGTTTAGCTTCAGATCATATTTACGCAGCCGCTCAAAGAATTTTCTCAAATCCCAAACATGGTCATCCTGGGTCCTGGACTTGATGATCACGTCGTCCACATACACCTCTATTTCTTGGTGCATCATGTCATGAAAAATGGTAGTCATGGCCCTTATGTAGGTTGCCCCGACGTTCTTCAAACCAAAAGGCATGACCCTGTAACAGTATATGCCCCAGGGTATGGTAAAAGCTGTCTTTTCTGCATCCTCTTCATCCATCAACACCTGGTGATATCCTGCATAACAATCCACGAAGGACTGTATCTCATGTTTGGCGTAGTTATCAACAAGGATGTGGATGTTCAGCAAAGGGAAATTATCCTTAGGACTTGCATTATTCAGATCTCTGTAATCCACACACACTCGAGTTTTCCCGTCCTTTGTTGGCACTAGAACTACATTGGCTAACCATGTGGTGTATCGAACCACTCGGATCACCCCCGCTTTCAACTGTTTTGTGACCTCTTCTTTAATCTTGTCACTGATATCAGTTTTAAACTTTCTTTGCTTTTGCTGGACAGGGGGATAATCGGGGTAAGTTGGCAACTTATGAACCACCAAATCAACATTCAGTCCTGGAATGTCATCGTATGACCAAGCAATCACATCTTTGAATTCAAACAAGAGTTGGATTAATGCGTCCCGGGTCATCTGTGTGAATGCTTATCTTGGTTTCCCTAACTTCTTCAGAACTACCCAAATTAACCGGCTCAGTATCATTTAAGTTCGGCTTAGGTTTGTTCTCAAATTGTTCCAATTCTCGATTTATTTTCCTAAAAGCCTCTTCTTCATCATATTCTGGTTCTTGGTTCATTATTTCATAGTTAGACAGCGTGTTTGGATCTGGGCATGAAGTCCGCAAGCATGTCATGTTATTTAAAGCCGCATTATTAGAACTGAAAGAAAAATAAGAGAGAAAAATAACGAAAATCAGAAAGAGTAGAGAGATGAACGATGAAATATTGATTTCATTTCTTTGAATTTGAAGATAACAGGGTTTACATTGGAAATTAAAGATAGGAAACTAAAGAAAACATCCGAGTTACACCCTGAAATAACTCGCGATGCAAAAAAAGTGGCAGGACTGGACTACCGGGATTCCCGCCTGATTGGGAATGGAGTAGGCTTCAATTTTGCAGTTTGGCACTGGGTCCCATGTATAGCACCTCAACGGTGCTTGAGCCTTCCCCTGGTTGGACCATGTGGGTTTCATACAGCATTTACCTCATAGCCCCACAGATTTCTTCAATTTCCTTAGCCGTAAAGGCTTCATCTTCCTCTTCCTCATTGCATTTAGGCTTGACAAATGTTCTATAGAGATGCGGGATCGGCTGAGGCAAGACCCAACCATTAATCTTTCTTTCATCCGCCCATTTTCCATCAGCTGATGTAGGTTGGAAACTTACCCCAAAGAACTTCTCACTAGCAGCCAGAGTGATAGGTTCGGCGATTCCTTGTAATGACCTCCCGAGCCCCTTCCCGGGTTTGTAGCCATGCCTAATCATTTCTTTGGCCACCATAATTGATGCATTCGAAAGAAAGGGTTGAGGGCAAGGGTTTCCTTCTTCACATTGGTCCGCGACCACAATATCGAAAGCCTGATAGACTATATACTCACTTCCTTCTCTAGCTTCAAGACAAGGGACTGACGGGTCCTGATAAATCAATTGCTCATCTTCCCCGTGAACTACAATCTCCTAGTCTTCATGTTCGAATTTCACCATCTGGTGGAGAGTATAAGGCACAACCCCTGTTGCATGAATCCACGACCTTCCCAAAAGGAAATTATAGGAAGTATCTATGTCCAAGACCTGAAAGGTCACCTCGAAGTCCACCGGGACGATAGTCAAGATCAGATCAATCTCGCCTATTGTATCTCTCTTTATGCAGTCAAAGGCACGCACACAGACGTTGTTGGGTTTGATTCTCTCAGTACTGATTTCCATACGTTGCAGAGTTGAGAGAGGGCAAATATCTACCCCAAAACCACCATCTAGCATGACACTTTTCACATAATACCCTTCGCATTTAACTGACAGGTGAAGGGCTTTGTTGTGTACTGCCCCTTCTGGGGGCAAATCATTCTTACTGAAGGAGATTTGATTGACTACAAAAAACCGCTCTGCCATCCTCTCCAACTATTCTACAGTGGTTTAATGGGTACATATGCTTCATTAAGAGTTTTGATTAACACTTTTTGATGTTCAGTTGAGTTCATCAGCAGAGACAAAAGAGAGACTTGAGCAGGAGACTTTCGAAGTTGGTCAATTATCTCGTAATCTGCCATTTTCATTTTTTGGAAGAATGCTTCTGCTTCTTCAGCACTCACTGGCTTCTTAGGTGGGAAACGCTTCTTTGTGGCATTATTTACGCATCCGAATTGAGGTACTTCTCAATTGGGTTATTTTCTTTAACTTCTTCCGAGATCTCTTTACCTTTGTAAGTTACTACCGCTCTGTTATAGTTCCATGGAACGGTAGTGGGATCCGTCATGGGCCTTTGCGGTGTGTGGCCAATAACCACGGGCTCACTCAGCCTTGGTGGAATTATTGGCCCCCGTACCACATAGGTCCCCTTGGGCACACACATTTTAGCTCCCTTTTTTAGCTCAAACCTTCTAGGAGGACTCAATGACATCTGTTCTTTCTTGTGGCCTCAAGGCACATAGAGAACGACATCTTTGGAGGGCGCTGCCCCACTTTCTGCTTCCACTTTCTTTTCTCTCTTCTGAGGGGTGGTTTTTCTCTTTTTCTCCACCTTGTCTTGTTTTGCGACAGCCTTTGGCTTCTTTTCCACATCGGCTATGGCAATGATGGCTTTTCGAGTTGGATCAAATTTTCTATCTTCACAGATCATTCCAATAACCGGCCCGTTGTTGTGAGCCGGTAATAGATTGTTGGTTACATTAGGAAAGTCTTCGTCCTTTAGCACTATTCTCTTTTGTTCTATCAAATTTTCCACAGCCCTCTTTAGGGTCTAATATTCATCTGTATCATGCCCTTCTTCCCCTGAATGGTAGGCACTGGGTCCCATGTATAGCACCTCAACGGTGCTTGAGCCTTCCCCTGGTTGGACCATGTGGGTTTCATACAGCATTTACCTCATAGCCCCACATATTTCTTCAATTTCCTTAGCCGTAAAGGCTTCATCTTCCTCTTCCTCATTGCATTTAGTCTTGACAAATGTTCTATAGAGATGCGGGATCGGCTGAGGCAAGACCCAACCATTAATCTTTCTTTCATCCGCCCATTTTCCATCAGCTGATGTAGGTTGGAAACTTACCCCAAAGAACTTCTCACTAGCAGCCAGAGTGATAGGTTCGGCGATTCCTTGTAATGACCTCCCGAGCCCCTTCTCGGGTTTGTAGCCATGCCTAATCATTTCTTTGGCCACCATAATTGATGCATTCGAAAGAAAGGGTTGAGGGCAAGGGTTTCCTTCTTCACATTGGTCCGAGACCACAATCTCGAAAGCTTGATAGACTATATGCTCACTTCCTTCTCTAGATTCAAGACAAGGGACTGACGGGTCCCGATAAATCAATTGCTCATCTTCCCCATGAACTACAATCTCCTGGTCTTCATGTTCGAATTTCACCATCTGGTGGAGAGTATAAGGCACAACCCCTGTTGCATGAATCCACGACCTTCCCAAAAGGAAATTATAGGAAGTATCTATGTCCAAGACCTGAAAGGTCACCTCGAAGTCCACCGGGCCGATAGTCAAGATCAGATCAATCTCGCCTATTGTATCTCTCTTTATGCAGTCAAAGGCACGCACACAGACGTTGTTGGGTTTGATTCTCTCAGTACCGATTTCCATACGTTGCAGAGTTGAGAGAGGGCAAATATCTACCCCAAAACCACCATCTAGCATGACCCTTTTTACATAATACCCTTCGCATTTAACTGACAGGTGAAGGGCTTTGTTGTGTACTGCCCCTTCTGGGGGCAAATCATTCTTACTGAAGGAGATTTGATTGACTACAAAAAACCGCTTTGCCATCCTCTCCAACTATTCTACAGTGGTTTAATGGGTACATATGCTTCATTAAGAGTTTTGATTAACACTTTTTGATGTTCAGTTGAGTTCATCAGCAGAGACAAAAGAGAGACTTGAGCAGGAGACTTTCGAAGTTGGTCAATTATCTCGTAATCTGCCATTTTCATTTTTTGGAAGAATGCTTCTGCTTCTTCAGCACTCACTGGCTTCTTAGGTGGGAAACGCTTCTTTGTGGCATTATTTACGCATCCGAATTGAGGTACTTCTCAATTGGGTTATTTTCTTTAACTTCTCCCGAGATCTCTTTACCTTTATAAGTTACTACCGCTCTGTTATAATTCCATGGAATGGCAGTGGGATCCGTCATGGGCCTTTGCGATGTGTGGCCAATAACCACGGGCTCACTCAGCCTTGGTGGAATTATTGGCCCCCGTACCACATAGGTCCCCTTGGGCACACACATTTTAGCTCCCTTTTTTAGCTCAAACCTTCTAGGAGGACTCAATGACATCTGTTCTTTCTTGTGGCCTCAAGGCACATAGAGAACGACATCTTTGGAGGGCGCTGCCCCACTTTCTGCTTCCACTTTCTTTTCTCTCTTCTGAGGGGTGGTTTTTCTCTTTTTCTCCACCTTGTCTTGTTTTGCGACAGCCTTTGGCTTCTTTTCCACATCGGCTATGGCAATGATGGCTTTTCGAGTTGGATCAAATTCTCTATCTTCACAGATCATTCCAATAACCGGCCCGTTGTTGTGAGCCGGTAATGGATTGTTGGTTACATTAGGAACGTCTTCGTCCTTTAGCACTATTCTCTTTTGTTCTATCAAATTTTCCACAGCCCTCTTCAGGGTCCAATATTCATCTATATCATGCCCTTCTTCCCCTGAATGGTAGGCACATCGAGTACCAGCTCTGTAAGCGGGCGACGCTGGGTTCTGCCTAGTTTGGGGTACAGGCTACAACAAACCCATCTGAACAAGTTTGGGAAAAAGGCTGGAATAAGACTCGCCGATGGGTGTGAAGTTTGGTATCTTGGGTGGTTCCCGGGTACATAAGTTGTTCTGTGGAGGTTAGGGATTGTAGTGAGCTTGGTAAGGAGGTTGATTTCTGGGAAATTGAGCTCGGTTCTAATTAAATTGTTATTATGGCCTGATGTAAGGTTGGGAATTCATACTGTGTATGGCTGAGGAGCATAAGCCACATCTTGGTGGGGATAGTAATGTTTTGGGGTTCTTTTGAAGAACAAAGGTCTGGGTGGACGGGGTATTCTTACATTTGAAGTTGCCATTACTGCTTCTTCCTTCTTCTTTTGATTTGCTACTCCTCTAGATCCGCCTTGGATTGCTTGGGAGGTGGCCCTTATAGCAGACTGACTCAAGATTCGTCCTGTTTTCAACCCATTTTCAACCATTTCACCGATTTTGATGGCTTCGGCAAATGGCTTACCCATCGCAGACATCATGTTTTGATAATAATTAGACTCTTGGGCTTGAAGGAAGACACTGACCATCTTTGTTTTGTCCATTAGAGGTTTGACTCTGGCCGCTTGTTCGTGCCATTTTACAGCATACTCTCGGAAACTCTCCGAGGACTTCTTCTTTAGGTTTGACAATGAATTCCTGTCAGGGGAAATGTTGATGTAATATTGAAACTGCCTGACAAAGTCCCGAGCTAGGTCATCCCAGATATGCCAGCGAGATTCAGAGCAATACCGACCAAACTTTCACCAAAGTAAGCCATGAGCAGCTCTTCTTTTTCGCCCGCTACCCGCAGTTGGTTACAGTATCTTTTGAGGTGGGCAAGGGGATCCCCATGCCCGTCATATTTTTCAAAATTCGGGGTTTTGAAACCCAAGGGTAGATGTACGTGCGGGAACATGCACAGGTTGGCGTAAGATACACTCTTTTGCCCACTCAAACCATGTATATTTTTGAGATTTTGCTCCATGCTTCTCATCTTTTTGGTAATCTCCTCTTGTTTAGGGGTTTTTGTGGTTTTCTCCTGCCCCGCGGTAAACTCGTACCGAGGCGGCTGAGGGTAAGCATTGGTAGTAAACTAGGTAGGTTCCAGTGTGAAATATGGTACTTGAAATATGAAGGAAGGTGGATCGAAGCTAGGCTTGGGTAAATCAGGTTGTGTCGTAGCTGAACATGGTGGCGCGGTGAATATGTTTAAAACCGCACCTGAAGCTAACACTTAGGAGCGAGCCTCAGAAGGTGTTCCAGTAAAGGCTGAAATGGCAGGATATCCCAGTGGGGTATTTGGATATCTTATGGGGATGTTGGAGGTCCCACTTGCCCTGGGAAACAACTCAGGAAATCCGGGTATCGCACTTGGTGGTTCTTTTCCGTTTGCCCAGGCGTCCCACATTTCCATCATGCAGAGACACAGAATTCTATTTTCCTTAGCAGTTGCTGACTCAGAAATTAGGATGGCCCAGATCGGACTATCCTCTGGAATAGGAACTGTTGGCAGAGGAATTTCTGAAGACATTTCAACACTTCCTTTTGACCTCGTGAAGTATGGATGCGAAGCCAGACTACCACAAAACCAACCACCTTACTATAGAACCTGGACTTAACAGTAGACAACAAACCGGTCAGTTTGAAGCAATTAACACATAGGTAATCACACGTTGGGGTGTGATGCACCTATATAGTTAAATGTGTTTCTACATATTTCGCAATGGTTACATGTTTCATCTCGGCTTTTGCTTACTTTCCACTTTTCTTTTCTTTCCACTTTGGCTCTTTGATGCTTCTCCTCTTATTCCTGTTTTTCTCTTTTTTCTTTTCTTGCTCTTTTTCATTTTTCTTTTGGTTTTTCTTTGGCTCTCTTTTTCTTTCTTTTGGTTTTTCTTTCGGTTCTTTCCCTCTTTTATTTGAGTTATTTACAAAAATCATGATCGGATCCGATGAGGATTGCCTACGTATCACGACACCGCATGAATCAGATCATCACGTAGTTCAAGAAGTAAATGCGAAAAATAAAGAAACAATTTTTTGGGAATTTTCAATTTTCATTAATAAAACTCCTAAACCTTACTGAACTACAAAAGACTCGAAATATACTTTTTCTAGGACTTTAAAACTTCAAATAGACTCAAGACATACTTTTTCTAGGAATTCAAAATTTCAAACAGACTTGAAACATACTTTTGAAAATGAAAATACAGACTCGAAAAAGAAAATACAATCACGAGTACATCAGTGCCTCCAACCCTATCTTAGGAACCCCCATTGGTCTTGTTGCGGGCCTATGCGCCATGTCATCTTGGAGACGATAGAGATCCTCCATTATCTGGCCGACAAAGATCATTACAGTGGTGAAGAACATGGATCTGGTCATGTCCTCACACTCACTGCATTTTATCATGATGTAGTCGGCGATCCTTCTGACAGTTTCTCTTATGATGCCCTTTTCTTGCAACAAACACCCAATCTGCTGGGATCTAGCCTCTAAGAGCTTCATTTTCTTGAACTAACCTTTTCCTCTCACCTTCAGCCTTTTGTTCCTGTAAATCATTGTTGAAGGTGATATTTCTCAACTCTTCTCGCAAAGCGTGAATGCTGGCTTGATATTTCTTTTCCTTTCCCCCCCAGGCTAACCTTTCCTGATGTCATCAAAGGCTTGAACATGGGGCCTTTTGGCAGGCCTCTCGGGTTCGGGCTCAGGCTCCGGCTCATTATTCACATAAAAGCTCATTTCAAACCAAGCAACATAATTGGGATCAACTTCGCCCTTAGCCGAGTCTGGTACCTGGGTGTCACTTTTTAGATACCGATAGCCATTCCAGTCCCTTTGAACTAAAGCCTCAGGTAGCATTTCTTCTGGGTGTAATTCAATTACTTGGGTGCTTAGATCTGCCTCTTCGGGTATCACCTGATATCTTCCCAGTTGTCTCAGAATTCTTTTTGGTGCATATGGTTGTATACTTCTCACTCCCATCATCATCAAGTAGCCCTTTGAAGCGGTCATGTATATGACTTCTGTTACCGGGAGCCATCCTATGGTCCATTCAATTTGATTTGCTCTCAATTTTCTCAAATAGGAAACCCAAGCTTCAAACCCTTCTGGCGGTTTGTAGTCTTCCACCCTTTCCTTATACTTTTTGATGAAATTTTTCTCGTCCGAAGCATATCTCATGAACTTAGGATGACGGCGAAGGTGTTCAATCATCCACATTTGAAGAAGAACATTGCAACCTTCGAAATATTGAGCCCCAAATTTGCACAAGGTTAACGCCCGGTAAATGTCTGCCAGCACTAATGGGACAAGTGTGTGATCTTTTTTGTCGACGAGGACCTGTGCGATTCTGGCCATACGAATGCCTATTGTGCCCTCCGCATTCGGAAAGACCATGACCCCTAGAAATACCACGATAAAGGCAAACCGACAATGAATTTTCCATATGCTCTTGTCTTGTTTATTATTCAACCCCTTTTTATGTGTTTCAAACCCGGCTGAGTGCCCGAACTTGAAATACATGAAGTAGAAAGAACAACACCCTTTGCTCACGCGGGTCTTGTTCATTTGTGTACTGATATTCAGAAGATCGAAGAACTTGTGCACCGAGGGAGCCCTAGGGAATATGAGTTGCTGCTTTCTTAACTCTTGACCGAAATCAATATACCCGACTATTTCTTCCATAATGGAGGTGAGCTCAAAATCCGAGAAATGGAACACATTGTGAATGGGATCACAAAAGGTTACCAAGGCTTTAATTAAATCCTCCCGTGGTTTGATGTGCATTATGTCTATCAGGGAACCCAATTGTTCTTTCACCCAATCTCGGCCATCTTCATCTAAATCATCCCACCACTTACGTAGCTGCATTCGAGCCTATTCTATGACAGATTGCGATGATTCCTGGACAATATTCATTTGTACCTGTGGAGGGTTAAGGTTAGGGTTGACCCTTGTGGACTCTTTTTGCAAAACAAGTTTTCTAAAGAAAATTAACAGAAAAAGACCCCTTTTATTGCTACTTTAGCAAAAATGATCGTTTTTGCAAACGTGGCCACAATTCCAAACCAATTTTGAGACCAGGGGGTAAGTATTTAATTGAAAAAGACACCTTTTAAACAGACTTGCCTGTCCCTCCCAAAAATAGCATTTCGACAATTGAAATATAACCTAAGGCTATTCTTGTAAGAAACGGCTTAAAATACAACCGAAGCTGGGCCGGCTTATTATTTTGACCAAAGCCTTGAAACACCCTTTATTTTATTATTTGTAAAAAAATAAGGCCGAACCTTATGTGAGTTGCCTACGTATTCCACATCCGGTGAGAATCAGACCTGCGTAGTTTGGTCAGTTTTGACATAAAAACATGATATTTGACTCACTCTTTTAAAATATATTTTCCTTTTTTTTAAAAAAAATTCAACAGAGTTTCGGGATATTTTCAAATACCGAGATTTTTAGAAACCGGGTAAATTCTCTCTCCTACCTCACTCTTGGTTTTTCTCTTTATTTCCTTTTCCTAGCCGGTCAACATGCAAGCCGAAACAGATAAATATTCACATAGCACGTAGGATGCATCAGGATGGTCTTTATTTTGGGTACACCTGTCCTAGTCGAACCCAACCCCTGTGTTGAGTCCCCAAGGTCAAATGCACGTGATGCAAATAATCGTTCCTACTAGGGATCCGGCATGAGGTTGCGTTATTCTAGGTTTAAAACCTACTGTTTGTGGTCTAGACTTGGGTTACCCGAGCGGACAACTGGGGCCGAAGAGGGGGCAACGTACCAGGAGCACTAAAGTCTACCCGGCCTTGTTGCCGGCCCAACCTCGATCTATTTGGTATAATTTCTATAGAAAAAGCGGACCACGCGAACGTGTACACCATTTTCAGAAGACTCAGAGGGGTGGCGTAAGAAGACATTTAAATACAGTTCAAGTAATATCAAATCGGTAAATGACAATTAGCACATTAAGTCCACAAAATACAGTAATATCAACAATAAGGACAAATAAAAATTGTATTAACAAGCTCGAATTCTTGAACCCTGAACCGGAAGTTCTGGGTTTCTATCCCCAGCAGAGTCGTCAGAGCTGTCACATCTTCTTTTTTACACCCCGAGAGGGATATAAGAGAGTTTTTCCAATTTAAGTGACATTATTCGAAATGAGATTATTTTATTTCTTAGCGTCGCCACTTGGAATATTTTAATTGGTGTCCCAAGTCACCGGTTTATTTTAAATCCCAAATCGAGGAAATTTCGACTTTCCTTTTGAAGTTTACGAACCAGAAATTCTAGATAAGGAATTCTGTTAACCTGGGAGAAGGTGTTAGGCATTCCCGGGTTACGTGGTTCTAGCACGGTCGCTTAGAAATTTATACTTGGCTTAATTGTTCAACTACTCATTTTTAGGACCTATGTGCATTTACCTTTTTAACCGCTTTTAATCACTTGATTTATTCATAATTAAAGAATTGAGTTACGCGTAAGTATACTCTTTTCTTTTGGCGCGTCAAAAATCATGTCACGCGAACGTGTCCACCATTAATAATGCTTTGTTTATTTTATTAAGAAAATTTTGGTTGAAGTTGCACGAACGCATCCCTCGAGTCATTTTTTAGAATTAAATTTGTAATTATGTTACGCGAACGTATACACAATCACAACACTAGTCTAAATCGAGCCTAAAGCAAACTATGGGTATTTGATTAAGGCGTACTTTTGAAGTGCACCTAAAGGTGTGATTAAATCACTAAACTATTCTAACATCATGTATCTAGGTATATAGGTACAATACTACATGAGATACTTATTTGAAATAAGTGTGGCAACTTTATTTATTAAATGCCAAACAGGCCCAGATTTTGATGTTTGGGGCCTGACAAAGGTTGAGTCCAAATGAACTCTAACCCAAGACATATATTTTCTATTTATTCAAACAACTAAATTAATTCTAAAAGAACTTGGGCCTGACTTAATTCAGATGAATCTGGCCCAAATAAATTATTAAGCAATTAATCAATTTGAACATGATGGATTCAAGAAAATTTGGGTCTACTAAATAACTCTGGCCCAATATCCCTTTGCTAACTGAATAACCAAACCGCCTATTGCTATTTTAACAGAATTTCTGGAAAATGACTTATGTGATACTACTACATATGAACATACAAATTTTGTAAATGTATGAATCTGTAAGTAGATTATGTAATTTTCAGAACACTTTTAAACTACTACATTTGCCTAAAACATTGTAAACAAATTTACAACATAACAAACAAACAAGCTTCAAACTAACATGGTTCATGCAATATTCAAACTAACTGCAGATTTATCAACAAATTTCCTTCATGATTCAACAAAAGAATGAAACTTTACACTTTTTGTTAAGAAAAGTACCTTGACAGCAGCAAGAAAACAAACAGAAAGAAAATAGATCTCTGAAAAGTTGAGTGCGAAACAACAACAAACCCAAACAGAAAACCAAAACCAGCTTCCAATAACCCAAAAATTCAGAAGATAGTGAGAAAAACCAGTAGGAGTTCTTTGCTAATAGTGAAAGAAAGAGACTCCAAAGTAGTGGAGAATTAGTGTATTTTTTTTTGGTCTAAAATGTATATCCAGCTCTGTGTATAATGAAAAGAAGGAGTGTATTTTTAGAATGGGGAGCTGAAAAGGGATTAGAATTGAGGTACAAGGAACATGTCAGAATTCCCTATTAATTAGGAAAAATGGCATCTTCTTTACAGAAATGGACAATTGTCCAATTTCTAGTATCTTCCTTATCTCAAAAATGGACAAATGTCTTATTTCCGGATATTTTTTGGATCTTATCCTTTTCCTTACTCAGCATTGGGACAGTTGTCCCTATTCTAGAAAGTTCTAGCACTTTCTGAATGATTTTTAGAACTTATGTTTCCAAAATTGACCCTCAAAGGTCTTGGAATTACCTCAAAACTGGATTGGTTTCGGGCCTGAGTCAGATTACTCTTGGCCTAAAGAGCTTGACCTCTTAAACTTTTAAAAAGCTATGGGCCTGTCCATTTAGCCAAGCCCAATTTTAACACGAAAATAAATAAATAAATAATAACGAAGCCATGGGCATGTCTATTTAGCCAGGCCCAAAAATTAGCAACAATAAGCAAGAAATAATAAACAATAATGAAACAGAAAGAAAGAACTGTAACACTTTTTTTTTTCATTTTTTAACTCTTTTTTTTCTTTTTCTTGATTAATCTATTTTAATTAATTAATTAACAAATGAAATAACAACTATATAAGAATATAAAACTAACATAATATGATTATATTAGCTTTACATATATTTTAACTAAATCTGATTTTAACTAATTAATTAATTATTACGAAAATAACTAAACATAAAATGCGTTAAATAAATAACAGAAATAAATAAATAAATAAAAAAGACAGAATGCGTAAAAAAGATAAAAAAACAGAATAAAAATGCAGAAAAAATAATAACAGAAATAAATGCGGAAATTAATGGAAATTAAAAAAATGCGTAAATGACAGAAATAAATAACAAATGCGTAAATAAAATTACAAAATTAAAAGGGTCTAATCGTGAAAAAACCCTCAAGCCAAGACTCTCGTCTTGGATCTAAGATCCTTGATGGAAGATCTTGACTGGAGGATTTTTTAACGGCTAGAAAAATAAAAAAGGGGTAGATCTAGGGTTTTGGCCTTTTTAGATCCAAGATCTACGGATTTTTGTTGGATTTTTGGGGATTTGGTTGGTAGGATGAGGTTTAGGAGGATGAGAGGAGTGTATGGTGTGAATTTGAGGGGTTTTGGAGTTCTACCGCTGCCTTGGGCGATTTCCGGCGACGAAGTAGTGGTGGTGGGAGGGTTTCGGGCACTTTTTGGTTTTAGGAGGGTTGGTTTTTTATGGATTTAGGTTGTGGAGTGAGGTAGATGAGAAGAAGAGGAGAAGATTGAAGTTATTTTTAAGTTTTTTGGAAGTCGGCCGCTGCTGGTGGAGATTTCTGGCGGGTGGCACCGCCGGTGGAGGAGGGTGGCGGCGGAAAATGGGAGGAGAGAGAAGAGAGAGAGTTGGGGAGCTCTAGGTTTGGAGAGTTGAGAGAGAAGTGGAAGAGTGGGGAGTTTGGAAATAAGGGGGGGGGATGGAGATTTTAGGACACTTTTATATTAAAAAGAGGGTGAGTTCCGGACCGTTGGATCTTGTTGGAGATCAATGGCCAAGATTAAAAGGGGGAAAGATGGATTGGGATCAGATTTTTAAGGTTTTGGGCTTGTGGTGTCTTGGGTTAAATTAGGAGTGGGCTAATTTAGGAAGAAATGACCTAATTCGGCCAAAAACCTTTTTTAAAAGTTTTTAAAGACTAATTAATTAAAATAAATCCTAAACTATCTTTATTTGTAAAATTTAAATAATTATCTATTTATTATAATTATTAAAATTACTTGATCCTAAATTAAAAGAGAGAAAATCAATAATCTAAAAATTAAAAGGTAAACAATGTAAAATGAGCTATTTTTTGATTTTCAACTTTAATAAAATAAAAATTTATCTAATTAATCCTAAAACTATAAAAACAAAAATATAAATGCAATGCATGGTATTTTTGACATTTTTATGATTTTTAATAAAAATTAAACGTGCACAAAAATGCAAACAAATAATAAAAATCCTACAAAAATCCTATAAAATGACAAATAATTGGAAAAAATGTATTTTCTGGGATTTTATAGGAGTATTTCATATAGGGCAAAAATCACGTGCCCACAAAGTGTAAGTCGCCTATAGATTGGTTTGATGTTGGAGAATCTGAAGTACATGGGCCAGACCTAGTTCAACAGGCTATAGAAAAAGTAAAATTGATCCGGGATCGACTGTTGACAACTCAGAGTCGTCAAAAGTCATATTCTGACGTGTGGCAATGAGATTTAGAGTTCGAGGTTGATGACTGGGTATTCTTAAAGGTGTCACCTATGAAGGGGGTGATGAGATTTGGCAAGAAAGACAAACTTAGCCCACGGTATATTGGGCCTTATAGGATCATTCAGAGAGTGAGCCAAGTAGCTTATGAGTTAGAATTGCCCTCGGAATTGGAGTTTGTCCATTCATTTTTTAATGTATCTATATTACGGAAGTACATTGGCGATCCTAACCGAGTGGTTCCTGCGGATGATGTACAAATTACAGAGGACTTGTCATACAATGAAATTCTGGTTGCCATCCTAGACCAACAAATCCGCAAGCTGCGGAATAAGGAGGTAGCCTCCGTGAAAGTATCTTGGAGGAACAACGATGTGGAAAAAATGACTTGAGAGGCTGAGGAAGACATGAAATATAGATATCCCTACTTATTTCCTCCTCCAGAGAAGGGTCCGATTGAAACGTCATAACCATAAGGTACGTGTATAAATTCTTGTGTTGGTTATTGTCGTCGGTCGTGTGAGGCCATTGTCATTATTCATAATTTTGGTCCCATGTGACGTTGTGTTATTAAGCTTCTACAGGGAGAGTTGGTAGTAGTTTTGTTACAAAGACGACCCTGCCAAAGTTATATAGATCACGGGGAGTTGAACATTCGAGGACGAATATTTCTAAGGGGGGAAAGATGTTACATCTCGCGTTTTCGTACGTTAAAAGTTTCGTCTTCAGTTAATTGACATTGACTCGGGGATGAGATTATCTTGAGGTTAACGTATTTATGCTATTTATAGCAAGCGAGAAGTAAGTGTCATGAAGGATAAAGGGTACACGAATTAAAGAAAACGAGTTTTGTTGAAGGTGGCCAATTTGGGATAAAATACGGGTCGAGCGACAATACCCAATAATTATGAACTAGTACCATGCAAGTTATGATATGACCACGGTAGTATAATGTGTAAAGTATATTAAAAATAAGTTGAATTTTATGTAATTTGAGGCAATTTTTAAATTATGCGGGTAATTGGTTAATTACCGGGTAACGGAACATCACCCAATTAACTAATAAGTGGATAAAAACTTAATAATTTATACCCCAAGTAATGTGGCAGCATAAAATGACTCTTAGTCATTCTAAGTATTACATGGCTACCTAAGAATACTTAGAACTTTATATTAAAACATTTAGACACAATCTGATTCCATGTCTCATTTAGAGAAAAAGGAACTAAAGAAAATGACCAAAAATCCTAAAAGAACCTATCCTTTCTTAGTTGAATATTTCAAGAACAGAATCTCAATTTCTTCAACGAGCAGAAGCTTGAAAATTTGTTCAAAACATTTCGACAAGCAGAAGCTTAATTCGTTTAGATACTTCAAAGAACAGAAGCTTAATTCCATTCAAATTTTGTTGTTCTAAATACGGTACAATCTTCGTCAAGAATATTATATAGAGTTTTTCCTACTCCAGGTATGTTAAGGTCATCCCTTCTTTATTTTGGCATGGTCCAAATTATACACAAGAACTGAGCAAATGCATAGTTTCCATAAATTACTCTATTCATAGAAATACTAAGGGTGTCTATATTCTTGATTCCCCATGAGAATTATTATTATCTTATGTCCATGGGTCTCAGAATAATACGCAGTTGAAAAATATTATCCGGAAGGAATATTGAGATTATTATGTATTTTTCATACATTTCACCCTTTTATATATATGCATTGACCCATGACCAGATGACGTTATATACGCGTATATATGTAAATATATGTATATGGGATATGAGAAAAGGTTACAACGTTATATACGCAGCACCACCTGATCAGTTGGTATATGTTGATAATGTTACCCACATTGGACGAGACGATATAACGGGATGCCCTCAGTGACTTGATGATATTATGTACACTCATACCTATGCATGGCACGACATTTATACGCATGTGCATGACATTATAAATGTTTCAGAATTTACAAAGCTATTCAGATTTAAAGATGTGTTTCTTTATTCCATGTTTCATCTATGTCTTTTACGTACTAATTTTCATGCCTTACATACTAAGTACATTTTTCGTACTGATGCCCTGTTTCATGCCCGCAGGTGCAGGTAGGCAAGCTGACGGTCCCCTTTCTTAGGATCCCTGATCAGCGAGAGTTGGCGTGCTCCACTTGATCCGAAGCTACTTTTGATTTTGGTATGATACATTTGTATATATATATATATATATATATATATATATATATATATATATATATATATATGGATATGACGTGGCTCAGTCTCATCTTTGTACAATTATGTTTCTATTAGAGGTCTGTAGACAGTATGTCTAGTTGGGTTGTATGTGGCCTTGTCTGCTTTCAGTTCTGGGATGTATAGTTGTCTATAGTAGCCTTGCCGGCTCACCCACTGTATTCTACATGTATAAGTACATATGCCTTGTTGGCAGGTTTCCTTCATGTATGTTATTTTCGTAATTCAACTGATGTTATTCAGGTTCATATCTTAGACGCATGCTTAGTGGTGTTTGACAGGTAGGACTCAGGCACTCGTCGCGGCCCATCGGTTTGAGTCATGGCACAACCTCTTCTTTTTCTTCCTAATGCTTCTTTTGCTCTTTTGGAGCGCAGACTTATAAGCTTCCTTTGCTTGCAACCTAGTAGTAGATCGCTTAGTAGAAGACTCAAGAGTGAGTACTGCCCTTCGCTTGACAATAAATGCATCATAAGCAATATTCTCTTCATCTTCCTCATCACTAGGCCTCATCTCAAGAACCAGATTTTCCAAGGGCTCAATAGCAATGTATGGAGAAGGTGCAGGAGAAAAACTGACCTGGGAGAGGGATCCTTGACCTGTTTCCTCTGGAGAGGGGTCAGGTCATTCACGAGAAGTCCTAATAGTTTCTGCTAGTGTAGAGCATTCAGCCAACACCATGGCTCCTTCTTCCACTAACTCCTGTGTCTCATTCCTGTAAGACTTAGGTACACCAGAGACTATCTCATGCACTATTCCATCTGTAGATATAACAAAAATAGTTGTGACGGTTTCCTCCTCTAGAGACTCTATTGACACCACAGAATCTAAAGCAACAATGGCGGAAGGTTGATCAACTCTAGCCCCTGAAAACTCTACAACCTTTGGAGTTTTACTTTGTTCTCCACTTTTGCCTTGGTCAGTGAGAATCTCAGACGATAGAGATGAAAGATCATTGATTTTTGGGGTTTCTGAGTCATTATCATTTGGAGGGAGAGGGATGTCTGAGATAGTCGCACTAGAACTAGAGAGTGAAGGAAAATCCGCGTTGGAGGTGGTTTCAGTGGTTAAGACTGGAATGGTGATAGAGGATCCATCAGGGATGGAGGAATCAAAGGTTTTCTCTGGGTTAGTGTCGACTGAGGAAGGGATTTGGAGTGATTGTCAGCCATTGAAGAGATAGAGTTGAGAATTTTGTGGAGAAGATATGATGAAAGAAATATGGTCGGTCAAGAGAAGAGAGGGTTTTAATGAGAGAAGATAATTATGAGGGAGAGATAGAAATCGATTCTGAAATGGCAGTAGTGTGTGGGGAGTTGCAACGTTTCAGAGGTAGATGGAAAGGTTTTGAAATGAAAAGACATGACAACAGAGTCTGAAAAGGAGGATGACATAGCAGTTGATATTTGCACCTTTTAAAGATGTGTATTAAAGAATGCACAAGACTACTAACCTTTGGTACAAGAACTAGGTTCTTGACCTATCTTTGAAAATTTCAATCCTCTTTTACCACCCATGCAATGCATCTATAGCTTCTATAATCATCATGCGTGTCTACCTGCAATGGTGTTGAAGTGAGTTAGACTTGGCCAGAAAACACTTTACCTAATATTACCTGAAGGTGACTTTTATAGCCATTAATGGGAATCATGTTCTCAATTAGGCTTAAATAGACCCAGCTTCACCCTATTTCTTTCAAAATTCTCCCTACTCAATTCTTTGGTGAAGATATCTACATTTGGTCTTCTGCACTGCAGAACTTCATACAAATAAGCCCTTTCTCCACATTCTCCCTCAGAAAATGATGTCTCATATCAATGTGCTTGGTTATTTTATGTTGAACTGGATTCTTGTCCATGTTGGGTGCACTGGTGTTATCACATAGAAGAGGCACACAATCAGTAAACACCCCAAAATTATCCAATTGTTGATTGATCCATAGGAGCTGAGCACAACAGAAAGCTACAGCTACATATTCTGCTTCAGTTGTTGAAAGAGCCACTGAGTTTTGCTTCCTTGTGCCCCATGAGATGAGACAAGATCCTAGAAAGTGAGCCATTCAAGAAGTACGTTTCCTGTCCACAAGATAACTAGCATAGTCAGCATCAGCATACCCAACAAGATTAAAGTTATCACCAGAGTGGTAGAACATGCCTAGGTCTTGTGTTCCCTTAAGATATCTCAAAATTCTTTTGGTAGCCTTCAAATGAGATTCCTTGGGATTTGACTGAAACCTTGCACATAGCCCCACACTGAAGACAATATCAGGTCTACTGCCAGTGAGGTAGAGAAGAGACCCAATAATGCCTCTATACATAGTTTGTTTTACAGGAGATCCAGACTCATCCATGTCCAGTCGAGTAGCCATTGCAATGGGAGCGTCTATCACTTTTGATGCTTCCATATCAAACCTCTTCAAGATCTCCTTGATGTATTTCTGCTGGCAAATGAATGTACCCTTTGTGGATTGCTTCGCTTGATGACCCAAGAAGAAATTCAACTCACATATTATGCTTATTTCGAACTCACTTCCCATGAGTTTTTCAAATTCTTCACATAGTGAATCAGCTGTTGCCCCAAAGATGATATCATCAATATATACCTGAATGATGAGCAGGTTCCTCCCCCGTTTCTTCAGAAACAAGGTGTTGTCAATTTTTCCTCTTGTAAAACCGTTTTCTAAGAGGAACTTTGACAACCTTTCATACCAAGATCGAGGAGGATGCTTCAACCCATACAATGCCTTGTCCAGTTTAAACACATATTCAGGGTGTTCATGACATTCAAACCCTGGGGGATGCTTTACATAGACTTCTTCCTTAAGAAGTCCATTCAGAAATGCACTTTTGACATCTATTTGGAACAAAGTGAATTCCATATGAGATGCAAAAATGATTAGGATTATAATAGCTTCCATGCGAGCAACCAGAGCAAACGTCTCATCATAATCAATTCCTTCCTCATGATTGTAACCTTGAACCACTAGCCTAGCCTTGTTTTTTGTAGTGTTTCTATGTTTATCAAGCTTATTCCTGAATACCCACCTGGTTCCTATGATGGTTCAGTATGAGGGTCTAGGTACTAGGTGCCATACATTATTCCTTTCGAACTGATGCAACTTATCTTGCATGGTTGTAATCCAGTCTGCATCCTTCAAGGCTTCCTTGATGTTTTTGGGTTATATTTGGAAAGGAGCACTGAGAAGGCAAGTGAGTTTCTGGCTTTTGATCTGGTTTGCACTCCAGAGTCTACAGGGGTAATTATATTGTAAAGAGGATGAGAGCTTTTGTGTTTCCAATTGGGTATTTGAGGCTCATTTATAGAGGAGTTGGGTAGATATAACTGGGTCCCTTGTGTTCTTCTCTCAGCTACTTTTGGATTACCTTGCACTACATCAACCACTCTTTCTTCAGCTTCACTGGTTGTAATTTTGGTACCTGGTTCCCTTGAGGAAGAAGCTGCATTGTCTCCACTAGGCTCCTTCACTTGACTCATCATGTCTATCTTTCCATTTGTCATGTCGATGACTTCACCCGGAACAAGTATGGGTTCACCATCTTGATCATCCTTTTTGATTTTGTCACAGGAGGGATAGGACTCATCAAAGATTACGGGAACACTTTCCTCAACACACGGAGTCCGCTTATTGTATATCTTATAAGCTTTTCTTTGAGAAGAATACCCCCAAAAAGATTCCTTCATTACTCTTGGCATCAAATTTACCAAGCTGATCCTTTTCATTGTTGAGAACATAACATTTGCACCTAAATGTTCTTTGGTGAGTCAGCTTTGGTTTCCTTCCATCCAGAAACTCATATGGAGTTTTGTTCAGGAGAGATCTGATCATGCACCTGTTCACCAAGTAGCAGACAGTGTTGACAGCTTCAGCCCAAAAGTTCTTTGCAATTCCACTGTCGATCAACATTGTTCTTTCCATTTCCTCAAGAGTTCTATTCTTCCTTTCCATAACTCTATTTTGCTGGGGAGTTCTTGGGGTTGAGAAGTTGTGGGTAGTGCCATTTTCATTATAGATATCATCAAATTTGGCATTGTCAAATTCTGTTCCATGATCTGATCTAATACATGCTACTTTAGACTCCATCTTCACCTGGATTATCTTCACAAAGGCCACGAATACCTCAAAGGTTTCATTTTTTTCCTAAGAAACAGAGTCCAAGTGAATCTGGAGTAGTCATCCACTATCACAAAGATGTATCTTTTTCCTCCCCTACGTTGCACTCTCATAGGGCCACAAAGATTCATATGAAGAAGATCAAGTGGCTTTGAGGTGCTGACATCTTTCTTAGAATTAAATGAGGACTTCACATGCTTCCCTCTAGCACAGGCATCATAGACTTTCTGTTCTTTCAACTTTGACATGGGCAGACCATAGACCAGGTCCTTCTAAATTAGTTTATTTAGAAGAGAAAAGCTTGCGTGCCCCAGTCTTCTGTGCCAAAGTTCACCATCATCATCAACAGCTTTCAGGCAACTCAGATCACCACTTTGTATAGACTCGAAATCAGCAACATAGATGTTCTTGTATCTCTTGGCCACAAGTACCACTTCACCATATTAGTAACTATGCATATCTTGGATAAGAACTCCACCTTGTTTCCTTTATTACAAATCTGAGAGAGACTGTACTTAAGACCATTGACATAGTATACATTCTCAATAGAGTGAGTGAGAGATTTTCCGACTTTTCCAACTCCGAGAATGTACCCCTTTTTCCTATTGCAAAAGGATACACTCCCTCCTTGCAGGGCTTTTAGTGAAAGAAAGTCCATAGTGTTCCCAGTCATGTGCTTTGAACATCCACTATCCATGAACCATTGTTGACTGCTTCCTTTCACAGTTCCCTGCACAAGGAAATCAAGAGTTAGTTTTAGGAACCCAAATAAGTTTGGGTCCCTTGTAGTAAGCAAGAGGATGAATGAGAACTCTCTTGGTCCATGCAGGCAACATGCATTTTTTATGAGTGACACCTGGTCCCTTTTTAGTAGTTACCTTTTCAGCAAACACTTTGTTTTTCTGAACAGACTGGACCCTGGCTTAGAAATTTTCCTTGAAATGCCCCTTATTCCTACAGTGGGTACACATACAGTTATCCGGTACAGTAACATACTTGCTATGGGGGTTGTAAGGAGTTCTCTCCTTTTGAAACCCTATTCTCTGCCTGTTTCCACCATTATTAACATACATGGCAGTAATAGCTTCCGAGGACCAGGTCCACTTAAGGAACTTTTTAAGATCATTTTTTACTCTTTCCAGTTCAGTTTGGAGATGCTTGTTTTTCTCAATTTTAACACACATGCTAGTTTTTACAGCTTTCTACTCGCTTTCAAGTCTAATGTGTGCCTCACTGGCTACCTCTTTTCCTTTCTCAGAATTTCCAGGTCTAGACTCAGTTCCTAGTCCCTCTATAGTTTCCCTAAGGTCTGCAATCACTATTAAGAGATCATCTCTCTCCTTCTCAATTTCAGTCACCCTCTTCACAAAGGCCTCTTTTTCTTTACTGAAATTTTCAATGGTTTCCTTATAGTCAACAGCTACAACCACCAATTCATCTCTTTCATGTTCTATGCTAGCAATATTTTCAGTTAAAACAATTTTTTCTTTATCCAAATTGCTTATGATTTCCTTCAGGTCAACTACACACACTACCAAATTATCTCTAGTTTGTTCAGCTTCTCCTAGTTCTAAGGTCAAGGCATCTTTATCCTCCACAATAATATGATAGACATCAATTAATACACTAGCCAACGACATGAGTTTCTTGGGGGAGTTGGATTTCAAATATCTCTGAACATCCCTGAAGTTTACCTCACTGTTGTCATCATCTTCATCATCATCCGATTGAGCCATCAAAGCAAATATTGAATCATATTCATTTTCTTCACTTTCAACTGCCATCATGGAACTGTCACCTGCATCAGTTTCTTCTTCAAACTCACTAGAGGAGTTTCCCTATGCTGCAAGAGCCTATTTCACCACATTGTCAGCAGATCTCTTCCTTTTGAAGTGCTTGTCAAGAACCGGGTTCTTCTTTGCTGCTTTATCAGGCTTGTACTTGGAGTGTTCTTGTTTCATGAGGGGACAATCTTTGATGAAGTGCCCCGGCTTTCCACATTTGTGGCAGAGATCATAGTTCTTTGGTCTACTAGAGTTGCCCCTTTTTAGTATTCCTCTATTTCTTCTGACCATCTTCTGAAACCTTTTGGTTAAGTAAGCCATGTCACTGTCCTCCTCACTTGAATCATTGCTTTCAGCTTTGAGTATCGTGTTCTTTTCCTTCTTTGGTTCTCTTCTTTCACTATCTAAATTACTCTTTATCTCGTAGGTTTTCAGATTTCCAACCAGGTCGTCTACGGTCAGCTCCTGCAAATCCTTTGCTTCAGTAATAGCATTCACTTTACTCACCCATGAACTAGGCAGGATACTAAGAATCTTCCTCACTAGCTTGTTCCTGGGAATGACTTCACCAAGTGAGTGTAACTCATTTATGATGGAAGTGAATCTTGTGTGCATGTCTTGAATAGATTCACCGTTCTTCATCCTAAAGAGTTCATAATCGGTAGTGAGCATATCAATCTTAGATTGCTTTACTTGAGTAGTTCCCTCGTGTACTGTTTGCAAAGCTTCCCATATCTCCTTGGTAGTTTTACAAGAAGATATCCTATTGAATTAATCAAGTCCTATTCCACGCACCAAAAGTTTCTTGGCACGAAATTTTTTCTCCATAGCTTTCCTGTCTGCATCAATGTATTCTTTTCTGGTCTTTGGCATCGTCAATGGAAGATCTCCGACGTTCTTCATTGGGATATAAGGACCATCACATATGACATCCCACAACTCAGAATCTCCAGCCATAATAAAATAATGCATTCTTGTCTTCTACCACCCATAGTATTGCCCATTGAACCTGGGTGGTCTATATGTAGATTGACCTTCTTCATAATTTGGTGGAGCAGCCATAAGGATCCTTCCTAGGTGTTAGCCTGATAGGAGGAACATGCTCTGATACGAATTGATAGTTTATAAGAGTCCACCAAACTATAGAATACCAAGTCCTCTATGAGTTTCCACCGAGAACGTTAATGAAACAGTAAGTAAATAAGATAACGAGTTTTACGTGGAAAAATCTCTGCTCAAGGGGATAAAAAACCACGACTTACACTGGTAGGATTTCAACTTCACTATGAGCAACTTTTAGATTACAACCTATGCAATCTAGGAATTAAACTCTTAATCCCTCACCAAGTCGTAATACACCTATTATAAGCAACTTTGCAATACACCTATTACAAAGAATTCAACTTATGACTAGCTCTAGTCACAACACAAACACAAAGGGTTTATGATTTTACAAAGGGGTTCATAAGCAACGCTTCTAGCTAAGCAAATTAGGAATTACAATGAAGAACAATTACAAAGTAATAACTCAACTAAGGACAACAAAATACTATATTTAAGAACTGGTCCGTAGTAGGGTTAAACTTTGTTCTTGATGCACTTGAGAATTGAATGCACAACTCTCAAAAGGCTTGAATTCTTGAAGTAAATTCTTAATTGTTCAAATGATGTTTTGTTGTAATTCTCTTGTTAATACACCTTTGATGACATCACTTGAATGATGTAAGCATTTGGTTGGTCAAAGGACAAGTGACTGTAGAACTGTGCTACACAGTGTGCACTGATTCTGTGGTAGTCACTTTCCAGCTATACACAGTTGACTTTGGTACTGCTGTAAGGGAAACACAAGGGATCAAGTCCCTGTGTTAGTTCTCTATCTTCTATAGTTGCAGCAGTTCACATTAGCTGTAGTCTGTTGATTAGCAATGTAGCCAAGTGTGTCTGGTTCGCTATCTGGTTCTTGACAGTAAGTTTGTTAGATCATCAAAACATAAGGTTAAGATAGCTGGAGTCCATTGATTAACAATGTAGCCAAGCGTGTCGGGTTCCCTATTTGGTTCTTGACAGTAAGTTTGTTAGATCATGAAAACATAAGGTTAAGACATTGAAAACCCATCATGAACCCTCAAAGCACCTAGCATCATCCAAATCCAACCTAGATCTTATTTATTCCCACACGCCAAGTTATGAATCCACCGGGCAAACTAAAAATCTCATAGAGATCATTAAACCTACTCACCCTAATACTACCACTAATCTATTATCTCAATTCCAAGAAGAGGATGTGGATAAATTGATTGGGATAAATTGATTGGAATGTGGACAATCTATCCGAGATAATAGATACAGGGACACCTTTCCTTAATATAAAGCCTTGCATAACCCTCTAAGGAATATGTAGTCCTAACGGGCAAAAACTGGGCTGACTTTGTAAGCCTATCAACAATCACCCATATCGAATCGAACTTACGCTGGGTACGAGGTAAGCCCACGATGAAATTTATATTGATTATTTCCCATTTCCAAGTCAGAATCTCCATAGCCTGCAATAATCCACCAGGTTTTTGATGCTCAATCTTAACCTGCTGACAGTTAGGACATTGAGCAAAAATTCTACTATATCCTTTTTCATTTTGTCCCACCAATAATATCTACCATGCTGAGCAATAATAAATCGGCTTTGGTCTCAAAACCACTAAGAGCAACCAAAAACGACCGATAAACGCGATCCACAACAAGAGAACCTCCCGCAGGAGTAGAAACATAAATAGAGGAATTCAAAGAATCCCGAGGTACACCTAAATACGGAGAAAAATAAGAAGACACATAAGAGTAAGTGGAGACTGGATCGAATAGAACCGATGTATCTCTGTGACAAACCAGTATAATACATGTGATGATAGAATCGGAGGCAACAGCCTCGGTACAGGCAGGAAGGGCATTGTATCAGGCCTAGCCTCCCCCTTTAGGGCGACCCATACCTCCCCGATCTCCACCTCTAGATAGCTGAGTAGGTGGGGTAGCAACTGGAGCTGTAACCATAGCTTGAGAACTCCGCGGGGCACTCTATGGTTGAGAAGTCTATGGAAGTGCACCCCTCCTAAGTCTGGGGCAATTCCTCACCATATGGCATGTATCACCACACTCAAAACAAGCTCTGGGAGACCTCTTGGCCATGACAACCTGCAGTTGGGGCACGAGCACCAGAATAGTGGCCCGACTCTCGAGACCTCTTGGCCTCCCTCTCCTCTCTATCCTAGCATGCATACCCTCAATCCTCCTAGCAGTGCTCACCACCTGCTGATAATGAATATCTATCTCCAACTCGCGAGCCATGCTAGACTTGATGCTAGGAATAAGCCCCTTAATGAACTAGCGAACCCTCTCGCGAACAGTAGAAATCAAGGCTGGTGCATGTCTAGCCAAACTAGTGAAATGCACAGCATACTCTGAGACAGTCATAGTACCCTGGCGCAAATGCTCAAACTCTGCGCGCCACGCGTCCTTGAGGCTCTGAGGAACATACTCTCTTAGGAACATATCTGAAAACTGAGTCCAAGTCAGGGAAGCTGCCTCATCTAGACTGTTTAACTCACAGGTGCGCCACCACTCATAGGCGGCTCCTCAAAGCTGGAAAGTAGTGAAGGAAACCCCGCTCAATCCTGATATACCCATGGTACAAAGAATATGGAAGAACTCCTCCAGAAATCCCAAGGCATCATTTGATGCTAACCCACTGAATACATAAGGATCATACTTCTTGAACCTCTCAAGTCTCCGCTGCTCATCCTCTGAAGCCACTGCCTTATCCTCGGGCTGATCTGGGACTGCGGGCGGTACATGAATACTCTCTGGGACCTGATCAACATGCACTCGCTGCTCAGGAGTGCGAACGGCAGGAGTCTGTGCTCCTCCCCAAGCCTGAGATGTGGCTGCAACAAGGAAAAGTAATCCTGCCTGAGCCAAAGTGGTGTACATGCTCATGAACTGCGCAAGAGTCTCCTGAAGAACTGGAGTAGTAGTAGCAGTAGGAGTATCAGGTGCCTAGACTCCGGCAGGAACTACTGTTGGTACCTCGGTGGCAGCTCGTGCGGGTGCTCTGGCTTCACCACATGCACGTCCTCGACCTCTACCCCGACCCCGACCCCGACCTCTAACGGCTACAGTAAGGGTGCGTATGCCTGATCATCTCAGGTAGCACGTGTCCTCACCATCTGTGAGAGAATAGAAGACAGAAGTTTAGAATTATGACATCAAAATCTCGCGTGACAAGGAAATAAAATAAAGTGGAATTTTCCTAATAGTTACATAACCTCCCGCAGATAAGTACAAACGTCTCTGTACCGATCCACGAGACTCCAATAAAATAGCTTATGATTAATGACTCCTATGAACTTAGAGCTCTGATACCAACTTGTCACGACCCCGGTTCTCCCTTCGTGAACCATCATGATAGCCCCTAGTCTCTACGACTAGGTAAGCCTAACAATGCGGAATATAACAACAATTGCGGAAGAGATAATTAAAAACCGAAATAATGAAATAAAATAGTGTTTAAAATGCCGCTCGGCATACACAATAGCAACTCTCCAAGCTAATAACATTTTCCAAAACCCAGAATCTCATGATCACAAGCCTTTGAATGTCTACAAGCATCTAACTCCAGAATATCTAACAAAAAACGAAAGTATAGAAGGGCTAATAGAAACGGGAGAGTAGAAAAGGACTCTTCGGTCTGCAGACGCGCAGATATACCTCGGAGTCTTTACAAGAGCCTCGTTTCAAGCGTGATAAGTCTGAGTGGAGGTACCTGGATCTGCACATGAAAACCATGCGCAGAAAGGGCATGAGTACACCATAGCGGTACTCAGTAAGTGCCAAGCCTAACCTCGGTCTTGTTGTGACGAGGAAGGTCAGGGCCCTACAGAGGATAAATAAAATATAAGGTTCAACAGTGTGGAACATAATAGTATAAATAAGTACAATAGTAAAGTAACACAGGATATAAAGGACAACAACAACAACTACTACAGAGGCAACGTAAACATAGAAAGAGATACAACTCAGCACAAAGATAACAACCGGGGATCTCCCAAGATACCGTCCTGCAGTCCCAAATATAAATATCCAGTGGATCTCCCGAGATACCCTCGCGTAGTCCAACTCATAGTGCGCGGGGATCTACTAGAATCACGATCCGTATTCCCAAATGTAAATACCCAGTACTGGAGGAATCTACCTGGTACAGTCCCGTAGTTCCATATAACTGTGCAGGGGGTCTACCGGAATTCCACATCCGTAGTCCCAAATAAACAGACAAGGGGGATCTACCGGAATCCCACATCCATAGTCCTAAATGTAAATACACAGCAGCAACATGAAAAAAATATTCAGCAAATGTCAATTTCATACTAAGGCAAACAGGTAATTCTAGACTAGCATGCTGCACATAATTCAGGTAAGGCAGTTTAAGCAAATAAAGCAATTAAGTCACTTAGACATGCTTCCCTAAGCTAACAACAGGCTTAAATTTCAAGTAGTATAAACAGAAGAAAAAAAACTAGTAATTACTTAATGAAAATCGGATTTTCAACAATTAGCACCAGTATGCACTCGTCACCTCACGTACAAGGCATTTCAATTATCAATAATACCAAATCCTAAGGGGAATGTCCCCCACACAAGGTTAGGCAAGCCACTTACCTTGAACCGTCTCAAAGTCAACCCGAAACCACATCTTTGCCACGAGTACTCGACTCAAAATGGCCCAAATCTATTCAATTCAATTGCATAATGTAAATAACACTTCAAGTAACTGATTCTACAAATAAATTCTAAGATAATACATAAAATTAGGTAAAATAACCAAAATGCCCCTCGAGCCGACGTCTCAAAATCGGGTAAAACTTACATTTTCAGAATCATCACACTCTCACAAGCTCAATCATACCAAAAGTACCACAATCGGACCTCAAATGGCCCCTCAAATCGTCATTCAAAACCCTCCAATTAATCAAGCCCTAACCCTCAATTTACCACTGATTTTCCTTAAAACTTTATGCTTAGAATGATAAAAATCACCATAATAACGAGTTTAAGTTCCAATAATCTTACCTCCTCGAAGCTCCCTTGAATTCCCTCTCAAAAACCTCCCAAAAGCACAATTCCCGGATGAAAATGGTGAAAGAATAACTCAAATTCGCGAAGGCAAATATTTATATGTTCTGCCTAGCGATACCGCATCTGCGGTCCAAATTTACGCACCTGCGGACCGCTTCTGCGGTTTCCCATAAGTTCTCCTTTTTCCGTACTTGCGCCCCAGTCACCGCATCTGCGGGCTCACAGGTGCGGCTAAACTTCCGCATCTGCGTTTTCAGCCTTGTTTCCTCTTGGCCGCTTCTGCGGCTTGACTCCGCATCTATGGGAGTCGCATCTGCATCCTTTCAACCACAGATGCGGTTATGACAGCAGCCCAAAGACTTCAGCTGCAAACTTCAACTTTCCAACTTCTCGTTAACCACCCGAAATCATTCCGAGGCCCCTGGGACCTCAACTAAAAGCACGGACAAGTCATATACCACTATCCAAATATATATCAATCCTTAAAATACCTAAAACAACATCAAAACATCGAATTAACCATGGATTCAAGCCTAAGAACTCCAAAACTCTCAATTTACGCTTTCGATCAAAAAGTCTATCAAACCTTGTCCGAATGACCTAAAATTTGCCCACGCGTCACATTCAACACTACGGAGCTACTCCAACTTTTGGAATTTCATTCTGATCCTCGGATCATAATCTCACTATCGAATTGGAAACTTCAAAAAATCAACTTTCGACATTTCAAGCCTAAATTAGCTACGAACCTCCAAAAAATAATCCGAACACGCTCCTAAACCCGAAATCACCCAACAGTACTAACGGAACCATTAGAATTCTATTCCAAGGTTGTCTTTATACTGTTCCGACTACGGTCAGATTTCCAAAACTTAAGCTCTCATTTAGGGACTAAGTGTCCCAAAACTCTCCGAAACTCCAAATAATTTCTCCCGACAACTCACAATAGTAGAAACAAATACGGGGAAAGCAGTGAATAGAGGATCGAGGTGTTACTTCTTAAGATGACCGGTCGGGTCGTCACATAGCCAAAATTGGCTCATGTACCTCAAGGAGAAAAACCCACACCTACCTAGCAAACACCTATCCTGGAGTTTTTTGTTTCCTTTCTTAATTTGGAACATTTGGTTAACTAGGAACAATAACAATGTTAATAACACAACCGTCCCTATTTCCTTAAAAAGGATTTTCAATCAGTCCATTGAATTTAACTTACTAACTGATCGTGAATCCAACTAGGATACAAAATTGACATATCAATTAGTTGGTCTAAACCACCTGCTGGCTAGTATAAATTGAACATAGATGGCGCTTTTGATAGGGCCAAATCTACTGGTGATATAGGAGGAATCATTAGAAACCATAATGGGGTCTGGATGATAGGGTTTGCTTAAAAAATTACTCCCAAAATACCAATTCACACAGAGTTAATGGCTCTCTACCAGGGACTTATTATTGCAAATAAGAGGAAGCTTCTTCCTTTGGAGATAGAGACTGATTCCACTCAGGTAATTTCATTCATCAACGAAGGATGCAAAGCTTATGACACTGTTATTCACTCATGCAGGTTACTTCTGGCTCACTTGGACAAGGTGGTGCTACATCACAACTTCAGGCAGGGGAATGAACTCGCCCACAGCCTAGAAAAGTATGCAGAAGTCTTACTAATTTTCAATAAAATTGAAGTTTGGTTATTTTCTCCACCTTTTGTTTTAGCCAATATGCTGGCAGACAAGGGTGGGTTTAGTTTTGTTAAAACTATTTCTGAAAAGTGTTGTAGGAATCTTGCTATGTTTGGCAAAGGGCATGCTATGCATGGATTATCATCTATTGATCCTCAGGATCAGACTTCTATTTGTATTAACCTTTTTCTATATTATGAAATAAATATCTTTTCCGTAAAAAAAAAATGGACCCCCTCCCCCCCCAAATTAAATCGATTTCCCAACATAAATGAGGGAGACTATCCTTTTACAAAATTATATATTATGTAAAGTTAAGGTACATCAAAAGTGAAAAGTATAAAACAACCTAATCTCTCTCTATATATAAAGTAGGGAATGAAATAGGTGACTTGACACCATTTTCTCATGTACCTTATTTTTAATTTGATAGTCCAAAAAGCCACTACATACAATTAATCAATTTTAATTTAAGAGGCTGCAAAGATCATTTTAAATAGGTAACATTGATATGTGTGTTAAAGAGGCCACAAGCGTCTCAATCAGAAGCTCCTATTAGGCTATTACGTTACTAATCATTTCAAAAGTTACTTTCTTAATCCTTTATTACTCTTACTCTCCTTTCCTATTTCATTTCGTATGCATTTAATATATATAATTAAATATGGTATTAATTTGAAATGTCAAATATATTCTTTCATAAGCTAAATAAGAGAAGAGCACATCAAGCCATCAATGATAAATTCTATGTACATTTTATTCTCTCCATTCTCAGTTTTAATTTTTGGAGACCGTTAGGCTTCAGTTGCTGAATTTAGTTTTTCAGAAAATCTTTTGTTGCTACTATGTTGTTACTGCTGCACATGTATAATTTGGTTCACTAGGCGCTTTGTTTGTTTCTTTGTGTAATATTTATTAGTTTCCTTCCCTTTTACTGATTAAAGTTCTTCCTTCTCTTCTCATGCCTTTTCCATGGCATGTCATTTCTACTAAACGAATTAGGGTACACAAGTATATATTCAGAGACTTTGAACATCAGTCTATTTCTTAATGCTTTTTTTCCTCGAGTCTTTTAATTATTTTATTTGTTCTTTAGTTATTTTGATATAATAAGCTATTTAGGTCGGTGAATGGAAGAAAGAAAGAAAGTAAATACTGATGAAGATAGCAAAGAGGAGGAAGCAGTGGCGGACTCATATGATGCCAAGGGGTTCAGTTGAACCCGTTTTATAAAAAAATTATACTGTGTATATAAAAAAATTATATTTAAAATGGAGAAGATAAGTATAAAAATAATATTTGAACCAGCTTAAACCAAGTGAAATCTCTGTCGAGATGGTCCAGGGGGTTCAAAATGGCATCGAGTAACCGGGTTCGAATCCACACAGTGCATATTTCTATGTTTTAATTTGTCTGCATTTGGAATGGCATGTGTGCAAATTAACCATACGGTACAGTATGTGATATTGTGTTTGTTACGATCCAAAATCCACTAGTCGTGATGGCACCTAATTCTACCCGTTAGGTCAGCCAATTAACAGTTAACAAAATTCTAATAAAATAAAGGTGATCAACAAATATTACATATGGATTTTCATACAATATCCCAAGGACTGATAGTACAAGTTATAAGCTGCTAAGACTGGATTATTGCAAAAACTAATATGTAGATATAACTTCTGTTCAAAATGTGCATAAACAGAATTAATTATAGAACTACCCAGGGACAAGTGGTAGCCACGCCTGGAAGGCACGAACATCTTCAGAGTCAGCTCCCGTCATCCACCGTAGTTCCGCTCCAAGATGTGCATACAAGGTGCAGAAGTGTAGTATGAGCATAACCGACCCCATGTACTCAGTATGTATCTTGACTAACGTCGATGAAGTAGTGATGACACTTTTTAATTAAAAGATACTCATTGATATGACATGTGCAGTAAACTTGCAATAGAACAATACTACAATATAATAAAAAAAAGTCACGAAACGAATATGCGAAGCAGTAAATGAGTACTAGAAGAAATCACAATTTAATATTTTCCAATATGTCGGCCAATCCTTTCCTTAGAGCGATAACCAATAAACCACGATAGTAAATCCATAACTTTCATAGTATGAGAAATGTACTCAAGATATCAAGTCAATGGTACGACAACACCCTTCATGCATTTATCTCATCTTCATCAAATATACGTATAACAGTACCAACTGAGTGAAAGAATGCCAATAACAGAAATGACAAAGTGAAAAATACACAGGTAGCGATAACGAACAAGGAAGTACATATGGACAATTGTAACAAACTAGGTAGAAGGCATAGGAATAATGACAACAATTAGGAAATAAGAATATAAATTTTACTAACTAGCATGGTAAAAGGCCTAGGTATAGATATAACAAACAAGAGGGAAAGCATGATCTTTATGAGCTAATAACTAAAATGCATGAATAACTAACATGATAGAAAGCTTATACAAAAGTGCAACAAATGAGGAACGACATGGATGTAGATATAACAACAAGAAGGAAACATGATATTTGCAAGTTAAACAAATAGAAGGCATGGGCAACACAACAACAATTGGATAGAGGATAAAGACAAAACAACAACGACAACTCACATAGGAAATATAGGTACAACAATAACAACTCAAGGTAAAGGAACAAGGAAAAAATATCACAACATAGAGCATGTCCCTCGTCCTCGCCTGCACGGAAACACCCTTCATGCCATGAACTCATGATAATAGAAAAGCGTGATAATATAAATGAAATTGCACGGCATCACCCTTCATACTTTTTCTCTCATCATCACATGATAATGTAAATGAGATCCTGATAATGTAAGCGAAATGTCACGGCATCACCCTTTATGTTTTTACTTTCATCCTCACATAATAATGTAAATAAAATAGCACAGCATCACCCTTCGTGCTTTACACTCTTCCTCACATTATAATGTATATGCAATGGCATGACATCACCCTTCGTGCTTTACACTCTTCCTCACTAAGCATATGTAAATTAATGACAAGGAAGGTAGGAAGCATGAATAACATCAAAGAGAGTGTTTAAGCGAATATTCCAAATGAACATCAATCACAGCTTTCAAGACGATAAAAATTCAATAAACCTCAAGTATTTTATTGTTCAAGTATTTCGACAAGTCTCAAAAATGATCTTTAACTCAAGTATAGAACCCAATATCTCAAGAATAACGGTTGTGACGATGTATTAATGATTAAACATAGCGATGACCGAATTTAACACATCCATGGTTTCACAAAAAATCGTCAAATTTTAATCAAGTTACAATGACCCAAAAAACCCACTAGTTGTGATGGTACCTAACTCGATCTACTAGGTAAGCCAATTGACAGAAAATATAATCCAAAAGAGATTAAAGGAAAATAGTAAAGAATTATCTGAACGTTTACAAATTGACCCAAAAACTGGTAGTATGAATTACGAGCTTCTAAGACTTGAAATTTCAAAACTGATACAAATAATTACACGTTCTGTTTGAAAATTACATAAACAGATTAGCAAAATCTTAGCTACCTAGGACAAGTGGCTGCTATATCCGGAATGCACGAACATCTTCAGAATCAGCACCCGACGTTACCAGCAGCACCGTTCCAAAAATCTGTACGCAATGTATAGAAGTGTAGTATCAGTATAACCGACCCCATGTACTGGTAAGTATTCTGTCTAACCTCGTCGAAGTAGTGACGAAGATTTTTAGTTAAAAGACACTTACTGATAAAACGTGCCTTATGAATCAACAATAGAACAATACCACAATATAATAGAGAAGAATACATGAAAACGGATACGTAAAACAAAAGCCGAGTGTTAACAGAGATCACAACTTGGCATCCTCAAATACCTCAACCAGTCCTTTCCTTAGAATGAAACCAATAAACCACAACAGCCAATTCTTAACTTTCATAGCATGAGGGATGCACTCAGATATCAAGTCAATTGCATGACAACACCCTTTGTACTTTTATCTCATCCTCACCCAATATATGTATAACCAAACTAACCAGATGACAGAAATACTGATAACATGAATTACAAGGTAGGAAATATACAAGTAGTAGTAATGAACAAGGATAAACATATGGGAAACAGTAAAAGACTAAGCGGAAAGCACGTGAATGATGACATAAATTAGAAACAAGAAATATCAACTTCAACTAACTAGCATGATGAAGGCCTAAATACAGTTATAACAAATAAGAAAGAAACACATGATCCTTACAAGTTAACAAATAGAGACATGAATGACTAACATAGAAAAAAGGCTTGTATTAAAGTGCAACAGAATAGAAAAAGTAGAGAAATAGGCATTATATTTGCAAGTTAAATATTACATCTCGCGTTTTCGTACGTTAAAATCTCGTTTTCAGTTCACCGACGTAGACTCGGGGATGAGATCATCTTGATGTTAACGTACTTACGCTATTTATAACAAGTGATAAATAAGTGTTATGAAGGATAAAGGGGTACACAGATTTAAAAAAAATGAGTTTCGTTGAATGTGACCAATTTGGAATAAAATACGGGCCGAGCGATGATACCCGATAATTATCTAGTATCATATGACCACGGTAGTATAATATATAAAGTATATATGAAGTATTTTAAAAATAAATAAAACTTTAAGCAATTTGGAATAATTTTTAAATTATGCGGGTAATTGATTAATTACCAGGTAACAGGATATTACCCCGTTAAAAAGCCGAGTGTTAACAGAGATCACAACTTGGCATCCTCAAATAACTCAACCAATCATTTCCTTAGAATGAAACCAATAAACCACAACAGCCAATTCTTAACTTTCATAGCATGAGGGATGCACTCAGATATCAAGTCAATTGCACGACAATACCCTTTGTACTTTTATCTCATCCTCACCCAATATACGTATAACCGAACCAACCCCATAACAGAAATACTAATAACATGAATTACAAGGTAGGAAATATACAAGTGGTAGTAATGAACAAGGATAACCATATGGGAAAAAGTAAAAGACTAAGCGGAAAGCATATGAATGATGACAGAAATTAGAAATAAGAAATATCAACTTCAACTAACTAGCATGATGAAGGCCTAAATACAGTTATAACAAATAAGAAGGAAACACATGATCCTTACAAGTTAACAAATAGAGGCATGAATGACTAACATAGAAAAAAGGCTTGTATTAAAGTGCAACATAATAGAAAAAGCAGGGAAATAGGCATGATATTTGCAAGTTAAATATTACATCTCGCGTTTTCGTACGTTAATATCTCGTTTTCAGTTAACCGACGTAGACTCGGGGATGAGATCATCTTGATGTTAACGTACTTACGCTATTTATAACAAGTGATAAATAAGTGTTATGAAGGATAAAGGGGTACACAGATTTAAAAAAAAATGAGTTTCGTTGAATGTAACCAATTTGGAATAAAATACGGGCCGAGCGATGATACCTGATAATTATCTAGTATCATATGACCACGGTAGTATAATATATAAAGTATATATGAAGTATTTTAAAAATAAATAGAACTTTAAGCAATTTGGAATAATTTTTAAATTATGCGGGTAATTGATTAATTACCAGGTAACAGGATATTGCCCCGTTAAAAAGCCGAGTGTTAACAGAGATCACAACTTGGCATCCTCAAATAACTCAACCAATCCTTTCCTTAGAATGAAACCAATAAACCACAACAGCCAATTCTTAACTTTCATAGCATGAGGGATGCACTCAGATATCAAGTCAATTGCACGACAATACCCTTTGTACTTTTATCTCATCCTCACCCAATATACGTATAACCGAACCAACCCCATAACAGAAATACTAATAACATGAATTACAAGGTAGGAAATATACAAGTAGTAGTAATGAACAAGGATAACCATATGGGAAACAGTAAAAGACTAAGCGGAAAGCATATGAATGATGACAGAAATTAGAAATAAGAAATATCAACTTCAACTAACTAGCATGATGAAGGCCTAAATACAGTTATAACAAATAAGAAGGAAACACATGATCCTTACAAGTTAACAAATAGAGGCATGAATGACTAACATAGAAAAAAGGCTTGTATTAAAGTGCAACATAATAGAAAAAGCAGGGAAATAGGCATGATATTTGCAAGTTAAATATTACATCTCGCGTTTTCGTACGTTAATATCTCGTTTTCAGTTAACCGACGTAGACTCGGGGATGAGATCATCTTGATGTTAACGTACTTACGCTATTTATAACAAGTGATAAATAAGTGTTATGAAGGATAAAGGGGTACACAGATTTAAAAAAAATGAGTTTCGTTGAATGTGACCAATTTGGAATAAAATACGGGCCGAGCGATGATACCCGATAATTATCTAGTATCATATGACCACGGTAGTATAATATATAAAGTATATATGAAGTATTTTAAAAATAAATAGAACTTTAAGCAAATTGGAATAATTTTTAAATTATGCGGGTAATTGATTAATTACCAGGTAACAGGATATTACCCCGTTAAAAAGCCGAGTGTTAACAGAGATCACAACTTGGCATCCTCAAATAACTCAACCAATCCTTTCCTTAGAATGAAACCAACAAACCACAACAGCCAATTCTTAACTTTCATAGCATGAGGGATGCACTCAGATATCAAGTCAATTGCACGACAATACCCTTTGTACTTTTATCTCATCCTCACCCAATATACGTATAACCGAACCAACCCCATGACAGAAATACTAATAACATGAATTACAAGGTAGGAAATATACAAGTAGTAGTAATGAACAAGGATAACCATATGGGAAACAATAAAAGACTAAGCGGAAAGCATATGAATGATGACAGAAATTAGAAATAAGAAATATCAACTTCAACTAACTAGCATGATGAAGGCCTAAATACAGTTATAACAAATAAGAAGGAAACACATGATCCTTACAAGTTAACAAATAGAGGCATGAATGACTAACATAGAAAAAAGGCTTGTATTAAAGTGCAACAGAATAGAAAAAGTAGGGAAATAGGCATTATATTTGCAAGTTAAATATTACATCTCGCGTTTTCGTACGTTAAAATCTCGTTTTCAGTTAACCGACGTAGACTCGGGGATGTGATCATCTTGATGTTAACGTACTTATGCTATTTATAACAAGTGATAAATAAGTGTTATGAAGGATAAAAGGGTACACAGATTTAAAAAAAATGAGTTTCGTAAAATGTGACCAATTTAGAATAAAATACGGGCCGAGCGATGATACCCGATAATTATCTAGTATCATATGACCACGGTAGTATAATATATAAAGTATATATGAAGTATTTTAAAAATAAATAGAACTTTAAGCAATTTGGAATAATTTTTAAATTATGCGGGTAATTGATTAATTACCAGGTAACAGGATATTGCCCCGTTAAAAAGCCGAGTGTTAACAGAGATCACAACTTGGCATCCTCAAATAACTCAACCAATCCTTTCCTTAGAATGAAACCAATAAACCACAACAGCCAATTCTTAACTTTCATAGCATGAGGGATGCACTCAGATATCAAGTCAATTGCACGACAACACCCTTTGTACTTTTATCTCATCCTCACCCAATATACGTATAACCGAACCAACCAGATGACAGAAATACTGATAACATGAATTACAAGGTAGGAAATATACAAGTAGTAGTAATGAACAAGGATAACCATATGGGAAACAGTAAAAGACTAAGCGGAAAGCATGTGAATGATGACAGAAATTAGAGAAATATCAACTTCAACTAACTAGCATGATGAAGGCCTAAATACAGTTATAACAAATAAGAAGGAAACACATGATCCTTACAAGTTAACAAATAGAGGCATGAATGACTAACATAGAAAAAAGGCTTGTATTAAAGTGCAACAGAATAGAAAAAGCAGGGAAATAGGCATGATATTTGCAAGTTAAATATTATATCTCGCGTTTCCGTACGTTAATATCTCGTTTTCAGTTAACCGACGTAGACTCGGGGATGAGATCATCTTGATGTTAACGTACTGATCATCTTGATGTTAACGTACTTACGCTATTTATAACAAGTGATAAATAAGTGTTATGAAGGATAAAGGGGTACACAGATTTAAAAAAAACGAGTTTCGTTGAATGTGGCCAATTTGGAATAAAATACGGGCCGAGCGATGATACCCGATAATTATCTAGTATCATATGACTACGGTAGTATAATATATAAAGTATATATGAAGTATTTTAAAAATAAATAGAACTTTAAGCAATTTGGAATAATTTTTAAATTATGCGGGTAATTGATTAATTACCAGGTAACAGGATATTACCCCGTTAACTAATAAATGGATAAAAATTTTAAGTTATACCTCCCTTCCACGTGGCACAAGGACACTAATTAGGGAGGATGATTCATTAATATATGTATAGGTGTACTGAAGATAAGTCTTAAATAAAGACTTGTAAAATCGTATCCACAAAAACAAGAACATGTAAAGTTAAAGGTAAGTCTTAACTAAGACTTATAAGTCTTATCCATAAGTCTTGAATAAGATTTGAAACCAAAAATGTATAAGTTCAAAAAGCAAGACTTCAAACGTAAGAAGCCTTCATTCCAGGCCAAAAGTTAACAAAGATAAGACTCAAAAATCTTATCTCTTTTCAAGATTCGGAACATATAACGTTAGGAATTTCTGCCTTGGTTTGTATCTTTGAAAACCTCTTTGTTCAAAAACGTTAGAAGCAAAGAATGACAAATTCGTCCAAGATTTCAAATTCGTCCAAGTGTGAATTTTGTCCGTATTTCACAAAAGCATATTCGTTCAAATAATTCCAAGAACAGGTATGTTAAGGTCATCCCTTCTTTCTTTTGGCATGGTCCGAATTATACTGAAGAAATGAGCAAACGCACAGTTTTCATAAATTACTCTATTCATAGTGATACTAGGGGTGTCTATATTCTTGATTTCTCATGAAAAATATTATTATCTTCTATTCATGGGTCTCAAAATAATACCCAGTTAAAAAAGTTTATCTGGAAGGAATATTGAGATTATTACGTATTTTTCATGCATTTCACTCATTTATACATGTGCATTGACCCATGACTAGATGGCGTTATATACGCGTATATATGTAAATATATGTATATGGGATATGGAAAAAGGTTACGGCGTTATATACCCACCACCACCTGATCAGCTAGTATATGTTGATGATATTTCCCATAGTGGCCGAAATGATTTGATGGGATGCCCTCTGTGGCTTGATGATATTATGTACACCCATACCTATGCATGTCACAACATTTATATGCACGTGCATGATATTATGAACGTTTCAAAATTTACAGAGTTATTCAGATTTAAAGATGTGTTTCTGTATTCCATGTTTCATCTATGTCTTTTACGTACAAATTTTCATGCCTTACATACTCAGTACATTTTTCATACTGATGCCCTATTTCACGGGGCCTGCTTTTCATGCTTGCAGGTGGAGGTAGGAAAGCTGACAGTCCCCCTTCTTAGGATCCTTGATCAGCGAGAGTTGGCATGCTTCATTTGATCCAGAGCTGCTTTTGATTTTGGTAAGATACGTTTATATATATATATATATATGTGTGTGTGTGTGTGTATGTGTGTGTGTGTGTATGGGTATGACGTGGCTCAGTCCCGTCTTTGTACAATTATGTTTCTGTTAGAGGTATGTGGACAGTATGTCTAGTTGGGTTGTATGTGGCCTTGTCGGCCTTTTGTTTTGGATGTATAGTTATCTATAGCAGCCTTGCTAGCTCGCCTAGTGTATTCTGCATGGATACGTACATATGCCTTGATGGTAGGTTTCCTTCACGTATGTTAATTTTGTAATGCAGTAGATGTTATTCAGGTTCATATCTTGGATGTATGCTTAGGGGTGTTTGACAGATAGGACTCAGGCACCCGTTGTGGCACATCGGTTTGGGTCGTGACAAAAGTGGTATCAGAGCAGTTCTGTTCTAGGGTTGTCTACAGACCGTGTCTAGTAGAGTCACGTTTATGAGTGTGTTGTGCACCACACTTATAGACAGGAGGCTACATGACATATATAATGTTATCGTCTCTTCTTATCTTAGATCGTGCAATATAAGCATTCATGTTCCTGACGATGTGTTACATTTTTAGCGATGCCTCCAAAGACTACAGCCACTAGCACGGGTCAGAAGGCTACAAAGGTGTTGGAAAGAGATACAAGTTATACTATAGATTCAGACCATCGGAGATCATGGGTTCTATTGAGGAGGATCCATCCGAGGATCCATATGAGTCATTCATTCGAGCTATTTCGACCACTCCGGTAGTAGATGGGGTAAAAGGAGTTCTAACCTCACCAAGGCCCTTAGTTCCATAGCCCGTTGATCAGGGTATAAGGGGAGTAGTGCATGGATTGGCACAACCGGGATTCCCTCAGGCTCAAAACTATGTAAAGGTATTTGAGGACACCGACTCTTCTGAGGTTCCGGATAGTCAACAATCTTAGGAGTCCGTCAATCAAGGTTTGTCGGTATATGTTATGGGATACGCAGAGGAAGAAGATAGTAGTCGGGACAAGAGGAGGAAGGTAACTGATAAGGACATGAAGATTCCGCTTCGAAGTGTGTCCGATCGAGTTTCTTATATAGGACGAGGCAAGGACCCTCTACTATAGACTTCCTCCAGGTGTCTGTTTTTGGTTGGTGAGTTCCACCTCTTCTTGAAATATTACCAAGTCAGGGTTTTAAATGTGTTTGGTTGTTTTATGAGGATGTAGGGAGCCTCGTCCCGACTTGTATATATTATAGTTATGCCTACTTAGAGGTTTTGCAGACAGTATCTTGTATATAGTTTTGGGTATGATATGTCTACGGCTTAGTCAACCCCTATGTATATAAACCTTTTTCTAAATTAGTTATGCGAGTTAAGTCTTAATATTGTTACTTATATATATGGATGTTGTCGTAATGGCCTGTGATAGACACGATAATAAACAAGGATAAGGTACGTGGTATTCGGTTGGGTAGAACTTGATATTATAATGGGTATGTATTGGTTGGCCTTTTGTTATGCTAACATCAAGTGTAGGTCAAGGATGGTTTAATTTCAGCCCCCAAGAGAACTTGTTTTAGAATGGGAAGGTAATACGACATCACCAAGAGGTAAATTTATCTCATGTCTCAAGGCAAGGAAGATGATCAATAAGGGCTATATTTATCACTTAGTTCGGGTTCATGATATGGAAGTAGAGTAACCAACCATTCAGTCCATCCTACTGGTTAATGAGTTTCCCGATGAACTTTTGGGTCTTCTACCAGAGCGAGAAATTGAGTTTGTCATTGACCTACTGCCAGATACTCATCCAATATATATATCCCCCATATAGAATGGCCCCTGCAGGACTGTAAGAATTAAAGGAACAACTAAGGGACTTGCTTGAAAAAGGTTTTATCAGACCTAGTACGTCACCATGGGGAGCACCTGTTTTGTTTGTAAGGAAGAAACATGGTTCCTTACGAATGTGTATTCATTATAGGCAGCTGAATAAGGTGACGATCAAGAATAAGTACCCGCTCCCGAGAATTGATGATTTATTTGATCAGTTGCAAGGTTCCAAGTGTTTTTCAAAGATAGACTTGAGATCCGGGTACCATCAGGTAAGGGTGAAGGATGAAAATATTCCGAAGACAACATTCAGGACTAGATATGGGCACTTTGAGTTTCGGGTTATGTCGTTCGATCTAACCAATGCCCCAGCAGTATTCATAGATTTGATGAACCGTGTGTTCATGCTTTTTTTAGATCTGTTCGTAATTGTATTTATTGTCGATATATTGGTATATTCTTGTTCAGAGGCTGAGCATGCAGATCATCTGTGTACTGTGCTCAGAGTTCTACAAGAAGGGAAGTTGTATGCAAAATTTTCTAAATATGAATTCTGGTTGAACTTTGTACCTTTCCTTAGGCATATTATTTTGGGTAAAGACATCCGAGTAGATACACAAAAGACTGAGGCAGTGAATACTTTTCCTAGACCCACAACACCAATGAAGGTTCGTAGCTTCTTTTGGCAGGTTATTACAAGAAACTTGTAACAAGAGTTTCTTCTCTTCTAAGCACTGTCGTGCTCCCTTTTTCTTGCAAAATCGGGTTTATGACATTTGGTTGGGACAACTCGTTCCTTTTGGGAACTGGGTTTTTGCAATTTGAAGAGTCGCCACCTAATGATTTAAGGTGCATTAAGACACCAATGGGATTCAATTCTAAGTTTGCTTTGATAACCAGAGATAGGGTAAGTGCTTGAAATTATCCTAAAGAGAAGGTGTTAAGCACCCCTCAGGATCCACTAATGTGGTTCTCGGCCAGACAATTTATTGTGAATTTAGCAAATAGACAAGTATGTGCTCAAATATTAAGGTATTTAAATTTAAACACATAAAAAGAAAGAATAATTAAAGAAGAGTTTTAAAAGGAGTTTGCAAATAAGAGAAAAGGGGGGGGGGGGGTACTAGGCTTATATCTAACATGAATCACATCAATGCAATACCCGGTAAGACACTCCTCAGAAGACGGGATACACGTGGCATTAGCGCATCGGTAATCATATCCATATCTACCCTTCCCTCCCTATTAAGGTATTAAAGCGTGGATTGGTCTCGATTACTATTGCATGCTATTACCCGTCCCATTCCTATCAGTTCCAGAGGCACTTAGGACTACTATTCCTAAAGGGAAGGGATATTAGGCTGATTGGTTTCAAAGGATAAAATCTAAGGTGACATACAAAATAGATAATATGGCATATAAAGGGGAAATATGTAAATAGACAAAGGCTCATGTATACCTCCTCAAAACAAAGTACATAACTAGCATGACTTGCACGTACTTTTTAGGTCTGATTAGAATACAAAAGACGAGGGGAGTTTGATTATTGAAGCAGATTTGTTTATTACATAACT